>NC_044327.1:71957382-72601132 GCF_007399415.2 Gopherus evgoodei | reverse complement strand
CAACATCCCCAACAATTATTTTCTGGTCTGGGAAGTAAATCCCTTCCTGTAGCTATTTAAACACCAGAGTTCCTGAAGACGCAAGCATCCTGAACCTTTCTCGGCCATCCATGAAACGTCCCTTATGATCGACCAGTGCTTGCAGCATCATTGAAAAGTACCCCTTGGGGTTTATCTACTGGCTGCCTTGGTGGTCTGGTTCCAAGATAAGGATATGGGTTCCATCCAGCTCCCCACGCCAGTTAAGGAATCCCATTGCAGCAAAGCCATCTGCTATGACCTGCACATTTCCCAGAGTCACTACCTTTGACAGCAGCAGCTCAGTGATTGCATTAGCTACTTGCATGACAGCAACTCCCACAGTAGATTTGGCCACTCCAAACTGATTCCTGACTTACCGGTAGCTATCTGGCGTTGCAAGCTTCCACAGGGCTATCGCCACTCGCATCTCAACTGTGAGGGCTGCTCTCATCTTGGGATTCTTGCAGTTCAGAGCAGGGGACAGCAAGTCAAAGTTCCAGGAAAGTGCCCTTATGCATGTGAAAGTTTTGGAGACATTGGGAATCATCCCACACCTGCAACACTATGCAATCCCAAAAGTCTGTGCTTGTTTCCTGGGCCCAAAATCGGCATTCCACAGCATGAACCTGCCACATTAACACCATGATGTCCACATTGCGGGGGCCTGAGCATTGAGAGAAGTCTGTGTCCATGTCCTCATCACTCTCATCACCATGCTGTCATTGCCTCCTTGCCTGGTTTTTCAGCTTCTGGCTCTCCATAAACTGCACGATAATGTGCGAGGTGTTTACAATGCTCATAACTGCTGCGGTGAGCTGAATGGGCTCCATGCTTACTGTGCTATGGCGTCTGCTTGGGCAATCCAGGGAAAAGGGCACAAAATGATTGTCTGCTGTTGCTTTCACGGAGAGACGGTTGACTGACGACATTTGCCCATAACCACCCACAACAAATTTTTGGCTCCATCAGTCATTGGGAGCTCTACCCAGAATTCCAATGGGCAGCGGGGACTGGGAACTGTGGGATAGCTACCCACAGTGCACTACCCAGAATGTCGATGCTTGCTATGGTACTATGGACACACACCGCCAAATTGATGTGCTTAGTGTGGACACATGTACTTGACCTTATACAATCTGTTCCCAAAAATCGACTTCTGTAAAATCAGAGTAATGTGGTAGTGTAGACATACCCTTAGTAGTTCTGCAATTTCATATCTGAGTTCCTTCAGAACTCTTGGGTGAATATCATCTGGTCCTTGTGACTTTTATTACTATTTAATTTATCAATTTGATCCAAAACCTCACCTATTGATGCTTCAATCTGTGATAGTTCTTCAGATTTGTCTCTGAAAAAGACTGGCTCAGATGTGGGAATCTCCCTCATATCATCTGCAGCGAAGACTGATACAAAGAATTAGTTTAGCTTCTCCCCAATGGCTGTATCTTCCTTAAGTGTTCCTTAGCACCTCAATCGTCCAGGCTTCCTGCTTCTGATGTACCTTTTTTTTTTTTTTTTAGTGGCTGTTAGTTTGAGTCTTTGGCTAGTTGCTCTTTCAATTTTTTTTTTTTTGCCTGCCTGATTATATTTGTACACTTGACTTGCCAGTGTTTATGCTCCTTTCTATTTTCCTTTGTAGGATTTCACTTCAAATTTTTAAAGTATGCTTTTTGTCTCTAATGGTTTCTTTTATTTTGTTTAGCCATGGTGGCACTTTTATAGTTCTCTTACTGTGTTTTTTTTAATTTGAGGGTATACATTTAATTTGAGCCTCTATTATGGTGTTTTTAAAAAGTTCCCATACAGGCATTTCACTTTGGGACTGTAACAGGCACGGGGAAGGTGCCTAAATCCCTTTGTGGATCTAGCTCTTTGTTTCTTTTACCTTTTTTAACTTTTCATTTTACAATCTTAATTGTGAACTTTATATTTAAATATTTAATCGGGAGTTCTTACACAAAAAAGCTGAAGATGAAAGTGCCCGAGGAGTGTGAAACATGACATCAGTTGAGAGAGTAGCTGGATTGTTAAACCAGTCCAAGAAATTTCTAAGAATCATTGTGGTCCAGTGCATAGGATATTCAATAGGCAGTCAATGGGAGCTCTGTAGACATACACTAAGAGTTTCCATGCCACCAAACTCTCAGATTAAAGAGTGAGCAAACATGAAAGTAAAACTGGGAGCAAATCATTTCACCAGATAGAATGTGAAACCAAGTATATATGTGAAATCGAGACTGGATGTCTTTCTGAAAGACATGCTATACTTAAGACAGATGTTATGGACTTGGATGAGATTCTATGACCTGTTATATAGGCAATCGTAGAAGGTGATCAATGGTCCCTTCTCACCTTAAAATCTATGAAATACCAATGGTTGCCAAGCAATATGTGTAGTGTGTGTTTGACAGAGATAATTGCCTTTTTTCTAAAGTTACCATAGCTGTGAAATTAGTTTTAAAGAGCTTGATATATGGCTATGCATATTTGCATGTACAGGTATAACTGTGGTGCAATCCTGCATAATGGGAGGTGGGCTTTTGAGGGTTTTTTCAAAGTTACTAATATGATGATTTAATTGTGCAATATTTTAGTCACACCCTCTTAAAGGCAATTTGTTCTTGTAAATATTCTCCTTCAGTAAGGTTTCAGAGAGCATTCTCATTGTATTACATTATTTTGTAAATAAAGTCCTTAGGTTTAAATGTGAAATATAAAATATATTTTAAAAGTCAGGAATCGGATGTATTGTAATCTTTGTGTATAGTCTTATATTAAAGACTTGCTTTTCTGCCTTCCAATAACTTCCAAACAATAGAGTTTAGTTTAGATGACGGATTATAGGAAGCCTGTTCATTCATCTAAAGCATGGCATATTAAATTATACTGGGCCAAATTCTGCTCTTATTTGCATGAGTGTCTCTTTAAATGTAGTAAATGGAGTGGCACCGATGTAAACAGAATGTGCCTCATATTTGATAGTGCTTGGCTTTCTAAAAAAATAAATACATGCAATCCTCATACAGACAAAATTCCCATTAGTCACTGGAAGTCTTATCTGGAGAGGGACGGCAGGAATCAGGCTTATATAACTAGCACTGCTGACATTAACACTCCAAAAGTAGTATTATGCTCAATATCTTTTGCCAAAAAAGTTAGATATTCTTTTAATGATAGGAAAATTCTCACTCCTGTCTGACATAAATATATAACAAAGTCCATAATTTTTATATAAAACTTGCTCCTATATGAAGTCTAGAAATGAACAACTACAGTATTCCTGCATCTTCATGTGTCCTGATGGGATAGTTGGCTCCTTTAATTTATCTTCCTTTTCTAATCTGAACCCCTGGAGGTATTTTATCAGCTAAGAAGAATAACTTGTGCTGTCATTTATAAGCCTTTATGAAATTTTCTTTAGTCATGGCTTTTTTTCTTTCATCTGAAGTTTCCTGGGTGGAATGGAAATTGCTCCTACAATATTTTTATGAAAATTGCACTTGACAATATTTGTAACTTGACCAGTATTTGAGTGGTGCAGAACATGCATATATCTGCACTTGTTTTGAAACATCCTGGGCATCTTATTAAATAAATGAAGGCATATTTAGCCTTCAGTGTTTCAATGTGTAATGAGAAGCTGTTTTCAAAAGTTAACTCAGAGTGTGGAACAATACATTTTAACAATCTAATACAAAGGTGTATAATGTAGTAATAATAATAATAGTGAGCATTATTACCAGCATGGGTGCGTTTTTGTTTTGTTTTGTGCTTGTTTGAATTGAAGTTAAACAATGCAAACACTGCCCTATCAGAATAAACATTGCAACTGGCCTCAATCTGCTCTTGACAACTCCAATTGGTTAAACAGAGTTATAGGGCCAGAGTGTACCCTCCTGCAGAAAAACTGATTAAAAGGGGCCAGACTGGTAGTAAGCTCTACAACAAAAACCAAACAAACCTGTATACATGTACCAGAAGCTATTCTACAAGAGGAGAGAGAATACTTTAGGACCCAATTGGGACTTTGCCATGCAACCTAATTTGTCTGGGAAATGATTGGCTATTAGAGGGTTAGGCACTAAAGAAAGTCCCTAAGAATTTTAGTGAACTTTGTCAGGGAAGGAAGGGAGGGAACCAAGTGGGTTTCCTTGCCAAGAACAGGAGGATCAGGAGCATCCACTTGAGGCACAAGCCATTCACACTAGTTCTCGGACCCTCCATCAAAACTGTACTAATCTGTCTGCGGTTGCCCCTGGAAGCACCCAGAAGGAGATTGCAAATTGTGGGAGAAACTCTTCAGGAAAATTTAATACATGCCCAGTATATTCTTCTTCCTAAGTATTCTCCACAGCTAATGAGGAGATGATGCATGACTCCCCACTGGTGGGAGCCACCTGGCCTGCTTGGGGCCCCTGGCTCTCTGTTCTGTGGGAGCAGGGCACTGGCTCCCTGAGCTGGCCATCTCTGCATGACCAGGCATTCTCCAGGCAGGGTGAATGACACAGCTCTAAGCTGCACCTCTGACACACTTTTGCCTCTGCCCTGAAGGACTCTGGCATTGGCCAGCGACTCACCTTAGAGCTGATATGAGATGCTCCCCAAGGTGTTCCCTGCAGTACTTGTCTGCCTTGGGCACCTGCCTCTCAGCAGCCCAGTCACATGTTGGTTGCTGCCTGGTCTTTTGCAACCAGGTCACTCTCTCCACACTCCCTGTGTGCAGAGCAGAACCATTCCTTACTCCCCTTGGCTGCCCTGTCCCAGCCCCACAGTTGCCAGGTTCAGGGTTCTACATCCTGGGTGAGTATTCTGCTATTTGGTTAAAGGGGGGCAAAGCAGCACCAATTCCTCATTTTTTCTGTGAGAAAGGCTGCTAAGCCAGCTCAGCCTAACTACACGTTGCTGGGTTCAGACAGAAGACAGAAGCTGCGCTGCCGTGGACAGGTGAACATAGAAGCTGCCACCAAATTGCTACCGCTGTGGAAGCACGTATGCCATCCTAACAGCACACGGAGTGCCCCTGCTGTCTGCGGCAACAATTCGGCACACTGCTTGGGGGCAAAACACACAGACTGCCACCCCTTGCAGATTGCCACACCAAGCACCTGCTTGGAATGCTGGTGCCTGGCCATGGCCCTGACAGTTACGCAGTCCGTGCTCTGAGCTCAACCATGTGAGCACAGTGCCCAGCCCAGGCACTGGGGGCAGGTGGCTGCTGTCAGGGTGGACACGTGCCTGCCAGCTCTGGAAACCAAGGCTGTGAGAACAGAGTAACCCCTAGGATTACCAGATTTAAAATTCCCAAATAGAGGACACTGCCAGAGGAGCTGGAGGAGCTATTTTGGAGGCCGGGAAGGGGTGTCTGTGTACTGGGAGGGATATTTTGGGGTATTGGAGGGTGCTTCAGGGGATACCTGCAGCAGAGGCACCCCCTGAAGGTAGGCTACCAGTGCTGGTGAGGGGGAGGGGGATGGCCTGGCTTAATGGGGGAACCCCAGCTCCTGCTGTTGAGTGGATGTTGCATGTGGGGCTCCTGCTCCCCCCTTGCCTCTGCATTCCCCTATCCCCTTCTCTTCCCCCTACCCTATCACATCCCGCATCCTTCCACACTGCCTCTACCCACCCACCCACCCACTTTCATACCTTCCTTATCCTGCCCCCTCCGTGGGCACTCTCCATTGTACATAAAACAAGATGATGCCTATATAGGGTTCCCAGCACACCTAGAAGGGGAAGTTGACTGGCACTAGGACCCAGGAGGCGGTGTCCCGCTGCAGAGGCACAAAGAACCCATCAGGAGAAACTGCTCCACACCACCCCTTCAGCTCCTAGTCCAGGCCTCTGTTGGACTCCGGCTGATGCTGCTGGGCCCCATCCTGCATAGTCCTATTTTTGTGCCCTCGCTGACTTTACGCCTTTGTCAGTTGCCTCTCGCACCCCAGCATCTTTATGGCCCTGTTAGTGACTAAAGACAAACATTGAAAAGGGAGCTTATAACCTACAGTACCCAACAGTACAGCAATCCCAAATGAAAAACGAGTGGCAAATATGTGCATTCTGAAACTCATTTTCTGTTCTACAGTGAATTAACTTTTCACAGCCAATTAGAAATTCCTCTCCTCAGTCAATATCCAATTTTCTTTCTGTGATATTCTCAAACGCATTATTTGTTTTTCATTATGTTGACTAGTATGTGTTTCTAGTAGAGCTGAAAAAAGCAAGATGCATACATCTGGTATGCAGGCAGAAGTGTAGCTTTTATGACGACTGAGATTACATCAAGCACATGTAATTCTATTTATCTGAGAGGAAGAAAGACTTACTGGGTGAGATTCTGTGCAGCAGCTACATGAGATTCAGCAAAGAACTCTCAGTCCAGGGAAAGAAGGGGACTACGATGGCTTTAAGACACCGTTGCATCCTCCTGATCCTAGGTTGCTCAAGGGGCTGAAAAGACCCGTGTAACTTTAGACAGGCTCTCAGGACTGTCCTATGGGCTGCAGCACAGCCGAGAATCTCTGTAGTATCACGTATCCTGCCTCGATACCTCCCTCTGTCTGGCATGCCATGGCTTGCAAGATAATCTTTGGAACACAGTCTTATTGCTATCTTCTGGAGTGGAGAATTTTCCCCTGGCTGGAACTGGGGCTTTTAGAGCCCTCTATGACAATCTGGTCCCTTTACCTGGCATAAAGGTGTCATAGGGGGTGAGGCTCTCACCAATTTTTATACCAGGATTATTGCCTTGCTCTGAAATGACATGTCACTGCTTAAATGACTTCAAGTGTGCAAAGCTAAATTTTGTAGCTGAAAGAAAGTAATCAAAGTCCTGATAAAGTTGGCTTATTTTACCTTCTTCATTGATTTTTAATTAACAACCACCAAAAGAGCAGGATGCTTTGAATATAACTACTCTTTCTACCAGGGATACTACTACTCAGTATGAGAAGCATTATCATATAAACACATAGAAGCAGTAAGCATACCAGGCCAGATTCTGTGCATACATCTATATCACAATGAAGTTGTGACTGCAGTGGAGGTAGGCATACCATGCTAGCTTAATGTAGCTGTCAGGACCAGTGGTGGGCAGTCTGACCTTCTGGTCGAGAAGGGGTGGTTAGAGCTAGAGTGCATGACAGGGTTTCAGAGCCAGAATCAGAAACCAGGGATCAAGAAAAGCCAATTTCAGTGCTGCACTAGTCAGGCAGTGCCTCCTTCTGGTTTAAACAGCTTGATCTGGCCAATTGGTAGGGACGGTAGTCTTCCTCCAGTCAGGATCCTCCTCAGCAGTAGCTCCAAGAGGGATCAGAATGCCACTAGCCCTTCACTTTTAGGCAGTCTAGCAGTGGTGGCAAGGCTGTGAAGGCTTCCTGGGAAAACAGGATTCTGGGTTTGAGACCCTGTGGACCCTTACATTAACACAGGTAATAACAACAGTAAAGACAAGGCAGCCTGATCAGCAAACTCACTACATATCCATATCCTCTAGTGGACTTGTACTGAGTTGGCAAACTTGTACTGAAGCCACCATGTCCTCATTACCACTGTTACCCAAGCTAGCCACATTAAAGCCTACCTGCGCTGCACTTATGCCTTCCTTTGTAGTGTAAATGTACCTGCTTAGTCCCCTTTGCACCACTTCAGTGTGATTAAACTCTGGTTGTAATTTTTGGTCAGAGGAGAAACTGTGGAATAAAGCAAGGACCTGTAATCCAGTTCCCACCACATAATAGGGAGTGTTCTGGGGAAGGGAGTTGACACTGAAAAGGCATGGCCTAGCTCTACTTTGGCATTCCTTCACTTGCAAGGGGCCTTACACTGGCGGCACATGTTAGACTAGCCTCATTGCTGATCTAAATCATTCCACAATGGGCCTGGTGCATAACAGGTACCCACTCCTGCTGTTTTCTCTTACATGCACCCTGAGTAGGAGCTCTGAAATGGGATAATGAAGCCCACCATGTACATTAAGATCAATTTATTTTGTTTCAGTTTAACGTACAAAAATAGTTACAATATAGAATCATAGAATATCAGGGTTGGAAGGGACCTCAGAAGGTCATCTAGTCCAACCCCCTGCTCAAAGCAGGACCAATTCCCAACTAAATCATCCCATCTGTACTACTTTTGTTCTGAGTACATTCAAGTACTCAGAAAAAACAATTTATGCAAAATATAACTCCCCTGAGCATGGAAGCTAGACAAAGCAGTGAAATAAACTCCAGTATATAAATTCCAGAAATAGTGCATCAGGGTTTCCCTCTTCGCCCCCACCCCAAGCACCATATCAAATCAAAAACAAATTTAACTTAATTTCAAAAGTAAATGTCTCTCCCATTTCTCAGGGGGAAGGGCCCAATCTTCACTGATTTATTGCCCCAAAGTGAACTATTTACTCAGAGGCCATCATGTTGAACATTCATCCAACTCTAGATGAATAACAGGAGTGTTATAACATCTTCAATTATCCTTCAAATTTTCTGCCTAAAAAATCACTTTTATTTGTTTCATTACTAAGTATAGGGTCCCCACTTTTCCTTTCTGCCCTGTGGGGTTTACTGTTTCCCTGGGGCTATAGAAACCATAACAATCATTCTTCAGGGAAAG
The DNA here is from genome assembly GCF_007399415.2 of Gopherus evgoodei. NCBI lineage: Eukaryota > Metazoa > Chordata > Testudines > Testudinidae > Gopherus > Gopherus evgoodei. The sequence goes on along the minus strand of NC_044327.1, from coordinate 72,592,501 downwards.
AGGATACTAAAAATTATGATTAGTGGCAAAAAACAGACCATAAATGACAGGCATGCATTAATGCTAGAAATAACTACACTCATCATGATAGCCTGCAACAAAGCTAGATAAAAAACATTCAGGTAGCCAGACAACACTGCAACAGCAATCCAAGCCAAACCTTGGTTTCTCAGCTTTATAGCTGCCAACTACTTTTGTGATTCTATGATATTGGCTATGTAGTAGTATTAATGGTGGTTATTGAACAGTGATAGGAATCATGAACATCTAGGCCAAGAAAAAGCTAGTTTCTTTTAAAGACTAAAACTGCATCAAGAAAGACTTAATTAGTGTTTGGAATACTGAAGTGCTAGGACCACCCTCAATCTTCCTCTTTCCTTGTGACAAAAAAAAGCAGTGATTTCCTCCAAGGAATCTAATCCCTGATTTACACAACAATTTACCTTAGGCTGCAGAACATAGATGTAGTGATGCACCAGTATTTTTTCTGCAAGAAGTACAACTCCATCCAGTCATGACAGTAGTGATGTATTTCATCACCACAATGAGGTAAAGAACAGTGTGCAGCTGCAGTTTTTTGACCAGAGGAGCATTTTTTAGTCTCTGTGCTGTAGGAAATGAAAGTGGAGAAGCTGTCAACCGAGCATCTCCTTGAGATCTTGGACCTGCTCTGCCAATGGAGCTTCAGTAGTGATTCTGCCATTGGGGAAGTTCACCTGGGAACTCTGCCCAATCCAGAAAAAATGAGAAAATAAAGTCAGAAAAAAATAAATTCAGCATCATTCCAATCCTATGCTTCATTCACTGCTGTTAGTCAATCAGAATAGCAGTCCAGGTGCAGGAGCAGCAGACTCAGTCACCTAGACCACATCGGACCCAGAGCTCAGTCCTGCACAGTGATGAGAGTTTTGGCCCCAGTCAAAAATTGAGGCACTCATTTAACTTTAAGCGCTTTAGTTGTCCCACTGAAGTTAATGGGACTTGAAGGCATTCAGTAGTTTTCAGGAGATGCCAAGCACCTTCCAGGATTAAGCACTTAAACCAACGGGAAGCAATGAATACTGGGCAGGTCCATTCCTGTGGAATTTTTAACCTTGATGGAACTTGGATGCATTTAAAAATCTCATGGGAGAGCTTGTTCTTGAGATATTGCCATACTGCTTTCCAATCTAAGTAAGCTTTGGAGAAGCCACCAAACTGTCTTTACTTATCCAAATGTTCTGTTTCATCCATATCTGCTTATGATTCTCTGACAGAGTTCTTCTCCCGGCTGGCATGAGGCAAACTCTGTAGCTAGCTCCTAATCAGCAGACATATTGATCAACTGGCGTCATGGAGTTCTAGCACATATCAGCTAGCTGGCCAGACAGCAACCAGGTCTTTTTCATGGAAAGAGAGTCAATTGCCCACTGTCATTAATTGTCCTCCATAACCACAAACTCATTTTCTACCCAAAGCTACTACACTCACTTTCTTAGCTGAATGTCTTATGGAAAATTCTTTACTTGTTAAATTTACTGAAAATTCAGTTCTTCACCTTTTATCACTGTCCTGTGTGAAACAGGAAGAAGGAAGTAGCGGGGGTGGGGAGGGAGAGAAGCATGTATTCCTGATCATCAACGTTAATAGTTTGTCTCAAATTTGTGATCAGCAGCATATTTCCATGGATGTACTAGCCACCCATGGTGCTGAGTGCAAACATAGAATCACAGCTTTTGGGTGCTCTGCCTTTTTGTGCAAGGACAGCAAATAACCTCACACTTAGCTGTCATAATGAAGTAGAAAAATCCACTCATCAGGTAATGGTCACATACTGTTGGAACTTTTTGGCATAAGTGGTCTTTATTCAGAACACACAGGAGCTCACTTCTGCTTTCTTCCACATTTGAATTGTGGAGGGAAAAAATATTCCTTTCTTCTTAATGTATCACTCTTCAGATTCACGGTATTGCATTATCCGTATGTGGACCTTCTGAGCAACATTTTGTCATCAGCAGCTGGATTTAGTAATGTCTTCATATTAAATCTTCAGGAGCACATTTCACAGTACAATATTTAACTGCTAAAGTTTAGTTACGGCCAGTGTTGCTGGTGCTATTGCATGTGAGTTTGTAGTAAGAAATAGCAAATCAAGTGGAGGGATGGGTGAACTTGTTCTGCCTGATTTGAAACCTGCTTTAGTATTATGGAATTAAAAGATGCCCTCAAAGTTGAACATTATCGGGTTTGCATTCCACTGAAGATAAGCTGTAAGGAAAACCATAGGGTTAAAATTCTAGCAGGGATAATAAAGAACAAATATAGAAGGCCAAAAATAGAAAAAAATGAGTCAGGAAGAGAGAAATTTTAAATAAATAGTAACCATCATATTTATACCATATACAGGCCACACACTTTTGCCATTCTCACTGTTGGAAGAGTGTTTTTCTATCCCAAATACATAATATAGGCTTTGTCTTTAGTTAGAAAAACAGTTGTTTTAACTTGAATCTCCATCAGAAGGGGAGGGGGGCTGGAGGGAATTGCAAACCCAAAAAAGTCTGATATAAGTTTCTAGTGTAGACCATGCCTGAAAGTTTTACAAAAACCTAGTACTTCAGGAAGGTCGCCTGTTCCAGACTTTAGCTTTTATTATCTCTACTGAACTCTGCTTGGTCTGTTCACTCAGTGGCAAGGAAAGGGACAGGCTGTTATTGTTGATGTCCAAAGTTCATTATGCTTTTTTAATGGACAATACTCCAGTGGCAATGTTTAGAGCCGCAAACGCAGGAAGGGTAGGAGCGGTGTTTCTATTTCAGCTTTGGTTTATGAACCAGAAGACCTAGCCAGTCATAGAGCACTGGGACTCATACTTATGTCAATTAATTTCAAGTTTGATTTCCCTGGTGACTGGGCTGAGCCTATCTCAAGAGGTCAGTTATGAGTAAAAGTTACTATCTGATGGCTCTTCAAGAGCCTTCATGAAATAACAGTTATGGTCTCAGAGCATAATGAAAACTACCATCAAACTTGGCAGCTCACTTAGTAGTCTCAGTAAAGAGACCAGGGATTCAGCAGGCTTTAGAAAATGAACCGTCTTTCCTATAAATGACCCCTCTAGCTCAGATCTGAAGTACATTAACAAAAGCAGCATAGGGAAAGCTAGTATTTGTGCTGTCTATTTTGTACCTGGTTTATGTGTAAAGGATTTAAGTCTCTACAGCTGTCAATCTTGAACCTTTCATGTGCAAATAATCCACTCAGATGATGATAAAGGAAAGGAAGCACCTGTAAGAGGTTGAGCCATTTCCAGTTGAGACAAGCTTATTGGTCACTGTTCCTAGCATATTCAGTCCCTGGGGACTTGCAGCATTAGCATTTTTTTTGGTTCTCTTTTATGAAATGGGCTTTTTTTTAGGCAAGTGGAAGGAGTGCTTGCAGACCTCTGTTTACAGGCAAAAGGGATAGCTGTTAGAAAAGATCAAATGCCAGCCTGAGAATATAAAGCCTTTTTACATTGAAATGATCTCAAATGTAGTTGAACTATCAAAGTGCACAGCAATAGGAAAAACCTGTCTCTAGTGACTGTATACCTGACCAAGCTGAAGACAGTTTCATTGATCTTGCCATGTCATTCCTGAATCTGTCATGAACGTGGCTATTCACCACTGCTAGTAGAAATGCCAGGGATATTTCAACTGCTCCTGTCATTCAATATGAAGTCAGATTGCTTTTAGTGATTTGCTGCATATACAATGCATGGAATTATACTTCTCTCCTCATATTTATTTTCTATCTTCCCTCCTGTGTTTAAGCCTATCTTTGCTTTAGGTAAAAATCAAATGCTGTCTGTACCCACTGATTAGAAGACTAAGCTTTTGTATCCATAAAATAAAAGCCTGTGGAAAAATATATTTTATTATGTAGACTGCAATAGTGCTCAACATATGCTAGATACTTTAGACACAGAGAAAGGCACAATCCTTGCCCCAAACTATACTTCTAAGATATTTTATCTAAATGTAGAATGAAAAATAGACATGTATTAGTCACAGCCATCCAGTGCTTATTTTTTATTTCATAAACTCTTCCCCGCAAGAAAAGACTCCAGCAGTGGGGAAAGATTTTGACAGGGAGGAGGCAGTGAGGAAAGCCTCTGCCAGCTCCTCACTGCTGGAACCATTTGCTGCAACAGGTAAAGACTACGACAGTGGAAAACGGTCCCTGCTGCAGGTAAAGGGCAAACTTTAAATTAAAAGAGTTAGTTAGGGAAGTGGACTGGACTGAAGAACTCGAGGATCTGAATGTGGAGGAGGTTTGGAATTACATTGCCAGAGTTCCAGGAACTATCTGCAGCCTGCATCCCAAGCAAGGGAATAAATTCATAAGGAAGGGTTCCAGACCAAGCATCTCAAACAGGTGATTAAGAGAAAGCAGAAAGCCTACAAGGAATGGAAGGTAGAATGGATCATAAAGAGAAACTACTTCTTGGAGGTCAGAAAGTGTAGGGATCAAATGAGATCTACCAAAAGCCAAGCAGAGTTGGACCTTGCAAAGGAAATTAAAACCGGTAGTAAAAGGTTCTATAGCCATATAAATAAAAAAATAAGGAAAGAAGAAGTGGTATCACTGAGGATGGGATGGAGATTAAAGAGAATCTAGGTATGACCCAACACTTTGCCTCAGTTTCTAATTAGGCTAATGAAGAGTTTAAGGGTAGTGGTAGGGTAGCTAATGAGGATATGGAAGTATACCAGATCTGAGCTGGAAATCAAACTAAGTTTAATGGGACTAAATTGGGGTGGGGCTCAATAATCTCCATCCAAGAATACTAAAGGAACTGGTACATAAAAACAGCCATACTAGGTCAGACCAAAGGTCCATCAAGCCCAGTATCCTGTCCTCTGACAGTGGCCAGTGGCAGGTGCCCTAAAGGGAATGAACAGACAGGTTATCATCAAGTGATCCATGCCCAGTCACACAATCCCAGCTTCTGGCAAACAGAGGCTAGGGACACCATCTCTGCCCATCCTGGCTAATAGCCATTAATAGACCTATCTTCCATGAATCTATCTAGCTCCCCTTTGAACTCCATTATAATATTGGCCTTCACAACACCCTCTGGCAAGGAGTTCCAGAGGTTAACAGTGCATTGCATGAAAAAAACATTTTCTTGTGTTTGTTTTAAACCTGCTACCTATTAATTTCATTTGGGGGCCCCTTGTTCTTGTATTATGACAGAGTAAACAACACTTCCTTATTTAGTTTCTCTATACCAGGGGTTCTCAAACTGGGGGTTGGGACCCCTCAGGGGGCCTGTCATAAACAGATAGCTAAGGGTTAATGTTCTTTTACCTGTAAAGGGGTAACACCAGTAACCTGAAACACCTGACCAGAGGACCAGTCAGGAAACAAGACTTTTTCAAATCTGGGTGGAGGGAAGTTTGTGTGTGAGTTCTTTGTCCTTTGTCTTGTGTCTGACCCTCTCGGCTCTGAGAGTGATCTTTCTGTTTCCTGGCTTTCTAATCTTCTGTTTCCAAGTTGTAAGCACAAAGATAGGAAGACCATAGGTTTATATTGTTTTCTTTTGTATTTACATGGGTGTAGTTGCTGGAATGTGTTAAATTGTATTCTTTTTGGATAAGGCTGTTTATTCATATTTCTTTTAAGCAATTGACCCTGTATTTGAGACCATTTTTATGTCCTTTTCTTTCTTTTTATATAAAGCTTTCTTTTTAAGACCTGTTGGAGTTTTTCTTTAGTGGGGACTCCAGGGAATTGAGTCTGCAGCTCACCAGGGAATTGGTGGGAGGAAGAAGTCAGGGGGAAAATCTCTTTGTGTTAGATTTACTAAGCCTGACTTTGCATACCCTCTGGGTGAAGGGGGGGAGGGGATTAGACCTCTCGGTACTTCTGTTTCCAGGATTGGAAATAGGGAGGGTGGAGTCCCTCTGTTTAGATTCACGGAGCTTGTTTCTGTGTATCTCTCCAGGAACCCAGGGAGGGAACACCTGGAAGGGAGAAGGGGGGGGAAATGGTTTATTCCCCTTTGTTGTAAGACTCAGGGAATTTGGGTCTTAGGGTCCCGGGAAGGTTGTTGGGGGGACCAGAGTGCCCCAAAACACTCTAGTTTTTTGGGTGATGTCAACTTTACCAGGTCCAAGCTGGTAACTAAGTTTGGAGGTTTTCAGGCTAACACCCATATTTTGGACGCCAAGGTCCAAATCTGGGAAAAATGTTATGATAGGGCCACATGCTTTCGATCTCCACCCTCAATCTCACCTTGTTTCCAGCAGTTATAATGGTGTTAAATATATAAAAGTGTTTTTAATTTATAAGGGAGGGGGTCATACTCAGAGGCTTGCTATGTGAAAGGGGTCACCAGTAAAAAGAAGTTTGGGAGGCACTGCTAAATACCACTCATGATTTTATAGACCTCTATCATATCCCCCCTTAGTCGCCTCTTTTCCAAGCTGATAAGTTCCAGTCTTATTAATCTCTCCTCGTACAGAAGCCGTTTTATACCCCTACATGAAATTGCCAGCCTAACAGCAAGGTTTTTTAATATATCTGTAAAGTCAGAGTTTGTACCCTAAACCTAAGACTGGAGAATTGTTAATGCAATTCCTATTTTTAAGAAAGGGGGAAAAGTGACCCAGGAAACTACAGAGCTGTTAGTTTGACCTCCATTGCATGCAAGGTCTTGGAACAACTTTGGAAAGAGAAAGTAGTTAAGGAACTAGAGGTAAATTGTAATTGGGATAAAATACAACATGATTTTACAAAAAGTAGATCAGGTCAGGCCAACCTGGTCTCCTATGATTTTTTTAGACAAAGGAAATGCATTAGATCTAATCTACCTGGATTTTAGTAAGGCATTTCAGACAGGGCCACGTGGGAAATTATTAGTTAAATTGGAAAAGATGGAGATTAATATGAAAATTGAAAGATGGACAATGAACTGGTTAAAGGGGAAACTCATAGACTCATAGACTCATAAGTCAGAAGGGACCAATATGATCATCTCCTGCACAAGGCAGGCCACACAACCCCACCCATCCAATTTTATAACAACCCCTAACCCAGGACCGAGTTATTGATATCCTCAAAATTGGTTTGAAGACCTCAGGCTGCAGAGAATCCACCAGCAAACTACAATGGGTTGTACTGAAAGGTGAAGGCATTACTAGCGGAGCTCCTCAGAGATCAGACTTGGGACCAATCATATTTAACATTTTTATTAATGATCTTGGCAAAAAAATAACACTGTGCTAATCAAATCTGTGGATCACTCAAAATTGGGAGGTATTGTCAATACAGAGAAGGACTGGAATATCATACAAGAAGATCTGGAGGACCTTAAAAACTGGAGTAATAGAAATGGGATGAAATGTAATAGTGCAAAGTGCAAGGTTATGCATTTAGGGACTAACAAGAATTTTTTATATAAGCTGGAATGTACCAGTTGGAAGAGACAGAGGAGGCAAAAGACCTAGGTGTATTGGTTGATCACATAATGACTATGACTCTGCACTCTGGAGCTGGGGAGGCTGCAGCCATGTGCCGCCCACTCCTTTGGCACTGGGGGGCTAGCCTGGGGAGGAACTGGGCTGATGGCCGGGGGGCCGGAAGGGGCAGGGCCTCGGGCAGAAGGGGCAGGACTGGGGACTAGCCTCCCCCAGCTGGCAGTTTGCGCACAACCCAGGGGTTCGGGGTCTATTACAGGATTTGTAGGAGAGGTTCTGTGCTTGCAAATTGCAGGAGGTCAGACTAGGGGTAGGCAACCTATGGCACGTGTGCTGAAGGTGGCATGCAAGCTGATTTTCAGTGGCACTCACACTGCCTGGGTCCTGGCCACCAGTCCAGGGGGGCTCTGCATTTTAATTTAATTTTAAATGAAGCTTCTTAAACATTTTTAAAATGTTATTTACTTTATATACAACAATAGTTTAGTTATATATTATAGACTTATGGAAAGAGAACTTCTAAAAATGTTAAAATGTATTACTGGCATATGAAACCTGAAATTAGAGTGAATAAATGAAGACTCAGCACAGCACTTCTGAAAGGTTGCTGATCCTTGGGCTAGATGATCATGACAGTCCCTTCTAGCCTTAAAGTCTGAGTCTATGAACTCCCTGCTGTTGGAGCTCTTCACTGCCACAGATAAGGACTCCCGCAGTAGGGGAAATGCTGCAGTAGCTCCTCACTCTACAGGAGGCTTTCCTTGCTGAAGGGAAAGACTCTGGCAGCTGGGAAAGGCTGAGCCATTCCCTGCCGCCTTCCCCCTGCCAGATCCTCTCCTCACTGCAGAGAAAGGCCCTGACAGTGGGGAGCTGCTGAAGCTTTTCCCTGTAGCCTCCGCCTTCCCCGCCACAGCCAGAGCTTTTCATTGACTCATGTACCCAGGGCTGTCCTTAGGCATACGAGCACCTGAAACCTTGTGGCACCCCAGGGTCTTAGTGTCCACTCTCCTGGATTTTTCTGTCCCTGTTCTGACCCTTCTTGCAGGATCCCACAGCTGGCTGCTGCAGCTTGGTGAGTCTTCCTCTGGAGGGGATCTAGTACTTAAAAGTGAAAAGTCTTCCAGCCTGCCAGACCTATTAGCACAACACTGAAATTGTTAAAGAGCCATTCAAGGGGTAATGAAGCCATTTAATAGGGATTTGCTAACCCCCAGATATATACTGTCAGTTTCTGAATTTACTGACAAAAACAGTTGTGCATTACTGTAATATTTACTCAGAACATGTAAGCCTACAGGACCTCAGTTTAAAATTTGCTTTAAAAATACGTCATTCTTCTTTGCGTGCTTGCTCATATCGATTCCAATTAGGTGTGCGCGCGCCGCGTGCATGTTCGTTGGAAGATTTTTACCCTAGCAACACTCAGTGGGTGGGCTGGGGCGCCCCCTGGAGTGGCGACGTTATGGCACTGGATATATACCCCTGCTGACCCAATGGCCCTTCAGTTCCTTCTTACCCCCTGTGACGGTCGTTGGAACTGTGGAGCGTAGCATGGTGATCTCCACCTCCCTAGCTACTCGTAGTTCTTTGCTGTTTACTGTGTGTATAGTTCGAGTGCTTGTAGTTATAGTTAGTATTAGTTGTTGTCTTTATAGTTAGTGTATATAGATTAAGAGGAGATCGGGGATTAGCCCCTTTCCTCCACCCCGGTGCAAGCCCATGCCCAAGACACCGGGATTCAAACCGTGCTTGGCGTGCCAAAAGCCAGTGCCAATAGGGGATCCCCACGACTCTTGCCTCAAGTGCGTAGGGGAATTTTACCTTGCTGATAAGTGCTGCATCTGCAAGTCGTTTAAACTAAGGACTAAGAGAAGTAGCGGGACTTTCGATTGAAACAGCTCCTCATGGAGTCGGCACTTAGTCCCCCAGGAGTCGGTACCAAACGCCCAACAGACTGCTTCGGTAAGGAGCGCCCCTTCGGCCTCAGACCACTCCGGTACCGAGAAGGAGTCCCAGCACCAACATCTGCTCGGCACCACTCCCTGTCCCCGAGACCCAGGAAGCAACATAGTGCTCCAACTTCAGCTCCACGGAAGGAGCACTCTTCCAAGACGGTTCGTCCGGCACCGTCATCTGCTGTGGCACCGTTGACTGTGGCACCACAGATTGCAGCTGCGCCAAGCATGGCACCGTCGATTCCAGTCCCACAAGGGCCATTGAGTCCGGTACTTGACAGCTCCCCGACTCATGCTGTGGTTGAGCTTGCCCTCCCTTCTACACCGGAGACCTTCTCCACGGCAAGGGAGCTCATCGCAATGACGGAGCCAACACGGCCTCAACCCCCAGCACCGCTGGTGCAGGTCATACAATCCATCGGCAAGCCTGCCCTGTTAAGGCCTCCTTCCGTTGGTCCACCAGAGAGACGTTGTTCAAGATTCCGGTCTCGCAGATGCTCTCAATCGCGCCATTCCCACTCCCGGCACCGCTCGTAGTCCTGGCAACACTCTTCATCGCGGTAACGGTCACACTCGCGGCACTGTTCGACATCTCTTTCGCTGGACAGATACTCCTGGTATTGATCCGACTCATGGCACCGATCTCGGCACTGTGTATCCCGCAGTCGCTCCAGACGAAGGGACTCAAGATCTCGGTCGACCTCCCAGCACCGATACAGTAGATGGTCCCGGTCTCACTCGCGGTACTGTTATAGCTCCCGGTACCACTCCCCAGTAGCGTCCCGGGCTCGAGTGTCAAGAACAGTGGCGCCTTCCCAGGGCCTATCGGCACCTCCGTGGCCTTCCAGATACACATCGGTGTCATCGCAGGCTGGTAGCGCATCCTATCATCAGGAACGTGACTCTGACATCCCCAGCCATATATTCCCAGAGAGACAGAGCCACGAGCAAGGGCCTCATCACTGGTCCTTCTGGACACTGTGGGCATACCACCAAAGCCAAGGTGCACCATCAGTGGCTCAACGGTCGGCCCTGTCAGAACACTGGGTACCAGAGGCAACAGTAAGTTGCCCCCCATGGGCACGGATGAGGCTCCAATATCATCTGCAGTCACAGAGGTTCCACTGGATGCAGATGACACCCCTCAAGTACAGGAGCCAGCACAGGACCCTTTGGTCCCGGGCCTCTCCTCCTCCTTCTCTCCTGATGAGGCGGTGGCACGGACCTCCTTCTCAGGCCCTCCCCCAACTGACCTCAGGGCCCATCAGGACCTTTTGAGGTGAATGGCTCAGAATATGAATTTGCAGGTGCAGGAAGTCCCTGAAATAGAGGACTCGGTCATGGACATCCTATCGGCTGATGCACCTACTAGAGTCGCTCTTCCGTTCATCAGCACCATCAGGCTAATGCGACACCATTTGGCAATCCCAGCTTCAATTCCACCTACAGCAAGGGAGTAGAGAGAAAATATATGGTCCCCTCAAAGGGGTATGAATATCTCTACACTCACTCACCTCCTTGCTCTCTAGTTGTCCAATCGATGTACGAAAGGGGGCGTCATGGCCAGCAAGCCCCGGCTCCTAAGTCAAAGGAGGCTAGGTGCATGGACCTCATAGGCCCGCAAATATAGTCGGCCAGGGCCTCCAACTTAGGGTGGTGAACTAACACGCCCTCCTAAGTAGGTATAACTTTAACACTTGGGGTGTCCTTGGGGGAGTTTATGGAGCTTCTTCCCCAGGAGTCCTGTCAAGAATTCATGGCCCTACTTGAGGAGGGTAAAAAGGTAGCAAGAACCTCCCTCCCAGGCGTCTCTGGTATGCAGCGGACTCTGCAGCCAGAAGTCTGGCGTCAGGAGTGAAGATGAGGCGTATCTCCTGGCTCCAGGTATCAGGCATTCCCCCTGAATTGCAACAAACTATTCAGGATTTACCCTTCGAAGGCCAGGGCCTTTTCTCAGACAAGACTGACCCCAGATTGCAAGTCTGAAGGACAATCGCGTTATAATGTGCTTGCTGGGTATGCACATGCCAGTGACCCAACGCAGGACCTTCCAGGCCCAGCTAAACCGTCTTATGCCCAGCCACACCGTCTTATGCCCAGCCTAGGCCGCGTCAGGACGTTACCAGAAGCGTGGCAGGGGGAATCGTCAGAGACAGTCTGGCCCTCAAGGAGCTCAAAATCAGGAGCCCCCCTAAACCGCCAGTGGGGCCCAAGCAGAACTTTTGATGAGATGCCCGAGGACGGCCCACCAGTTATCCTACCGGATCCTTCTCTTTCCCTTTTTCAAACTGCCTCTCCCAATTCCTCCCTGCCTGGTCCCAGCTAACTTCAGATCGGTTGGGTCCTGCGCACGGTGGAAGGGGGATACCACCTCCAGTTTGCTTCAAACCCTGCCTTCCCACCCTCCCTACCCATCCCTCTTCAGGAACCCCTCTCAGGAGCAATTCCTCTTACAAGAGGTCCAGTCGCTCCTAGCCATGGGAGCCATAGAGGAGGTGCCAAAGGACATGAGAGGCAAGGGGTTTTATTCCCACTACTTCTTAATCCCCAAGGCAAAGGGAGGTCTACGACTGATCCTAGACCTGCGAGAACTCAACAAATTCATGATAAACTGAAATTCCATATGTTATCCCTGAGGACCATTATCCCGTCCTGGATCTGGGAGACTGGTATGCTGCCCTCGATATGAAGGATGGGTATTTCCACATCGCAATTTATCCACCATGCAGACAGTACCTCCGTTTTGCGGTCAACTACCAACACTTTCAGTTCACTGTACTTCCGTTTGGCCTTCCTGCAGCTCTGCATGTCTTCACAAAATGCATGGCTGTAGTCGCTGCCTCCCTCCAGTGTCGTCGAGTACACATCTCCCCGTATCTCGACGATTGGTTCATTCGAGGGACTTCCCAGTTGCAAGTGTCACAGCACCTGTGCCTCCTCAGAGACCTCTTTGGGAGCCTAGGCCTCATGATCAACACAGAAAAGTCTACTCTCACACCCACGCAGAGAATAGACTTCATTGGAGCGGTTCTGGACTCCAATCTGGCCAGAGCCTGCCTCCCGCAGTCACATTTTCAGGCAATGATTCAATAATCCAAAGTCTTCAAACCTTCCCGACAACGTCAGTGCGCACCTGCCTCAGCCTAGTAGGTCACATGGCCTCCTGTATCTTCATGACCAAGCACACCAGGCTACGCCTCCGTCCCTTCCAAACCTGGCTTGCTTCAATATACCAACCACGCAGAGACAGCCTGGACTCTGTGCTTACTATCTCCAGGAAGGCTCTGGGCTCCCTAACCTGGTGGCTAGACCCCACTCTAGTCTGTGCAGGGATGCCATTCCATCCACCACAACCCTCGATGGCCCTAACCATGGACGCGTCATCTCTGGTTGGGGTGCCCACCTCAGGGGTCTTCGCACTCAAAGCCTCTGGTCACCCCAAGAACTGGCCTTACACATCAATGTGCAGGAGCCGAGAGCAGTCTGTCTAGCATGCCAGGTGTTTCAAGACCATCTCCAAGGCCATTGTGTATCAGTATTCATGGACAACACAACGGCCATGTTTTACATAAACAAGCAGGGCAGAGCACGCTCTTCTTTGTCAAGAAGCCATCCACCTTTGGAACTTTTGCATAGCCGACTCGATCGAATTGGTAGCATCTTTTCTCCCAGGAGTCCAGAACACTCAGCAGATCCTTCCTGTCTCACGAATGATCAATTCGCCCAGACGTCATCCATTCTGTTTTCCGGAAGTGGGGCTTTCCCCACATAGACCTCTTTGCCTCCCGAGAGAACAGGAAATGCCAGGTGTTCTGCTCCTTCCAGGGACACTCCCCGGGCTTCCTCTCAGACGCATTCCTGATCCCATGGAAGAGGCACCTACTTTATGCCTTCCCACCATTTCCACTCGTCCACAGAGTCCTACTCAAGCTCCGCAGGGACAGCGCCCACCTGATCCTGATTGCTCCAGCATGGCCGAGGCAGCACTGGTACACCAGTTGTTCGACCTCTCAGTGGCAGACCTGATTCCCCTGCCACTGTGGCCAGACCTCATAACACAGGACTTCGGCAGGCTTCACCATCTGGACCTGCAGTCCCTTCATCTCACAGCATGATTGCTGCGTGGTTGAGCCAGTCTGAGTTGCATTGCTCTGCCTCGGTCCAACAGGTGCTCTTGGGCAGTAGGAAGCCTTCCACTAGGATGACATATCTCGCCAAGTGGAAGCGTTTCTCCTGTTGGTGCATTCAGCGTAACTTAGTCCCCAGACAGGTGTCCATTCCCACTGTCCTGGACTACCTCTGGTTCCTAAAAGAACAGGGCCTAGTGGTCTCTTCCATAAAGGTGCATCTGGCAGCCATTTCCGCCTTCCACCCAAGGGAAAATGACCGATCAATCTTCTCTCACCCTATAGTTTCAAGGTTTCTCAAGAGATTGGAACGTTTGTATCCTCAAGTTAGACGCCCGACCTCCAGGATCTAAACCTGGTGCTAGCCAAGCATATGGGTGCTCCTTTCAAACCACTGGCTACCTGCTCACTGCTGTACGTTTCCTGGAAGACAGCCTTCCTCGTCGCTATTACTTTGGCGAGATGAGTATCTGAGCTTTGGGCTTTGACAGCGGACCCCCCGTACATGGTATTCCATAAGGACAAGGTACAGCTGCAACAACACCTCTCTTTCCTCCCTAAGGTGGTGTCTGCCTTTCATGTCAATCAAGACATCTTCCTCCCAGTCTTCTTCCCAAAGCCGCATCCATCGCGTTGGGAACAACAGCTACACACCCTGGACGTCCGCAGGGCTCTCGTCTTTTATACTGAAAGAACCAAACCTTTCTGAAGGTCACCTCAGCTCTTTGTAGCTGTCACAGACCGAATGAAAGGCCTACCTGTCTCTTCACAACGGATTTCATCTTGGGTAACATCCTGCATCCGCACATGCTATGAATTGGCTCACATTCCGGCTAGCCACCTCACTGCCCATTGTACTCGGGTGCAAGCTTCATCTGCCGCCTTCCTGGCCCATGTCCAGATCCAGAAAATATGTCGGGCAGCTACCTGGTCATCGATTCACACCTTTGCCGCACATTACGCATTGGTTCAACAGTCCAGAGATGATGCAGCATTTGGCTCAGCAGTTTTGCATTCTGCAACATCTCGCTCCTACCCAACCGCCTAGGTAAGGCTTGGGAATCACCTAACTGGAATCGATATGAGCAAGCACTCGAAGAAGAAAAGACGGTTACTCACATTTGTAACTGTTGTTCTTCGAGATGTGTTGCTCATATCCATTCTAAACCTGCCCTCCTTCCCCTCTGTCAGAGTAGCCGGCAAGAAGGAACTGAAGGGCCATTGGGTCGGCAGGGGTATATATCCAGCGCCATAATGGCACCACTCCAGGGGGCAACCCAGCCGACCCACCGAGTGTTACTAGGATAAAAATCTTCCGATGAATGTGCACGCGGTGCACGCGCACCTAATTGGAATGGATATGAGCAACACATCTCGAAGAACAACGGTTACAAAGGTGAGTAACCGTCTTTTAGTGTGTCGCTGAAGATTATAAAATCACATCTCTAAAAAATCCTTGCATGGCGTTTTAGATGGACAACCCGAGTATTCATCTTTAGCCTTATATGCTTGGATCTTCAGACACATAGTTTTTTTTAAATAAATCCTTCAAAAGACCACCCTTATCTAAAATACACATGTGAGCCCAGGCTGCCATCGGGCATAGGGGCACCAGTTTAATAATATTGCATAGGGCCCCATAAATCCTCAGGATGTCCCTGTATGTATCTACATTTAGCATAAGTAACCTCTGAAGTCAAGAGGGACTACTCACATGTTTAAAGTTAGGCATTGGTTTTAATACCTTGCTGAAATAGGGCCTTAGAGAGTAAAATAGTAGGACAAGTAGAAAAAAAGGATTACAAGGAGTAGTGACTGAATCCCAAGAGTCTTCTGGCATCCCACTACAGCTTTACAAAAGATAAGAAATATTTCAGTTAAAATTATATTTGTCTTTCTGCATTCCTTTGGTGGAGGGGAAGATAAATAACAGGTAGAAAAAGAGCAATACATAGTGTGACAAAGCTCTGTCCTGGTCTCAGTGGGCACTACACTTCCTGGCAGATTTCACTAGCCTCAGAGGCTCGCTGTGATCCTCCATGTAGTCCTTCTCTCTCTAGAGGCAAGGATCACAGCCTACGGAGCCATTTTCATCATAAGCCAGCAAGGGAGGTGAGGAGAAGCAACCCTTCCTCACACAGTTTCTGCAATTAATCAGGGAGGGCAGAGTCCAGGCCCGCCCTCTACTCCAGGCTCCAGCCCAGGGACCCTAATAGTTGCAGCTATGGTAGCTGACTTTTTGGAAGTAGGACATGTACAATTCCCTGTGCCACTTCCCCACAGCAGCCCTCACTCAATATCTCTTTCACCATTGCCTCCAGGCCTCCTTCCTTGCACCTGATATGCTTTTGTACTGCTTAGTTCCGCCAACTGCATGGCTCCCTCCTACAGCTCCTGACACACATGCCCAACTGACTAACTTGGAGGCTTTAAACTAGTTTCAGCCAGCCCCTAATTGGCTTCAGGTGTCCCAATCAACCTAGCTATCTTCCCTGCCTTCTGGAAAGATCTTAATTGGCCCCACGTGTTTTAATTGACCTAGAGTAGCTGCCTTGTAGTTATCCTGGTAACAGGGATTTGTTTAATCTGGGGCTAATATAGCTGTCTCCCACTACTTCTCTATATCCCCGGTGGGCTAGCTTATACTCCACCCTGATTCCAAAGCCGGCCGGGGAAATCAGTTGGCAGCTCCTTCACGGGGCCATGAGCACGGGCATGTATTTGGCGCGGTTTACCCCTATCCCAAACACCTGCCCCTTTTGCGGCATGAAGGAAATCCTGGCACACAATTATCTAGATTGCACCAGGTTGCAGCCCCTATTCCGGCTCCTCTTAGATCTCTTATTACATTTTTGGTTGCACTTTTCCCCTCACCTGTTCATCTATGCACTCTCCATCCGTGGCCCCACAAAGTCGCAGGATCTTCTTATCAACCTCCTCTTAGCTTTGGCCAAACTAGCCATCTACAAAACCAAGGAGAGGAGGTTGGCTGAAGGGATTTCCTGCGACTGTGGGGCCTATTTCTGTTCCTCCGTCTGTTCACGCATCCGGGCAGAATTCCTCTGGGCTACATCTGCTGCCTCCCTTGGCGCCTTTGAGGAGCAGTGGGCGCTATCCAGGGTTGTCTGCTCGGTATCCCCATCAGGTTCCCTTTGTTTAGCCCTATGACCTCACTCCCGATCCTGTTCTTTTCATTTTTTTATTAATTGTCCCATGTATTTATTTGGTATCACAGACCTGTGGATCTTCCCCTTAGGCTTCGGGGGGAGGTCCTTTAGCACTGGATACGAACTGCCTGATACCAACAGGACTACTTGCTATAGCCATCTGGCCTTGCCCCATCACAATAGTTACTGCTTGATCCCCAGGGAGCATGAATCTTCAATGCACACATTGTTTTGAGTGGGGGCGGGGAAGCATTTACTTTGAGTTGTGATGGTTGTTACTGTTTGTAAAGGCATTTATAGCATTTAGAACTTTCCTGATTATCATAAGATCTATCTCCCTTCATTAGAAAAAGAATAATCTGCTATCAGTCTCCATTGTATATAAATCAAGGCTTCTATTAAAAAAAAGAGAGAGAGAGAGAAAGTGAAACATGAAATAATGCTTGAGAAAGAAGATCGAGAAGACAGCACCATGTAGTTTTCTAGACAAACTAGGCAGACTATCAAAATTATCACTGCAGAGATCTGTCAGGATTAAATGTAAATAAAGACAAATGCTACAATTTTGAAGATCATTTATTTTCATTTTCCCTTAGTTGAATAGAAATATTATAGCTTCTCACTTTCACTCAGGTTATCCTAGTTATGACAGAATCATAACTTTCAAATGTTTGTTTGTAATCAGCTCTTTGGAGTTATTCTGGAGAAAATAAAAAATCTAAAAATATAGCAAAGCTTAAAAAAAAGGCAAAGCAAAATATGGCGCACACAGTTTGCTAAAGGGTTTTAAAATGAAATGAAGAAACCAGCCTTGGACTTTAGCTTTATTTACATAAAGAGGTTTGGAGTTTTGAATAAGTTTGAATGTTTTTCTCAAGATAGTGGACCAGATTCCCTGGTCTTTAGGGCAATTTTGAACAGGTTTTGGCTAGTCCTGGCAGATGTGGCCAATGAAGATGCCATTTTCTTGGAGTACCCTTAAGTCATAAGAAACCACCATAGCATCTCCACCACCCACACTCCCAGTCCCTAGTTTAAAATGTGTCTAGGAAAAGGGGGATGTAACCAGAACACTCCTGGATCCAGCGATCCATAGCTGCCCTCAGGAGGTTGGGGGAGGGGGGTAGCTGTTGGAAGCCAACCAGAGAAGCCTTCAAGCTGTTCTGATCTGGGTCAGGAGATCATTCCATCACTGATCTGGCTGATGATCAAGGAGAGGAAGGGGAAGGGGAAGAAGATAAAATAGTGGCTGTAATAGTGGTCTAAGCCCATTTTGACCCTCTAGTCTTGTATCAGGCACAGCTCAGCCAATGAGTGAGTCTGCAAAATTTGGTTGGAAAAATCACAAGAAAAATCTTTCCAGTCTTGCTCAAAATATCAAATATTGATTTTTCAAGGTATTCTAACAATTCGTTTCCATACCCTAGACAAAGGCTGTAAGTACGGGAAAACATACCAGGGGGAGGGGAAAGTTAACTGAACTTTTTTAAACATCAGATTTGAAGCAAAGGTTTGGAAAGTTCCAAAGGATATTTTTATTTTAACTGAATCAGTTTCTCTAGTTGTACCTTTACATATAATATACTATATTTATGCTAGTACTGTAATTTATGTAGTTGGCAAATTGTCAGTCATATGCAAATCTGTCACATTATGTAATATAGCAATAGTGCCCTTCTTCTGAAGAGTGAAAGCCTCCTTTGTGCAAAGGGCTAGCATTGGGGCTATTCAACCCAAAAGTCCTGTTTTGTTAGTGTCACACTTACAAACCCAAGTCATTAAGGTGTGTGCTCCTCCTGCAAAGTGCTAAGGCTCCAGTTCAGCAGTGTACTTAAGCACATACTTAATTTTGAGCACAAGTAATATGATTCTGATCCAGCAACACATTTAGGCATGTTCTTAACTCATGAATAATTCCTACCCTATTCTGAAAAGCACTCAAAACAAAGTTTCAGAGCTCTGCTGAATGAGGATGAGATTACTTCTAGCCTTGAAATTAAGCATGCACTTACATGCTCTCTGAATCAAGGCCTTAGATTTTGCACTTCAAGTTTCAGCTCAAACAGAATTTTTATCCCTGCATTATAAACCCCTAAAATAGAGGACTTACATGCTAAAAAAAAACTGAACAGACCATTCACTGTAACAGTACTGCAGAGTACCACTATAATAAATTCTTCTGTTGCACTCCAAGTTTGCACAGCCATGTGCTGGCAGAAATCCATCAAACATTTATTTGCTGAGACTAGTTTTAGTATTATCCATTTTTCTTTAGGTACTTCATAAAATAAATTCTAAAATCTATGTACGATTAATTATGTTAACCCCCTCCCCCAGTTTCTACAGCGAGACATAAAACAGGAGTTATTTCTTCTTTGTAATGATCCTGTTTTGCAGATAAATTGGGAATTCTTTGAAAGTGGATACAGAATTATAATATGAATGGATAAATAAATTACCAAAATTGCAGCATTGTGGATTCAGTAGAGGTTTTATTGTTTGTTTCTTGAGCAGTCAGTTTGCCCAAGTTTTTTTGCTGTCTTTAGAGTAATAAGTTAGAGATGGGAAGGACTACTTAGGTCATCTGTAAAAGCAGCAAAGAATCCTGTGGCACCTTATAGACTAACAGACGTTTTGGAGCATGAGCTTTCATGGGTGAATACCCACTTCTTCAGATGCATGTAGTGGAAATTTCCAGGGGCAGGTATATATATGCTAGCAAGCAAGCTAGAGATAATGAGGTCAGTTCAATCAGGGAGGATGAGGCCCTGTTCTAGCAGTTGAGGTGTGAAAACCAAGAGAGGAGAAACTGGTTCTGTAGTTGGCAAGCCATTCACAGTCTTTGTTCAATCCTGAGCTGATGGTGTCAAACTTGCAGATGAACTGAAGCTCAGCAGTTTCTCTTTGAAGTCTGGTCCTGAAGTTTTTTTGCTGCAGGATGGCCACCTTAAGGTCTGCTATTGTGTGGCCAGGGAGGTTGAAGTGCTCTCCTACAGGTTTTTGTATATTGCCATTCCTAATGTCTGATTTGTGTCCATTTATCCTTTTCCGTAGAGACTGTCCAGTTTGGCCGATGTACATAGCAGAGGGGCATTGCTGGCATATGATGGCGTATATTACATTGGTGGATGTGCAGGTGAATGAACCAGTGATGGTGTGGCTGATCTGGTTAGGTCCTGTGATGGTGTCGCTGGTGTAGATATGTGGGCAGAGTTGGCATCGAGGTTTGTTGCATGGATTGGTTCCTGAGCTACAGTTATTATGGTGCGGTGTGCAGTTACTGGTGAGAATATGTTTCAGGTTGTCTGTGGGCAAGGACTGGCCTGCCACTCAAGGCCTGTGAAAGTGTGGGATCATTGTCCAGGATGGGTTGTAGGTCCTTGATGATGCATTGGAGGGGTTTTAGCTGGGGGCTGTATGTGATGGCCAGTGGAGTCCTGTTGGTTTCTTTCTTGGGTTTGTCTTGCAGTAGGAGGCTTCTGGGTACACGTCTGGCTCTGTTGAACTGTTTCCTTATTTCCTCCTGCGGGTATTGTAGTTTTGAGAATGCTTGGTGGAGATTTTGTAGGTGTTGGTCTCTGTCTGAGGGGTTAGAGCAGATGCGGTTGTACCTCAGTGCTTGGCTGTAGACAATGGATCGTGTGATGTGTCCGGGATGGAAGCTGGAGGCATGAAGGTAGGCATAGCGGTCGGTAGGTTTTCGATATAGGGTGGTGTTAATGTGACCATCACTTATTTGCACCGTAGTGTCAAGAAAGTGGACCTCCCTTGTAGATTGGTCCAGGCTGAGGTTGATGGTGGGGTGGAAGCTGTTGAAATCGTGGTGGAATTTTTCCAGAGTCTCCTTCCCATGGGTCCAGATGATGAAGATGTCATCAATGTAGCGTAGGTAGAGAAGGGGCAGGAGTGGACGAGAGCTGAGGAAGCGTTGTTCCAGGTCGGCCAAAAAGATATTGGCATATTGTTGGGCCATGCGGGTGCCCATAGCAGTGCCACTGATCTGGAGATATATATTGTCATCAAATTTGAAATAGCTGTGTGTAAGTATAAAGGCACAGAGCTCAGCAGCCAGTTGTGCTGTGGCATCATCAGGGATAGTGTTCCTGACAGCTTGTATTCCATCTGTGTGTGGGATGTTTGTGTAGAGAGCCTCTACATCCATGGTGGCTAGGATGGTGTTTTCTGGGAGGTGACCAATGCATTGTAGTTTCCTCAGGAAATCAGTGGTGTCACGGAGATAGCTGGGAGTGCTGGTGGCATAGGGTCTGAGTAGAGAGTCCATATATCCAGACAGTCCTTCAGTGAGAGTGCCAATGCCCGAGATGATGGGGCATCCAGGATTTCCGGGTTTGTGGATCTTGGATAGTAGATAAAATAAGCCTGGTCGGGGCTCTAGGGGTATGTTGATTTCTTCTGGTGTTAATGTAGGGAGTGTCCTGAGTAGATGCTGTAGTTTCTTAGTGTATTTCTCAGTGGAATCTGAGGGAAGTGGCCTGTAGAATTTGGTATTGGAGAGTTGTCTGGCGGCCTCCTTTTGGTAGTCAGACCTGTTCATGATGACAACGGCACCTCCTTTATCAGCCTCTTTGATGATAATGTCAAGGTGGTTTCTGAGGCTGTGGATGGCATTGCGTTCTGCACGACTTAGGTTGTGAGGCAAGCGATGTTGTTGTTCCACAATTTCTGCCTGTGCACGCCAGCGGAAGCATTCAATGTATAGGTCCAGACTGTCATTTCGACCCTCAGGAGGAGTCCATGTGGAGTTCTTCTTCTTGCGCTGTTGGTGGGAGGGCACCTGTGTATCAGTGCACTGTTCAGTGTTGTCCTGGAAGTATTCTTTGAGTCGGAGACGGCGAAAGTAGGCTTCCAGATCGCCACAGGATTGAACAAAGACTGTGAATGGCTTGCCAACTACAGAACCAGTTTCTCCTCTCTTGGTTTTCACACCTCAACTTCTAGAACAGGGCCTCATCCTCCTTGATTGAACTGACCTCGTTATCTCTAGCTTCCTTGCTAGCATATATATACCTGCCCCTGGAAATTTCCACTACATGGATCTGAAGAAGTGGGTATTCACCCACGAAAGCTCATGCTCCAAAACGTCTGTTAGTCTATAAGGTGCCACAGGATTCTTTGCTGCTTTTACAGATCCAGACTAACACGGCTACCCCTCTGATAGGTCATCTGGTCCACCTCCCAGATTTGGTCTTTATTTTGTATTCTTGAGTGCTTTGTCCAGTCTAGTTTTAAATTACTCAAGCAATGGAGCTTCCAGGCTATCCCTGGGAAATTATTCTATAGACTCAGAGTCCAACTAATCACCCATTTAAATAAATAGAGATGTTCCTATTAACTTCAAGAGCAGTTGGATTGGGTTCATAGGCCACAGTTAGAGAATATTTCCTGACAATCATCATAAATTTTGTTTTTTAAAAACTATTATACCATTACTTCTAGATAGATTCCCATTGATCACCCTCAACAACTAGGAACCCGATTCTCCTCCTACAGAAGTCAAAGAGAGTGCTGCCCTAAAAGCCCTTTCTATTTTTCTCCTTGTGCAATCTCTCTTTGCTGCCTCTACTTTTCTAGGTAGCTATAATTGAATCCATTCTTCTTTGTTTCAGTCTTTTAAAATGTCTTTTACAGGGTCTTTTTTTTCTACTTGATCCTTAAGCAGTTCCTGGTAAAGCAAAACTGGATCTTTTGTTACATAAGTATTGTCATCTAGATCAAACCAGTAGTCCTTCCAGGCCAGTGTCCTGCTTCCAATTGTTATCAATGCCACAACTTTTAGAGAGAGGCTCAAGAAAGTCTATTAAGAACAAATATGTAAAAAAAAAAAAACCTCCTAAGGGAAGTTTCTTCCTAACACCAGGCTGTTAATGGTTGACATGCTCTCAAGCTTTGAACTGCAATTGTGGTCACGGCACCAGTGCTGGGAGAGAGCTTTCCCGGCACTGCAGGTACTCCACCTCCCTATGGGGATTAGCTTACAGCGTTGGGAGCCGTGCTTCCAGCGCTGGGGCAGTGTTTACACTGGTGCTTTGCAGTGCCGTAACTTGCTGCGCTCAGGGAGGTGTTTTTTCACACCCCTAAGTGAGAAAGTTGCAGTGCTGTAAAGCGCCAGTGTAACCAAGGCATCAGTAAGGATGCTTGAGTCTCTCACAGCTCCTAGTGCTCCCCACAGGGGTCCATCCCCTTACAGCTCCAATGTGAGACTGGACTGTGTGCATGCATCATTGTGACAGAGCTTGCTATATTCTCAGGGCCTGGGATACCTGAGCAAGAAGACTGAGAGCTGTAGGAGGTAGGCTGGGACTGACTGGGCAAGAAGATTGGAACTGAGAACTGGGGATAATGGTGACTGAGAATGGTTATATAAGGAGGCTGGGACAGGAAGCAAATGAGGGAAAAGGAGAGAGGACTGGGAGCTAGGGGTTGAGAGAAGAACACTGAGATTGGATGGGAAGCTCAGGGAGGGGGAGATTGGGCCTAGGAAGCAAATGTGATATTGGAAGAGGGGTAGGAGAGACAGATCTGTCAAGGAGCTAGGGCATGGGGGAGAACTGACTCCATAAGGAAACTGGGACTGGGTGCAGGAAACAACAGATACTGGCAGTTGGACAGTAGATTGAGACTTGGACAGAGAGCCCAGAGGGACCACTAGCATTGACTGGACACAGCAAATGGGATGAAAAGCCTGAGGATTGGAGAATGGAACTTGGTAGGCAATGAGAATAATACCAGGATCAGGAGGCAGGGTTGGGAAGGAAACAGGATTAGGATAGGGACAGGGAAGAAGTAATCAAGCATGGGGAAAATAGGCAGAAGAGTCTGTGTTTCCTAGAGCACACTTCTTTCCTGAACCAGGAATGGGAGCCCAAGGTTCTCAAGTCTCACCATTTCTCTGCTATCAGCAAATATCATTGAAACCCATTCGCAAACTGAGGGTACGTCTAGACTACCTGCCGTATCGGCGGGTGGAGATCGATTTCTCGGGGATCGATATATCGCGTCTCATCTAGATGTGATATATCGATCCCCGAATGTGCTCCTGTCAACTCCGGAACTCCACCAGTGCGAACAGCGGTAGCGGAGTCGACAGGGGGAGCCGCGGACGTCGATCCCGCACTGTGAGGACGAGAAGTAAATCAATCTAAGATACTTCGACTTCAGCTACGCTATTCACATAGCTGAAGCTGCATATCTTAGATCGATTTCCCCCACCTCCCCAGTGTAGACCAGCCCTGTGTGTGTCTTACCTCGCTCTAGTTCAGGACCACATGCAGGATGACAATGTACTAGTGTTACCATTATTTGTGTGGAAAGGCACATCCTTTGCCTCACCAGGCTCAGCATTTCCCTGTCTAGAGTGGGGGGACCTGGAGTAAATCAGTCCCATTCCAGAAAGTTTTTATTCCACATTAGTTTTCCTTTTCCAATATTTATATGGCAGGCCTCAGGGTAGGCCCAAGGAGTACTCTTCAGCCAAACCAAATTAAAATTCATTACACACACAAAAAAAGAATGCCTGGGGTGTTGCCTTGTTATGCAGGACCTGGGATTCCAATCCTTCCCCAAACAGAGAGGTAGCTTGGTTTCATCCCTTGTAGGGAGGGAAGCAGACTTGCACCCTGGAGAAGCCTATTCTCCCTGTTACCAGTAGCCCTGCTGCATTCTGTCTCACCTTCTCTCTCATCAGAGAGTGGTTTTTAAAGATTACAGGTTGCCTTTAATTGGATCAGGTGTCCCTAGTTGACCTGCAGTAACTTCTTTTCAGCTTCTGGGCAAAAGGGCCTTTACCATTCTACGGCTGACATACCTGCCTTCCACCACGCTCTTAGGTCTAGGAGCAGTGTGCACTGTCGGGGGTTCTGTGCTCCGTGTCCCCTTCAAGTTTCCTATTTTTGACTTTTTGACCTTCACACTTGTCCCTGTTTTTTCCTTTGTTGTCCCTCATATTTGTTTGAGTCCTGGGCTCAGTTGCTCCTCCTCATAGGCTGGGGGAGGGGCCTTTAGTCATGGGTGGGCTTGTGTCTGTCCACTTCCTGGAACCCAATAGGATCACTCTCTTAAACTGAGAAGCAGTGGGCACTGTCCAGGGTTCTGTGCTCGGTGTCCCCTTCAGATTCTCTGCTTCTGACTCTTTGACCCTCACACCTGTTCTTGTTTTTTCTCCTGTTGTCCCCCATATTTATTTGAGTCCCAGGCTCACTAGCTCCTTCCCCAAGGCTGAGGGAAGAGCTTTTAGATGTGGGCAGGCTTGTATCCGCCCACTTCCTGGAACCCAACAGGACCGCTCTCTTAGAGTTATCCGGTCTGATTTTTGTCACACTCCATTAGCTCAATTAATAGAAGCCTATGTGCTGGATCTAAAGGTTCCAGTCTTGATGATAACACGTGGGTGTCAGTATGATGCCACATGATGGAATTTCTGTTTTGTAGTTTCCTTTTTAAAAAATCTAGGAAGTAACCCTCAAAAAAAGCTATGTTTACAAGAACATTATTAGATTGCAAAGTCAAGTACTTGAACATTAATTTGGGCTCCTTGTGCTTATGCATAAATATATTGTGTTCAGTTACATGACTGTATACTATTCTTCCCACAGGACCCCTGGCTCATCCAGTGAAAAGGGATGGACTGTTCTGGGGATGAATCAGAGTTTTCTAGTAAAGAGAACTCTTGCTTCAATTGTTGCAGAAGTTGTAAGGTGTATGATGAATGAGACAGTGGATTGCAGGAAGAGAAAGAGCAGTCTCATGATTAAGACAGGTGAATGCTACCCTGGATAAGTGGAATGTATCCTTGCCTCTGCCACAGAGTTCCTCTGTGATGCTAAGCAAGTCTCTTAAACCAAACTTTTTATAGCTCTCTTTTTACTAACACACTTTTTACTAAATGTGTGCGCCTCATTTTCTGGGGGCCCAAGCTAAGGCCCTGGAGTCCGATTTATGGAAGTGCTGAGCACTCACAGCTGCAATGGGAGCTGTGCTTTGAGCAAATAAAATACTGCATAATGCTAAATACTCTGAAAAATCAGGTACTAGATGTCTGAAATCAGGCACCCAAAATTTGTGGCTATTTTGACCTTCATCTCTATGGTCTTGCTCCCTATCTGTTCAATGAGGATAATTCCAACCCCTCACCACACAAAGGTTTTGTGAAGATGAATTAATTTATATTTGTGAAGCACTTGGATACTATAGTGACAAGTACCATGGAAAAGCCCATGATGAAATTACTCTGTCTTCAGAGCAGGGTTTCATTAGTGTGCAGAAAATAAGGCCTTCGGCCACACACTGAACAATAAGTTTAAACACAATATTGAATAGCTGCTGTTTTAATGAGTATGCTCCGCTCTGTGTGCTGAATGAGGCAGGGATCTTGTGGGAAAAATAGTGTGAGATCATATAATTAAAGACTGTATATAATGTATACACTATGTATATACACATAATGATTATGCATTAGGGGACCAAATAAGATTCTACAGGCAATCTTAATTCTGGCATTTTCTAACTTTTGCCTCCTTGACTTTTCAACCTTATTTATGCTCTTTTAATGTGGGTTTTTTGCTGTGTAATTACATAGATTTAGGATGGCTTTTCTTCTAGCTACAGTCTCTACTTTCTGGATCATGACATTGCCCACCAGAAAACTTTTTAATGATAAATTTTCAATTGTATGTGTCACCCAATAGTTGTTTCAATAGTTAAATAGTTAGGAAGCTAAATGTGAAAAAATGTCATGGATTCATTCATGTATATAAAATAATTTGTTGCATAGCTGGACTGGTTTACAGATGCCCAGAAACTTGGTAAGTAGGTGGCCACCTACTGCAGTGTACGTTAATTAGGCAAACCTAGGAATCTCTTAGGTATTAATAATGTCCAGGAAATATATTAACAAGGTATGGTGGAAAGTAGTTATACATCTAGTGTTTGCTGTATCTATTACAGGGAATCATCAATTGTATCAAAAGGCATTGGTATGTGTATCTCCCCCTGCTTCTTCACCCCAAGATGAGACTGTTTTGGGGAACCCTCAAGAAAAGTGAATGTTATATTTTTTGCCTATACCCTTGGCTGGGTTAAAAATATCAAAATGATGTTACTGCTTTATTCTAAATTGTCAGAGATTAAACTGGAAATCTGTGAGTAAACCTCTAAAATGATGACAGTGTAGTGACATGTGCAGATGAGGCCTTAATGTGGCTGTCAGGTAAGCAGCAGGTTGGTTTTCATTTTGAAAAATGTATTTTGAAAAGCAGATTTGATATTGTGCAAAGTCAGTGACCTTGCCATAAAATATTGTGAACAGTCAAAATAACAGTAATACCATTTGAGTTCCATTAAATTCTGAACTGATTCAGCCTTGAAAATAGTTTGACATATGTAATGACAGTGCAGTAGGCAATTAACAAAGAGGTTACAGACATTATAATGTGATTAAGTAAAAGTGTGCTTAAGTATCAGAAATAATTTTGTAGTTAAATGACAGTATATCTGGCTGTGGAAAAAAAAGTCAAGCCAATTCAAATTTCAAAGCTGGTCATCTAGTACAAAAACATGGCAGTTCTATATTACTGTCTTTCACTTAAGCATATTAGGTTTAAAATTTTAAATGGAAAAACGTTGTCTGTTAGATGGTAGTAATCTTATCCATCCCCTCTATTGTGACATTCTAGAGTGCTTTCTTCAGGCCAGCTTTAATGCAAGAGATGTGGGCTTTCACCACTTTCCTTGAATGTTTTGCATTTATTTCCACAGGCATAATAGCTTGCACTTTTAAAGATGAATCTCATTCTAATATAGTTGGGCAAATATTGCAAAAAGTAATCCCAAGAACATTTGTCTGAATTTTTAAACAAATTGGCTTTGATTCTGATCACTTCCCATTTGAGTTTGCTTTTTACACAAACAATTTTAGTGACTGAGTTCACTAGCAATAATGTTTGTTCAGAAGATCAAATTTCAAGAAAATATTGGAGAATATTTGCAGAAAGCCAATTTGATTTTGTGAGTATTCACACTGGCAACCTGATTCTAAAAGTTAGTCATCCAAGCAAAATAGAAACTTACCAGGTCTTGTGTTTCCACTTAAAATTAATGTGGAGAGCTTGAATTTTGAATAGCAAATACCTCCAATCAATTACTCTTCCAATTTACCAAATACAAATAATTCTCAGAAATTATTTAGTGAATATATTAATCAAGCAAGCAATAAATTCAATTTGATCAAATCAGAAGCTTCTCTTGGACCATTTGTAAACAGAAACACAGATTCTCAATTTAATAATTTATTCTTTGAATTATTAGGTCAGCTTTAGTTTCCACTTCCTCACAGGTTTGGACTAACCTACATAGTGGTTTCCTGGGAGGTTGCAAGATTTGAAGGCATCTCTCTCCCCTATAGTCATCCATGCAGTAGCAAACTAAACACAAATCCTGTTGATCTATGGTTTTGAGACCTGGCTGGTGGGAGCCTAGGGCCTAACTGAGCTTTGATTCACAGATCCATCTGAGAGTTACCATTGCAGAAGAGTAGGGACAGGAGGTGGGGATATGAACAAGGACCATCTTCTTTAAATGTAGCATGCTACCGTGTTATGTATTATGACATGATCTGCAACACTTTGTTACTATGTTGTGCATAATATGCCAAATTCAGACTTAAGACAGAAATGGCAGGAGGGCATTCCATATTGCAAGCCAACCACCGAGGCAGTGCTTGGGAGAATCAAAAGGAAGAAAACATTATTCCTATTGTTCTAGGAGCTAACAGTGGCATGAGAAAAACAGCATGATCCAAAACTGCCCACATCACACTCTTGGAGGCCCCTAATCTCTCTTCTTCCTCATCCCACTAGCCTGATGTTGACCTTTCTAGGTCCCTTTGTGATTTTTCTCTTGCCTCACTGGCTTTTGTGATATCTCTCAATTTAGTATTACTGGCAAATTTGTTTAATGCACTGCCTATCCATTTAATCAGGTTATTAATAAAGATGTTAAGCAAAACTAGGTCTGCAAATGAATCCTGCTGCACACCACTGTGTATTTCCCCCCTTCATATGCACACCTCTTTAGCTTGCTATCTCACTTTGTGTGTGTGTGTGTGTGCGCGCGCGTGTGTGTGTAATTCCAGACATAACCCATTCTTCATCATTTAATTCTTGAGCTGTTTAATTCTTGTTTATAGACACGTGCATGCACTGAAGCTGTGCAATAAAGTTGACCAAAAATCAGGGGCCTTTAGGCATTCTTTTCCACCAATCACTTTTCTGGGTACCAGAGACATGCATGAGGGATTACGGCATAAAGTACTACTGGATATCAATGAGGGTGGCAAGATCTGACCTGTAGTAGGCAACAATGTGCTATACAATTTATTTGTCTTCTTTAGGTAAAATTCAGGAGATGAAGAAGTTTAACTATGAAACTATCTAACATTTACCAATCTCTGGGACAGCAAATTTTCAATATTACTCTGTATTATACTTAATCTGTAGTGGGTAGAGTAAGAATGATTTATAGAGAACTTTTCATACAAATTACTGTACTAATTCTGTTTATCTGCAATACATGAAGTAGCATAGAGTATTATACAATATTGCACAAGGGTATCTGAAGATATAGGAGAAATTTATTATTTTATTTTGTATTTGAGAAATAGTATATGAAATCAAATGGTTTGCTTGCTCAGCAAGTTACTTCTCAACATGAGAATGAGTGACTGATGCAAAATCTAAAGTATTATAACATGTACATCTTTTACACCAAAATCTAAAGGCCAGATTTTCAAAGATATACGACTCCCAACAATGAAGAGAGATTCGTGGTCAAAAGCACTTAAGTAGGTTAGGCACCTAACCTGACTTGATTTCAGTGGAAATTAGATGCCTAACCTACCCAGGCACTCTCAAAAAATTTCAGTAGGCACCTTTCTGCATCCCTAGGAGCTTATATACCTTGAAAATATTAGCTCGTAAAGATACATTGGATCATTATGACAGTGAAGCACACAAGAATGAAAAAAATTACAAGATGCTATTTGTGTCTCTAAAATTGTAACTAAAAAGACTAATGTTATATTGTAGCATTTGACATAGGGAGAGATCAGGTTAAATACAAATGATGGGTCAACTCCTGGCCACCACTGCAGTCCATTTCCAGTGGATTGTAAAGCTCGCTTAACTAGCCAATTGAGGATTCCCCTGGCATTAGGAAAACCCCAAGGTAGCATAGCCATAGTATAGAGCATGCTGAAACATAGCCAAAGCACTACTGTGTCCCACAACCCACAGCTGATGGAACAGTACATTGGAGACCATTACCTGCTGGCGCAAGTGGGAACAGTCCTCAGGCTGTTCAAGTTTGCACCAAAGTTAAACTGGGCCTTGGTAAATGTGGTATAAACCCATTTTTCTCTTTGAATTCCCTTTGTTTTTTACTCAGGGACACCTTGGTCAGACACAAGGATCAAGTTCTGTTTCCAGCAAAGTATTTAAGCATGTGCTTATCTCTTATGCAGATGAGTAGTCCATTGACTTCAATTATTTCAAAGGGACTACTCAGAAGTTTAAAGTTAAGTATGTGCTTATGTGATGGATCTAAGTCAAAATGCATATACACAAGAGTTTTCATCAAGATTGCCTATATGCTGACTCTGGCTTTTCTTGACCTTTGATTACTAAACTTTGGAACCAGTGTTCTCTTAAACTACTGGGTTGATTTATTTTGTTAATATTTTAAAGAAAAAAGATGGGAAAGAGAATTTCTACAATATGGGCTTATTTGTCTGCACACCAGTAGAATGTCCAATCCCAGGTACTTTATAAGGCCTTCAGGAGGGAGCCCCTCTTCCCGCATGCTTTAGGAAGTGTGTAGGAAACAACCTCTCTCCTGCAAACTTTAGCAACTGGGCAGCTTTTAACTTACAAGATTCATAGTGAATGAATCTTCTGTAGATTCCTTCATAAAACTTTGAACTGTGCAGCTGAGTTAGCCATACACCAAGTGCACAAGAGCCTCTTTAAGCTGCACTATTTACAAGCCTGACTCCATGAAAAATACAACACGTACTTGCAGAGTGTAATTTTCAATGAGTCATACTGAGTCTAACTGAAAACAATTTTCAGCAGTGCATAGAAGTCTCTTATCTCTAACAAGGGCTATTACCATACTACATTCCAATTTTCCAGTTCCCTTTATTTTGGCGCTAGACCAGTTAAAATAAAATTGCAAGATTTTCCTATATACATACATTCATGTGTTCATGCACGCGCACACACACACATATATACAATTTTTAAAAAAATCTTCCCTCTTTCAAAAATAAGTGCATCTCTTTTTGCTCCCATCGGAGAGAGACTAAACATTTAGGGTGACCACACAGCAAGTGTGAAAAATCAGGATGGGGTGGGGGGCAATAGGCACCTATGTAAGACAAAACCCCAAATATCAGGACTGTCCCTATAAAATCTGGACACCTGGTCATCCTAAAAACATTGGAAATGTAAACCAGAAAAGTAAGTTTAAAAAATGCCACTAAAACTAGGATACAAGTGTAGAAGTGGTTTTACAAAATGGGTTCTAGATTTTTAAAGGTATTTAGGTGCCCAAAAATGCAGATAAGCACCTTGTGGGATTTTCAGAAGCATATAGGCACTTAACTCCTACTAAAATAAATATGTTAGTCAGCTAGGCTCCTTTGAAAGCTCCACTAGGCACCTATCTGTATCTTAGGCACCTAAATCTGTTCCTAAATGCTTTGCAACGTTGTTACTTGAATCTCCATCTCTTTCACCATTGCTGTATTGCCAAAGATGTAATAAACATACGGACCTTGGCTGGACTCCTCCTGGTTTAAATGGGAGGAGGCTGTACATAGGACTTATTTTTTTTATGAAGGACTTCAGCTTTGAAACTTGCTGACCTCTTTTGTCTGCCAGACCCCAGCTATGTTAACTTCTCAGGCATGCTGTAAAACTTCCTCTGTCCCCAGCAGTTTGAAACATTGACAGGTTGATGAACTAAAATATGAGATGATGTTATTCTATGATCATTTGATAGCCACATGCTAATACAATAACTCCTCACTTAAAGTCCCGGTTAATGTTGTTTCATTGTTATGTTGCTGATCAGTTAGGGAAAGATGCTTGTTTAAAGTCGTGTAATGCTCCCTTCTAACTTTGTTTGGCAGCTGCCTGCTTTGTCTACTGCTTGCAGGAAGAGCAGCCCATTGCAGCTAGCTGGTGGGGGCCTGGAGCCAGGGTCGGCTTTAGGTCAATTCCCCTGAATCGGGCCCCACACCTAAGAGGGCCCCTGCGCCTAAGAGGGCCCTGCGCCCTAAAGAAGAGCACCTGATTTAGGCGCCTTTTTAATTTTTACTCACTCGGCGGCGCTCTGGGTCTTTGGAGGCATTTTAGCGGCGGGTCCTTCAGTTTCCCTTAGTGGTAAGGGAAATATCCCACCCTCTGACTCCTCCACCTCAACCAAGCTTCACAATCATCATCACTGCGTACCAGTATTAAATTGTTTGCTTAAAACTTATACTCTGTGTGTGTGTGTGTGTGTGTGTGTGTGTGTGTGTGTGTGTGTGTGTGTGTGTGTGTGTGTGTGTGTGTGTGTGTATAAAATATCGTCTTTTATCTGGTGAAAAAAAATTCCCTGGAACCTAACCCCCTCATTTACATTAATTCTTTTAGGGAAATTAGATTTGCTTAACATCATTTTGCTTAAAGTCACATTTTTCAGGAACATAACTACAATGTTAAGTGAGGAGTTACTGTATTGGAATGAACAGTTTAATTCATATGCTAAAGATTTTATTTTATTATTGAATATTGTTCTTTTAATATATATAAGTTGCCCAGCAATAATTTATTTAGCCTTCTAACCACAATGATTGTGATGAGAATTCTATAATACTACAGTGGTTGCATTTTGTCTGAAGTTGCTTGAATAAAGAAATTTTTACTGGATTTATTTTAGTCAAAATACAAGCAGCAGACAATATTAAATTCTTGATGTCTGCTCTGTACCTCAGAAAGATCACCGGAATTCTCTGCAGCACAAAGAGCAGGTAGAACAGGAAAGTTTGAGGCTGTCTGTTTGAGATTTTTCTCATGACTAGCAAAACAAATCAAATGTATATTAAAATAGGTTTTCTGTAAATACTGTTTGATTTACTGGCTCAGCAAACTTGGTCATCATCAATAACATTCTATCAAGTGGAGTGGTTCTGCAGTGATAAAGTCTCTCAGTACAATCACTGCATACTAGTTTATCATCCCTTTTTCAGAATGGCCTCATAATGGATGTAAATCCATTCATAGACCATTTTATCTTGCAGGATCTGCTGCAAAATGTACACAGAATACTGTATATGGTTGCTAAACTTGCTTTACAAAACAGACTGTTTATAACATTACAAGGACCTGTTTAGTCTTCACAGAATCAGTTGTTTTAGTGTGGAAGCTAAGATAATCCATTATTCATTGCCTGCCTAAAGGATGTTTGTTTCTTTTTGTCCTCTGATGTTCCACCATGAAGAGTGAGCTGAGAATTCAAGTTCTTAAGAACCCAAGTAATAAGAATATCCAAATTTCTGCTTTTAAAACACATTTCAGACAGAAACAAAAATAAAATGGCAATGTCAAGGCTGGAATCTGGAAATTAACTCACCTTTCCTTTTCATTTAATTTAAAAAGAAAATCCTTTCAAGAGAAAACATAAGGGCAAAAATCCTCATCCTTCTCAGATAAGGATTATCATTTGTAACAATCCCAACTTCCTCAAATCATCAATATGCCAAAGGACAGTAGAAAATCAAACTGTTTTTACCCATCCTCAAAGCTATCTCATTTTCCCCCTCTCAGGGTACGTCTACACTACGGGATAAATTCGATTTAACATAAACCGGTTTTATAAAACAGATATTATAAAGTCGATTGCGCGCGGCCACACTAGGTACATTAATTCGGCGGTGTGCGTCCATGGTCCGAGGCTAGAGTCGATTTCTGGAGCGTTGCACTGTGAGTAGCTATCCCATAGCTATCCCATAGTTCCCGCAGTCTCCCTCGCCCCTTGGAATTCTGGTTAGAGAGCCCAGTGCCTGATGGGGAAAAATCATTGTCGCGGGTGGTTCTGGGTACAGCCTCACCCCTCCCTAAGTGAAAGCAGCAGACAACCGTTTTGCGCCTTCTTTCCTGGGTAAACTGTGCAGACGCCATAGCACTGCAAGCATGGACCCCACTCAGATCAACACCGTGATCGTGAACGTTGTAAACACCTCACGCATTCTCGTGCAGTCTATGGTGAACCATGAACTGCAAAGCCAGGCGAGGAGGAGGAGGCAGCTATGGCAGCGCAGCGACAAGAGTGATGAGGACATGGAAACGGAATTCTCCTTAACCATGGGCCCCTGCACTTTGGAGCTCCTGCTGGTAATGGGGCAGGTTCTACCCATTCAACGCCGATTTTGGGCCCGAGAAACAAGCACAGACTGGTGGGACCGCATAGTTTTCCAGGTGTGGGATGATTCGCAGTGGCTGCGAAACTTTCACATGCGTAAGAGCACTTTCATGGAACTTGCTTTCCCCCTGCTCTGAAATGCCATAATACCAAGATGAGAGCAGCCCTCACAGTGGA
The DNA here is from genome assembly GCF_007399415.2 of Gopherus evgoodei. NCBI lineage: Eukaryota > Metazoa > Chordata > Testudines > Testudinidae > Gopherus > Gopherus evgoodei. Next base: position 72,558,152 of record NC_044327.1, on the reverse strand, counting down.
GAAGCAAATGGCAATAGCCCTGTGGAAGCTTGCAATGCCAGACAGCTACTAGTCAGTTGGGAATCAATTTGGAGTGGGAAAATCTACTGTGGGGGCTGCTGTGATGCAAGTAGACAAAGCAATCAGTAAGCTGCTGCTACAAAAGGTTGTGACTCTAGGAAACGTGCAGGTCATAGTGGATGGCTTTGCTGCAATGGGATTCCCTAACTGTGGTGGGGCGATAGATGGAACCCATATCCCTATCTTGGCACCGGCGCACCAGGCCACCCAGTACATAAACCCGCAAGGGTACTTTTCAATGGTGCTGCAAGCAATGGTGGTCACAAGGACGGTTTCACCAACAGTCCATGTGGGATTGGCCAGGAAAGGGTTTCATGACGCCTCACGTCTTCAGAAGCACTGCTCTGTTTAAAATGCTGCAGCAAGGAATTTACTTCCCAGACCAGAAAATAACTGTTGGGGATGTTGAAATGCCTGTAGTTATCCTGGGGGACCCAGCCTACCCCTTGATGCCATGGCTCATGAAGCCATACACAGGCAGCCTGGACAGTGGTCAGGAGCTGTTCAACTACAGGCTGAACAAGTGCAGAATGGTGGTAGAATGTGCATTTGGCCGTTTAAAGGCACGCTGGCGCACATTACTCACTCGCTCAGACCTCAGCCAAACCAATGTCCCCTTTGTTATTGCTGCTTGCTGTGTGCCCACAATCTCAGTGAGAGTAAGGAGAGACCTTATGGCGGGTGGGAGGCTGAGGCAAATCACCTGGCCGCTGATTACCGCGCAGCCAGACACCAGGGCAATTAGAAGAGAACACCGGGAAGCGGTGCGCATCAGAGAAGCTTTGAAAACGAGTTTCATCATGGGCCAGGGTACGGTGTGACTGCTGTGTTTGTTTCCCCTTGATGAACCCCACCCCCTTGATTGACTCATTCCCTGTAAGCAAGCCACCCTCCCCCTTCAATTACAGCTTGCTTAAGAAAATAAAGTCACTATCGTTTAAAAATCATGTATTCTTTATTAAAAAGCTCCTTATAAAAAGAGGGAGAGAACTGGCAAGGTAGCCCAGGTTCAGTTTGGGAGGAGGATAGAAGGGAAGGAAAAGGCCACTAAAATCATTTCAATGTAATGGCAGCCTTTTGGTTGGTCTGTCCACGGAGGTGGAGTGGGTGGGTGCACAAAGCCTTCCCCTACACGTTCTTACACGTCTGGGTGAGGAAGATATGGAACATGGTGAGTACTGAGGGTGGTGACACAGGGGCATGCAGTAGTGCACTCTGTTACCCTCGCTGCTCTTCCTGAAGCTCCACCAGATGTTGGAGGATGTCAGTTTGATCACACAGCAGCCCCAACGTTTCATTCCGCCACTGCTGATCTTCCTGCCTACACCTCTCATCTCGAGCGTCTCTCCTCTCCTCACTTTGGTCCCTCCTGTCCTCACGTTCACTGGCATCTTTCCTGTAATTTGATACCACGTCCTTCCACTGATTCAGATGAGCTTTCATTGCGAGTTACTTCTATGATTTCAGAGAACATTTCGTCTTGCGTCCTCTTCTTCCTCCACCTTATCTGAGCTAGCCTTCGGGATGGAGTAGGGAGGCTTGAAAAATGTGCAGCTGCATGAGGGAGGGAAAAAAGGGAGAGAAGTATTTAAAAAGATACATTTTACAGAACAATGATTATACGCTTTAACAGTGAACAACACTATTCACCTTACACAGCACATGTGATTTCACTACAAGGTTGCATTTTGCATCTTAACTTTGAGTGCCTGGGCTCTGGTGTTACAGATCTCATAGACGCAAGTCCGGACATCAGAATTCAGCTTGCATGCGGCCATGGTAAGCCATTGTCTTTTGGCTTCAGCAGCCTTCACTTCCATTCACAGAAGCCACCCCCACCCCTCGTCCAATTCTCTAGGATGATCGCTTTACCCCCTCCACCCACCGCATGGCTGGTATCATGGAAGATCACTGCTAATCAACCCCGTTACCCCCCACCGCGTGGCTGGTAGCTGGGAAGATTCCTGCTAGCCAAACACGAGAAAGCTCAGCGCTATCCTTCCTCCCCTCCCCCTGCTTGGCTACATGCAAGGAAGAATTTCTTGTAAGCAACAGGCAAACACCCCTGTAGGAAAAAGGCCATCTCTGTCCCTTTAATTAAATTCCTGAATTTCAACCAGGTTACCATATCACTTTGCTGAGGATAACAGAGTGAGATAAAGAACGGAGGTTTCTTGAATGCCTGCAATCACCGGGATCATATGCAGCTATGCTTTGTCATGCAATGATACTCGATTACTTGCTACATGCATGGTGTGGTAAAGTGTCCTACCATGGTGGACGGAACAAGGCTGCCTTGCCCAGAAACCTTCTGCAAAGGCTTTTGGAGTATCTCCAGGAGCACTTCATGGAGATGTCCCTGGAGGATTTCCGCTCCATCCCCAGACATGTTAACAAACTTTTCCAGTAACTTTACTGCCTGCGAATGCATCCCAAGCCCTCAGGGCAAATCAATCATTAAAAAAAGCTTGCTTTTAAACCATGTTTTATATTTACAAAGGTACAGTCACCAAAGGTACACTCACCAGAGGTCGCTTCCATGGCTTCTTTGTCTGGGCTAGTGGCTTGGGAGGGCTGGGAGGGTAATTCCGTCTGCATGAGAAAAAGCTTCTGGTTGTTGGGCAGAACGGAGTGCTGTGTGCTCTCTTCAAGCTCATCCTCACCTTCCCCGTCCGCGTAATCCTCAGGCATGGCTGAGATTACAACCCCCACCACGGAATCCAAGGACGGGGGGGCAGGGGGGTAGTGGTGGTGCAGCCCCCTAAAATTGCATGCAGCTCAGCGTAGAAGTGGCATGTTTTCAGCCCTGCCCCAGACCTTCTGTTTGCCTCTTTGGTTTTCTGGTAGGCTTGTCTGAGCTCCTTCACTTTCACTCTGCACTGCGCTGAGTCCCTGGTGTGGCCTCTCTCCTTCATGGTCTTGGAAATTTTTTCAAAAGTTTTTTCATTTCGTCTTTTTGAATGGAGTTCTGTTAGCACAGAATCCTCTCCCCATATAGCGATCAGATCCAGTACCTCCATGCTGGAGCTCTTTTTCTATTCTCAGGAGACTGCATTGTTACCTGTGCTGATGAGCTCTGCGTGGTCACCTGTGCTGATCAGAGCTCCACACTGGCCAAACAGGAAATGAAATTCAAAAGTTCGCGGGGCTTTTCCTGTCTACCTGGCCAGTGCATCGAGTTCAGATACCTGTCCAGAGCGGCTCAGTGGTGGTACTGTAGATACGGCCCGGAGGCCTAATCCATCGGTTTGCGGCCACACTAACCCTAATCCAATATAATAATACCGATTTTAGCACTACTCCTCTCATTGAGGAGGAGTACAGAAACCGATTTAAAGAGCCCTTTATATCAATTTAAAGGGCATCGTAGTGTGGACGGGTGTGGCGTTACCATCAGTTTAACCACTGCTAAAATCGGTATAAACACGTAGTGTAGAACCAGGCTTAGACTGTCCTTTTTTCTGTCTAGCTTCCCTCCCTTCACCAGCCCCTGATTCTCCTGAAAACTTTAAGTCATATTGGATGTCTTTGTATGCTTTAGTTCAACCTCACATTATTGGACTGGATTCAGGAATTACTGGGTGAAATTCTATGGCTGGTGTTATGCAGTGGTTACACAAAATGATCTTGATAGCCTTTCCTGGCCTTGGTATCTTTGAATCTATGTATTCACCCTTGAGCCAGAATGTAGTTTTAAGCTATAGGCCACTTTGGAGAGGTGTAAGGAGAGAGCGGATTCTCTCAAGAAATTCTCACTAATTCATCCAGAATTCCTCCTGAAACTGCTAGGGAATGCCTGCTGGAGTGACATCTCTTGCAATCTTTTGCAAAGGCACAATGAGTACTTTCCTCCGATGCTGGTGCATCTCTGAGAACAAAGTAATGGCCAGGATCTTCACTGACTCCTTGGTACCATAAGTAGAGCTATGATGGTGCAATGGTCAGAGAGCACAAAGTTGTCCTTTCTGCAACCCATTCAGTTGCTGGGCTGGGTACAATCTAACCTTCTGTCCTCTCTCCTGTTCCTCTCCCTACTCTTCTAACAGTAGTTCCAACTTCCTTTTTCAATCTGTGCTGCTAAACCTCTATGTCTCCTTCCCTTCTTAAATTTATCCCTTTCTCCTTTTTCTCCCACAGTTACACAACAACTTAATATTTATTCAAAGATGTTGCACATCAGAGTGAGTGTCTTCTCCTTTTTAATATTGAAAGTGGCCTAGTCAGCTCTTTAGCTAATTGTTTTAATCAGTGTCATGTGCCCCTAGCATGTGCAGTGCAGGGAGCAGAACACTAATTACAACTAGTGTTTTAGGAGCAAACCCAATGATGGAACATATGGAAATCTCAAATAAAAAAGCAGCACATGCAGGACAGCAGAGAAGGCATTTACTATTGGCACATAACACTTCTGGAAGAATAAATGATAAAGCACAAGACCTCACCCACCTATACCCCCTACAGCATTCTCTGTCTCTCCACCAATGTGGTCGTAACACAAGCATTTATCTGTGTAACAGAGTTTAGATTTCCCCCGTTACCAGATTTGCCTGTTACTTGGGGGTATGCTCATTTATTAGGGTTACTCTTCTAGGAGGCGGAAGTGATTCTGTAATTCTGTCAATGTACTGCTTATGTCATGTGTGTTTTCATATGGAGCTCTATTTCTCCCTTATGCAAGTCCCCTCCCAATGGAGCTATCTTGCAGGATCTATGGTCCCCAGGGCTGGGTTCCTCCAGCCCTAGAACTGGATGAACGTACACACACACACACACACACACACACACACACACACACACACACACACACACACACACACACACACACACACACACACATATATATTAACAGAGCAAGTCTGAGCGGACCAGGCCAATCATCACTTTCAAGCTGACCCCTTATATGTTCCTGGACTCAGTGGGCTGGATCAAGCAGCACTTTCAAGCTGCCGTCCTTATGAGTTCCTGGGCTCATAGGCTGGGCCAAGCCGCACTTTCAAGCTGCCACTCTTATGTGCCAAAGGTACCGCACTGGAATAGAGTAAGCCTGAGCAGGCTGGTCAAACAGCACATCCAGGGCTGCCACCCTTATATGCCCCTGTACTCAGCGGACTAAGCTCAAGCAGCACTTCCAAGCTGCCACCTTTGTATGTCACAGGTTCAGCGCATCCCTATCCCACGTTCACGTTACAATTGTACTGGTAGTAACCCACTTGGTGAGCAAACCCCACAGTATTTTTGGGTGCTACAGGGATCTTTAGCATAGATAAAAGAAATGTTGCTGCAGAGTAAATGGGAAGCGAAAAACACAAAAGAGTAAAGTTCAAAGAGAGAGAGAGACAATCAACTTAACCATAAAAGTTATTTACTGAATTATAGTGATAACTGCACAAGAAGAGGCTAAACCCACATAAGTTACGTTATTAAAGGTTAATACCCAAGGTAGAAAAGAAAACAGAGAGAGAGAGAGAGAGAAGGATCTCACTGCTCCCTAATGCTTGAATTGGTTGGGGTTCCCAGGTGATGGTGGTAGCTTAGGGTCCTGAGTGCTGGAGACAGGCAGAGCCCCCAGCACGATCAGTCAGGAGATGGAGTCCCAATGGAACTGATGCATAGTTTGGATCCAAGCATCAGAACCCCTACTTGGGCATAGGTAGGGGGTTTGTAGAGAAAATACAATCGTTCAAGGGAGAACACTAGGTTTATTTATGGCTAAGCTGATGACTCAAGGGTTTTCTTTAGGCTGGACAATTCGAGCTGATCACTCTTGGCTATAGGTGGTGTTTTCTTCCAGGGAGCTCACAGTGCAATCAGGCTGCTTCAGTATTTTGGATATCAGTCAAGGATTCATTACTAGAATTGGTCTGATAACTGCTGAGCTGCGTGTGTGCAAGGGAACGTTCATTAACATCTGGAGCAGAGATCCCCTATAATGCAGTGCTTCCCTGCTTTCCTGGTCCCAGAGTTCAGTGCGGTTCTCTGTTTTCCATTCTGTATGCTAATGGAGATGTCTTAATCTTTTCACCCGTCAGGAGGGGCCTAGGTGTGTCTCCCAACGCTCTCCACTGCTCTCTGCAAGCCTTTTCTCTGATCGGTTTTGGTTCAAGCAGAGACTAGTGGTGGTGGGGAGGCTGTCTTTCATGAGTCAGACAGGCTTGATACTGTGCTCTGGTTCCCCAAGAACACAGAGCTGACTGGTATCACTCCCCAACCTCCCTGAGTTCACAGGTAGGAGGAATCCAGTGTCTGCTTAGGCATACACAACATGAATCCTTGAATGTGGTGTTATGCTTATAACATGATTACTTTCATTAGTAAAACAAAAGTTCAGTTTTCAGGGAAAATGTTTCAGAACATTGATGTGCATTGTTGAAAGCAATGGTCCCTTTGGGAAAAATAATCCTTTTTTACTTTCACATATAATTTAATTGTAACATAATATTTAAAATGTTACGTGGGTATGTCAGTTCTCTTCCCTGGATATCTGAATTGTTATGCCGATGCCACTCTGAGAGGAGAGGAGTTTGGTCTATAGCTTATTCTTCTAATTAAACAAGGAGACTCTTTTTAGCTTTTTACTCTCCTTGCAATATTCCCTGTTTTCCCCATCCCCTTTTCTGTTTGGAAATTGTTCACACAAAGGTTTGAAAGTTTTCAGACATGCTGCTATTCTAAATTATTCACGTATTCCTTCAGGGAATAATTCTTGGTCTCCAGACCATTCATTGTAATTTGCAATTCATGCTATGTTTGATGAGTTATGCATATGCCACATGGTATTTTTTTTCTGTTTTCTGATTGGATTACTGATTAATAAAAGATAAGTTTCAAAACTCCAAATTTTATAATCAAATATACAATTTGAATATCATTTAAAGTGAATATTCAAGCTCAACATTCTCCTTTTGTGCATATTCATGCTCGTAAAGTTCGAGCACTCAAACATTCATGGCTAGTGACCACAAAAGGGTTGTGAATACAGTCAAATTGAAGTTTGGTTTTACATTGGAATGAATATTTATGGACAGTGTGCTGAGCTTACACCACCATGATATTACATTGCTTAGTGAAGAAAATAACTTAGCCTATCATGCAAATGTCAGTAGGTTTACTACTTAGTGTCAGCCACTGTATTCTTCTGAAGAAGGTGAAGGGAAAGAAATGAAGGTAGAGAGATGGAGGTATATCTGCTGCTTCTCCAAAGGAACACATCTAGTAGGAATGGAAGAATATATAATAATAAAATATATCTTGTATATGAGCTGAATATTTGCACAGTTAGCTCAGCACACAGTGAACATTTGTCACAATACAAAAGCAGAGGGTGTAGCTAAGATTTATTTCAGGACCATATCAGTCCACTAGGTCTAATATCAAGGATGAAATGCTGTTAGATCTGGTACCTATTACAGCCTATGAGGACTACATCCTAATGGTTCTGCCTCCTACATCAGTGTACTTCCATGCAGAAGGGTGGCAGGTGGACTCCCCTTGAATATAGAATTTGTGGATTTCAATCACCATCAGAACAGACAACATCTTAACACCTTTTTAACACTTATTTTTATGTATTTTCCCCTAATTTTGCAAATAAATTCTGCTCATAGAAATACAAATATAAAATGTCAGATAATACAGTAGTAATTTTTTAAAAAATGTTGAATATACAGCTACCTAAAATTGAAAAAGAAAAAGGTGCAAGAATCAAATCTTACATATCAGTAAAAGAGTACAAACTGTATCCCCTACATGTATTTAAAATGATGTGTACGTTCACAATAATGTGAGTTACATAGTTGAATTCCCATGCAGTCAATGAAAATCTATCCCTCGGTGTCAAATTAAATGCCCATGTATATAGAACATCCAAATACAAAGTACCAAATGTTGTGATCCTTCATGTGTCCATTACCAGTGACCTGGGCATTACAGGGCTGATCTGCTAGCACAGATTCCTTACATGTTAGTGCTTTGTGTAACAATAGTCTAATGGAGTGCCTTATCCTGTGTAACCTCATATCAACAACTGTCTGTATATGTGTGTGTGTGTGTGTACACTTAACAGAGGTAATTCTGTCTGCATTCAAGTCCATTTACAATTTGTGGCTCTCAAGGAAGGATTTGTGTATATTGTATACAAACCATCCTTTCAGCAAATTCTTGAAAGACTGTGTTCAAACTCGCAAGATAATTTATTCCCATTGGTTCTTTAGTATACCATGTGTCTCTGTGTTGGACAATATCAGGGAATTTCTGTATTAGAACCATGAAGTGTATATAACAAGTCTGAAGCCAAGAGAGACAAGGGGTAAGATTGAATTCCCCACAGCTTAAAGTTCAAGATATTGGTAACAGAACAGTACTCTTGCTTTTTCATTTCTATATCTCTCCCTCTCTGTGAGAAAAACACAAGGCCAAACTGCTAATTGTGTTAACATATCTTAAGAAAGTCTGTTCTCTAAGAGTAATAAGACTTTGTAAAAACAACTGTGGTGGAATTGGTCTTGCAGAAATCCCCTCCTCCCTCCCCCCACTTTGTTTATTATCCTGCTTGTTTTCTGCTATTGTTTTAAAAAGGTTAAATAGACTGATGAAAGTCTGTCACATCTGGAAAATAGAACTGTAAAACAAGAATGTCAAAGAAGAGGAGATAGTAAAACAAAAGTGTAAGATGTAACTTAAAGATAAAGGATGAATGTGAATGAATGTGTGTGATGCAAATAAATAATTAGCAAATCAAAGGTGCCAGCCTGAGAGTGTATAACTGTAGATCTCCGTGGCCAGAAAATGTGTAGCACGGAGATAACTGGATAGCCCTGCAGGGCAAACCCGGAATCCACTCAAGTGCCCCCCCCCATGGAGGGCTGAAGACGCTGAAGAACAAGATAATACTCAAGCCGTCAGTGATGTGCCACCTTCTGATTGACAATCACTTCAAACAAACATCAGCATGATGAAGTGATTCCCATAGACTTGTGTAAGGACAAAATCCTATAAGAACAGAAGCAAAAACTCAGGGACTTTGAGTTGGTTCTGCAACCACCCTCCAGAAGTATCAGAGTGCATCTGACAAGGACTCTGCTCCACCCTCGTGTGCAGGCTACCTGGCCAATACTCTGCCATGAGCAACCTCTAGGCTGGTAACTATAGCAACTCTGCAGAACTTGTATGAATGAGTGTGTGAATGAATACGGAATAGAGGGAAATAAGTATTGAACAGCATAGCCTGATTTCTCTCTCTCTTTCTCTGTATTTACAATAAATGTGCATTTTGTATATCTCTCTTATAAGATCCTGTTGGTATTATTTTATTAGTGTAACATCTGTTCTTAAAGTAAACATGAGGGGATTTTTTTATGCAAACAAACGCTTTAGCAGCTTGAGGAATGATTGTAATTTAATATGCTAAAATCAATCTTCAGCACAGAAGTCCTGTTACCCCTGATGCTTTGTTCTATTGTGGTATGATCAATATATGAACTAATACTGTTATTGATTGAAAGGGATCAGCAATAGTCAACTGCTTCTACAGTAACTGTAGTTCATTAGCAGGTCCTTTGTTAGAGAGTACCTGAACATCTACTTAGTACTTATTGTCCCAGGGTTCTTTTTCATGTGCAAGAAGCAAAGACTGGATACATTTTGTCAAGCCAAACACATTGAACCAGTTCCCTTCAAGAAGCTATGGAGTTAAGTTAAAATCACAGAACTTGTGGTGCTCCAGCTCCTAGACAGAACTAGAATGTGTTATTTAGAGCACTTCTAGCTTATCTTTATTACACCCATTGCTAGAAGTACTTAGTTCTGTCAGTACCATAACACTATAAGAGCTATTCTCATTTACCCCAGCTGATATTTGGCCCCATTGACTCCATACCCCTCTACACCAGTCTCCAAAGCAAGCTGCCTGTGGGGAAATAGGGTACGAGGAAATTCCTTCTATCTGTCCCATCCCGTTCACTATGGGTATAGGGTCTCTATTTCTTGTTACAGTATATTGATGCAGCAAATGCATATGGCTGTCTTTCCTGAATAAAGCATGCATCAGAACTTAAAGTGGTTAATATTGAAGCTGGCTAAGTTAAATCGTAATATTGCAAAACTGGTAGATGTTTGTTTTATCAGAATCATCAATTAATCCACATTTCCTCAACATATGTCCAACATAGCACTGAGTATCTGCTGTCTGTTAGTTACTACAAGTTTCTGTGCTTGTTAAGTGGTTGAATGACTATTTTTAACTTAGAGCTGAAATATGTGTTCTTGTTGTTGTCCTTGTGAAGGAAGGTCACTTACTGAGTACATATCAATGAGTCAATGTCTTACTGGTGCCAAGTTTGAACAATAGGATTTCCATTAGGACCACTTTGATAGTCTCAGGTGCCTTGGTACTTGTCTCACCAAATCTTTCAGACCATCCTAAAGTGATTTTTGGTATAAATACAAGGAGCCTGATTCGGGTCACTTACACTAGAGTAAACCAGGCATCACTTTCCTGAAAGTTATGGAGCTACCAGGTCAGATTCTCAGCTGGTGTACATCAGCATAGCTCTATTGAAATCAATGGAATGACACTGATTTCTACCAGGTGAGGATCTGGTCCACCCTGTATATAACCAGCAAAGGTGATACTAAAAGCATGTCCAAAGTATTTCTTTTTGTCAAAGTGAGCATTTCTCAGTATTATATTTGCTGATGTGACAACAAGTATCTCTTCTTGGCATGTCTTGTGCAACAAGGACTTTGAAATGCCAATGTGACCAGGGTCCCAGAGGAGCCACACTGAAGTTACTTAACTAGGGCAAACTTCAAAGAATGGGGCACACATTCCCCAAATCTGGTGGTCATTCCAGTACTTAGATACACCAAGCTAGCCTCAAATACCTTCTATAATATCTTAATGGTTACCCAGAAGCCAAAACACAGGTCCCTTAAAGCAGGGATGGCCAATCTGTGGCTCTGGAGCCACATGCTGCTCTTCAGAAGTTAATATGCGGTTCCATGTATAGGCACCGACTTCGGGGTGGAGCTACAAGTGCCAGCTATCCAGTGTGCCATGGGGTGTTCACTGCTCAACCCCTGGCTCTGCAACAGCCCCTGCCCCTACCCTACTCCCCCCCTTCCTCCCCCCACAGAGTTGGCCACACGGGGGTGTGGAGCTGATATGGGGGCTGCTGATCTATTACTGTGACTCTTTGGCAAAGTACATTGGTAAATTCTGGCTTCTTCTCAGGCTCAGGCTGGCCACCTCTGCCTTAAAGCAACCCAGCCTTACGCCTCCACCTTGACACCCAAGTCAAATATGATGAGGATTACTGAAAATCTTATTCATCATATCAGAAAGTTCTACCAATCCCAAAGGACCAGACACATTACCTCCCAGGTTAATGAATATTTCAGATCTTATCCAAATACACACTTGCAGCCAATCCTTAGTAACTAAACTAACATTTATTAAAAAGAGAAGAGAACGAGTACTGGTAAAAGATCAGTATACATACAGACATGAATACAGTTCTGAGATTAATTTCATAGTAGAGATGGTGAGATTTGTAGTTGCAAAGTGTTCTTTCAGAACTAGTCCATAGGTTATAGTCTAATGTTCATATTCAGGGTGATCCAGATGGGACTGGAGATCTCAGTCTTACAACTTAAACTTCCCCCTGCATAAGCATCAAGCAGATCTGAGATAAAAGGATCAGGACCCAAGACACCCTTATACAGTTCCAGGCCTTCTCTTGACAGCTCAGGAGTCCTTAGGCGAACAATAGGCAGCCATGGAGACTTTGAAGTAGACCTATTTCCTAAGCATCACCGGCAATTAGCTACAGGGATTAACATAAGGCAATTGTCCATTTTCCACCATTTGCAGGTGATTTGTTATACATTTCAAAGAGAGATGAATACAGTGATATCACCATATTTACAGTTCATTTAAATGTTAATATTGCCTTTTGATATCTGAATTAACAGAATACAGCATAGATAGGGACTGCTTGATTATATTGTTAATCTCTAACAATATATATGCAAACACACAAAACCACAAACATTATCTACCAATATGTCCCTTAAGGTTGAACTTGGTTTGTTTATCCTGCAGGATGCTTAATCCTTTCTGGCTATATGTCACAGTCAAATAAAATTTGACATAGGGAACCTGCTTCTCTATTGGCTTATACCTAGTAATGTCATTTATATCTATGTAAAGAGGCATAAAATAGGTTTTTTTACACATTCAGGAAATGGTCCACTATACACTGTATCAGGGTCATATCCAATCCAGAGTCCTGTTGTTGCCTCAGTTTCCCCTCCTGGGGGCTCTCAAAACTGTATCCAGACTCTTTTAGGTCAATATAACACCCTGTATTGAGTCTGATTCAAAAGAAAGAAATCCAGAGGAGGACCTGAAGTCCTTTAAAACCAACCAGAGCATCCATGCAATAGATGGGTGACCATCTGGTATGCTAGTCATACATATAAGCTGTTATTGCTTTTAAGGTAAGTTTTCTCTTAAATGTTTTTGTTTTGAATGAATAGTATTTAGTTTTATGAAAGATGGCTGGTCACTGAATAACTGCCATTGCAACTGAAAAATTAGACTGCAGGTGCATAAATGAAGTCAGATCCGCTGAGGTGATCAAAGTGAATTGCTGGCGTCTGTAGCCTAAGCCCCAGTCTGGAGGAAAAGGATTATGGGATCCCGCCACAATAAAGTTGATGGTTAGATATCCTGAGACTTAAGTAAGAGGGAGTCAAAGGGACAGTTAACCTGAGGAACTCTGACAGTCACCATCACAAGCTTGTTCAGAAGCTTCAGCAACTATCTTGTCAAAGATAAGAGCATTTAATATTTTACTGTTTCCTTTCATGTCTGGGAACTGGTTTCCATATATATAATTTTGGTCTGATTGATGGTTTATTTCCTGATTGTTTTATTCTTGAAACATAAATAGGGTAAGATCAGCAAACTTGAAGTCCAGAGCTAAGGTTTCTCCCATGTATGTTTCTTGTAGACACACCACAAACTGAATTCAATGTGCTCTACAAATGCTTCACTCATGTCAATGTTATGCTTAGCTGCTAAGACTGAGGCACCATGTAATCCTTTGAGACAAGCTGAACTCAAGTTCTTGGTCATTTGATATATATATTGTAAGTCTTGATGTGATGTACTTGGAAACTCCTTGTTTACTTACACTTTCAGAGTCCTCCTCTTCATTATCTTGACAAATTCTCTTCTCAGCACTTTGCAGCTTAGCATTATTATATTTGTTTTGCATGTTTTATGCCAACAAACCTTGTGTGCAAGCACTGCAACCTCACTTCCCTGACCTTCATTGATTCTGCTCACTTGCATTGTTTTTGGAAGTTTTCCCAATTTGCTAATTTAGACAAGGTTAGCCGGAGACTTTGACTCTCTTCCCATGCTTTGCTGTTTCTATTATATTGGACTTTGCAGATGTTCAGTTATTTTTCTTGATATAGAAAAAAAAGCTCCCAACTGGTTTGGTTTAATGATTGTTCTGTATTGTGCAATGTAATATCCGTGATCTTGAATCACTCTGACATGGTGAAATGACTAATAATATTTGACTGTATAACTCCACCAAGAGAAAGCTAGTGGCTTCTACAGTGGCGAAATACCACGTTGTCAGGTTGTGGAATCTAAAATATAAGTTGATATTCATAACCTGTATTCTGTATCTGTGAACCCAAAAAATGACATGCTAGTCATGAGGGCATGGGTTGTAAAATGGTCTCAATGTCATCAAGGGCAAGTAGGATACACATCAGAATAAACTTAAACACTTACATAAAATGTAGCAGGCGTCATTTGGTAGTTCACTCTTTTAAGATAAATTGACTGAACACAGGGCTAAGCTAAGTTTCCTGACTGAATTAGGATGATGTGAACATTTTATAGGGATCCACACAAATAATTTAACCATTTTGATATTATGATTTAACTTAGTATTATATTATTAGCTTATAATTATAAAAAAATCAAGAGTTTCATGTAAAAGGAAAGGATATTGATATACTGACATTACATAGTGACCTTTCAAACAAACACACATTGTCTTAGCAAAATGACATCCCTAGTTTTGCTGAGTGCCCCATAGCTAAGAGCTCCCACCCCATTCCAAAATTCTATCCTTATTTCAAAGGATTTTAATGAAGCTTTCTTGCAAAACATGTGTAAGTAAGCATGATGCACATATGCACCTTTAAGTACAAATACATCATTGTACTTGCAATTACCCATTTCTCTTGGGCAACCATTTGTTAGCACATGTATGTTTTGCAGGTGCAACTTACAAGGCTATTTTCTAAAATGTGGATCTATGTGCTAATTTTAGGATGGCTTCAAGCTCAAATTAAACCTCAAAATCATTCTTTGTCTTTCTACAGATATTAGGCCAGATCTTCAGCCGATGTAAATTGGCTAGCAGCTAACAGCAGAGTTTCTATGAGAGTTTGGCATGAAATCAGAGTGGTGATTTTGTGTTCTGAGAGTGTGGTGGTTGTGTGGCTTGATTTTGTGCTTGCAGGTGTCTCTTAATGAGGGGGAACTGCTGACCTAGTTTGGAGCAGCAAGAAGTTAAGGTCTAAACTTGGAGTTTCTGTGGGAGTTTGGGGATTTTTTTTCTTCTTCCCATTCTTTTTTTCCCCAGGTATACAGTATAGGAAGAGAAGACAGTGGTGGTTACTGAGGCAGCACTAGAAGTGAAATGAAGAAAGGAGAGAAAATAAGATAGTCACATGCAGAAGCTGTGGGAAGTACATCATCATTGAATAGATATCTGATAGAAGCTACTTATTCTTGAAATATTGCCCGATAGAGCTCATGGCAGAGAAGATCAAAGGACAACAGATACAGCTGGAGACAATGATGGAATTCAAAAGGGGATTTGAAGGTATAATGCAGAAAAAGAGAGAGGAGGTGGTGCAAACAACTCAAGTTTTGCAGACACCTGCCTAACGAAAGGGACTGGGAGAGCAAACTGCCGGAAGAGGAAGGGTGATCTATAAAAGAATGTGACCATGCTGTGAATCATGGAATTGAGTTGAGTAGGAGATTTGCAGCACTGGGGAATGAGGAGCTGGAGGTAGGGCAGAAGATGGAGTGGCAAGGAAGAAAAGAAGGGAAGCAGTCCCTGCAGAGAGGGAGAGATGATGGAGGTAGTCAGGGACCAGTATCTAAGAGGAAAATGAGGATCATGTATGGGTGGTATGAGAGAGGAGAACATAAAACAGATGCATACCAATGCCAGGAAGACACAGGTCTATGTGATCGTGGGCTCTATATTCTGAAGAATTAACTGGCCTATCACCAGAGCAGATCCAGAGAACAGAAGTTTGCTGTCTGACAGGAGCAGGGCCATGAGATGTGGATGTGAGGCTGAAAAGGATCCTGACTGGATTAAGAGAAAAATCACTGATAGTACTGCATGTCAGGATGAATGATACTGTAGATTCCAAATGGAATGGATCAAGAACAGCTACACATGGCTGGGTAAGATGCTTAAAGAACTGGAAGCTCAGGTGACCTTCAGTGGAATACTTCCAGTTCCTAGAGAAGGAGGGTGAAGGTGTGACAGATGACTTCAGGACAAGGACTATGAGGAAGGTTTGGGGATGATTGACTGTTAGGAGGCATTCACAAAAAAGACTCTTCTCGACTGATGGAAATCACTTGAGTACTTAGGGCATTAACCTTCTAGAATCAAGATGGGCATGATTGATAAGAAGGGTTTCAAACTGGGAGAGGAGGGAAGGTTTGTGTGACACCTTCCAGAATACCCTGGGTTGTGAGACACCTCACTACCACTACCCTTAGCATGAATAAGTCTTTCCTGTGCATGGTATGGCTCAGCTCCCCAAGGCCACCAGCTACTGGCAACACAAGCACTTACCTCTAGGCCTAGGTGATCCCGCTGTCATTCTGTAGGTTAGCAATAGCTAGATAGCCCTTGAATGTGCTGAGCATCTCTCTGGAGTGGTCCAGCCCCTTGTCCACTGGACACTAACAGTGTTCATAGATTCACTGCTTCCAAAGAAGCAATATGCCGCAACTTATTCGTTCTACCTTATATCACTGCTCTGCTTAACTCACAGCACTTAAATTTGTTTATAGTGAAATGAAATATAAGTTTATTTATAGAGATTCAAGTAGTAGCAAGTAAATGTATTGGAAACAAATGATTTTGTATAAAATAAAATCATAGCATGCATTCTAGAGCCTATACTTAATTAACAAGATACTTTCGTGTCTATTAACATATTGCTTACACAAAATCCTTTCACTTCTTTACAACCCAGCTTGCTGTGACTCTCCTTTCATAAGACATACACTCAGCAACTTTGCCTCCTAAGTTTAGGATTCTGTGTGTCTGTTTGCACTTCAAGATATACCAGGCCAATCTTTTGTCTTTATTCATAAAGACACCCCTTGCTGTTGTTTTATCCTATAGATTTCCTCTCTTCCAGATTTCTCACCTCTTAATTCTTTCTTACTCTTAATTCACACCTGGCTTAGTATGCAAATAGGCATACAGTATGAGGCATACAGTACACAAATGGAGAGGCATGCTGATAAGTATCAGTTACCTCCTGCCTGAAAGGAACATCTGGAAGATACGTCACCTTCTGGACATCTGTCTTAATTTCAAGACAGCATAATTTTGGTATAAATACATAATTTCCTTAGATATTATCTGTATATACATTTCGCAATGATTAAGATGCCTAGTGGGTTACTGACTCTCAGTAGAGACCTCACATGCCATCTTTCGGTGAACTATATATAGTAAGCAAAGAGCCTATGGGGAATGGAAAAAAGCACTTGATCAGCAAAGAAAGCTACAATGCGAAGGTTAGAATATGTAAGAATTAAGTGAGAACTTCTAAAAATCAAGATACCAAGGAATTAAAATTAATAAAAGTGTTTAGTTATATAAATAACGAGAATAAGGAAGCATGAAGTTGGGCCGCTATGCAGCCTGTTTGGGAGAGAAATTAAAAATAATCTAGATATGGCCCAAAAACTAAATGACTACTTCGCCTCAGTTTTCAATAGGATAATAATATGGAACAAGAACATGAAGGCAGTACAGCTGATAGAAATGAGGGTGACCCAGGTGTCCAGTTTTTGACTGGACTACCTGATTGAAAAGGGACCCTGGCAGCTCTGGTCAGCACTGCTGACTGGACCGTTAAAGGTATGGGCAGTTGGGCTGCAGTGCTAAGGCAGGCTACTCTCTACATATCCTGGGGCACCATGCTGAGCCCCGGAAGCAGCCAGAAGGTCCGGCTCATAGGTGCATGGATGTCGGGGCTCTGCACACTGCCCTGCCCCAAGCACCAGCTCCGCATTCCCATTATCCAGTTCCTGACCAATGGAAGCTGAGGGGGTGGTGCAGCATGCTCAGAGCATCCTTCACACTCCTCTGCGCAGCCTACTAGCACCAGACCTGCTGGCCACTTCTGGCATGCATGTAACATGGTATCAGGACAGGCAGGCAGCCTGCCTTAGCCCCCTCTGCTACTCCACTGATCAGGAGGCACCCAAGGTAAGCCCGCACCCCAACCCCAATCCCCAGTTCTCAGTCCCCCCAAACCTGCAGCCCCCTCCTGCACCCCAAACTCTTCATCCCCAGCTCCAGCCCAAAGCCCACACCCCCAGCCCAGAGCCCTCACTCCCTCCCACAGCCCAACTGCCTGCCTGAACCCGCAGCCCCCCCACACTCCGAATCACTTGGACCCCTCTCCCCAGCCTGGAGATCTAATATATTTTGATGTCAGAAAAATAGTAGAAAGCATCATGTGCAAAATCAATATTAAATTAGAGAAGATGAGGATCAGTACAAGAACTGAAAGGTGGGTAAGGAACTGGCTGAATGGAATGGGTTATACTAAAGGGTGAATTATTAATTTGGAAGAAGGTGATTACAGCTGTTCCCCAAGAATCAGTTTTGGGAACTGACCTTATTCAGTATTTTTGTTAATGATTTTAGCACTAAAAGTAGGAATATGCTAATGAAATATGCTCATGATACAATATTGGGAGGCATCATAAATACAAAGGAGGACTGTAATATTATCAGGAAGATTTGGATAACCTTGAAGACTGAAGTGACAGAAACGGGATGAAATTCAACAATACAAAGGCAGGGGGCGGCTCTAGGCATTTTGCCACCCAAGCACGGCAGGCAGGCTGCCTTCGACGGCTTGCCTGCTTAGGGTCCGCTGGTCCCATGGCTTCAGCAGACTTCCCGCAGGCGTGCCTGCAGGAGGTCCTCCGAAGCCGTGGGACCAGCGGACCCTCCTCAGGCATGCCTGCTGGAGGTCCACGGAAGCCATGGGACCACCGGACCCTCCACAGGCAAGCCACCGAAGGCAGCCTGCCTGCTGCCCTCGCGGCGCTAGCAGAGCTCCCTCTGAGGCTTGTCGCCCCAAGCACGCGCTTGGCGTGCTGGGGCCCGGAGCAGCCCCTGTACAAAGGGCAGGTCAGATACGTAGATTCTAATAATAAGAATTTCTGCTACAATGTAGGGGCTTATCAGTTGGAAGCAACAAAGGAAGAGAGAGACTTGTCAATGTGGGTCAATCACAGGATGACTATAAGACATCAATGTGCTGCAGCTATGAAAAAGGCAAATGTGATCCTAGGATGTAACAGGCAAGGAATTTCCATTAGAGATGGAGAAGTATTAATGCCTTGGTACAAGGCACTGACAAGACCTCTTTGGAATACTGTGCACGGTTCTGGTGACCCATGTTCAAGAAAGATTGATTCAAACTGGAACAAGTGCAGAGAAAATCTACTAGAATGATTAGTGCAGTGGTTCTCAAACATATTTGATAAGCCCCCCCCCTTCTTTGTGTTTATAGTT
This sequence comes from Gopherus evgoodei, assembly GCF_007399415.2. Lineage (NCBI taxonomy): Eukaryota > Metazoa > Chordata > Testudines > Testudinidae > Gopherus > Gopherus evgoodei. Next base: position 72,539,196 of record NC_044327.1, on the reverse strand, counting down.
GTTTATGCATCACCCCACAAAGTACATATAGCACCACTTAGCTCTGAAGGAAGAGCGGAGAGCAGCAACTGCTGGCTGGGTGCCTAGCTCTGAAGGAATGGTGTGCCAGCAGCAGCACAGAAGTAAGTTTGGCAATGTGAAAAATGATATTTGTGAATATCACTTTTCACAGCAGCCTTAGTGCCTCATTGCCACCCTTACTTCTGCATGGTGACTGCTGCTACCCTGGGCTGACAGTCAGAGCCCCACTGCCACTAGGTGAGGGATTGGGTCAGGGGGAAAGGAGAGCCTGAGCCCGGGCCACTTTCTGGTGAGGGATTGGAAGGGGGTAAGAAGAGCCCAGGTAGAGGGGCTATGGCTGTCTCCTTTATCCCGGGTGGGCATGGTCTTTCTGCACAAGCCACAGCCACCCAGGGCTGACAGCCAGAGTGCTTAAAAAAAAGAAAAAAAGCACACAGCTCGCACCTTGCTTGACATAGTCCTGTGATTCCTGTGGTTCCCTTGGGAGGCCAGCTCCATGGTTTCAGAACTGCTGGATTAGATAAATGGAGGCCCTATTTTATGAGAAGAGACTAGAAGAGCTTGGCTTGTTCAGTCTAATAAAAAGAAGGCTGAGAGGGGTTATGATTGCCCTCTAGAAATACATCAGAGGAAGAAATACCAGAGAGGGTGACAAGATATTTAAGCAAAATGACAGTTTTGTCACAAAAGCAAGGGGGTATAACGTTTCCATCAATAAATTCTGGTTGCAAATTAGAAGAAAGTTTCCAATAATCAGATGGGTGAGGTTCTGCAAGGCCTCCCCGTAGGAGCTGTGGAGGCAAACAACTTAGGGCTTGGCTACACTGGAGAGTTGCAGCTCTGTAAACCCACTGCCAGCGCTGCAACTTACCATCCACACTTGCAAGGCACATACAGCGCTGCATCTCCCTGGCTGCAGCGCTGGCTGTACTCCTGCTCTGCCTCAGGCATAACGATTGCAGCACTGGTGATGCAGCGCTGCTCCGCAAGTGTGGCCACCAAAAGTGCTGTAATTGGCCTCCAGGGTATTAGGAGGTATCCCAGAATATCTGTTCAGCCACTCTGCTCATCAGTTCACACTCTACTGCCCTGGCATCAGGTGACCCACCTTTTAAATGCCCCGGGAATTTTAAAAATCCCCTTCCTGTTTGCTCAGCCAGATGTGGAGTGCAATCAACCAGTGACCATGCCTCCATGCGCCAAACAAGCCCCGGCATGGAGCAATGGCGAGTTGATGGACCTCATCAGTGTTTGGAGGGAGGAAGCTGTGCAGTCACAACTGCGCTCCAGCTGTAGGAATTACGATACCTATGGGCAGATCTCAAGGGCCATGCTGGAAAGGGGCCATGACCAGGACATGGTGCAGTGCAGGGTTAAAGTAAAGAGGCTGCGGAGTGCCTATTGCAAAGCCCACGAGGGAAACCGCCGTTCAGATGCTGCCCCCACGACCTGCCGTTTTTACAAGGAGCTGGACATGATACTTGGGGGTGACCCCAGTGCCAATCCAATGACCACGATGGACAGTTCAGAGCGGGGATAGGAGAGGGAGGTGGAGGGGGGGGAGGAAACTGATAATGAGGGTACTGGACTGGGATGAGACACCCCGGAGTCCCAGGAGGCATGCAGCCAGGAGCTCTTCTCAAGCCAGGAGGAAGGTAGCCAGTCACAGCAGGTGGAACTTGGTGGTGAAGAAGAAGCAGAGGAGCGGGTTCCCGGTAAGCAGCTTTTATTTTCATGATGGAAATGTTTCAGGGGGGGGGGGTAGGGCTGCATGCATGCATGCCTAGATGTGGAATAGCCCATTGATGTGGTCTATCATGTCACGGTAATCGACCTCGGTAATCTCCTCAAAAGTTTCTGCCAGAGCGTGGGTAATGCGCTTGCGCAAGTTTATAGGGAGAGCCACTGTGGTCTTTGTCCCAGTCAGGCTAACGCGTCCGCGCCACTGTGCCACAAGGGGTGGGGGGACCATTGCTGCACACAGGCAAGCTGCGTAGGGGCCAGGGCAGAATCCACATTGCTGTAGAAGACCCTCCCTTGCTTCCCAGGTGACCCGCAGCAGTTACATATCTTCCAGGATTAACTCCTGTGGAAAATGTAGGGATAGTGTTCAGTGTAGGTCCCCCTGCAGCTCTTTGCTTTCCCCAACGCACAGAAACCCCAGTGCAGCCCTGAACCAATCAGTCCCAATTCCCATGTGACCGGCAGCAGCGAGATAGCTTCCAGGATTAATTAACTCCTGCACCCATTCCCCCTTACTCACCATGTCTTCGCTGCTGTGGGCTCTCTGTGCTCTGTTTGGTATGTGGAAAGTATGCTAAAGTGAGACTGTAAACTCCTTCACTGTGATTATACACAATGCAGCCTCTCTGTTAAATGTTTCAATTTTTGTCTTTCTAATAACAGTGTCCTTGACTACTACTACTACTCGACTGGCCATATCACAGACTGCTGAAAGGCTACAAAACCTGACGAAAAAGCCACGAGAAAGCAAAGAAGATATGATGAAAACAGTTATGAATCAGTTTGCCAGAGAGAGTAAGAAGCTGCAGGACTGGAGAGAAAAAATGCAGCACTGGAGGGAAAGAGAAAGCAGGAGAAAGGCATTGGCTAAGAAGAAAAGCATGAAGCAGCTGATAAGCCTCCTGGAATGCCAAACGGACTGTATCCAGTCACTCGTAGCCATGCAGGCAGAGCACTACCGTGCCGCCCCCGCCCCCCCCCCAAAGCTCTCTCCCTTGTTCCCCAATGTCAGCTCAAAACCCCCTTCTCCAGCATCCAGGTTCTTACCACCAGCAGCTGCCCCCAACACCTGTACGGTCACCTACCAGCCCTGAGAACTATGACCCTTACCCTCTGCACTCAGCCCCCATCACCATGCAGCATTTTCATCCTGAAGTACAGCAGTCATTGCACAGCACTCCAGGCAGGACATATTCAAACCTCTGATTGTACAGTTCACCACCCTACCCCCCTGTCCTTTTACTTACTTTCTTTTCAATAAATGATTTCTTGGTTTTTAAAACAGTTTTTATTATTGCAGAAAGTGAAAGATACTGTTCCCCAAGGAAAAAAACAGGCACTGCAAATCATTGTAACCACTGCACTTCACTCCCGTGCAAGGCACTAAACATCACTGTTGGCTTTCAGCCTCAAATTCCTCCCTCAAGGCATCCCTAATCCTTGTAGCCCTGTGCTGGGTCTCTCTAGTAGCCCTGCTCTCTGGCTGTGCAAATTCAGCCTCCAGGCGTTGAACCTCGGAGGTCCATTCCTGACTGAATGTTTCACCCTTCCCTTCACAAAGATTATGGAGGGTACAGCACGTGGATATAACCACAGGGATGCTGCTTTCCCCCAAGTCTAGCTTCCCATAAAGAGATCGCCAGCGCCCTTTTAAACGGCCAAAAGCACACTTGTCATAAACAGATAGTTAAGGGATAATGTCTCTTTTACCTGTAAAGGGTTAACAAACAGTGAACCTGAACACTTGACCAGAGGACCAATCAGGAGACAAAATACTTTCAAATCTCGGTGGAGGGAAGTCTTTGAGTTGTGTTGTTTGTTTGACTGTTGTTCTCTCTGGGTTCTGAGAGTGACCAGACGTACATACAGGCTATCTAATCTTCTGTTCACATTTAGTAAGTACAAAATTAGAAAGGCGGTTTTAGTCTTTTGATTGTTTTCTCTATTTGCAAATGTGTATTTTGCCAGAAAGATTTTTATCTCTGTTTCTTGTACTTATATACTTAGGCTGAGAGGGAAGATCCCCCTGGTCTAAGTGAAGCTAACAGACCCTGTAACATTTCCCAACTTGATTTTACAAAGACAATTTTTCTTTTTTTTCTCTTTCTTTAATTAAAAGCTTTTTCTTTTAAGAACCTGCTTGATTTTTTTGGTTATCTTGTGTGAGACCCAAGGGGAGGGGGTCTGTACTCACCAGGTGGGAGAAAGGAGAGAAGTTGGCGAGGAAAAACCTGATTTCTCTCTGTGCTAGTCACTGTCTCTCTCTCCAGGAGTGGTGGGGGGGAAGGTGAATTTCCTCTTTGTTTTAGATTCACGGAGCTTGAATCTGTATTGCCTCTTGGTGAGGGGAAAAGAGGAGGGGGGAAGGTGACATTCCTCTCTGTTTTAGGCTTCAAGGAGGTGAACCACAGGATCTCCCAGTGTAACCCAGGGAGGGGAGTATCTGGGAGGAAGAAAGGAGGGGGGAATGGTTTATTTCCCTTTGTTGTGAGATCCAGGAGGTCTGGGTCTTGGGGTCCCCTGGGAAGGTTTTGGGGGGACCAGAGTGTACCAGGCACTGCAAGTCCTGGTTGGTGGCAGCCTATCAGATCTAAGTTGGTAAATAAGCTTAGAGGAATTCATGCTGGTACCCCATCTTTTGGACGCTAAGGTTCAGAGTGGGGGTCATAGCATGACAATATTCCACAGTCATTCTGCACTGGCTCAGCCTGTAGTTGAACCAGTCCTTGCTCCTGTCAAGCTTCCCTGTATACGGTTTCATGAGCCAAGGAATTAACAGGTAAGCAGGGTCTCCACGGACAACAATGGGCATTTCAACGTCCCCTACTGTGATCTTCCAGTCTGGGAAAAAAGTCCTTGCCTGCAGCTTCCTGAACAGGCCACTGTTCCGAAAGATGCGTGCATCATGCACCTTTCCAGGCCAGCCTGTGTAAATGTCAACGAAAAACCCACAGTGATCCACAAGCGCCTGGAGAACCATAGAGAAATACCCCTTCCGATTAATGTACTCGGATGCTAGGTGGGGTGGTGCCAGAATAGGAATATGTGTCCCATCTATTGCCCCTCCATAATTAGGGAAACCCATTTGTGCAAAACCATCTAGAATGTCCTGCACGTTCCCCAGAGTCACAGTTCTTCTTAGCAGGATGCGATTAATGACCCTGCAAACTTGCATCAACACGATTCCAATGGTCGACTTTCCCACTCCAAACTGGTTTGCGACCGATCGGTAGCTGTCTGGAGTTGCCAGCTTCCAGATTGCAATAGCCACCCGCTTCTCCACTGGTAGGGCAGCTCTCAATCTCATGTCCTTGCGCCGCAGGATGGGGGCAAGCTCCTCACACAGTCCCATGAAAGTGACTTTTCTCATCCGAAAGTTCTGCAGCCACTGCTCGTCATCCCAGACTTCCACGACGATGTGATCCCACCACTCAGTGCTTGTTTCCCGAGCCCAAAAGCGGCGTTCCACGGTGCTGAGCATTTCCGTTACTGCCACAAGCAATTTAGTGTCATACGCGTCAGGCGACTCGATATCATTGTCGGACTCCTCACTGTCACTTTGGAGCTGAAGGAATAGTTCAACTGCCAAACATGATGTGCTGGCAACACTCATCAGTAAAGTCCTCAGCAGCTCGGGCTCCATTTCCCACAGAAATCGCGCTGCACAGAAACCGTTGGGAGACTCACGATGGCACCAAACATGGACAGAAGAACAGTGTCTGCTGGAATATTAAGCCATGCACCACGGGGCGTTGGGACAGGAAGCAGAATGACCCGCACCCTTCTGTCCCCTTCCCACAGCCCACGGTGCCAAAATGGGACGAGGTGCTCTGTGGGATAGCTGCCCACAATGCACCACTCCCAACAGCGCTGCAAATGCGGCCACACTGCAGTGCTGGTAGCTGTCAGTGTGGCCAAACTGCAGCACTGTCCCTACACAGCTGTACGAAGACAGCTGTAACTCCCAGCGCTGCACACCTCCAAGTGTAGCCAAGGCCTTAATTAGCTTTAAGAGACAAATTTAGGGGTGGAGTTATATAATGAAGTTGCTTATGATGGTGGGGAGCAGGGCTCAGCTGCCCTGGTGCTCACGTCTGGTTTATGCATTATGTTCTCAAGATGATTTGGTGGTCATGGACTTAAACTGTACACTACCACTTAAGTCAATGTAACTTATGTCACTCAGGGCTGTGGAAAAAAAAAACTCCCCCCCAAGCAACACAAGTTACAGTGACCTATGCACTGTCCACACTGGTGCTGTGTTGGCAGGAGACGCTCTCCCGCGTACATAGCTTCCGCCTCTCACGCAGGTGGAGTAATTATGCCAATGGGAGAAGACTCTCCCACTGGTATAGCGTGTCTTCACCATATGCACTATAGCGGTGCAGATGCATCAGTGCAGATGCACCACTGTACTGCTGTAATTGTAAACTTGACCTAAGCTCTGTTGAAATCACTGGAGCTATGCCCAATTCACAACGCTAAGGATATAACCTATAATCTCTTAGTGGCACGCGCTGCTCAGCCCCAGACAACATTGATAGGCCACTTTAGCATCCCCAGATAGTTATTAAAAACAGAAATTAAGAAATAAGTGTTTCATGAATCTTCTGACAATATCAAGTTTTTTCTGTCTGTCTGTACCTTCCCCCTACCACCATAACGGTTTGTTCAGCTTGTGTTCCAGTTATTAGAAATGTACCCAGATCAGCAACAGCCTTTGCAAACCTTTCCTCATAGAAATAATCTTTATGCACATGAGTAGTTCAACTGAAAGCCAGTTAGTTATTAAATATTTTTAAAAACCGTTTAAATATTTGAAGATGGAAAGAGAAATTGCTGTTGCGACTGATTGCAGCAGGCAAGTCTGTAATCAATCATTGTTCCAGGGGAAGAAAATATAGTAGTGAAACGGTGGTGGGTTTTGGGTTTTTTGTTTAGAAAGGACAGCTACAGCTGCATGAAAAAAAACCAAAAAATTAATTAGCAATATTGTTTGCTGGTGAGACAGATTGGAACATTAAAAAAAAAGAAGTGGTGTTTGAAGGGAAATAGTTGTTCTGGTCTCATTTTGATAAAAGGAAGGGTTAGCAGTTTTCTTTTTGCTTTAACAAAAAAGAGCTGCTGCATTACGTCCTTCCATCAGCTTCCAGTAGTAAAGATGCCTATGCAGCATTCATTGAAAATGGATTTTCAAACAGGAAGAAAGTTTTAGAAAGGTTTGCATAAAATGAAAGCACTGTGTTCTTAGACTGGCCTAATCAACAATGCCATAGTATGAGGTAAAATACTACTTTCGTGCCAAGAGCTGTATATGACATGTGAAATGCTAAGCTTGTTAGAGTCTTACCTCATTGTTTAAAGGCAATTCAAACTTCCAATTTTTGTTATCACTCTACCCCCACCACGGATATAGCAGTAGTGTTGGACTGGCTACAATTTAGAGATTTTTTCTGGATGCTTAATTAAAATTCATTCAAACTTATCTGAACCCCATGAGCTCTCCTATCTCCGACCTTCTTGTTCTCTGGCTCTTATTTATCTTCCTCTCTCCCCTAACTAAAGACATTGTGTCTCAAGTCTCCTCAAACCCATCCTTAAGTATCTAAGGGTTTATTTACATGTCAACACTCAGGAAAGTTAAAGTGAATCAACTAAAGATGTGAAGTCAAAACACATTAAGCCCCTTCCCCCATGTGGATGCTCTCATTCAGGTGTAAAGTGTCCTTAGATCTGGTCCACATTACCCCTGAATCAAATTAGCCACATGGGGGAGAGAAGGGGGATTAATACATTCTGACTTCACACTTTTAGTTGATTCACATTCATTTTCTTGAGGCCTGGTCTATGCTGAAAATTTAGGTTGAAACATCCCTGAGCACCATAACTATGCTGAGCTAACCCCAGGTATAAACGCCACTAGCTACCATCACTCAAGTAGGTGATTTTCCTACAGTGATGGAAAAACTCCTTTGTTGCTGTAGCCTGCAGCAGCTATGGGGTTATACTGGATATGCACATAGCTATGCTTCTATAATCCCTGTAGGTGTAGATATGGCCAGAGTTTTTCACATGTAGATAACCCTTACTCCTCTGTGTATCCTGAAGGACCCTTATCACCACAATCTCTAAGGACCTTCCAATCATTTCAATTAGGAATAACAATATATCGCTCTTTTCTTCTTTCCCAGTCTGATACAAATTATTGCTTGATTGGGGTTGAGAGAAGGTTGTGGGGAGCTGATGCTTATTTGGTGAAGTTTTTATTGAGGGAAAGTCAAGGCAAAGAGGCAAGTTTTGCACTTAATGTATTGCACTGTCAGTCTTATCTCTTGCTGGAATGAGCTGAAAAGTCTAGGACCAGCTTCTCCTAGTCCATCTGCTGTACCTGTGAACTTCCCTTTACTGGCTGACAGTTTCATAGTCCAGTACAATGTAGCTGTTATGGGAGGTCATGGGTTCAGAGAGAGGAGTAATCGCTCATGTAGCTAAATCCAATCCCATAGAGGGCTTTGAATGTCAAGACCTTGAATTAGAAAAGAAAACTGAGATGGTGTGATCAGAAACCTGTGTTGTCAAGCAGTTGGACCCTCTGTGCTTTCTGTTGGTTGGAGCTTTTTCAGAATGGGTAGCTTTGTTCACAGATCTGACTTTTGACAGTGGTTAAAGCAGTTCACCAGAGGAGTGGGAGTTTTCACCATAGCACTCAAGGAAGAGAAGAAACTCTCAGTCTGCGTTCTAGCAGAGAAGGTGGAACTTGTGATGCCCAAAGTCCCCCTAATTTTAACCCCTAAATTGTAATAATCAAATCTTGCCAGAACCTCCAGTATGCCCTATTGTAGCTCTTTGTAGTCTTTAATGAGTGGGCCTTTGGAATGAAATTGTCCGAAAAATATTTCTGCACTTTCAAAGGTCCAAAATAACTGCTTTTAGTGAAGTCTTATGTTATAATCAGTGAGAGTTACAGAAGGACTAAAGAATGACTCCTTTACCTTCAAAGGATTACAGATGGCCAAATTATTTATTGAATCAAATTAATCCCTAGTGTAAAGGAACTGACTTCAATGCAGTTTATGTAAGGGAAGAATTAGCTTCCTTGCTTAGAATGGCCAATTGAAAGGTAGTCCAGGTAGTCCAAGTTTCCAGACAATCTGGCCTGAAGAAAAGTGTACAGTGGATGCTGTACATATTAGAAGTTAGAGAATGTTCTAAGTAATCAGATACCACCTCCTACTTATATTGATTTTGAGCAGGAAATAAATGTGATTTGATTATACAGGACTATATGAACTTAATTAAAAACTCAAAGTTTTTTAGATATGATAAGCTGAAACTTGTGTGCGATGACTTATTAAACGAAAGTATTCGTTATCCAGTGGAGAAAAAGAATGTGTTCAAGGTGTTAGCCTTGGACTCAGGGGACATTCAATTCCCTGCTCTGCTATAGACTTGCTGTGTGACTTTAGGCAAGTCACTTAGTCACTCTCTATCCCACTTCCCCATCTGTAAAATGAGGATAATAATATTATCCTACCTCAGAGAGGTGTTGTGAGGATAAATACATCAGAAAAAATTGTGATGTGCTCAGTTGCTATGGTAATGGGTGCCAGATAAGTACTTAAAATAGGTAGTATACCAAAGGGAATTTGAATGTTTTGATATTCCTGGTTTTAAGACTAGCATATAATGTATGGAGAATGCAGGCAGGTAATAAAATAGACACTAATTTGTGCCATTTAGGCTCTGGTCTGGATTGGGGGCAGGAGAGTTGCGGCGGTGTGCTGCCCGAGAAAAAATTCTGAAAGGAATTATGCCTTCTGAGATGGCACCTTCAGCTTTTTGGTGTCCCAGGGGATCATGCACACTACACTAACATTTTGTGGCAGCAAAATGTTCTCCATCTAGAGAGAAGACAGTCCTCCAAGCCCTTCAGTGTGGCCAAACAAGTTTCCTCTCACAACGAAATCACATAATGCATTACGGTCCTGGTAGATGGATCAATTCTCTGGAGAGGGGGGAGGAGGGAGAAAGCAGATAATGACCAGGTAATGAAGCTCCAAGGGGCAGTAAATGGAATTTACTTGGTGGTAAGAAGTTGAGGTAGATTTGCTGTAACCTTTAAGTAATACCACTTGCTCTGTTCCTTTTTTTTCACAGGGAAGGACTGTGTGAGGTAATGGACATCCCTCAGAAAAAGAAGCACTTTGAAGGGGGGGGCAGGATGGAGGGTGTTTACATGCATGCACCAATGTATAATAGTGACTTCACTTCTCTCCTGTGTATTTTTTTCTGATCCCCATCAGACAATAACAAAAATAGTTTTGTTTTTTATTTTATCTTTGTGTATGATTTATTTATTAGTCATCTCTCTCAGGAGTTAGGTATACTGAGTGCATCACCTTAGCTGCTCTTAGAGCTGTTTTGAATAGCGGGGGCCATGGTGCCAAGACTGGTGGAATATTGCCTTGGCTGCTGTCAAAGCTCTGTGAAAGCTGGATGAATAACTTAGCGACAGCACCAACTCTCTGAGCTTTGCACTGAAGAGTAGGCAGGAACCAAGTGCAATCACAATGGTGATGAGAACACCTGTTCACATTTGTACACCTCTGTGTGCAGTCATAAGAGGTATTATGAGCACAGAAGAAACTTTCAATGCCCAAACCCTTTAGTACAGACAAGTCTAATCCAGGAGTTGAAAGCAATGTAAAAGCAGGTGATAATACATTTGATATGCTAAATAAACATGTAGATGTGAGATGAGAAAGTGATGTAGGGGACCAGGACATAGAGCTATATAGAGACTTTGCAGACTTTAAAATATGAATTTTCTATGGGACAGAACTGAAGCTTTGAAAAATATTGTTAGAAATACAATCTAATGAAGCATAAAATAACTTGATGGAGAGCAAACTCTTAGGTTTTTTTCATAAATTCACAGATTTTAAAACCAGAGGGACCAATATGATCATCTAATCTGGCCTCCTGCATAACACAGGCCATAGAACCTCACCTGATAATTTCTGAATCAAATCCATAACTTCTAGTTGAGCCATAGCATAACTTTTTTTAGGAAGATATCCAGTCTTCATTTGAAGATTTCACATGACGGACAATCTACAACATCCCTAGGTTAAGTTATTCCACTAGCTAATTACCCTCATTGTTAAACTTGTCTTGTGTAGATTCTGTCTAAGAAATGCTATAACAAGACAGAAAGAAACTTTTTATGAGATAATTAGGGTTCACAGAGTCTCAACAGCCAAACTCCAAAATATAGGATCTCATCCCCTGAATGGTAGTATTCAAGCATCTGAGCTTTCACAGTGATGAGATTCAAGAACTATGGTAAAGATAATTGTCTTTGAAAGTGCGGGGCTCCACTGGTGCAGAGTAGCCTTAAAATCCATCTGGGGCTCTGTAGTGCATTTTCTGGGTATCCAGCCCAACTACTGTGTGTACTTTGGCAGCTGCCTCTAGGCACCCCAACCCCTGTAGGAGTTACAAGTGGCTTGCACAGCTGTAAACCCACCTTGAGGACGACTTTCTGCACCCAGGTACATGCAGTCTGGGTTTAACTGCAAGGATAGTATCTCTTTATAATGCCAATCATTTTCCATCATAGGCTGCTCTAAACAGAGGCAATTTTCATGGAAAAACATGGGAATTTTCTGGAGTATTGTATGATGTGTATGTGAGCCTCAGTTTCCTCTATATGTTGCATTGTTACTATGTAGTAGAAAGAGGATTGTTTTGGTCTCAGGGCAGCAATGGCACTGGAACACTTTTAATAGTGGGGGTGTCGTAAGCCAGCCCCTTTACCCCGTCAGTGCCAATCCCCCTAGAGCTGGGGCCAAGAGCAGGGCTATGTCTCTGGGAGGTGGGGGACCTGGACAGTGTTAAGGGGGCTGAGACTGTGGTCAGCAGCTGGGATGTGGGGCCAGCAGCCAGGACCCCAGGAGCGGAGCTGGCAGCTGGCCACGGGGCCGATGGCATGGGGCTGGCAGCTAGGAGCCCCAAGAGCAGGGCTGGTAGCCAGGACCCCATAGGAGCAGAACCCAGGTGCAGAGCCAACAGCCAGGACCTCTCGTGGCGGGGCCAGGAGCAGAGCCCTCTGTGAAACTGAACCCTTAGTTCCCACACCTATGCAGGGCAAGCTCAAAGACATAGAGAGAGGTGTTTATGTGAAAGCCAGCTGACCTCTCTGTGTGGGTGTAATGAATAGAGTCATTAAGGAACTGGCTGAAACTGACATAGATCAACAAGGGGGCCAGAGAGACAATGCCAGCTCCAATGACTCATGAATTGACACTGTCAGCAGGGATGCTGAGCAGTGACCCCAGCCTGAGAACCAAGGACTGAGCAGTGGGGGTCTTGAAATGCATGGGAGTGATGGGTGTACAGCATCTTTGAAAATCAGGGCTATGTATTTAGGTGTGCAACTGGGGTCCTAGGGAGCCATGCTGGAGTTACTTAGTTAGGGTCAACTGCAAAGAATGAGGTAGACAATTCCCAAAGCTGGTGGATAGTCCAACACTTAAATGTACTAAGAAAGCACAAAACACTTTCTATCATATCTTACTGGTTACTTAGAAACCAGCAAACCAGTTCCTTTAAAGCAACCCAGCCCTAGGCCTCCACCCAGACACCCAAGTCAAATATGATGAGGATTACTGAAAATCTTATTCATCATATAAGAAAGTTCTACCAATCCCAAAGGATCAGACACATTACCTCCCAGGTTAATGAATATTTCAGATTTTACCCAAATACACGCTTATAGACAATGCTTATTAACTAAACTAAAAAAATTTAAAAAACAAAAGAAAGTGAGTATTGGTTAAAAGATCAGTATACATACAGACATGAGTACAGTTCTGAGATCAGATTCGTAGTAAAGATGGTGAGTTTTGTAATTGCAAAGTGTTCTTTCAGAATTAGTCCATCGGTTATAGTCCAATGCTCATATTCAGTGTGATCCAGCTAGGACAGGAGATCTCAGTCTTACAACTTAACCTTCCCCTGCATGAAGCACCAAGCAGATCTGAGATAAAAAGAATCAGGACCTAAGGGGTTTTATACAGTTCCAGGCCTTCTTTTGACAGCTTGGAGTCTTTAGGTGAACAATAGGCACTCATGGAGACGTTGAAGTAGACCTGTTTCCTAAGCATCACTGGTAATTAGCTGCAGGAGTTAACATTAGGCAATTGCCTGTTTTCCACCATTTGCAGGTGATTTGCTTTACATTTCAAAAAGCGATTCATACAATGATATCACTATGTTTACAGTTCATTTAAAAGGTAATATTTCCTTTTGATCTCTGAATTAACAGAATACAGCATAGAAAGGGACTGCTTGATTATTGGAGTTACATTAGCTATCTTCCAGTCATTGACTACAGAAGCTGATTTAAAGGACAGCTTATATATAATACAATGGGCGCTAATTTAGCTACAACTAATCAGGAAAGAGATCTTGAAGTCATCATGGATAGTGGCATTAGAAAAGGTACTGAGAAGGGCAACTAAAATGATTAGGGGTTTGGAACAGATCCCATATGAGGAGAGATTAAAGAGGCTAGGATTTTTCAGCTTGGAAAAGAGGAGACTAAGGAGGGATCTGACAGAGGTATATAAAATCATGAGTGATGTGGAGAAAGTGAGTAAGGAAAAGTTATTTACTTGTTCCCATAATATAAGAACTAGGGGCCCCCAAATGAAATTAATGGGCAGCAGATTTAAAACAAATAAAAGGAAAGTCTTCTACACACAGTGCACAGTCAACTTGTGGAACTCGTTATCTGAGGAGTTTGTGAAGGCTAGGACTATAACACGGTTGAACAGAGAACTGGATAAATTCATGGAGGTTAAGTCCATTAATGGCTATTAGCCAGGATGGGTAAGAAATGGAGTCCCTAGCCTCTGTTTGTCAGAGGGTGGAGATACAGCAGGAAAGAGAGAGAAATTACATTGTTAACTTCTAACAATATATATGTAAACACACAAAACCACAAACATTAGCTACCAATATGTCCCTGAAAGTTGAATCTGGGTCAGTTAGCCTGCAAGCTGCTTAACCCTTTCTGGCCATGTGTCACAAGGTGCCTAAGCCATAAGTAGCTATAAGAACATAAGAAAGGCTATACTGGGTCAGACCAAAGGTCCATCTAGCCCAGTATCCTGTCTTCTGACAGTAGCCATGCCAGGGGCCGCAGAGGGAATGAACAGAACAGGTAATCATCAAGTGATCCATCCCCTGTTGCCCATTCCCAGCTTCTGGCAAACAGAGGCTAGGGATACCATCCCTGCCCATCCTGGCTAATAGCCGCTGATGGACCTATCCTCCATGAATTTATCTAGATCTTTTTGGAATCCTGTTATTGTCTTGATCTTTACAACATCCTCTGGCAAGGCGTTCCACAGGTTGACTGTGTGTTGTGTGAAAAAATACTTCCTTTTATTTGTTTTAAACTGGCTGCCTATTAATTTCATTTGGTGACCCCTAGGTCTTGTGTTATGAGAAGGAGTAAATCACACATCCTTATTTACTTTCTCCACACCAATCATGGTTTTATAGACCTCTATCATATCCCCTCCTTAGTCGTCTCTTTTCCAAGCTGAAAAGAGATGATTTATTTCACCAACGAGTGAATTATTTCACCAAAATGACTTCTTTGGATTTAGATGGCTTAAATAACCCTATTTTGGAAAAACACTTTAGAAGAATGAGACAATAACCATAAAATAGCAGCATGGGAACATTTAACCTTCACTCTTAAAGACATTTCTACTCTGAAAAAGAACAGATGCTCCAATACTGTAATACCTCATTTGAAAAGAACATGACATCTCAGTACAGCTCAAATGCTTATTAACAATAAGATTATTCCATTACAAACAACAAAAGAAAGAGCTGCTATACTAACTGATATCTTTCAATTACTTAAACTAAAATATTATATGAATAAGCCTTCATTTTACCAGAACTGGAGGAGAGAAAAAATAAAAAGCTGTTTTGGAGAACAATCATGAGAGAGATTTAGTCTTTAGAATTTATACTGCATTTTCCAAAAATAAATTGTATACATTCAGTTCTGGTAAAGAGAAAGAAAAATACATTAAAAACTTAATGAAAGGGGCTGTAAGACTATATGGCTTTATATGACTAAGTATTCTATTTCTTATCTGGCAAAAGAATCACAAGTAAAATTTGTAATGAGGTTATATTAGTAAAAAAAAGAGTCCTTCTGACAAAATCCATAATATACATTTTAACACTTCTGATCTTTGTAGAAAACATATAATGTTCATTCAGCTGTGAGGTTTTATGAGGAAAATAAAGCCCATGATCCTGCAAATATTTGTCAGCTTAACTTTAAACACCTGAGCATTCCCTTCAATTTTAAAAAAATAATTACACTCTTTAATGGCATGGGGTGATATATTCCAACAGCAGTATTTTGCAGTCTATAAGGAACAGCTTCCCCTGCCCTGATCCTTTTTGTCTTTGGACATTTGAACATCATTTTATCAGAGTGTCTGAGTACATAACCATTTTCCACATGAAGGAAAACACAGGTAAGATATTTAGGTGTTTCTTTAGTCTGTATTCTAAACAAAATAATAATCAAAGGTTATATAAAGTTTTAAGAGGCAGCCATCTGATTTCTGGAATGCAATGATGGATACATCAAGTACTAATTAATCTGTGTTCTGACTACAGCTGAGCAAATAGTGGAAAAAATTGTGAATATTTATTCAAAAGTGAATTTCAGTTCAACCATATTAATGACCTTTCATAGTCACTTTCCACTTTTTTATTTTTTTTTAACATTTGAGTCATGAGTCACATTTATTGATGTGAATACACATTAAATTCCAGTTTTAAGTTTGGATGCTTGAATATTCATAGAAAGCAAATTCTGAGTGATATGTTGGCTTGTGGAATTCTTGCTTCACAGCTCATGTGTTAGGGCCCTGTCTAACAAGGTGCTGAGCGCAGAACTGGTTCTCAGCACCCTCAACTCCTGTTAAAATCATTGGGAGTTAGAGTGCTCGGCACTTTCCTGAAGGTACTCAACCCCTTGGAGGATTGGATCTTGGGTTAGTTGCATAGGTCTTTTAGTCAGGGAACAGAAACAATACACATGACTTATTGGTATGTAACTAATCAACAGAGCACAAATACCCAGTGGTTAAAATCTCAGTTCTTAGTTTGTTCTGTGTTGATTGGATGATTTATGTTACTAATCAGAGAACAGACACAATACTAGATGACTTATATAATCAACTAATCCAGTGGAAAATGAAAATATTTGCAGTGTACTGCAAATTAAGAATCATTTGCTGAATAACTTTTGTGCTTCATTTTGAAAAACAAGTAAATTCAAGGATTTTTTAGACTACCTAACAATTCAGTAAAACAGTGACATTTATTGAATAAATTATGTTTTGCAAGTTGTTGGACTAGGGTTGAAAATACTTCCTAAGTGAGACAAATTCTCACTCTACAGAGAGATGTAAAGTACATTTATAGTATCCAAAAATAATTAAGAACATTCTACAACAAATTTAGGCAAATTAATGTCAGGTGTCATCAGAGACAGAAATAGCTAAACAGAAGGGCAGTGACAGGCAGCAGTGCCAGCTGAAGAATTACTGCCGTCTTGGGTAGCCACATGCCATTTATTCAGTGCATTAGGGGCTATGGAGGAAATGTAATTTAATTGTGTGCAGTAATATGTCATAATTCGCAGCAGTTTGGAGAAATGGAAAATATTTCCTATATGTAAAGGCCCATAAATCTCAAACATCATTCTGAATAAAATAGTTCTGTGAGCATTTATTTTCCTCATTACTCCTTTTATTACTTCCATGGTTAATATTACACGGAAATTGGAGAGGGGAAGGACTGATATCCCTTAATATCACCTTCCTGAATTGCAAGAAATTAGTTTGGGATACACTCCACTGACAAACCCACCACGTCCTCTGAGAATACCTTTGTTCAGTGCTTAAGAGAAAAGTGAACTGCCCAACCTCTACTCCTCCTCACTGAGATACATGTCAATGTGCACACTTTAGGCTTTAGTGAGGAATTGGGAAATGCTATGAGGTAGTTTACAGTTCCCAAGCGCTCTTGGACCGTGAATGGCCCTTCCCATGATGCTTCCATCTTATGGGCCTGTTGCGCCTTCAAGACCATAACCTGGTCTCCTACCTTGAAGGAATGTTCTCTGGCATGTCTGTCATACCAGGCCTTTTGCTCTTCCTGAGCATTCTTTAGGTTCTCTCTAGCAAGGGCTAAAGAGTGTCGGAGGGTGCTTTGTAGGTTGCTTACAAGTCAGAATGTTAGTTCCTGGAGAAGGCGGTAAACCCCTCCATTGCTGCTTCACTAACTGAATTGCCCCTTAACCTCGTGACATACACAAGTTCAAACGGTGAAAACCTTAAACTGGGATGTGGTACGCCCTGTAGGCAAACAGCAACTGCTGCACACTAGGTCCCAATTATGGAGAATTCGTTGATGAATTTTGTATCATGGCCCCCAAAGTTCCATTGAACCTTTCCACCAGGCCATGGTTGATGGTGGTACGGGGTGCAACAAGTGATTCACCCCATGAGTTTCCCACAGTTTTTCCATGGTCCCTGCCGGAAATTAGACCCTGAATCTGTAAGGATGTCGGAGGGCCAACCTACCCTGGCAAAGATGTCTGTTAGGGCCAGGCACACAGTGTTAGCCCTGGTGTTGCCTAGAGCTACTGCTTCTGGCCATCGGGTAGCAAAGTCACTAAAGTCAGTACGTACTGCTTTCCTCTGGGTGTCTTTTTTGGGAAAGGGCCCAGAATATCCACAGCTACTCGCTGAAATGGGACCTCAATTATGGGGAGTGGCTGGAGAGGGCCTTGACCTGGTCTTGAGGCTTTCCCACTCTTTGGCATACCTCACAAGACCGGACATACTTGGCAACATCCTTGCCCATCCCCTCCCAGTGGAAGGACTTCCCCAACCGGTCCTGGTTCTGTTCATCCCAGCATGGCCACTGGGATGATCATGGGCTAAGCT
Organism: Gopherus evgoodei; assembly: GCF_007399415.2. Taxonomy (NCBI): domain Eukaryota; kingdom Metazoa; phylum Chordata; order Testudines; family Testudinidae; genus Gopherus; species Gopherus evgoodei. Next base: position 72,521,371 of record NC_044327.1, on the reverse strand, counting down.
TAAGAGCTTCCCCTGGTACTTAGTTGGAACCACCAACTGTTTTTGCGGCTGCCATTCTTCCCGGTGTCCACCAGAAAGTATTTCCTTGTATAAAGTCCTTGGTCTATAACAAACCGGGATCGATTAGAAGAGCTGAGAGGCGGTGGGGTGCTCCGTGCCGCCGCCCACGCTTTCTGAAGGCTGTCATCTGCTTCCTGCTCAGTCTGGAACTGTTCCCTGAGGCTGGGGTCACCAGTTCTTCCTCAGACTGTGGACTTGGGCTTGGTCCTTCGGAAGCGATGTAGGTGATGGGGTTGTTTCCGTTGCTGGTGACCGCTCTCCCGCTGGTTGCACCTGAGGTATTTCAGGCTCTGGCTGAGCCTTTTGGGTATGGCTGTCTGTTGCTTCTGCCAGTTGTGGCTCGCTGGCGCCCTCTGGCATTGAGTTTGAAGCTGTGGTTGCACTTGCTGGTGCTGGGTTGCTGTTCCAGTTCTGGGCTGGGACTGGAGGTGCTGTGGCTGTTTTAGTGGTTGGCATGGAATTTGGATCCACTACCTCTGTCTGGGTCTCTGGTAACACAGACGGGGCCTCTGTGGACGGCTCAGGAACAGGAATGGGTCTGGAAGCTTTCCTGGTTGGCTACGTGTAACCATTCCCACTCTCTTGGCCCGCCTCACCTGGTTGGCCAAGTCTTCCCCCAGTAGCATGGGGATAGGATAATTGTCATAGACTGCAAAGTCCACATTCCTGACCAGCCTTTGTACTGGACAGGCAGTTGAGCTGTAGGCAAGTCTACAGCTTGTGACATGAGGGGTAAATTTGTAACTTTGGCCTTTGGGTTGATGAATTGGGGGTCTACGAAGGTATTGGTGGATAGCTGACACTTGGTGCCCCCGTGTCTCTCCACGCAGTAACCTTCTTTCCGCCCATTCTCAAATTTTCCCTTCGCTCCAAGGGTATTTGAGAGGCATTCGGGCCTGGGGATCTTTGGTGTGATGGTGGTGTAATGAATTGCACTCGCATGGTGTTCTTGGGACAGTTGGCCTTGATATGTCCCAGTTCATTACACTTAAAGCATCTTCCATCTGATGGGTCACTGGGGCCGAGGTGAGTTACTGGAGACTGGTGAGGTGGAAGGGTAGGGTGTCTGTGGCTTTACTTGGGTGGTATGTGGGGGTCTTTGGCTGTCCTCGGTTGTAGGGTTTATGGTCTGTGTGCCCCCTGGGGTAATCGTTCCCCTGACAGTAGCTTCTTGCTTTTTGCCAGTTCCATCCATTTGGCTCCAATCTCCCCCGCCTCAGCGAGATCTTTGGGTTTTCCATCTTGTATGTACCATGTGATGTCTTCAGGAACACCATCCAAGAACTGCTCCATTTGTATGAGGAGGTGCAGTTCTTCCAAGGTTTGAACGTTGTTTCCTGTTATCCAGGCCTCATAGTTTTTTGCAATGTAGTAGGCGTGTTGGGAAATGACACTCTGGTTTCCACTTTGGGTTCTGAAGCGCCGACGGGCATGATCTGGGGTTATCCCCATTCTGTATCTGGCCTTGGTTTGAAAAAGTTTATAGTCATTCATTGCTGCTTAGGCATTTCGGCTGCCACCTCTGCTAAAGGTCCACTGAGTTGTGGCCTTAATTCTACCATGTACTGGTCTTTGGGGATGCTGTACCCAAGACAGGCTCTTTCAAAATTTTCCTAAGAAGGCTCGTGTGTCATCACCTGCCTTGTAGGTGGGAAATTTCCTGTGCTGTGGAGCAATAATGGGCGATGGGTTGTTAGGATTGGCTGGAGTCTGTTGCTTAGCCTTTTCTAATTCCATGGCCTGTTGGTGGGCTTCCCTCTGGAGTTCTATCTGTCTTCTGTGGGCTGCCTCTTTGGCTGCCTGTTCTCTTGGAAGGCTGCCAGTTTGATGCTTTCTTCCTTTTCTTTCATCTCCATCTCTTTTTGTTTTATTTTCCAGTTGTCGCCTGTGTTCAGCTTCTTGAATTGCTCTTCGGCCTCAATTTTTGCCTTAGAAGTCATGATTCCTGTTTTCTTGTGTTGGGGTGCCCTCCGGTGTTTATCTTCTGAACTGGCAGGTTCTCTGTTGCCTCCTGAAGTCTGCCTAGCAACAGTGCCTTTAGCTAATCTTCAATGTTAAGTAAACCTGAAAAACCACTTTATTTGCATTTAATATAGTGCTGGTAATGACTCTCAATGGAGTGCTATTGTGTGACAAAAGACTCATGATAGCACCCTTAACGACTTCTTGCTTTAACATGCAAGCCACAAACTGCCAGAGAGAGCAGAAAAAAAAAATTCTCTCTGGTTCCCTTTTAAAACCAAACTGTTTCTCTCTGCTAAAAAGCCCTTAGCAGAGAAAAGAAAATATAATATTCCTACTGGCTTCTGGATTCTGTCTATATCCCAACCACTGCCACTCATGTCATAACCTTAGTCCCAGATTTGGACCTTAGCATCCGAAATATGGGGGTTAGCATGAAAACCTCCAAGCTTAGTTACCAGCTTGGACCTGGTACTTGCTGCCACCACCCAAAAAATTAGAGTGTTTTGGGGCACTCTGGTCCCCCTGAAAAACCTTCCCTGGGGACCCCAAGACCCAAATCCCTGAGTCTCACAACAAAGGGAAATAATCCTTTTTTCCCTTCCCCCCTCCAGGTGCTCCTGGAGAGATACACAGACACAAGCTCTGTGAATCCAAACAGAGTGACTCCCCCTCTCCGTTCCCAGTCCTGGAAACAAAAAGGACTTTCCTATTCCCCAGAGGGAATGCAAAATCAGGCTAGCAAATCCAACGCACACAGATTTCCCCTGATTTCTTCCTCCCACCAATTCCCTGGTGAGTACAGACTCAATTTTCCTGAAGTAAAGAAAAACTCCAACAGGTCTTAAAAGAAAGCTTTATATAAAAAGAAAGAAAAAATACATACAAATGGTCTCTCTGTATTAAGGTGACACAACGCAGGGTCGATTGCTTAAAAGAATATTGAATAAACAGCCTTATTCAAAAAGAATACAAATCAAAGCACTCCAGCACTTATATTCATGCAAATACCAAAGAAAAGAAACCATATAACTTACTATCTGATCTCTTGGTCCTTACACTTAGAAACAGAAGATTAGAAAACAGAACTACTTCTCCAAAGCTCAGAGAAAGCAGGCAGACAGAAAACAAAGACTCAGACACAAAATTCCCTCCACCCAAAGTTGAAAAAATCCGGTTTCCTGATTGGTCCTCTGGTCAGGTGCTTCAGGTGAAAGAGACATTAACCCTTAGCTATCTGTTTATGACAGTGCCATGGGAAGAAATTCCATCCTGCCACCAAACTAGGTTATCTGTTCAACACTGCATTTGAACAAGGATCACCACAGTTAAACCTGAGTTCCATATATAGCCTGAGATGTCATTGGCATCTAAGTAATCTCCTTGTTTTCTTCAGATGAAATAATCTTGTTAGAAAACATAGATGCTATTCAAGAAAAAGACCCAGCAGATGATCTAGTTCATCTCTCTGCTACTTCCCTGAAAGATTCAGCCTGTATTTTCTGAGTCAAAGAATTCCAGATACAGTAGAACTTCAGAGTTATGAACACCTCCGAAATGGACATTGTTTGTAACTCTGAAATGTTTCAGAGTGGTAGCCGTGTTAGTCTGTATCAGCAAAAAGAACGAGGAGTACTTGTGGCACTCTAGAGACTAACAAATTTATTTGGGCATAAGCTTTTGTGGGCTAAAACCCACTTCATCAGATGCATGCAGTGGAAAATACAGTAGGAAGATATATATACACAGAGAACATGAAAAAATGGGTGTTGCCATACCAACTATAATGACACTAATCAATTAAGGTGGGCTATTAGCAGCAGGAGGAAAAAAACATTTGTAGTGATAATCAGGACTGCCCATTTCCAACAGTTGACAAGAAGGTGTGAGTAACAGTTTGGGCGAAAAATTAGTCCCCAACTGAAGCAAATACTCAACAGTAACCACCGCACCACACAACAAAACACTAACAGAGGACCTGTCCTTGCAACGACACCCGTTGCCAACTCTGTCCACATATCTATTCAAGGGACACCATCACAGGACCTAATCACGTCAGCGGACACCATCAGAGGCTTGTTCACTTGCACATCTACCAATGTGATATATGCCATCATGTGCCAGCAATGCCCCTTTGCCATGTACAGTTGGCCAAACTGTGCAGTCTCTAGGCAAAAGAATAAATGGACACAATCAGACATTAAGATTATAACATTCAAAAACCATTTGAGAAAACTTCACCTCCTGGTAACTCAGTTACAGACGTAAAAGTCGCAAGTCCTCCACAAAAAAACTTCAAAAACAGACTCCAACAAGAAACTGCAGAATTGGAATTAATTTGCAAACTGGATACCATTAAATTAGGATTGAATTAAGACTGGAAGTGGATAGGTCATTACACAAAGTAAACAACATTTCCCATGCTAATTCTTGCCCTACTATTACTACTATACCTTCGTGTCAACTGTTGGAAATGGGCCATCCTGATTATCACTACAAAGTTTTTTTCTCCTGCTGATAATAGCCCACCTTAATTGTTAGTGGTTGTTATAGTTGGTATGGTAATACCCATTTTTCATGTTCTCTGTGTATATATATCTTCTTACTGTATTTCCACTGCATGCATCCAGGAAAGTGTGGTTTAGCCCATGAAAGCTTATGCCCAAATAAATGTGTAGTTTCTAAGGTGCCACAAGTACTCTCATTCAGAAACCATTTTACCTCTGAACAACATTATGGTTTTCTTTCAAAAGTTTACAACTGAACATTGACTTAATAGAAACTTTGAAACGGTACAATGCAGAAGAAAAATGATGCTTTCCCTTTATTTTTAGTGACTTATGTTTAACACACTAGTATACTGTATTTTCCTTTTTTTTTTTTTTTTTTTGGTCTCCTGCTGCTGCTTGATTGTGTACTCCAGTTCCAAATGAAGTGTGTGTTTGACTGGTCAGTTCGTAGCTCTGGTGTTCGTAATTCTGAAGTTCTACTGTATTGATCACCCAGAGGGTAGAAAGTCTACATTTATTAACCTGACCATCATTTTGCAATATAGACCCAATAAGAAGTTTTTTTAGTGTTGTGGAACAGTATACAGCAGCTTGATAGACCTTAGAATTTTTGCACAGGTCTACACACACATCCATCCACACCCCCATGTGCAAATATAGGCACACTCACAAATCTTGTTATTTGGACGTGAATTCTAATGCTGGATCTATCCTTTAATATTTGTAAAGTGAACAATGGACCCAATTCTCCTTTTGCTTAACCTGTTTAACACTGTTGTAACTCCATTGATTTCAAATAAATAAAAGCCTGCTTTTCCTCTCACACAGTTATAAAACTGGAGTAATTCCATTTGATTTCAGTGGTTACTCCTGGATTCTAACTGTGTGAGAGTAGCAGCAGGCACAACACACAGACCTCTAAGCAGTATCTTATTTAAGAGTTGACTGTTTTAATTGCACTTGCATTGTAAATACTCAGTACTTTTCCCACCTCTTAATTTTTCATTAATAGACCAATAGGCTGGTTGGGACCGTGTCAGAGAGGGTAAGCAATAAAAAATTACAAGAGCAAAACAAATGGAAGAAAACAAAGTTACTCAGGAAAAGCTCCTAAATAGATTAATTTCTTCAAAAACAGCTGAAACAGGATGAAACAGATTCAAAAACATATCCTTGTGTATTAACTTACAGGTTGACTCTTGTCTCTTGCTGTCTCACACACATACATACACTTTTCTGTATTTTCCAATGTTTGTCTAACTGAAGTGTGATCTCTTTGGAGAAAGGACTGAATGTTTGTTAAGATAACAATCACAGGGCAGAATAAGGTACAAAGAAGTAATTAATGAAATAACTGTTAAGTACTGTTCTTTAGAACCCAACTTTGCAAATACAAATGTACTGTAATGACACAGTTAAGGACTGTTGGATTTTTTTTAACTGCAAATCCAATTGACCAAAATGATGGTGATTTTTCAACATCAGTATGTTTGCATAGTGTCAAGAACTGCTATTTAGCAAAGTACCTCTCATTCTGAAAAATGGTTAAAGAGGAGAATGTAGATTTGAGGAGTGGTTGATTTATGCCCATCAAATAGCTTGTTTTGTGCATCTCTTAGCGCATCTCAGAAAAGAACTGTGCTTTCTCTCGGTCAGCTTTAGTGAATGGAAAAATTCCACCAAGCTGTGAATGATCATGAACAATAGCGGATTCCACTGATTCGCAGCAATTCCTTTGTTCTCTAGAGTGAAAATGCTAGGTTGAACCGTCTATTCTATTGACAATAATATTAAAATGAGGATCAATAGTGGAAGAATCCCTTAAGCATTGGACTATGTGTAGGGTAGCTGAGGATGATCTACTAGCAGAGGTGCCAATAAATAGCATTAAGGTTCTCAGCAAATGAAACTATATTGGAATTAGATTTACTGACATGGCTGTAAGGGTTACAAAACATTCAGTTCCCATTTTGCAGATGCATAAACTGTTCATAGAGTAGAGGTTGGGTTATATGGATCAGATTAGATAGGATTTATTTGATAGCTTTTAAAGGGGAAAAAACCTATGTTTATTAGTCTACAATATTTGGTTACAAGCAAAGGACTCAGACTTCTGCTGCACCACAAGTGAGGGGGTCTCCCAGCTCTAATGCAGTCTTGTGATAATTTGGGCCTACAGATTTACTCTAATTGTGAGCTCAACTGGGAAAAGTGAGTGAAAGTTCATAAAGAGAACACAATATCATATAACAATAAATGTTGATGGGGAAAAGGTGCAAAAGGGGGGAGAGACTACATGAGCACAAACAAAAAGACTTTTTCATAGATAAAGAAGAGACATGTGGGACCAGAAATCAATTAACCAAAATTGTGGGTCAGAAATTAGACCTAATTGATGGACAAAATAATAAGAGGATGGGCTGTTCCTCCTATCACTCCCTTTAAATAAAGAGACTCTGACTGTGTCTAACACTGCACCACAGTGCGGTAGTAGACGGGAGTGTGAATTGCAGCAGCCTATTAAAGTGTTGTCCTGTAACTGCCCTGTGTGGATGCCGCCGGGATGAACTAAAAGGTACTCAGTTCCTGCTAACATAGTCCTGCTTGAAAGAGGACTATGTTAATGCGAACTAGTTACCTTTAGTTCATGCAGCAGCATCCTCTCAAGGCAGTTACAACACAGTATGCTAGTGCGCACTGCTATTCATACCCTTCCTGTCAAATTGCAGGGCTGTGTACACAAGCCCTTTGAGAGGAAACTGGTGAAGCAAGTGCACAATGGCTGACTGAAGAGTGGGAAGCAGCCAATTTACAATCATGACTGCTACCCCTATATCTCCTGGACACCAGCATCTACTGTATATCATCGGATTTCATCCTGATCTGGAGAGACTGGGCCAGAGAGAGGGAGTCAGATGACACTGCCACCTTCATCCCAGAGCACCACCTGGGATGTGAGACTTTCAATCCCAACCCTACCTTATTTCTTTTTTCCTAGTTCTCTTTTTTTTTTCCTTCTGTCTAATAATAGTCTGGCTGAGCTGACTAAGACTGCATATTTTGAAATACTGCTGTAAACTTGGTGCCAAAAAAGGCAGTAAAATGAAATGTCCTAAACAGCCTGACTGGTACAAGTTTGCCAGGTCTCAGAATGGCTAATAAGATTGTGTACCATGCTTGTATTTTTTAGCAGCAAGATTGCAAGTGAATGTCAACACCAAAGAAAGAAGCTGCAGTTTTTCTCCTTGCTATTTTTTCTTTCTTTCCCAGGTTCTGTGTGTTTGTCTTGTTCTGTCTTTTAGGAAATGGGATTGAACTTTAGCAACAACAGCCCCAGCCCATTTCAAATAATTTCATCTTTTTTCCATAAAAGACAATTATTACCATCTAAAAGACTGTCAAACAAGGGGGGGAAGGGGATTTTCTTCTAAAGACTCAAGCTAAAAAGAAAGGGAACAAGGGATGTTGTCAAAATGAAAGCTTTACTTAATTAATACCTTACAATTCAAATGGTTTAACTGTTTGTTTGGGGGTTTCAAATGGTTTAATGTTTGCTTGCTTGTTTGTATCTTTAACAAAAGGCTAAAAGGATTTGAAATGTTATGTCCATAGTTCTAAACAGGCTGAGACCTCTGTATACCAAACCCCTTTAAAAAAATATTTAATCATAGAACATCAGGAGATCATCTAATCCAGCCCCCTGCTCAAAGCAGGACAAATCCCCAGACAGATTTTTGCCCCAGATCCCTAAACAGGCCCCTCAAGGATTGAGCTCACAACCCTAGGTTTACCAAACCAATGCTCAAACCACTGAGCTATGTTGGACTATAATACCTTTGCCTCATTGGGCCATATATTCCATCTAAATCAATAAAACAGTTGACATACTCTAAAGTACTAGTTATAGCTCCCTGATCCTTGGGTCAGAAGCATAGTTTAGAGCAGCCTCGGGACTGCTCTAAACTACGCCCTTCTGCAACAACCACCATGCAGCAGTCCACCAGCTAGGCTGGAGCACAATGTACACTTGCCACAGCCTCTCTGTCCAGTTGTGGCCTGTATGAAAGGGCCTAGCAGCATGGTCCATTTATACCAGCCCTTATGTCAACTGAAAATTCTTGTGAAGGTAAGGCTCAAACTCATATACTTCCAGTCTTATGGCTAAATTAAAAAAATAGTGTTTCCTTTAAGGATTGTCAGTTGATGAAACTGAATTTACATAAGACCGATTTGTTAAATTGGTCTCTAGACAGTGGCAGGTGTGTTTTTTAGGCTTCTGTGTCCTACTGATCTAATAAAAGAATCACACTTGTTAAATGTAAAAAAAAAAAAAACATTAAAACTAGAGACTGAAATATTTAATGCATCTTTAAAACTGCTTGAAATCCCTACAGGCAGAAGACTAGTAAGAATCATCTCATTTCATACAGCTGGAAAGGAATCTATAGTATTATACAGACCATTCAGTTTCTTACTTCAAATATTGGAGATATTAAGTATATTTGTGAATGAACATTTGGAACAACAGAAAATCACATTCATTATCCAGTCCATCAGCAAATATTAATTTAAGATTACAGGTGACAGCCATGTAGTTTTGGGTGGTGCAATTTTTTGTGTGGAAAGGCTTTGATATGATTAATTATTCACTGTTGTCAGTAAAACAGCTGTAGTCCTTTTTACAGTGAATGATTTAATTCTTTCTTTTTAAAAAAAAAGAGGGTTCATGCCTATCAAAACTGATAAGCCTTCAGAACTTAAGTACCATAGAAAACCATAGTATTTCCAATTTTTGCTAATGATCTTTTTACAATCTGCATAACTATTAAAATCCATATGTATGCAGAGGACACTTTTTTTTAATGCTGCTTCACTAACACAAAATTTAGCAATTAGTAACTGTAGGCAACTAGTTTAATTGCATGCAAGGATGCTTTAACAATATACTGTAATATGATTATTTTAAATGCAATTAAAACAATAAACATGTGGGTTTTTTTGGGACCTGATCAAACATGAGTGCTTGCAATCCGGGCTTTTTGATATTTTTCCTTTGAATGGCAGGAAACTATTCAGCTTTTAGAATTAAAACCCTTAAGCGTATGGCTGAGCAATCTGTTATATTGTCAAATATTTGCTCTAACCTTTGTTTGATTATGGAAATGTAATGAGATCTGTGCCTCACATCACAGATATTAAATGGTAAATGTCAGTTCCCTTTGTAGGTATTTGATCTTATGTGCCATGAAGAGACTACTATCCCTTTAAGGGACCAACACTGGAGCCTACAGCTGAGAAGCCTGCAGGATAATCAAGGCACCTCTGCCCCACCTTAGGGCTGGCCTATTTAAATAAGAACAGGAAGCTGAGCAAGGGAGAGGGAAAGTAGAAGTCATGCAGGTTGTTTCTTCTCAGGTTCTTGGAGCCTTATTAAAAGGCATATGGCTCTCCTGGCCCTGGACTGTTCAGGTGACTTTATGCTGTCCAGTTAGAGGAAATCAAGGTGAGGCACACTCAGCAAGCCACATAGGCTGCAAGTGTGTGTGTGTAGGGACTGCCTTCACCTGTGCATGTACATATGATTAACCATTATGATATGTATAATGGATTGGTGGGGCTGTATATTTAAAACTATGGATTTTATGGTACCCTGTGGTAGAACAAGGCATTAAGAGTTGGTTATTGCAGTATTCTTTTGAAATTCTTGAATAGATATTGCTGGATAATTCACTTCAGTTTTCTCCTTGGTTTGAATTGCTTTATTTAGAACTCCTTACAGGGAATCCACTGCTATTATGTAGCACATAGATAACCTTTTTTGGATTATTTAACTAGATTGCAAATACAGGCACCTTTTTAACATTTGTCTTTTTACCAATGTACTCGGCTCCTGGGAGACATGAGATCTCCTTAGTAAAAGAGCTGACTCGTATCTCTAATTTTTTCCCCAGTTTAGTAGCTTTAGGGAAATAAAGATTTAAGCTACTAACATAATAGAAAACTTTGGACTCTGTGCTCTGTACTCTCCATGGCACAGAACACTGCAGAGTAAATGAGGCATGGACTGGAGAAAAACAGAGACCTCAGAAGAAAATGGACATTAAACAGCAGCAATTGAGTAGGAGAGGTGAGCCAGGACCTCTCTTCTCCAGAACTTGACTAACGAACAACAACACTGCCTCAGGGGCCAAACTCCTCCAGTAACCATCCACCACCAACATTCTGTCTAGGGAGCAGAACAGGACCTTTCAGAGGTGGAACCAGCAGGGGTAAGAGCAGCAATTTCCCACTGGGAAAAACAGAAGTTTGAGTTGTGCAAGGAGGGCCCCATCAGGGGCGCACTACTTTTGCTCCCCCCCAAAGCCATCACAGCCCTGGATGCTGATATGTTTTTCAGTTGTGACAGGATGAGAGACCATGCAGCAGCCCCATAAGGAAGGCCCCTTCTTCCAGGTGACCTGGAATTTGCTTAATTTCTGTCAAGATTCTTGGCCTTCAGAGGGGTACTGAGGACCATGTCCCCTATTCCCTCTGCACTATCATAAACATGAATGTGTCTGATTTTTCAGGAACATGACACCCTGAAATGTCTGTGGCTATTTTGAGCCAAGTAAGAGGTAATACCCTCTAGAAAGAATTAGTTCACTCAAAGAAACTGATTGGCCAAATGTCCTATTAATTCTGGAAGATGCCCCAGTAGGCTGTCTAGTTATCAACACAGACTTCGGGTCTGCTGAAACTCCAGACATCACCTTGTCTTCTAATCTGCAGTCTTCGACCTTGCCTCCCGACTCTAGCCTGGTGCTACCTCTAGTCTTTGACCCTAGCCTGATTTTGACCCTGACTCTTGCTTATTGAATCCAACTTTAGTGATCCTCCAACCCTGCTCATTGATTACTGTTCATGACAGGTGGACTCCAGTCCAGGGCTGTCCACTAAGCCAGACTGCCTACACCCTAGTTCCTCACAAAGGCAGCACCCTGCTACCAAATGTTTCTGTTTTCCATTGGAAAGGCCTACTCTACATGGTTTTGAGACACTAAGTTAGACACTGAGACTTGGACATGATATGTGTATAGTAGGGAAAAAAAACAATATGGAATAGGGGCAAGAATGCACAGCTGGATAGAAGAAGGAAGATGCAATTACAACACAGCCACATGCTCTCTGCTCCAAATGCCATGGCCTGAATTCTTCAGGATCAGAGGTCTACAGATGTATAGGGTTATGCTGGAGTAATAGGATGAAATACAATAGTGAAAAGTGCAAGGTCATGCACTTAGGGATTAATAATAAGAATTTTAGATATAAGTTGGGGGCGCATCAGTTGGAAGCGACAGAGGAGGAGAAGGACTTTGGGGTATTGGTTGATAACAGGATGACTATGAGCCGCCAATGTGATACGGCTGTTAAAAAAACAAATGCGATTTTAGGATGCATCAGGCGAGGTATTTCCAGCAAGGATAAGGAGGTGTTAGTACCGTTATATAAGGTGCTGGTGAGACCCCATCTGGAATATTGTGTGCTGTTCTGGTGTCCCATGTTCAAGAAGGATGAATTCAAACTGGAACAGGTCCAGAGACAGGCTACTAGGATGATCCAAGGAATGGAAAACCTGCCTTATGAAAGGAGACTCAAAGAGCTTGGCTTGTTTAGCCTGGCCAAAAGAAGGCTGCGGGGGGATATGCTTGCTCTATATAAATATATCAGGGGGGTCAACGTTAGGGAGGGAGAGGAATTATTTAAGTTTAGTACTAATGTAGGCACGAGGACGAATGGGTACAAACTGGATATAAGGAAGTTCAGACTTGAAATTAGACGAAGGTTTCTAACCATTAGGGGAGTGAAGTTCTGGAACAGCCTTCCGAGGGAAGTAGTGGGGGCAAAAGACTTTTCTGGGTTTAAGACTAAGCTTAATAAATATATGGAGGGGATGTTATGATAGGATAGTTTAATTTGGACAATTGATCTTGGATTATCACCAGATGGGTCTGCTCAGTGGTCTGCGGGGAGATGTTGGATGGGATGGGAACTGAGTTACTGCAGAGAATTCCTTCTTGGGTGCTGGCTGGTGAGCCTTGCCCACATGCTCAGGGTTTAGCTGATCACCATATTTGGGGTCGGGAAGAAATTTTCCTCCAGGGTGGATTGGCAGGGGCCCTGGAGGTTTTTCGCCTTCCCCTGCAGCATGGGGCATGGGTCTCTTGCTGGTGGATTCTCTGCAGCTTGAGGTCTTCAAACCAATTTTGAGGATTTCAATAACTCAGTCCTGGGTTAGGGGTTGTTATAAAAGTGGATGGGTAGGGTTCTGTGGCCTGCCTTGTGCAGGAGGTCAGACTAGATGATCGTATTGGTCCCTTCTGGTCTATGAGTCTATGAGTGGCAGGTGATAGGACAGGGCAGAACGATGGTACAGCTACTTTGTAGTGAACTTCTTAGGTTAGCACATTTCTCAGGGAGAAACTGTGGCAGCAACTACTACTACGAGAAGCATAAATGACTCCCTAGAATACCTATTCTCCCCATACTTAGAGAGGGAGTGGTGCACAACCCCCTGGGGAGTAGACAGTAGTTGCACACCTGAAGAAATCCAGAGAGGTGAAGGCATCTCCAGAATGGTCTAGTTGCCATGGGGTTGTGTTCTGCTTTCTGTGAAGATCTTGGGTGAGCCTTATGTTTTGCTGACTTTCCCCTCCAACCCACAATATTTACTCACCAAAAATGAACCTGACTGAAGGCCAAATTGTGTCCATTAGGCACAGTCTCTCTCTGAATGGCAAGGTGCACCAGGGAACTGCACAGGTTTCAACATCTGGTGCAAATGAGGAGTGAGGTTTTGACCCCTACATGACGGGCACCTCAGAGGAAAATGGAAGAAGTAATGGATTATGGTAGAGCAGATAAATAGAGGACAACAGTAGGATGCATAGGGACACAAGTGGTCTGTCCTCTTTCACTCTCCCTGAAAAGGCCAGTCACTTTCTTATCCTGTGTGTGTGTGTGTGTGTGTGTGTGTGTGTGTGTGTGCATGCACATACATGCATGAGGTTTTGTTTGGTTTTTAGAGAATAGCTTTTTATCCCCTTGTAGCAGTTTCCAGAGCACAAGAGCACCATGACTTTGCACTCTAAGTATTTTAGAATAACTCACATAAAGCATGCAGCCTAGTAAAATACTAAAATTTCATGGACTCTTTCCTGCTGCAAATTGTTTATTTGCTTAATCAAAATTGTCTGGGCAGGAAACTATTATTCCAAGTCAATTATAACATTTAGGCTTGTTGACAAAACAGTGAGGTGTACACACTACAATGCATTTGTGTGTTATTTATTGCTATTTAATAAAAAACACTCTCTGGAAAGATAATTATTTGTCTCTAGACACAGTGGTTGCTACTGGAAGTAATACACATGGCAATGGGCACATTTGTAGACTAAAAATCAGAGTCAGGAAGCAATCATCAAAACTTGCTGCCTTTATGAAAATAACAAAGCATAGCAAAAGCTTATGGAAAGACACATACTGGTGCACATTGTCAAAATGGTGCCTCAAGTCTCTCTGATCTGAATAGTCCCCTGCTATGTCCCTCCATAGCCTGGTATCTGCCTGCTCAAACTCAGCTGCCAGGCAATCCTCTTCCCATGGTCACCACTGGAGAAATGTTTCACTCTTAGCCTCACAAATATTATGCAGCACCACAGCAGGTGCTTTGACCACAGGAATATTTTTCCTCATTTTAGGTGTAACGTTCCCTAAAGCAGTGCCAGCAAGCTTTTAATCTGCCAAATGCGCATTCAATGGTCATTCTGCACTGCTCAGTCGATTGTTGAAGCGCTCTTTGCTATGTCCAGGTTTCCATGTAAGAAACCATGGCAGTAAGGGGTATGCTGAGTCTCCCAGTAGCACTATGGGCATTTCAACATCCCCCATTAGAATCTTCTGGTCTGGGAAGAAAATCTCTTCTTGCAGCTTTCTCTACAGACTGGTATTCTTGAAGATCTATGCACCGTGGGCCTTCCTGGACTACCCCACATTGATGTTGGTGAAATGACCCTGGTGCTCCACCAGATCTTGCAATACCATAGATAAGTACCCCTTTCTATTGATGTACTCCATCCCAAAATGGTCAGGGGCCAATATTGGGATATGCAGTAGAAGTCTGGAGTTGCCAGCTTCCACACTGCATCACCATATGCTTCTCCACTGAGAAGGAAGCTCTCATTTTTGTGTCCCTGCGCTGCAGTGCGGGGGCAAGCTCTGCACACAGTTCTAGGAAGAACTGCTCTTTATCCCATATGTGCATAATGATGTGATCCCACAACTCAGTGCTTGTTTCTTGAGTCCACTAGCAATGGTCCAACATGTGCAGCTGCTTCATGAATGACAAAAGTAATCTGGTGTTGTTTCTTTCCATAGCACACAGCAGGGCAAGCACCACAGATTCCTGTTCAGATTCAGAGCTCATGATATACTGCATAATCAGCCGTGTTGTGTTTATAACTGTGACCACAACAGTAGACAGCAGTGCTGGATCCATCCATTGAGGCAAAAATGGCAGGTGCACAGTAAACATGGTCACTGAAATATGGTGAAAAACACAGTTGGAAGCCATCATGGGATGTTAAGCCTGCACCCATGATGCACTGTGATCCACTTTACCTTCCCCCAACTCCTAACTGCAGAAAGTGGTGAGTTGCACAGTGAGATAGCTACCAACAGTGCACTGCTCTCCGTGTCAATGCTGTGCTCCGCTGACAGAAGGAGTTTTGTGTGAACATGCACAAGTGATGTAATTATAGCGGTTTATGATCATCGACATCACTTGCATTGACTTAACTCTATAATGCAGACATAGCCTTACTATATAGACTTTCTGGAATATGTAGTCAAGTGCATGTTCTATCCCTCCCAAATGTTACCGAAATATCGGGTCTGCCTAGCTGAGAGCCAATTAACAGCCTGACAGGGATAAGGAAAAATGCTTTATTCTGCAGAAAAAGGAGAGCCTGTACCTTGGTACAAAAGACTCCGTCTTACACAAATTTTACAAACCTTTTATACACATTCAGACAAAGACCCTTGTGTGTTAATACTTGATTGGTAAGTGTAAAGTCTTATGTTTTCCTTATTTAAGTAGAACCAACTGGTTAGGAGCAGGATCTTCTTGCCTTGAGGCAGAGGAAAAGAGATAGTGAAAAAATGCAAGCTACTGTGTTCATGAGCAGTACTTACTCCCCCCCCGCCGCCTGCTGGCCGCTTGTAATCTATTAAGGGGGGCCGGCCAGCTTTTACAATCCCCCCTTTGGGCCTGGCAAGCCCAGATTGCCAGGCCCATAGCGTAGCGTAGCGTAATTTACGATCAAGCTGAAGAGACAGGTACTGAGTTGTTTTACAGACAGCAGAACCTTTGATTACAGCATTATATAGACATTTTGCGCATTGTATTACTATTCAAACAATACATAGGAAAAACAAACAGAAAAGAATTCATTTAACAATTGTACGGAAAAAGCCTGTAAACCATGACCCAAGGTCTGGGAGAAGGTTTTTAAAATTAAAGGTACGATCAAGAGATACAGCATGAAAAACAACAGCCGCATTCTTAATAGCCCGTAAATTTTGTTTAATTAAGCCAGAGTGATTAACATAAAAGCAGCATTTTTCCCCAATGCGAGCACAAGCCCCCCCCAATTCAGCATTTATTGCATCTAGCACACATCTATTTTGCATAGCTACTTTTGCTACCTTATTAATTTTTCGTTGCAACTTTTGGAAAGCATCTATTGATGCATTAGCTGCTTTTTTAAGCTCTGCAGAAATATTTACAATTGTTCTCTCTAGCTCAGCTACCCCCAACCCAGGAATGAACGCACGGACAAAGGAATGAAATCCTGTTTGCCTAGCAACTAAGGGATTCTCGGCGCGCTTGAGTCTAGTCCTTATGGAGGGGGTAAAAAGCTTGTGAGAATAGCTCCCCAGGTTGAGGATCTGACTAGAATCTAACATGGTGTTAATTTGAACATTAGGCAATACCCGGGCCACACCACACTGACCCCGCCAGCCGGGAGGGAGAGCTTTATAAGCGCTACGACCACAGATAAAATACAAGCCAGGGGTTTCTAAATAAAAGGTAAGGGTATTACCCGCAACTCGGTGGTGGCGGGTTACTAATACATTCCACGGCTGGGGGGTACCCACCACGCGGTCTTGACACCTCCAATGGGAGATATTTATGTGTCCCAGGGCATGGGTAGCATTTAAGATGCCCCCACAATATGTAACAGCAAACAAAGTAGCTGTAAAACTCGCAAGCGATCCCAAGGGCTGTTGGCATCCTGACATTTTTTGAAGGGATGGGTGAGGCAACACAATGCCAGAATAAACATCCATATAAAAGGTATGAGTACTATTTACGGGGCCCAGTGGGAGAAATGAGGGGATCCATTTCCCTTGATAAGGAATGCCTGTTGTCCTTACAGTAAAGGCCCCGTTTAGGAGGCAAGGGAGTTTCTGGGCTTTCTCAGAAATATTCACAGGGGGAAATGTTCCAATTTTAATATCAAACCGAAGGGTTTGGTCACAGGCCTCAAGAGGAAGGTAGCCTACCTCTTTTCCAATCCCCTTAGTATTTTTCAAACAAAAGGGCAAGTTATACCCAATCCCAAGGATATTAAAAAGAGGGACCCCCTTAGCTTTCCAGCAATAATACCAAACTTCAGACACCTTTTCGTACTTATTATACTGGTATTCCCCTGCCCAGGCCCATTTAGTTTTTCTTACTACCTGCAAGGAGAGTACTTTAGAAAGATTTGCAGGAACAGCCCACAACCCTATTTCGTCTTCAGAACGAGTTTGGTGGCACAGCCAGCAATCAGACAGGTGTCCCAATATAGCCAGTTGCTGTAAGGACTCAATAGCTGGGTGGGGGTTGGCATGTATAAAGGGCAAACGGGAAACAAGTAACCATTGTATTACTCCCCCGAAATTTATAGTCAGTAAAGTCTCCGGCGGAACAGGAGCTTCAGTCCCTCGAGAGGCTCAGTCTTCCAGGTATCGTCTGCTTCTGGCTCCTCCGGGTCGCAGTGGGAAGAGCAGGCGGGGCTCCCTCGAGGTCCGGAGTCATCTGCTTTTGGCCCCGGCCCAGGGGCTAGCTTGACTCGGGTGTGATGAATCCAAGTGTTTCTCTCCCGCACCCAAACTGCAGTGTGAGAAGTAAGGAGGACCTGGAAAGGGCCCGCCCACCGGGAATGGAGAGGCTCATGTTTCCACTTTTTTACATAGACCCAGTCTCCCGGAGTGATCCGATGGGCAGGGACATCAGCGGGTAGGGACTGAAATTGAGCTGCGTACCTGTGGAGAGAGGTGAGAGTAGTTTGGAGGGAAACAATATATTTGGTTAGTTCCTCGTCACCCCAGGTGACTAAATCAGTCACAGGTCCTGGATCAGCAAATCCGGTGTATGGCCTGCCAAATAAAAGTTCAAAGGGTGAAAGACGGAGCCGGCCCCTGGGGGCAGTGCGAACTGCCAAAAGGGCCAGAGGCAAGGCTTGAAGCCATTTTAGCCCAGTCTGAGCACACAGTTTAGAGAGTTTAAGTTTCAAGGTTTGATTCATTCTTTCCACTTGTCCCGAAGATGGTGGTCTCCAAGGTGTATGTAAAAGCCAGGTAATACCCAGGGCTTTTGCAAGGGCCTGAATAACCTGGGCAGTAAAATGAGTTCCTTGGTCAGAGTCAATAGACCTAGGAGGGCCAAACCTAGGAATGACATGGTTCAGTAGGGTTTTCCCCACCTCTAAGGCAGTTGCTCGTTTCGTTGGGAATGCCTCAACCCAACCAGTCAGTTGGCACACAATGACAAGAAGGTATTTGTAACCTTGACACTTAGGCATTTTTGAATAATCAGTTTGGAGTTGTTCAAAAGGCGTGTATGCCCATAATCTAGCTCCAGGGAGGCCTTTAGGTTCCCCCCCATGGATTAAACTTTGCAGATACCACAGATAGCAAGGACTTTTTTAGCTTCCTGGAACACTCCAGGGGCATACCAAAGTCTATTTACAGTAGCCGCCATAGCCTCCATCCCACTGTGTGTTTCCTGGTGCAGCCTAAGTAGGGCAGGCCGCAAAGCAGCGCGGGGCAATGCCTTTCTTCCATCTGGTAATTGCCACTCCCCCGTGGCATCCGGGTGGCTCCCATACTCTTCCAGTGCTTAACTTCTAATGGCTCAGGTGTAAAAGGAACCAGAACTGGAGTCGGTGGAAGAGAGGACGTGAGTGCCATTTGATGGGCAACATAGGGCTGCAGGGAAGCTGCTCTTGAAGCTGAATCGGCCAATCGGTTGCCACAGATGGTGGGATCATTTTCCCTTCTGATGGGCCTGTACATGGATGATAGCAACCTGAGATGGCAAATGAATGGCTTCCAATAATTTCAGAATCAAGGGCCCATGTGTAATCTTTGTGCCACTGGAGGTGATAAACCCGCGTTCCGCCCACAGTTGGCCTGTGGCGTGACAAACACCAAAGGCATATTTCGAGTCAGTATATATGTTCACAGACTGACCTGCTGCCAGCTCACATGCTCAGGTGAGGGCTACCAATTCTGCTGCCTGGGCTGAGGTGGAGGGTCCCAAGGGAGCAGACTGCAAAACATTAAACTGAGTAGTTACAGCGAATCCAGATACCCGTTGGCCCTCCACGACTCTTGCAGAGCCATCTGTGTACAGCTCCAGGTCAGCATTTGGAATGGGCACATCTGAGAGATCTGGACGAGGTTTTTCCTGATGTTGCACGACCTGAAGGCAATCATGTGAGGGCTCATGTTCGTTGTCCGGGAAAGGTAACAGGGTAGCAGGGTTCAAGGTATGGCACTGCTCAATTTTTAAATTGGTCCTAGATAACAAAGAAACTTCCAAGTGTGTTAGTCTCTGACTGGTTAAATGCTGAGTACCCTTCCTGACCAACAGCTGTTGGGCTGCATGTGGGGTCCGTAGGGTCATCGGATGGCCCAAGGTAATCTTTTCTGCTTGGGGTACCAGGAGACCGGCAGCAACCACTGCTCGGAGGCAGCCAGGAAAGCCTTGTGCTACAGCATCCAACTTTTGGGAATAATAAGCCACAGGTCATTCCTTAGGCCCAAAGGTCTGCACAAGTACACCAGAGGCCACCCCTAGCCGCTCATGTACATAAAGAACAAAAGGTTTTCGATAATCAGGGAGTCCAAGGGCTGGGGCTGAGGCCAAAGCTGTTTTAATTCCCTGGAAGGCTTTTATAGCCCCAGAGTCCCAATGTAGGGGTTCCTCGGCATCATGAGTGATCTGTGCAAAAAGGGGTTTTGCCATTTCTCCAAAGCCTGGAATCCAGGAATGGCAAAATCCTGCAAGGCCTAAAAATCCTCGCATTTCACGTTTTGTCTCTGGTCGGGGAATATTAAGGATGGACTGGATACGGAGGCTGGATAATGCTCGATGCCCTGGAGTGAGCACATAACCAAGATAGATGACCTTATCTTTAGCAAACTGAAGCTTAGAAGGAGATACTTTATGCCCCCTCTCTGCCAAGCAGTTTAATAGGCAAATAGTATCCATTTCACATGTTACCTGATCCGGGGAACAAACTAAGACATTATCCACATACAAAAGATACGTAGACCCACCCGGTAAGTTGATATCAGCTAAATCACGTGCCAGGATGGAGGAAAAATAGTTGGGGATTCAACATATCCCTGAGGTAGCCGAGTCCAGGTCAGTTGTTCTGCTCTCCCAGTCTCTGGATCCATCCATGTAAATGCAAAGATATCCCAGCTGTCCCGATCTAGAGGAATACTGAAAAAGGCATTACACAGATCTATTACTGAATAACAAGCAGTACCTGCTGGAATGGCAGTCAGGATTGTATGAGGGTTAGGTACCACATTGTGTTTAGCCTGGACAATTTTATTCACTGCACGCAAGTCCTGGACAAATCAGTATACTGGTTTCCCCTCTGAATCCAGGCCAGGTTTTCTTACAGGCAAAATGGGGGTGTTAAAAGGAGATTCAGTACAAACGAGCACTCCCAACCGTAGGAATGTGTTGATAAGATCCTGGAGGCCCAGCAGAGCTTCTTGGGGGATGGGGTACTGCCGGATTCGAGGAATGTCAATGTCTCGCTTCAGGGTTATTCGTACAGGCTCCGTCTGGAGGGTTCCAAGGTCTGTTTTTGAAGTGCCCCACAGGGAGGCGTGTACCTCTTGTCTGAGTCGTTCAGGCAGAATCGGGTCCTCGGCAGCCTGGGTTAATGTGGCACATAGCTGGGGGAGCTGATCCTGAGGCAATCGAAGAATGATTTTATCATTTGTAAAGAAAATCTGAGCACGTAATTTACACAGCAAGTCTCTGCCCAAAAGATTAACTGGGCTGTCAGGAGCCAGCAAAAATGCATGGGAGGCTGAGACACCAGAAATCTCCACAGCAGCCTCCTGCAATACAGGACACTCAAACGGCTTTCCGCCTATACCCATTACCGGAATGCTTTTATTTGTAAGATTTCCTCCTTGCGGCTTAGCAGTAACGGTGGAAAGGGCAGCCCCAGAATCCAGAAGACAAGAATAAACGGTTCCTCCCAAAGTTAAACGGACCTGGGGGTCAGTGGAGGAACAAACATAAGTGGTAAAGTCATTTGAATAGGTAACATGTGAACCCCCGGGTCGCCCTCATTCCTTACTATTGACAGCGTCTGGTCTGTCCACAGCCATCTGGTATTTAGGTCGGGGCTGTAGTCGGGTGCATCAGTTTGGGCACTCTCTTTTCCAGTGACCAAGTTGCTTACAGTAATGGCATATCTCATTAGCACGGCTTGGGGCCCCCCCCCTTATCCACTTTTGGTTGCCACCTGGGGGGGTCCCCGCCTCCCACCTTGTTTCTCACTCCCCACGTTTACAAGGGCTGCTAGCATTTTCACTTGCTTGGTCTCTTGAACTTTATCTCTTGTGTGATACACTCGGGTGGCTATGCTTACCAGTTCTTCCAGAGATTTTCCCTCAGCCCCCTCGAGCTGCTGCAACCGCTTCTTAATATTCGGAGCTGACTGTGAGATAAAAATAAGCCTGACCGTGGACTGTGTATTCGCAGCCTTGGGGTCTATATTAGTAAAAGTACAAAATGCTTTACAAAGTCTCTCATAAAAGTCGGAGGGGTGTTCTTCTTTCTCTTGCACAGTATTATGGACTTTTGACCAATCTAGCATTCTTTTTCCTGCTTGTTTTATACCTGTCAAAATATGGGTTAGGAATTTTTTTAAGTTTGCCTGGTGGGCTGAATCATTCGGGTTCCGTTGAGCAGGGTTAGTAAGAGCTATAATATCGCGTCCATCACCGGCAGCCTCCGCAGCCTCCCTGGCCCCCCTTAGGACCCGCTCCTTCTCCTCTGTGTGCAGTAGGCAATCTAAAAGTTGGCCCACGTCCTGCCAATCAGGATTATGAGATTGAAAAATGGCACGGAATTGCCTGTGAACGACGTCTGGGTCGTCTCTAAGGCGAGGCGTAGTGTTTTGCCAGTTCATAAGATCTGCAGTAGTAAAAGGGACATGGACATAACGGTCTATCACATTCCCATCCGTTGTGGGGACTGGGATGGTCCGAAGGGGTGCCTGAATATTAACTGCTTCTGCCTTATAGACAGCTCCCTGTCTCGTACGAGACGGACTAAAGACAGCGGTCAAAGAAGAAGTGTCCCCACCTACTGTTGCTCCACTAATTAGCTCACTGGCTTGAACTGTGGCTTCCTCAATTTTTATGGGTGGGACCTGTCCTGATACACCTGCTGTCCCAGGCTTTGTAGAGGAGGTTACCAAATCTGCCACAGGCAGTGGTACTACCGCCGAAGGTGGCCGTGGTCTGGGGCAATACATGGGGGAAATATCCCCCAACAATCAGCTTTGTGAGGGGCAGAGGCTTTCGGGAATAGAGGGGCCTGAATGTGCGCCTTCTTTAAGTGACGATGAGCCTCATCGTCCCACAAAAACCAATAATCCATTTGACCTGGCGCTTGATCCTCCAATATCAGGCGCAAAGGGGTTAAATGAGTCGGAATATCAAAGGAGCCAAACTCGGGCCATGCAGTTCCCAGGACTGGCCAATCCTTGGTGCAAAATTGTAAAAAGCACTTCCTTGTCATCCCTTTTTGAACACCAGGTAGGGGCCATTTACTTAACATATAATCTAAAGGACTATCCTTAGAGGGTTTATCCAGAGACCCACCCATCTGTCTGCTGACACTCAAACAGAAAAGAGAATTACACAGAGAGCAGAAGGAATTACAGTCTAATCCAGGTTTTCCTACTTCTATTACACTGACCGCTACAGGGGACGGGACAGAAGGATCTCAATACAACCTCAGAGCTTCCTCGCACTCATGGCTTCCACTCCAAGGAATTACGAACGAGAAGTTCAGTTCTGCCCACACTCCTAACGCCCAAATGTATACAGAGCAGAAAAACAACAGTAACCGGTTAAACAGAACAGAATCAGAACCAGATAGTGCACCAGAACCAGATAACCAGATAAGAGGCCCGCCTCTAACCAGAACCAGATAGTATTTCCTTATCCTATTAGGGCTCACCTTATCGGAGCACGAACCCCAGGAGCCGCAGAGAAGTGAGGAAGAGGGGTTAAGCACCCCACTGGCGCCGCTCCTTGTTCACTGCAGCTGTCTGGAGTCCAATGTCCGAGCTAGGAGAGTCCCGTCTGGAGTCGCCAGAAACTGTTACCGAAATATCGGGTCTGCCTAGCTGAGAGCCAATTAACAGCCTGACAGGGATAAGGAAAAATGCTTTATTCTGCAGAAAAAGGAGAGCCTGTACCTTGGTACAAAAGACTCTGTCTTACACAAATTTCACAAACCTTTTATACACATTCAGACAAAGACCCTTGCATGTTAATACTTGATTGGTAAGTGTAAAATGTTATGTTTTCCTTATTTAAGTAGAACTAACTGGTTAGGAGCAGGATCTTCTTGCCTTGAGGCAGAGGAAAAGAGATAGTGAAAAAATGCAAGCTACTGTGTCCATGAGCAGTACTTACTCCCCCCCCCCGACCTACTGGCCGCTTGTAATCTATTAAGGGGGGTCAGCCAGCTTTTACACAAATTAATACACTGCTTGCACTATGTGAGCTAACAATCATCACCCAGCTCTCAGGCACAGATCTAGATCTCAATTCAAGAAAGCATTCCTGTTCAGCAAAGCACATACTTAACACATACCTCACTTGAAGCACCTGTTTAAGTACTTTTGTTGAATAGGGATGGACATAAGCATGTGCTGCTACATTTCCCTGAATTGGGGCCTTAGTGTATAAATGGAAATTCATAATCACAAGGGTCCTCTTGGCCAATAATTTTATTGAAGCTTGTAGGTATTAAACACTAAATTAAAAAAATCCCATCTTTTTCTCCAGACTCTCAAGGAAATAGGGAAAATAGCTACACTGCCTTAGAGAGAAAAGGTGGCTGAGGTAATATCTTCTGTTGGACCAGCTTCTGTTGGTGAGAGATACAAGCTTTTGAGCTTACATAGAGATCTTCTTCAGGTCCTCCTGAGCTCTTGGGACCTAGCCTGTACTCAGTTTTCCTTCCAGAGAGAGTGTGCTCCAGCAACCACTGTCCATTTCTCCAGCCACTGTGAAATCCCCCATTTCTCAAAGACCCACCTTCCCTCTTTGCGCCTGAGTCCAATAATGGTATTGCTTGATGTTTTTTTGTTAGAGAGCCTTCTTTGTGCCTCTGACTTGTTTTGCTCAGCCTGCCAGCCTATATAAGATAATTAAGATATAATGATTGCTTCATTGTTTAGTAATTAGACCCATTCAGCCTTAATGGATTGGTATCCCAGGACTTTTGATTGACCACTCCTCCTGAAAAAGAGCTCTGTGCAATCTCGTAAGCTTGTTTCTCTTACCAACTGAAATTGGTCCAATAAAAAATATTACTTCACCCACCTCGTCACTATAATAGCGTGGGACCAACATGGCTATGGTGCCACTGTATATTGTCCTAGTAAGTGAAGGACATATCCCATTCTAAAGATTTAATGTACTAAGCTGACCTTAAGTTGGCTCCCAATTCAACTATCAATGCATCATTTTCTGCTATGCTAATATTGTACATATGGAAAACCCATGATTCCTTTAACAATATTATGTTTACCCTCCACATTTTGTGCAACTGTGAATGTGGGAGTGCTTGGTAATTACCATTGATCTGTACCCCAAAAATGTGTTTAATGGGTTTGCAAAGTCAGCCAAAGTCCTGGGATAGCAATCTAATAAGGCTGAATGGGTCTAATTACTAACAATAGAGCAATCATTATATCTTAATTATCTTATATTGGCTGGCTGGCAGGCTGAGCAAAACAAGTCAGAGGCACAAGGAAGGCTCTCTAACAAAGAGACATCAAGTAATACCATTATTGGACTCAGGCACAAGGAGAGAAGGTGGGGCTTTGAGAAGCAGTGGCTGGAGAAATGGACTGTGGTTGCTGGAGCAGTCTCTGGAAGGTAAACTGAGTACAGCCTGAGTTCCAAGACGGCCAGGGCTTACTAAAAGAATGTCAATAGGGTCTGTTAAAACTATGTTTAACTTATTTTCATTTTAAAAACCGACTAGGTCTTAAATTGTGTCCCTTTAAAGTCATTGTTTAGTTTAGGATTATTGGGATTATAATCATAATATTTAATAATGAATGATGACATTGTCTTGATTAATTTTAGAGCCAGATTTTCAAAGGTATTTTTAGGTATAGATGCAGACTGAGGATCTGAGCCTAGGTACCTATCTACATCTTTAGGCACCTAAATACCCTTGAAAATCTGGCCCCTAAGGATTTTGCTTGTTTTTACTGAACAGTACACATTTAAGCACGCACAATCCAGGCATCATAGCATAATATCAAGGTACAGTATCAAAAAGAGAGAGTAAGTGGATTTTTGTAGCTGCTTGCATTCCTACTATTGCTACAACAGACCCTGCTAGCAGTAATGTGGTTTGCAATAAAGTAGATACCATGGATATCTTATTTTTGTTTGGTTTGATAATTTGACAGTGTAAATCACTTTTTGGGAATGTAGTAACACACTATACTATACACTTTCCATTTCAACCAACATAATGAATTCTTGACACTGTAGCAGGGACGAATGCAAAAAAATAAATCAAGTTTCAGAAGAAGACTTACAAACAACTTACAAAACAAATATAATAATGTAAGTCAGGAGTCCACATATCTGTATGGAATTTACTGAGGAGATGCTGGCGCCTAATGAAAGTCATAAACATAATTCCCTCTACAACAGAAACTCTAATTTCAGCCAGACATCCCCAGGGTAGGTAGTTCCATACTTCTTATGAAGTGCCCAAAACTCTCTTCTGATTCCTAAATGTTCATAAATGTGGGTTGTTGCTTTCTGGGTATGCAGTGTGTATCAGAGGTCATACATGATATTGCATACCAAGGAAACCAATTAGATTTATCTTCTTGCTGTTGGACTTTGGTTAAAAGTGTGAGGTTGTCTTCATGTTTGGTGAATGCTTCATTAGACCTCAGTCTGACGCCAATGTAAGTCAAAAGCAAAAATCAGTTGCTAAACTATTCCAGATTCTTCCCCTGCCAAACGTGCAGGGGAAATCAGTAGAAATTAACACACATTGAGAAGCTAGCTCTTTAGTTAGTGTAAATAAACATAGCTCCACTGAAGGTCTACATTCATTTGTTTAGGAACTCACCTTTAGGGGCTATTCCAGGGGCAGCCAAAGTAAGGGAGTCTTAGAAATGTAGCTCCTCTAGCAGCAAGCTGTCCATGGGCTGGTGAGAGCCAGTGGAGATGGGCAGAACAGAGAAAAAGAGAATCCACTTAGTACTGTTGCCTTCTCCAGATTCCACAAGATCTGTGTAGAACTTTAGCGGATCCCATTGGTTCAAGGACTGAAAACAAAAGCTTCTTCCCTGCAGTAGCAAATCACACCCCACTCCCCAATGAAATAATTCAAAATACTCTGGTTGAAACTTTTCCTCTTCCCCATGCCAAGTGTGACTCCAGAGGGGACAATGTGGCCCTGAATGATTTAAATTGCTCAAGTCCAGAGAGGAATCTGATAAACTTTGGAGGGGTCTAACACTAACAGTAGTTAACATGATAGATAAAATTCAATTCAGATAATTCACAGTGGAAGAAATTGTTGAACTACTTATATATACTGTAGGTTCTAAATGAGTGGTAATGACTCAGAATACTTGTGAGGCATTTGCACAGCACAGTTAAGTCTCTGTTTTAGTGTCCATCAGCAGTAATTAATATATATGGAATTAATATTATTACAGTATTATTATCAGTGGTAAACTTTGGAAACTCTGTCATGGAAAGCCAGCCATAAAATGTAGTTGGGGTCTCATGAGGGGCCTCTTTAGTGGAACACACCCAGAAGATGTACTGAGTCAGCACTCTTTCTTGCTGAGCCCTGCCCACTTTTAGGATTGTGCAGTCTGCTCCAGATCCCTAGGTAAGCAGAAACATGGGCAGCTTTTGTCACTGTGTCCCAATTCCAAGTAAGCTTACCCTTTCAGGAGGCTATAGCCTGGAGTGAATCAAACCCTAAGAGAATTTTGTTTAAAAAGAAGGCAAATGAGATGCATAAAAGAGGCATACTATATCAAACAATGAATGGTACAGAGAGGGTAAATTGGAGCTCCCTAATTTACACTCTAAGAATAAAAAGACAAGGGGCCATTCAAGTTAAAAGGTAACACATTAAAACGGCATAAAAAGAATGCTTTTTCACACAGTGCAATGTTGTGGCAGTGAATTTCACAGGTTAAGATGATTATTGATGCAAAACATTCAGTAGATTCAGGAAAGAATTAAGCATTTAATGACTAAGAAAACTATCAACCATGGCTATACTAAGATAAAAATGTATAAAGAATACCAACTTTCATGCTTCAGGAAAAAGACCACCACTAACAGCTGGGATTAGAAAGAAACTTCATCATAGTCATATGATGAGCATTTGGAGGAGTGGGGGGAGTTATGCCTTCTCTTGAAGCACCTACTGCTAGGCTCCACTGGAGACAGGATGGCAATCTAGATGGATCAGTGGTGTGATTTGACATGTCAGTTTTTTCCTACATTCCAAAACATAAATGTATTGTTGACTCAGAATGCAGCAGCATGATCTCTTTAAAACACTTTTAAAAAACAATTTCCATATAATGACTTTTTAGAATACTTCCTTGTCTTCCACTGCCCCTCATTTTCACATGATTGAGGGATGAAAAAATCATTATAAAAGCAGGAAAATATAGGCCTCAGAGTGCCTTTCTTTTACAGTTTCTGGGCAAGATCCTTGGCTCGTGTATGATTGCCAAACACTGCTCTGATACCACAAAGGGACCATAAAATTGCCCTAGTCAGGCAACTATGGATTCCCTGATTCTACACATTCCCTCTTTGGACTTCTGGTAGAGAGAATGTGTCAGCGATGTGGCCAGAGCAGGAGAGATGCCATAGCTCCAGTGATCCCCAGCTCACATAATGGCCCCTCAGGATAGTATCACTACCCCAAAGACTGCTCTGACTTGTACTGGTGATCAAAGGGTCGCAAAGATGGCATATTGACACCTTGTTTTATCCCTCTTCTTTCAGCCCAGTACAGCTTGGTCAGACCCAAGGATTTGAATCTATATCTGAGGTTCATGTGAGAATATTGCGAGACTACATAATGTTGACTGTAGAACTAGAAGAAGCTGTGTTATCTGAAAACTTTACAAAGCAACATTTGTTCAGACCAATAATAAGAATTCATTTTTACAATCCTTAAGCCAATTTATGGGTACTATAAACTATTATAGTAGTAATGCATGGAATTTTTTATAGTTGTATATAAAATGTTTTCTTCTCTGCAACAAATAAAACTAACTTGCCTACCTTCAGCAATATGCCATTACACTAAAAGTAGACTGCATTCAGCAAACCAATTCTACAAAATTGCTGTAACAGAGCAACATTATTGTTAACTCTCTATATAGATACTTAAGACAAAAAGCAAAACGCAGACAATGCATAATATGCTGCAATTTAATAGAAAAAATCTCTCAAAAATCACTCATCTGAAAAACACTTTAAAATATTATGGGGTGCTCTTAAGAGTACATTACAATCATTTACAAAAAAAAGGCACAAGAAGCAGACCTTGTCTACTTGATGTCTACATGATATTTTGGAGCGAGCCCTTTAGCCTGGGTTGATAGACTAGGGCTAGCAAGGCTTGTGCTAGTGCTCTAAAAATAGGTGTATAGACAGTGCTTTGAAGTTGCAGCTTAGGCTGGAAATCTAGAAAGGGGGAAAATGCTGTCAACACAGATATTTTTAGAGTGCTAGTGTGAGCTGTGCCAGCCCAGGTCAGGGAGGCTCACTCCAAAATGCTGAGTAGACATACCCTTAGTGATACTGTCCAGACTGCCCGACCGCTCACCCCTTCCTGCACCCAAACTCCCTCCCAGGGCCTGCACCCCACACCCCTTCTGCACCCAACTCCCTCATAGAGCCTGCACCTCGCACTCCCTCCCTCACCCCAACTCCTTGCCCCAGCCTGGTAAAAGTGAGTGAAGGTGGAGAGAGCGAGTGATAGAGGGAGGGGCCTCAGAGAGGGGGCAGGACTGGGGCATGGCCTCAGGGAAAGGGTGGGACAGGGGCAGGGCAAGGGTCTTTGGGTTTATGCAATTAGACAGTTGGCAGCCCTACTGGATGGGCATGTGGAAGTCCTGGCTGTGCTGGAAAAACGCGCCTAGCAACGCAGCCAGCAGCTTGCTGGGCACCAGCCAGCGCAGGCACATCACCACCCAAATGTCAGGCGGACCGCGTCCGTGTGGGCGCAGCTTGTGCGTGTGTGTGGGCCCACTGACTGTTCTGCCCTGGAGCCCGGAATTGCTGTCGGCGAGCCTGTCTCTGGGGCAGGACCATGTCTTATTTTTTGTACGTTGCTGAGCACAATGGGAAGCTGATCCTGGCCAGAACATTGAGGAACTATGGTAATACAGATAATAAACATGATAATGTGATGTTAAAATTTTTAGCGGAACCAACTGCTTTAAGACAGCTGGTCCTGAACTTCTAAGGAAAAGCAATGGACTATTTAGATATTATTTTCTAAAGTTGAGGAAAGAGTCTCACCTCACCTTGTCTATACCTATTTTTTATTGTCATTTTGCCTTCCTTATATTTTAATAACATCGTTAGTCTGAACAGTAGCTTTGCAGACTTTAAAAATAAAATAAAAATTTAGTCATTAGGGGCAGATTTTCAAAAGTATTTAGGCGCAAAAAGATGCAGATAGGCATATAGGCACTTTTAAAAATCCCAGAAAGTGCCTAACTTCCATTTATTTTAATCAGAGTTAGGGGGCTATGTGCTTATAAAAATCCCACTAGCCTCCTATCTGCATCTTTAGGCACCTCAATAACTTTAAAAGTCTGAGCCCTGAATACCTTTAAAAATCCTTCAAAGACTTGACATACCAATTACATGAAGGAAGGGATCACTCTACCCACTACAAAAATGCAGTCATATCTGAATGAAAGACAACAGCTGTTTAACAGCACACAGTCAAATGTTTGAGAGGAAGTGAATGTTTTAATCAACATATTCATTTGGATAATTAGTTAAATGCATTAATATAACACCGGGGAGTAAGCAGAAGGGCTCCAGCGATAAGATAGTCATGCATTAACCCCTTATGTATTTATGTTCTGTAGCTCACACTATATTTAACATCATCTTGTGTTTCAGCTTCTGATAGAACATACATGCTATATCCACATGTGTGTGCAGCTGCAATTTGAAATACAATATATTTCCATTGAAGTTCCTTTATCTACATTAACTGAATATACTGTGTGTATAGAATCCAAACATTATTTTAACTTTTTTAAATGCAGAAATGTTTTTGGAGCTAGTGGAGAGGAACTTTCACTTTCATTCATTTGTTTATGCTGTATTCTTTTCTATATAGTTTTGTCAACACTAGATATTCTACTGGAATCCTGAATAGGTCCATTGATGATTTCACATCACAATGGGACTGAAGTAAGGTCAATTGTAAACCACGGTAATAGCAAAAAGTTTACAAGATGTAATGCTTTGTATCTACAGTAGTCTTTTTAAAAAAACAACAACAGCTGTTATGTAGGCAAAATAGATTATTATTCCTTCTTTGTAAAGAATAGTTAATTACATTGCCTATTGTTCCTCTCTTTGGCAAAAATGCCCTCAGGTGTATAATGCAGTCAGATGAAAAACATATAATGGATTCTCATAATGCACCTTATGTGCCTGAAGCCGTGTCAACTTAGAGAGATATTATAAAATAATCATGGTTAAAACCTGGATGACATACCTGTAGAATTTCATGCTGTTGTTTCACAGCCTAATATTTCTTCCTATGAAGGGAGCCTGCATCTGCAAATACTAACTGAAGGTAAGGACACGGATTAAAGGAGTGCCATCTCCACAGTACACTTCCTCATTTTGCATGGTCCCATGTAAGCCACTTTGTAGGGACTTCATTCTTCTTTTTCGTTCATTTGGCAACTTGAAAAGCAAATTCAGGGTTGACGCCCAAGCAGGGCCGTCCTTAGGATTTATGGTGCCCTAGGCGGGATTATTAAACTGGTGCCCTGTGCCTTTCTTGCTCTTAGCAACACAAACATAAGTTTACACTATTGGAAAACTTTCCACATGCATGTTATTAAAACCAGTTTAACTTAATGAAGCACACTGTAATGCTGATGGACTAGCACTAAAGAAGTAGCACAATGTAGAAAAAATTCTGATTTGACAGAATGATGCAAATAATATAATTTTTTTCATTTGTCAACATTTTATTGGAAATTTCTATTAAGAGGTATTGAAACAAGGATTTGTTTTTAATTAAAAACAATCTTTCTGGCTTTTTTGGTTGCAAAATCAGGAATAATGTCATTGTATGACACAGACAAAGTGATGTCTTGTTCGACTGCAAGAACAGCAAGACCAGTCAAGTGTTCCTGACTCCTGGTAGAGTGGAGATCGTTTTTAATGAGCTTTAGTTTTGAGAAACTCTGTTCTCCTGATGCTACTGTGACGGGAATTGTCAGTAGAATATGAGTGGCAACGTACACATTAGGATATATGTCAACAAGTTTGCTGGTATGAATAAACTGTACAGTGTCCATCATCGATTTTGTATGTGGCAGCATTGATGACAGTGTACTCAATTCTTCATACAGTTCCAGTCCATTTAAATCAAAATGATTGCCATGCTTCAGGACGCTCTCTAGGTCAGGAGTCCCCAGCGCGGTGCCCAAGGGTGCCATGGTGCCCACAGGGGCCTCTCCGGGCACCTGTGTACTGGCCGGCGGATGAGCATCCGCTGAAATGCCACCAAAATTCAGCAACATTTCAGCAGCAACGCCACTTGCCACTGACAAGTAGCATCATCCAGAGGCGCCGCTGTTGAAATGCTGCCGAATGTCGGTGGCATTTCGGCAGATGTTCATCCACCGCCATGGTCCTTCATCTGGCACCCGCCAAACAAAAAAGATTGGGGACCACTGCTCTAGATTCTTGCACTTTGTCATTAGTTGCTCTTGTTTTCCTATTTCATTGAATTTAGTCCAGCTCAGCTCACCTTCCAGCTGAGTGAATGAAACCCCAGGCCGACAGTGGGTTGGGTGGCTCAGCCAGGATCTCAGCTGCCGGCCTGCTCAGCCCACTGCCAGCCTGGGGTTCCTTGGGGATCCCCAGGCCAGCAATGGGTGCTGAGTAAGGCCAGCGGCCGGGACCTCAGGTGGCAATGGGGCAGCAGGAACCCCAGAGCAGCGACGGGCTGAGCCACTCAGCCCGCCACTGTGTGCCATCAAAAATCAGTTTGGGTGCCACCTTTGGCACATGTGCTGTAGGTTGCCAACCCCTGCTCTATACACTAGTAAGGAGATGAGCATACTACAGTTGTTGGAGGGCTCTATTTAGCAGTAACAGGGATATAGGAAAGTCAGTCAACATTTTTTGTTTCTCTGATGAAAACTGGCCCACTCCCTTCTCCATACCAAACTTGTCACAAATAATTGTCAACAACTTAATTTTCTGTTTTTGACTAAGATATTGATTTAAAAAAATATTGAAATTGAATTCAGGATTGTTAGCAAGCATTTTTGGCAAACAAATTTGTTAAATGACAATCTAAATGGCAACACAGTACTGCTTTCATGCTTGGCTCACCCCCCAGCCTGCTGGTCCAACAGCTGCAGTGGAGGGGGAGATAGGTGGAAAACTGCAGGACCCCAAAATCCACCTCTCGGGGTGCAGAGTGGCAACAGGTCTGATCACACACCAAGGGGCACCACCGCCACCACCCCGGACCATGGTGAAGTTAGCACAGCATCTGATCTCAGGGACGGGGCACCCATAGAGCCACAGCGGCTCATCCTGCCCTGCGCAGCTCTCCCCTGATGAGATGGATCACTGCCAGCCCGGGGGAGAGATGCACTCCCCAGCTAGAATGACTAGATCCAGATGTACTGATTTTATAGGGCCAGTCCCGATATTTGGGCCTTTGTCTTATATAGGCACCAATTACCCCCATCTAGGGTGACCAGACAGCAAGTGTGAAAAATCAGGACGGGGTGGCAGGGAATAGGAGCCTATATAAGAAAAAGACCCAAAAATTGGGACTGTGCCTATAAAATCGGGACATCTGGTCACCCTACAGGTGAGTTCCTTCCCCCACCCCTTCCCAGTGACCCCAGCAGCCAATCCCCTCCCTCAGACTATGCGGCATTCGGCTCTCTCTGGACCCAGCAACCTTGCTCTTACATGCTCCACTGCTTCCGGTCTGTCCGCCGAGCAGAGCAGTGCCCCCAGACCTAGTGGTGCCCTAGGCGGCTGCCTGTTCTGCCTATAGCTAAGGACGGCCCTGCACCCAAGTTTGTTATCCATTCTATGGGTTCTAGTGACATGGAATGAATCAAGGTTGGCCCTCCAAAGAAGGATCTTAGAGAGCAGTGGTTTGCTAGACATTTCATGGTTTGAATGTCTTCTCCACGTTCACATATTGGGCTGTCCTTCATTTTTCCATTTGTGTAGTAGGCAATTACAACACCCATATGAGGTTCTGATTCAGTTTGCTGAGATCCATAATTGATGTGAATCCAGGTAGTGGCTCTGTAGGATTTGCAATCAGGTTTTGATTCTTATCCCCACTATTTTCCCACAGCCTCTGCCACATGTCTTTTGATGACAGTCCAGAGTTTTGATAGCTTTGGCTGCTAACCAGAAGGGGTTCTTGGACTTAAGGAGGCATCTCAGGTGATTCTAGTGGTCCTCATAGATGGGCAAGTCTGGGTTCCTTATTGTGCAGTCATATTCTTGCATTACTGCTGCTTCTCTTTGGATGGGTGGTGGTAAGATATGCACAAGGATGGGGAGCTACACTGTCAGTGTTGACTTCATAGGAGTCCAGCTCCACAGACAGACAGGGCAGAGGCAAGAACAGATGTCTTCCTCATAATGCTCTCTGTATCTGCTGGTATCTAAAAAGCACACAGTGAAGTTGTAGTTAAACTAGCAAAAAGGTGAAAAGAGCTGGAACATACATCATTTCAGAGTTCCTAAGTGTCTTGCTCTGAGTTATCACTTCATTTCCTGATGAAAGGCTCCCCTTCCTAGATATTCTTGACAGACACATAATGATCTGCAGTTTAATTTTTCAATTCTTACAATTCCTCTATAAGACCTATTTTGCAGAATTCAAAAAAAAAAGCCTAATTTTGCTTTTTCCCAAAGGTAAACGTCAAGAAAGTTCCATTAATTTTAAGGGATAATTTAGCGTTTCAAGGTCTTTTACTGGCACTCAAGATCTGTCATTCTTTGGAGTTAAGACATATGAAAGTGAGAGTTCTGTTTCCATTGTAGGCAAATGAGTTCTACAATTTACACAGGGAAGGGAGGAATATAAATCCAGGACATTCCTTTCAAAAACTGTATATGCTAGAATAATTGCAGAATGTCACCATTTTGTTTACTGCTCATTTTCTTTCTTTCTTCAGCTCCCAAACAATAAATCAGTATTTCTAACAAGCTTACAAACTTGGCTAACTTTGTATTTGCTCTCAGACCTACCTCCAACTCTCTCACATTTCAGCTTTAAACCAGTTTTATTTCGGCAATGAAGGAATTTGCAATGTGTTTCAATGAGACATTAAAAATTTCACTTGTAAGTTTTTTAAATCTCATTCAAAAATACTGTGACCATTTATCAGCCCTGCACTCTCCAGATATCTGGAAAGTGGTTATAAGTGCCTTAAACAGACTGTGACACACAAAGAATTTACTTACAAATTACAATTCTTACTTTTGTGAAGTCACATCAGCCATGCCATCAAGGGCTTGTTCACCTGCACATCTACCAACATGATATATGCCAGCATGTACAAGCAATGCCCCTCTGCCATGTATATTGGGCAAATCCGACAGTCTCTATGCAAAAGAATAAATGGACGCAAATCTGACATCAGGAATCATAACATTCAAAAATCAGTGGGAGAACACTTCAACCTCTCTAACCACTCAGTGACAGACTTGACGGTGGCAATTTTACAACAAAAAAACTTAAAAAACAGACTCCAAAGAGAGACTGCTGAACTTGAATTAATCTGCAAATTAGATACCATTAACTTAGGTTTGAATACAGACTGGGAATGGTTGGGCCATTACACTAATGGAATCTGTTGGTCATTAATATAATTTGAAAGATATGTATCAACACCATCTAAAGAATTGTGGCTAATCACTACTATTATGCTTTAAAGTCTGTGACCAAACAAAGGGAGAGAAACAGTTCTCTCCAGACAAGAGGGAAGGCAGATATCTACTTTTCTCCCAGTCAGGGGTGAAAGTAACTTACAAGACTTACTGGTATTGCCAGAGTCCTGAGGGGGGGGCGTGGTCTCATCCGGAAGAGGCATGGCATCTCAAGATTTTAAGGTCCTGGGGCACTGGCTGTGGCTGGCAGCCCCAGGTCCTTTAAATCAACCAGGGGCTCTCAGCTGAAGAGGTGGCTGGGAGCCCCCCCGGGCTCAGGGGCAAATTAAAGGGCCTGGGGCTTCTGCTGCCGAGGGAACCCTGAGCTTTGCAGGGCTGGGGCAGGGATTTAAAGGTCCCAGAGCTCCTGCCGCTGAGGGGAGCCCCGAGCCCTTTAAATCCTGCCCCAACCCGGCCACCAGAGCCGCAGCCAGGATTCAAAGGGCTCTGGGCTGCCCGCAGCCACGGGGAGCTCTGAGCCCTTTCAATCCCTGCCATGGAAGCTGGTGCAGTCCAGCACGGCGTACTGGCTCTTGCCGGTATGCCAGACCGGCCGGACCAGACTGGCTTACTTTCACCTCTGCTCCCAATGAAAATAAGTAAAGTGTGACCACAAACAATGGAAACTCCATTAACATATGAGTCAACAGGGGGATGGGCATTCCACAGCAGAGGAAGAACGGCATGAAATCATCCTGCATCTGGGGACCAAAACAGTGAGCTTGCTAAAATATAAGATGAGAGAAGTAGCCATCTTAGCATCCATCAATGGACAGACACAAGGGGCCAGAGCTCTTGCAAGCTGAGAAAGATTGGTCTTTTGGGGGCAGAAGTCTCTGGGAACTGAATATAAGTGAGAAACATGCTTAGGCAAAGATCTTTCACCTAAGTAAACAAGAGAAACCAGAACCTTGTATGTCTGTACTTCTCTCTGACTGAGGTCTAGTCTATACTGCGCGTTTAAACTGATTTTAGCAGCATTAAGCCAATTTAACGCTGTACCCGTCCATACTACGAGGCCCTTTATATCGGGCTCGGGAGTCTTATAAAGGGCTCGGTTTCTGTACTCCTCCCCGATGAGAGGAGTAGCGCTAAAATCGGTATTACCATATCAGATTAGGGTTAGTGTGGCCGCAAATCGACGGTATTGGCCTCCAGGCGGTATCCCACAGTGCACCACTGTGACCACTCTGGACAGCAATCTCAGCTCAGATGCAGTGGCCAGGTAAACAGGAAAAGCCCCACGAAATCTTGATTTTCATTTCCTGTTTTCCCAGCATGGAGCTCTGATCAGCACTGGTGGCAATGCAGTCCCAAATCCAAAAAGAGCTCCAGCATGGACTGTACGGGAGATACTGAATCTGAACGCTGTATGGGGAAACAAATCCGTTCTATCAGAGCTCCATTACAGAAGATGAAATGCCAAAGCATTTGAAAAAAAGATCTACGGGCTACACAGTGCTGTGGGACAAGCGTAACGGGAAGCCAGAGACTCAAACGGATGCTTATGGAGGGAGGGAGGGGGTACTGAGGACTCTAGCTATCCCACAGTCCACAGCAGTCTCCGAAAAGTATTTGCATTCTTGGCTGAACTCCGAATGCCTGTAGGGTCAAACACATTGTCCGGCGTGGTTCAGGGAATAGCTCGTCAATTTACTCCCTCCCCCGCCACATGAAAGAAAAGGGAAAGAAATCGTTTCTTGACTTCTTTCAATGTCACCCTATGTCTACTGAATGCTGCTGGTAGACGCGATGCTGCTGGCAGATGGTACAATATGACTGATATCTGTCATCACCATCAGCCCGTGAGTGCTCCTGGCTTGCCTCAGGTGAGGTCGGCCAGGGGCGCCTGGGTAAAAATAGGAATGACTCCTGGTCATTCCCAGTAGATAGTACAGAACGGCTGGTAACCGTCTTCATCATAGCAACAGGGGGCTGAGCTTCAATCAGCCTCCTCCCTTTCATGTGAAAAGAAAAGATTCTGTACTGCCTGGACTATCATAGCAGTGGGATGCTTGGCTTCTCTCCCCTACACTGCTTAATGTCCAGCCTGAGGCTGCCTCCCCCTCATTTTATGTCACTAAAAACTCAGTGTTTCTTATTCCTGCATTCTTTATTACTTCATGACACAAATGGGGGGGACACTGCTACGGTAGCCCAGGAAGGTTGAGGGAGAAGGGAAGCAACGGGTGGGGTTGTTGCAGGGGCACACCCCGTGAATGGCATGTAGCTCATCATTTTTGCGGGATCTGACACGGAGCAGCTGTACTCTCTGATACACTGCTTCTCTAGTACATTTGCCCCATATTCTAGGCAGGACTAACTCTATTTTTAGAAACCATAAAGGAGGGATTGACTCAGGGAGTCATTCCCAGTTTTGCTTTTGCACCCCCGGCCGATCTCAGCCAGGGGCACCCATGATAGCAGCAGACAGCACAGAAGGACAGATAACTGTCATCTCATTGCCAAATTACACTGGCAGCAGATGGTAGAGAATGAGTGATAACCATCTCTGCTATCATGCAAAAGCAAATGAATGCTGCTGTGCAGCGCTGGAGTATCACCTCTGTCCGCGGCACCCAGTACACATACGGTGACTGTAAAAAAAAAAAAAAAAAAAAAAAAAGCTGAACGGGCTCCATGGTTGCCGTGCTATGGCGTCTGCCTGGGCAATCCAGGGAAAAAGGGCGCGAAATGATAGTCTGCCGTTGCTTTCCCGGAGGAAGGAATGACTGATTAAATTTACCCAGAACCACCCCCGACAATGATTTTTGCCCCATCAGCCACTGGGCTCCCAACCCAGAATTCTAAGGGGCGGGGGAGACTGCGGGAACTATGGAATAGCTACAGAATAGCTACCCACAGTGCAACGCTCCAGAAATCGACGCTAGCCTCGGACCATGGATGCACACCGCCAAATTAATGTGCTTAGTGTGGCCACGTGCACTCGACTTTATACAATCTGTTTTATAAAACCGGTTTATGTAAAATCGGAATAATCCCGTAGTGTAGACGTACCCTGAGAGAGCGAATCAGCCATGGCTACAAAGAAAAAGCTCAGTACGAAATCTACCTTGAACAAGGTTGTAGCTTGTTAATTCTTAGCCACTAGAAAGTGTGTTTTACTTTTATTTGCTGGTAACCATTTTCTCTTTGTCCTTTGTACTAGAACTCACTGAAAATCTCTCTCTTTTTGTTAATAAACTTGTTTTACTGTTAATCTAAACCAAGCCAATGCTGTGTTTGGACTGAAATTATTGTTAACTCCAGGTAAAGTACTAAGCCGCGCTTTTGTCTCTTTAAAGAAGCAATAAACCTTATTACTTCTCTGAGTATTCCAGAAGAAGGCTGTACACTTCAGGGCTGAAGGTTTTGGGGAAATTAGGACAAGATGTTTATTGGGGTTGCCCTGCATATAGTAATTACAGCAGGTGAAGATCACGATGGGGCTGTTGTGTTGCTGGCAGGCTGCTGGGGTCAGAGTGCTGAACCAGGGTTGCACAGCACGCAGATGCTCAGGAAACTGCATGTTTGTCTGTGGGCTGTTGGTGTCTGGGTTGTGAGCCACCGCAGCAGAGCACTGAAGGCACCCAGGGTTACAAGGCAGGTAGTAACACAACTTTTCACTGGTCTGAATTGCACCCGAAAATGTGACAGCATAATATTTAGAATCAGCTGGATTGATTTACTCAGACTGGCACAGTAAATTACGTCTCATCACCTGCACATGCCTTTGGGGGATTCACTTGGAGAAAAGACAGGCAGTATTTCCATGTTCTCTCCCTCAGTGTTTCTGTTTAGGAAAGTATCTCAAAATTGTGGCAGTCAAAAAAGCCCCAGTGGCAGAGATGTCTAAGATACATTAAAATAGCATATACCTTGTCCTCTCTGGCTGTGAACTATTTGTTTTTAAGTCTGTGTTGCACACTTCTAGGCCTCCCAATGAGGCGGAAGTAGTGGCTGCTTTCTGTCACTGCAAACTCTCCATCTCAAAAGTCTTTCTGTCAGTAAGGGCCCTTGCCAGAATCCACACCAACTCCCTGGCAGTGAACCTTGAACAGTCATTTTGTATCTATAAAAATAATATTAAATCATACTAGAGTACAATTAATAGTTTTAAATAGAAATGTAAATTTCCTTCCCCAATCCCTCCAGATCAAAATAATTAATTTATTATAAATTATTGTTTAAATGATCTTAATCCGATTAGATAATTTTAATCTAGTTGGAAAGCTAGTCATCTCAGCCTCTAGAATACAGAGTATAAACAATTTAATCAAGTGCTTCCCTTTACCCACTATCATCATCTATACCTTTCTCAGGTTTTGCTTCATCCAATTATTCTTTATTTAGCCACTGTATAGAATCATAGAACATTAGAGTTGAAAGAGACCTCAGGAAATCATCTATTCCAATCCCCTGCTCAAAGCAGAACCAACACCAACTAAATCATCCCAGCCAGGGTTTTTTTGTCAAGCCAGGCCTTAAAAACCCCCAAGGATGGAGATTACACCACCTCCCTAGGTAACCCATTCCAGTGCTTCACCACCCTCCTAGTGAAAAAGGTTTTCCTAATATCCAACCTAGACCTCCCCCAATGCAACTTGAGACCACTGCTTCTTGTTGTCATCTGCCACCACTGAGAATAGCCTAGCTCCACCCTCTTTGGAACCCCCATTCAGGTAGTTGAAGGCTGCTATCAAATCCCTCCTCACTCTTCTCTTCTGCAGACTAAATAATTCCAGTTCCCTCAGCCTCTCCTCGTAAATCATTTTCTCCAGCCACCTAATCACTTTTGTTGCCCTCCGCTGGACTCTTTCCAATTTGTCCACATCCTTTCTGTAGTGGGGGGACCAAAACTGACACAATACTCCACATGTGGCCTCACCAGTGCCGAATAGAGGGGAATAATCACTTCCCTTGATCTGCTGGCAATGCTCCTACTAATATAGCCCAATATGCCATTGGCCTTCTTGGCAACAAGGGCATATTGCTGACTCATATCCAGCTTCTTGTCCACTGTAATCCCCAGACTGCAGAAATGCTGCTTAGCCGGTCGGTCCCCAGCCTGTAGCAGTGCATGGGATTCTTCCTTCCTAAGCGCAGGACTCTGCACTTGTCCTTTTTGAACCTCATCAGATTTCTTTTGGCCCAATCCTCTAATTTGTCTAGGTCACTCAGGACCCTATTCCTACCCTCTAGTGTATCTACCTCCCCCCACAGCTTAGTGTCATCTGCGAACTTGCTGACGATGCAATTCATCCCATCATCTAGCTCATTAATAAAGATGTTAAACAAAACTGGCCCTAGGACTGACCCCTGGGGCACTACACTTGAACCGCCTGCCAACTAGACATTGAGCTGTTGATCATTATTCACTGAGCCCAACAATCTAGCCAACTTTCTATCCACCTTATAGTTCATTCATCCAATCTATACTTCAACTTGCTGGCTGGCAAGAATACCGTGGGAGACAGAGACAAAGAGTCCTGTGGCACCTTAGAGACTAACAGACGTATTGGAGCATAAACTTTCGTGGCCCATCAGAGTAATCCGTTGGCAGGCCATGAGACACTTTGTTTACATTGACAGTCCACAAGCATGGCCACCTTCAGCTCCTAGTGGCCGCGGTTTGCTGTTTCTGGCCAATGGGAGCTGTGAGAAGCGGTGTGGGTGGCTGTGCCTGCAGATGGTTAATATGAACAAAATGTCTCATGGCCCGTCAGTGGATTACCCTGAGGGGCCACAGGTTGCCCACTTCTGCTCTAGAATCAATCTGCGATGAACGATCAAAGCCATTTTGGATTATTTCCATTAAACTCTGGTACATCCCTATGTTATTGGAGAGCAGCATTCTACAAACCACTGAAAGGAATACTATGGAGAGATCCAATAATGTGAGTATAGTTGTATGCTCCTTGGCCATAAAGGAGATAATCCACTAGCATGAGAAAGACAGTCTGTATGCTATATGCTACTTGAAAGTTGCTGGAGAGGGGTCTATGACTGGGTTCCTCAGGGTGACACTGAGAATGCCATACTCAGAGCAGACTTCAAGAAATATGGCAGACAAAACTAGTGGTTTATTCTATAATTAGATTCACCAAGCCCATAACAAAAGAACTTCTGCAGTACCACAATGGCTAACCAGAAACCAGACACAGTCCTTTTTAGGCATTCTAGCCCTTGGCTCCCATCCAGATAAATAGGTCTAAGAGAGGTTATTGAAAACCTAATTCACCATACATGATGTTCTACCAATCTCAAAGGATTAGACACTTCTTACCCTCATATCAGTATGTATTTCAGATCTTACCCAAATACCACGCTGTCAGCCAATCCTGAGTAAACTAACTAAAGATTTATTAATAAAAGGGGAGAGTTATAAATGGTTATTGATAATATACAACTATACAAAGTATTGTAAAGTCCTTATATCAGATTTGTAACAATGATGGAATAGACTGCTGGCTTCTAAAGTCTCTCTGGTAACTTCCAAAAGATTGGAAGGTCCTCAGCCCAGAGTTTGAGATGCTCCTTTTAGTTGTAAATCCACAGCCCAGTGAATTAGAGCAAAAAGAGGCAAAATGGAGGAGTCTCAGAGGACTTTTATATTCTTTGTCAAGTGCATGGAAGTTTACTGTCCCAAACAAAGCCCACAGCCTCTGTCTGTGGCAAATTACTGGCCCAAGATGGAGTCCAGGGTTACAAAAGCACATCACATGTCCTTGCATGTTTGCTGAATCACAGGGGGTTGCCATTGGATCTTCATTGTCTGAAGCATCCTCAGGAAGAGCTATCTGGGTGAGATGAGTTTTTTTCAATGGCCATTGTGGGAGTCGAGAGTCCTTGATGAGCTATCCATACACAGCTGTCTAGTCTTGATGTAATTGTATCTGGAGGGTATCACCTAGGAACAAAACACAGGTTTAAGATACAAGCACATAACCAATATTCATAATGTCAGATACGAATATATACATGTGTAAATATAAATAGTACTTAGCAAATAAATTTTCCATTGACACTTTATATCAGTGGTTCTTAACCTGGGGTGCACGCACCCTCGGGGGTGCGAGATGCCCTTTGTGGGAGTGTGAGACATGCCAGATTTTTTTAGAAGGTAAATCATCAAAAACACAAATTAAGCACAATCATGTAAGTACAACTACTTTGTTTCATCAAACCTATGTATTTATTAACATTATACATTTTTTAATGATTACTGTAAAATACAAACAAAAATATATCTAGGTTTAAGGGGTGCGAGAACATACTTTTTAGGTTTAAGGGGTGCGAGAACATATTTTGGTTTTTGATAAGGGGTGCGAGAACATATTTTGGGAACCAAAGGAGTGCAGGCTGCAGTAAAGGTTAAGAACCACTACTTTACATGATACACTTTGTATAAGATTTATGGTAATTGTATAACAGTGGTAACAGCAGTGACACTAATTATTACCTTTCTTGTACACAGGGTCCAAGATTAGTGGTGATCATCTGTGTACATCTTAAAACCAGGATGAAATGCTGAAATATTAACTTTGGGTGGAATTAAAAGTCTCAAAAAATTTCAGTGATACACTGCAGTCATAGACACCCATGATGCACTATAGCTGTTCAGTCAGAAGGGAGACCAAAATACATCTGCAATGCATCATGGGAGATGTAGTCTGGTAAGGGAGCCCAGACAGTAGGGGAAAATGGGTGCATGAGGCACCTGAACTACAACTTCAGTGAGCTGCCACAACAGTTCAGGCAGACAGTTTAATGTCAAACTGGTCTGAAAGTAAATGTTTCTCTTTGTCTGAACAAACCAAAATGTTTTTCAATACGAGACAACCTTAGGTGAAACTAAATAATTAGTTTAATTTTTCTCAACATAAAAGAAATTTGGAAATATTAAAAAAAAACTGGAAAATTTTGATTTTGTGGAAGTCACACACTGAAAACAAACAAACAAACAAAAACTCAATAGCACCACAAAGATATTTCCAGTTCCTGAAACCTGCTGGATTTTAGATTATTTTGGCTCATAGTCTCCAAATTGTACTGTCAAAATGGAATACATGTTCATGCTTGACTGGAAAAATCCAGACTGACAACGACACTCTCCATCCCAGATTTTGGCACAGAAAGTGTAATGTACAGAAACAAATCAAAGCCACTTAATGAAACTGATTCATGAAATCTGTGGCTGTTGGGGAAAAAAAAGTAGAGAATATATTGGAACCCTACCGATAGAGGTTGTCAATATTTCCTTTAAAGAGGGGAATCTACTGTCCATCAGAAAGTACTCACCAGTCTAGTCAGAACTCAGAAAACTATTACTTATTGCCTAATTTCTCATTTCTGAAAAGTTAATTGAAAAGTTAATTCTACCTTCACTTCTCCACTGCAAATATCTTGGATAGAGAAGCTGGAAATTTTCCATCAGTGTTTTTTCAGCAGAAAATGGGGCTCTCATGAAATCAAAACTGTAATTGCTCTATTGAGGTCTGGATCTTTCCAAAAGAACTGAAAAAACTGCACTTCTTCGCTTAGCTGGTAGGATTTGGGGGATTGGGATAAAAGAAGTCACTGGAATCAGCTTGTTTTTGCAATTCTGCTGTACCTTTTGCAACAGGCATTTAAAGTCATTAGGATTTGGTACATTACTTTTTATTCAGATAGAATTCAGAAGATTGGGATTAAAACCTGGCAAGATTCAGCATGAGCTAGGTACCAGCTGGTAATTTTTCCAGTGCTATTGGACCAAAATACGTCAGAGATAGGGTTGCCAGGCATCCAGTCAATGGCATCCGGTAGAGGTTGCCAGGTGTCTGATCGGTGGTGCAGTGGGACTAAGGCAGACTCCCTGCCGGTCCTGGCTCCGCATGGCTCCCGAAAGTGGCCGACATGTCTGGTTCCTAGGTGCGAGGTGGACACAGGGGCTCCACGTACTGCCCCCAGCCCGAGTGCTGACTCCACGGCTCCCATTGGCTGGTAACTGGGAGCTGTGGGAGTGGCACCTGCAGGCGTGGGCAGCACACAGAGCCTCCTGGCCCCTCCGCCTAGGAACTGGACATGCTGGCCACTTCCAGGAGCTGCCTGAGGTAAGCGTCGTTCGGCTGGAGCCTACACTCCAAATCCCCTCCCGCACCCCAACCTCCTGTCCCAAGATGGAACCCCCTCCTGCACCCTAACTTTCTCCCAGAGCCTGCCCCCCCAACCTCCTGCCCCATACCTAAGGCCCCTCCTGCACCCAAACAACCTCCCGCAGCCTGCACTCCCTCCCATGCCCCAACCCCTG
The DNA here is from genome assembly GCF_007399415.2 of Gopherus evgoodei. Classification (NCBI taxonomy): domain Eukaryota; kingdom Metazoa; phylum Chordata; order Testudines; family Testudinidae; genus Gopherus; species Gopherus evgoodei. The sequence goes on along the minus strand of NC_044327.1, from coordinate 72,476,686 downwards.
TTCCAGCCGAGCCCCCTTCTGCACCCAAACTCACTCCTGGAGCCTGCACAACCCTCTGCCCCAGCCCCAAGCTCCCTCCCACACTCAAACTCCCTCCTGGAGCCCGCACCCCACACACCCTCCCGTGTCCAGGCCCACTGCTCCAGCCCTGAGTCCCCTCCTGCACCCCAAACCTCTCACCCGAGCCCCCTCCCACATCCCAACCCCCTGCCCTAGCCTGGAGCTCCCTCCCACATCCTACACCCCTCATTTCTGGCCCCACCCGAGTTCACACCCCAGCAGGAGCACTCACCCCCTCCCACACTCCAACCCCTGCCCAGACCCCCCTCCAGCACCCTGAACCCCTCATTTCTGGCCCCACCCTGGAGCCCAACCCCCCAACCAGAGCCCTCATCCCATCCTACACCCCAACCCCCTGCCCCAGTCCAGTGAAAGAGAGTAAGGGCAGGGGAGAATGAGCGATGGAGGAGCAGGGGCAGATCCTCAGAGAAGGGGCAGGGCCTCAGGAAAGGAGCAGGGCAGGGCAGGGCAGGGCAAGAGTGTTTGGTTTTATGCGATTAGAGTGACACACACACACACCAGCCAGAGGGCAGATTTTTATCCTGAAACAGATTTTTATCTGAAGCAGGAAGATATTTATGATGAACTAGAAACAGCTGCAATTGATTTGTTTAGATTTTTTTACAGTATGGAGGCGGGGGGGATGACCAAGATCCAGCTTGCTCTAGGTGCCGGATCTATGGTATTTCGCAGCCTCACGCACTATCATACACATAAGGCCTGGACTGCTTTGGACGCAGTAGGAGGGGCTGGTACACGTGGTCCCTGTTCCTGCCAGGAGCCTTGGGGGTGTGACAAACCCTGAATGGATCCAGATCTGGGTTGCAGCAGTGCTCGTGAGCTGGGAGGCTACGGGCTGCGAGCGGGCGGGTAGTTGCACTAGGAACAGCGAGGCTTGTTCCCTAGGTGGTGGATGCTGCAGCTGGGGCAGGAGGTGAGAGCCAAAGACAGCGAGGCGGGATCCGGGTACCTCCGGCTCTTGCCTTGTCCCGGAGAACAGAGTTTGGGGTGGGTCACCCCATTGCATCCCCCTTTTTGCCTACACTTTCGTCCCTGCGTCCGCAGAGCCCGGCGTGGCGCCTGCCACCCGCCTGCAGCCGGACTTTGCCCAAGGCTACCGCCAGCAGCAACCAGCCTCCACGAGTCCCGCGCCCTCAGGCTTGAGCTGTAATTGCGCATGCGCCGACCGCAGTTTAAGTTTGGAGCGCCGCGCCTCGGTCACCTGATAGCAACAGCGGCGGCCGGGGAGAGTCCATGGCAGCGGCGGCCCTGCCGGACTCGGAGCCATGACGAGAACTTCCGCTTCCTCTGCCGCCGGTGCAGGGCCCGGCTGCGCCTAGGCCGCGCCCGGGCCGGGCGGGGAGGGGGCGCGATGAGGCAGGCGCTGCTCTGGCTCCTGGCTGGGCTGCTGCTGGGAGCGCTGCGCGAGGAGGCTGCCGCGGCGAACAGCGACCCGCCGGCTCGCTCGACGCTCCCGCAGGGCAGCACCCCCGGGGCGGCGACGCGGAGCAGCAATGGCAGCAGCAGCCCTGCCGCGTCCCCCGCTCCCGAGCGGGACCAGCCCATGACCCAGCGCGCCCTGGCTGTGCTCGTGGTGGCCAGCGCCGCCCTCATCGTCTACTTCGTGATCCGGACCGTGCGGTGAGGGACCAGGCGGGCGGGGATATAGGCCCTGTCGGGTTGTGCCGGGCGCTGGGGGCCGCTGCTTCCCCTGCGGGGTCCCACGTCCGGGCCCGGGTGCAGCGGGGCTGGCCGTGTGGTGCGAGGGTTTCTCGCTGCACACTCCGGGGGATTTGCTAATGAGCGCTCAGGTGAGGTGGTACGGAGCCAAACCCTGCGTGCCCAGCGCAGCCTGTCCCGGGGGCGTCCCGTGGGGCACGACACGGACACCTCGCGCTGTGCATCCTCTGCAGGAGAAACTGCACTGGTATTAGCCTTGCACCCTCCTGTGCCCGTCACCTTCGGTTCCGTAGCTGTTTTACCTTCTTACTGATGGCAGGTACTTTGGGCAGCGCTTTCTAGGGAGGAGCAGCCCTTTGTCATCTGCCTTGGACTGAATGTCACAGGTCAAGTACTCTTCTAAAATGTTGACCACATAGTTATAGATGCCTAAACATAAATACAATGTCTCACATTGATCCCCAAGCACCAGTATCACATTTTATACCCATTCAGAGTCTTGCTGTAAGACTCCTCATTGTTTTGACCACATTACCCCCTCTCCTTGCCCCTCTGCCTGTCTACTCAAGCACATGTCTACTTGTCTTCGCTTTTAAAGTCCTTGTGCAGAAACATTCATTTAAAAGTCCTCTGTGGCTTATTCTTGGCTACCTTTTGAGACTTGAGGCTGGTCTACACTACCGTTTAAGTCAATGTAACTTACGTCACTCAGATACGAAAAAGACAAGTTACAGTGACCTAAGCAGTGTCCGCTCCAGCACTATATCAGCAGGAGACTCTCTCTTGCTGATATAGCTTCCGCCTCTCACGGAGGTGGAGTATTTGTGCCTAGGAGAGAGCACTCTCTTGTTGGCATATCCCATTGGTGTAGCGTGTCTGGTGAAGACACAGTATGCCAATGGGATAGCACTCTCCCCTCTATACAAATACTACAGTGGCACAGCTGAGTTGGTGCAATTACGCCGATGGAGCACTATAGTGTAGACTTGCCCTTGTATGTTGTCAAATCAATAATGCTGCTTCTCATTACTCACTTGTCATTATTTTTCAAATTCTTTTTACATTAAATTGAAGATGATCTGTATCATAAAACCAGAAAGGGTAGTTAACTGTTGGAACAATTTACCAAGGGTTGTATTAGATTCTCTATCATTGGCAGTTTTTAAACCAAGATTGGATTTTTTTTTTTCTGAAAGATATGCTGTAGCTCAAGTAAGAATTATTTTATAGAAGCTCTAAAGCCTCCTGTGTTTGGCAGGAGATAATCACAGGGTCCCTTCTAAACTTAGAATCTATGAATCTAAACCAGAAAAATGACCAAGTTTAGTGCTGGAGCATCACCTTTTTGCTATATTTTGCAAGTTCAGCGTATTTATTTAAAATAGAGTTACCAGTTTTCTTTCAAGATACCATATGTCCATATGAGAGACAGAGATACATAAATACAATCTGATATGTTTAATAGATTCTAAAGCTGGAAAGGGCCATTGTGATCATCTAGTCTTACATACAGGCATAGAACTTCCCCCAAATTGTTCCTAGAGTGTATCTTTTAGACAAACATCCACTCTTGATTTTAAAATTGCCAGTGATGAAGAATCCACCACAACCTCTTCGGAAATTGTTCCAGTGGTTAATTATTTTCACAGTTAAAAATGTAAGCCTTATTTCCTATCTGAATTTGTCTAGCTTCAGTGTCTAGCCATTAGATCATGTTGTATCTTTCTCTGCTAGACTGAAGAACCAATATTTCAATTTAATGCCTTTAGTTTGTCTTGAGTCACCAAAGAGTGAATCTTGTATAGATGATCCAATGCAGAGCTGCACTGTGTGATTGCCAGTCTTTAACTTGCAAGTCTTTTTAAGATTCAACATGTATACCCCAAGTTGATTCGCTATTGAGATAAATTGATCATTGTTCATTAAAAGATATAGGCTTCAAAGTTAATATGCATTATATAACGTCTTCTAAAAACATTCGGGTACATTAAGATGAGTGACCTAATTGCTTAAGTCAGTGGTCCCTAACCTTTTTCGGGCGCCAGATGATGAGGCATGGAGGACCATGGCGGCAGATGAGCATCTGCCAAAATTCCACCAACAAATTGTGTCACAGCTGAAATGCCTCCCATTTTCAGTGGTATTTTGGTGGCGATGCCTCTGGGTGACGCTGCTTGTTGGCAGCATTTCAGCAGATGCTCGTCCGCCAGCCAGTAAGCGGGCGCACTTAAGCGTCCCAGCGGGTGCCACGGTGCCCGCAGGCACTGCATTGGGAACCCTTGGCTTAAGTAGTCCTAAAACTTTCTTTCAGCTGTAGTCTAGCACAACTGTCATTTTGCATCTTGGATTGTTTTCTGTGACATTAGTTTTCCGTATCTAGCCTTTTGGATAGCTCAGAATCTGTGCTGATTTTCCTTTCATTAATAAAATAGCAAGCATATATACTTGCATATGGGGAAAATATGCACTTATTACTTGTTGGAAAGCTTGGAGCTAAATGGAGAATGAAAGCACTATATAGTGTGAAATTTTTAAATCCAGTTACTTTTATATGTTTGCAGAAATTTTGCAGGGGTGCTTATTGTTTTGTTTTGGGGGAGAGGCATATTTTCATGCACCAAGTACCGTCAAGCTTCAGATGTGATTCTTAAAGGGGACCTGTCAATTTTAAATTGACTCCACTCTGAAAATTTCTTATTTACTTTTGTTACAAGTAATTCTTGTTATTGGGGTATTTAGTTCAATGGATTAGGTATACCACTTGTTTTGAAAGGTATGTTTGGGTGAGTATTAATCACTGTAGCAGTGGAGATATGTCTGCAAGTTTTGCATCTGTTGTTCTGGCAGCATCTGGTGCTGCTTTGAGTTTGTGTTTGTCTTGGACTGTGGGAAACTTGCTTCTGTTAATGAATTTGCTGAAGTTAGGGGGTGTTTGAGGCCAGAAGAGGGAGTTTGGGAAAGATTCTTTCAGGATGTAGTCCCTGTCAGGCACAGATTCTAATTGTTTAATGATACCGTGTATGGTTTCCAGCATAGCATGGTAGGTGACAGCTAGGGGTGTGTGATTACAGAGGTTTTTTTTTTTCTGTAATGAAGCAGGTTCTTTTGATACAGGTACCAATACAGCTTTGCCCTGCAGCACATTTAGTGAAGACACTCTATGCAGACAGGAGAGAGCTCTCCCATCAGCTTAAAAAAAACACCTCTGCAAACAGCGTAAATGCTGTCAGCGGGAGACGCTCTCACATGAATGCATATGTCAGTTTAATTTATATTGCTCAGAGGGGTGAAATATTCACACTCTAAGTGACATAAATTTTGCCAACAGAAGCTGTAGTGTAGACATAGCCTAAAATTCATGGACTCAAAGACACTGGATTTATGGCTTAGTTAGAACAATCTATAACTCAGGGTATGTCTACACTACGGGATTATTCCGATTTTACAGAAACCATTTTTTTAAAACAGATTGTATAAAGTTGATTGCACGTGGCCACACTAAGCACATTAATTCAGCGGTGTGCATCCATGTACCGAGGCTAGTGTCGATTTCCGGAGCGTTGCATTGTGGGTAGCTATCCCATAGTTCCCGCAGTCTCCCTCGCCCATTGGAATTCCGGGTTGAGATCCCAGTGGCTGATGGGGCAAAAAACATTGTCGCGGGTGGTTCTGGGCACAGCCTCACCTCTCCCTCCCTGCAGGTAGCAGACAACTGTTTGGTGCCTTTTCCCCTGGGTGAACTGTGCAGACGCCATAGCACGGCAAGCATGGACTCTTCTCAGCTCAAGACAGCAATCATGGACGTTGTAAATACCTCGCGCATTCTTGTGCAATCAGTGCTGAACCAGGACCTGCAAAACCAGTCGAGGAGGAGGCAGCTACAGCAGCGCGGCAACGAGAGTGATGACAACATGGACACAGAATTCTCTCAAACCGCAGGCCCTTGCGCTTTGGAGATCATGCTGGTAATAGGGCAGGTTCTAGCCATGGAACGCCAATTTTGGGCCTGGGAAACAAGCACAGACTGATGGGACTGCATAGTGTTGCAGGTTTGGGACAATTCCCAATGGCTGTGAAACTTTCGCATGCGTAAGGGCACTTTCGTGGAACTTTGTGACTTGCTTTCCCCTGCCCTGAAATGCAGAATACCAAGATAAGAGCAGCCCTCACAGTTGAGAAGTGAGTGGCGATAGCCCTCTGGAAGCTTGCAATGCCAGACAGCTACCGGTCAGTCGGGAATCAATTTGGAGGGGGCAAATCTACTGTGGGGGCTGCTGTGATGCAAGTAGCCAAAGCAGTCATTAAGCTGCTGCTACGAAAGGCTGTGACTCTGGGAAATGTGCAGGTCATAGTGGATGGCTTTGCTGCAGTGGGATTCCCTAACTGGGGGGGGGGGGGGGGCGATAGATGGAACCCATATCCCTATCTTGGCACCGGAGCACCAGGGCACACAGTACATAAACTGAAAGGGGTACTTTTCCATGGTGCTGCAAGCACTAGTGGATCACAAGGGACGTTTCACCAACATCCACGTGGGATGGCCGGGAAGGGTTCATGACACTTGCGTCTTCAGGAACACGACTCTGTTTAAACGGCTGTAGCAAGGGAATTACTTCCCAGACCAGAAATTAACAGTTGAGGATGTTGAAATGCCTGTAGTTATCCTGGGGGACCCAGCCTACCCCTTGGTGCCATGGCTCATGAAGCCATACACAGGCAGCCTAAACGGTAGTCAGGATTTGTTCAACTACAGGCTGAGCAAGTGCAAAACGGTGGTAGAATGTGCATTTGGCCGTTTAAAGGTGCACTGGCGCACATTACTGACTCGCTCAGACTTCAGCCAAACCAATGTCCCCTTTGTTATTGCTGCTTGCTGTGTGCTCCACAATCTCTGTGAGAGTAAGGGGGAGACCTTTATGGCAGGGTGGGAGGCTGAGGCAAATCACCTGGCCGCTGATTACGTGCAGCCAGACACCAAGGCGATTAGAAGAGCACACCAGGAAGCAATGCGAATCAGAGAGGCTTTGAAATCCAGTTTCATCACAGGCCAGGGTACGGTGTGACTGTTGTGTTTGTTTCTCCTTGCTGAACCTCCCCCACCGCCCGTCCGCTGATGGATTCATTCCCTGTAAGCCACCCACCCTACCCCTTCGATTACCTCTTGCTTCCTGAGGAAATAAAATCACTCTTGTTTAAAAATCATGTATAAAAATCATGTATTCTTTATTAATTAATTTTTAAAAGAGAGCGAGAACTGACAAGGTTTCCCAGGTGAGGTTTGGGAGGAGGATAGGAGGGAAGGAAAAGGCCACTAAAATTTTGCAATAATGACAGCCTTTTGGTTGTGCTGTCCACTGGGGTGGAATAGGGGTGCGCGGAGCCTCCCCCTACGCGTTCTTAGTCATCTGGTGAATGAGGGGGCTAAGGAACATGGTGAGAGGGGAGGGTGGTTATACAGGGGCTGCAGTGGCACTCTGTGATCCTGCTGCCGTTCCTGAAGCTCCACCAGACGCCGGAGCATGTCCGTTTGATCATGCAACAACCCCAGAGTTGCATCCCGACACCTCAGATCTTCCTGCTGCCACCTCTCATCTCGAGTGTCTCTCCTCATGTTCGTCCCTCCTGTCCTCACGGTCACTGGCATCTTTCCTGTACTTTGATACCACGTCCTTTCACTCATTCAGATGAACTCTCATTGCGGGTCACTTCCATGATTTCCGAGAACATTTCTTCTCACATCTTTTTTTTCCACCGCCTTATCTGAGATAGCCTTCGAGATGGAGGAGGGAGAGTTGAAAAATTTGCAGCTGCAGGAGGGAGGGAAAAAAGGGAGAGAAGTATTTAAAAAGATACATTTTACAGAACAATGGTTTTACTCTTTCATGGTGAACAACACTATTCACCTTACATAGCACATGTGATCTCACTAAAAGATTGCACTTTGCATCTTAATATTGAGTGTCTGCGGCTTTGGTGTTAGAGATCACAGACACAGGTCTGGGCATCAGAATTTGGCTTGCATGCGTCCATGGTAAGCCATTGTCTTTCAGCTTCTGCAGCCTTCATATATCCAGCGCTCTCCTTTCCCAAATAGCAAGCAAAGCCTGTTGAGTGCTGCTTCTTTCCTGTTAACGTGCAGCACCAGAACCGCCCCCATCCGATTCCCTGGGATGATCGCTTTACCCCTCCTCCCACCGCGTGGCTAGTATCATGGAAGATTGCTGCTAGCCACCCTCCCCCTCACCGTGTGGCTGGTAGCAGGGAAGATCCCAGCTAGCTAAACGCGAAAAAGCTCGGTGCCAATCCCGCCCCCTCTCGCCCTCCTTGGCTAAATGCAGGGAAGGATTTCTTTTAAGCCACAGGCAAACAGCCCAACCATCTCTGTCCCCTTAATTAAATTCCTGTATTTCAACCAGGTTACCATGAACGATATCACTCTCCTGAGGATGACACAGCGAGAAAAAGAATGGATATTGCTTGAATGCCAGCAAACACCAGGACCATACACAGCTAGGCTTTGTCATGCAATGATACCAGATTACTTGCTACATGCATGGTGTGGTCAAGTGTCCTACCATGGAGGACGGAATAAGGCTGCCCTGCCCAGAAACCTTCTGCAATGGCTTCTGGAGTACCTCCAGGAGCGCTTCATGGAGATGTCCCTGGAGGATTTCCGCTCCATCCCCAGACATGTTAACAGACTTTTCCAGTAACTGTACTGGCCGCGAATGTATCCCAAGTCCTCAGGGCAAATTAATCATTAAAAAACGCTTGCTTTTAAACCATGTTTTATATTTACAAAAGTACACTTACCAGAGGTCCCTTCCATGGCTTCGTTGTCTGGGACAGTGGCTTGGGAAGGCTGGGAGGGTACTTCTGTCAGGCTGAGAAAAAAGCTCCTAGCTGTTGGGGAGAACGGAGTGCTATGTGCTCTCTGCAAGCTCGTCCTCATCTTCCCTGACCGCAGAATCCTCAGGCAAGGCTAAGATTACCCCCACCTCGGAATCCACGGACAGGGGTGGGGTAGTGGTAGCGGATCCCCCTAGAATTGCATGCAGCTCAGCTTAGAAGTGGCATGTTTGCAGCCCTGCCCCAGACCTTCTGTTTGCTTCCTTGGTTTTCTGGTAGGCTTGTCTGAGCTCCTTAACTTTAATACGGGACTGTACTGAGTCCCTGCTGTAGCTTCTCTCCATCATGGCCTTGGAAACTTTTTCAAGTGTTTTTTCATTTCGTCTTTTGGAACGGAGTTCTGTTAGCGCGGAATCCTCTCCCTATATAGCGATCAGATCCAGTATCTCCCGTGCGGTCCATGCTGGAGCTCTTTTTCGATTCTCAGACTGCACAATTATCTGTGCTAATGAGTTCTGCATGGTCACCTGTGCTGATCAGCTCACCATGCTGGGCAAACAGGAAATGAAATTCAAAAGTTTGCAGGACTTTTCCTGTCTACCTGGCCAGTGCGTCCGAGTTCAGATTGTGACCACTCTGGAAAGCAATGGTGCAGTGTGGGATAACACCTGGAGGCCAATACCGTCGAATTGCGGTCACACAAACCCTAATCTGACACGGCAATACCGATTTCAGCACTACTTTCCTCATCGGGGAGGAGTACAGAAATCAGTTTTAAGAGCCCTTTATATTGATATAAAGGGCTTTGTTATGTGGACGGGTGCAGCGTTAAATTGGTTTAACGCTGCTAAATTCGGAATAAACACGTAGTGTAGACCAGGCCTCACTAACCCTCCTTTGCACTAGAACTGCAGAGATGTTAAACTGCCCACTTCACCTTGTATGGTCTTTTATAGCATGTTAATTCCTTATATTAAACAATCTGTTCCACTTTCTATTAGCTGTGATACTCTGAGTAGCTTTTCAGACCTGAAGAAGAGTTCTTTGTAAACCCCAAAGCTTGTTACTTTTATCAGCAGAATGTTGCATGTCTGAGTTAGTAACGGCTCAAGATTGTTGAAAAATAGGCTCAATTGGAATTATTTAATCAAAGATTATCAACCAGAGATTAGTACAGGACTACATAGAGTACAGAAAGAAAAGATACATTACCACTCTGTTATCAGATCTATGGTGGCTCTGTCTTTTTCCTTCACTGTATCTGGAAGGGTATGCAGTTTCGTTCCCCAACTAACTTCTCGTACCAGTGTCATATAGGGTTTTGCCAAAGAAATGTATGTTCTGATGTCATTTCTATACATTCTTGGTTTACCTGATTTATATGTGAAGTGATTAATTTATTTACAGCTGAGAGGACCAACAGTTAAGTTTTATAGACATGAAGATGCAATGAATTATTAAATACAGCCTAATGCAGGGGTGGGCAAACTACTTCCCACAGGCCGGATGAAGTTCACCAGCCATTTTAATCTGGCCCTCAAGCTCCTGCTGGGGAGCAGGGTCTGGGGCTTGCCCCACTCCGGCACTGCAGGGGGGAGCAGGTTCGGGAGCCGCTCCATGCGACTCCCAGAAGCAGCAACATGGCCCCCCTCTAGCTCCTACAGTGCCCCTGACCCAAGTGTTGCCCCTGCAGCTTCCATTGGCCTGGAACTTCAGCCAATGGGAGCTACAGGAGCAGTGCCTGCGGATGGGGTAGTGTGCAGAGTGGCCTGGCCCATGTCTCTGCATAGGAGCCGGAGAAGAGACATGCCGCTGTTTCTGGGAGATGCTTGAGGTAAGCGCTGCCTGGAGCCTTCACCCCTGAGCTTCTCCCTGTACCCCAAACCCCTGCCTGAGCCCTGAGCCCCCTCTCATCCTCCGAACTCCTTGGTCCCAGGCCGGAGCCACCTCCTGCACCCCAAACCCCCCATCCCTAGCCCAAGGCCAGAGCCCTTATCCCTCCTCTCCTGGACCTCACTCCCCTGCCTCAGCCTGGAGCCTCCTCCCACACCCTGAACACCTCATTTCTGGCCCCACCCTGGAGTCCTCACACCCTCCTGCACCCCAACCCCAATTCTGTGAGCATTCATGGCCCGTCATACAATTTCTATTCCCAGGTGTGACCCTCAGACCAAAAAAGGTGCCCACCCCTGGCCTAACGCATAAAATTCCTGAGTAGGGTTACTTGTCAGACAGTGTTCTGGGCCTTATAGTTCAACTTATTCTTTGTTAATATATAAAGATTCTGAAGAATAGTTGATATATAAATGAATCAAATATACAGAAAGAAAGGACTAGAAGGATGAATATTTACTAATAGATACTAACAAGAAGTTGGTCCAATAAAAGTTTATATTTCTCTCACCTTGTCTCTAATATCCTTGTACCAACCAGCAAGTCATGTAGTTAAATATATCCTTCTTCCATAAGAGAAGAAATGAAAGTGCAAAACTGGTTTTGGACAACCCAGAAGGGTCAGAATGCTGCCTTTAAACTACATACATACACTTCTGTTGGCCTTAGTGTAAAATCAGTCATTGAAGAAGGCAATATACAATTCTTCCAGCCCCTCCTTGATCTAAGATGGTCTTGACCTATCTGTATGGATTCTTATAATAGCTTCCTTCACCATAGCACCTTGAACAATGAACGTGGACAATTCATGCATTGTATCCAACTGAAACATAACTTCAAAAAGCAAATGCTTTACAAGTGGAAACAAAGTTAGATTACAGAATAGATGTTCACTGTCCTAATATGGGATAAAAGTTCCTTAATGTTATGTTCTGTCACGTATGAATAAAACTGGCACGAGTGATAGTTTCATATTACAGCCTCACTTTTTAATGCTGAATTTAAGAAACCTTCTTTCTATCTTTAGTTATCCAAGACTCTACTTTTAGTATAAAGAGTCTCTTTTCTGAAGAATATCACTCTTTATCCCTGGATAGTTAGAGGGATATTGTTAGATTGATATCTGGAAATTTGCCAAACTGTTATAGTGGTTAATATATCACTCAGAGCAAATTAAACAAATATAGCTTGACAGATTTTCAGGATCCAATATTACAAGCCCTTACTTATGAGAGTAACCTTATTGAGCTGAATAGGATTCTTTCATGTGAATAATGGAAATTTGTGGATTAGGCTCCAGTGCTGTAAACAGACACATGCTTAACACATGCTAACCTTAAGCATGTGCATAACTCGTCTGATTTCATTAATTAAGTATGTGTGTGTTTGCAGGACTGAGGCCTTATGTGCCATTTTGGAATGCAAGCTTGAGCATTTCCCCCTTGGATCCATTAAAGTCAGTGGAATTGAGGGCCCTTGGCATCTCATTCAATTGAGTGTGTAGTAAGTAGAGCTGCCCAAATAATTGTTGGGGTGAGGAGGGGGGATATGATGGTGGTGTTGGTTTTTTGTTTGTTCGGGGGTGGTGGTTTTATTTTGGTGTGTGGTGGGTTTGTTGGTTTGTTTTTGGTTTGCTGGTCAAATGAAAACAATCACCTTGCATTGACCACAAATTATTTTTTGTATTGCTTTTTCTGTAAAACAAAAGCCTGGAAAACAATTAGGTTTTGGTCAAATGACAAGTTTTGTTTTCCAGCACTTTTAACTTTTATTTTTTAATTAAGAGCAAAGCAAATTTTGGAAATGCCATTCACAAAACTGGTGTTGGTGCTGCTGCAATTATACCCTATAGCCTTGTGGTTAGAGGACTCACCTGGGATGTTGGAGGCTTGCATTCAAGTCCCCATTCTTCCTGATTCACAACAAAATTTTAAACATGGCTTTCCCACATTGCAGGTTAATGCAATAACCAGTAGACTCTGGGGTATTCTGGGGTGGAGCTCTCTATTGAAGCTATTCCATGTACTGTAAATATTCATACAGAATGACTCTGGATTAGTCTGGTGGTTAGAGTACTTATCCTGGAGGATAGAGGGTTGATCACCTCAGTTTCAGTCCTTGCTCCAATGGATATTTAATTATTTATCCAACCTGGCATAGCTTGAACTGGAGAGATTGTGACCCACCCCGACATACTCTGTAGTCCAGTTGTTAGGGTCATCACTTGCAATGTGGGAGACCCAAGTTCAGAATTCTGTTGTGACTCAAGAAGAATGGGGACTTGAACCCAAATCTCCTGTATCCCAGGTAAGTTCTCCAACCACGGTACTATAAGGGTGGCAATGCCTCCCCCTTCTCTGATGGTTTTGTGAATAGCACCTAAGTTGCCTTGTGACTCTAGGCTTTAAAAGAAAATTGGTTGGAACTATTCAGTGAATTTGAGTCAAATTCATGAATACTTTTGGTCAACCTGAAACTTCATTTTTCACAGATAAACTATTAATCTTAAAAAATTCACTCCGCTCTAATAAATAAAATGACATCTTCCACCAGCTCTTGATATGTTTGGAGAGTTTTTCAATAAAACATTTCAGTTTGCAAGCATTTGATGAAGTTTAATAAAGGCTGCCTAGCCAAGGCTGCTTAACTCTTTCAAAGTACTGTCTGTGAGGTAATGAAAGATTATTTGATTTTTTTAGTCTCTTTTTCACCTCTGTTGGAGACTCATTGAGAAAATGGACTTGATCTGCAAAAGACAGGAGTCCCTTTTTAATAATAAAATTTTCTTCCAAACAATAGCTGCCCAGAGTATACTCACCAGTACCCCTCTTGGCATTCTGATTAAAGCTAGTTTCATGGTGATTGAAATGTGCAACAGCAAATGTGCTCTTAAGTCCTATTTAAAAAAAATGTACTGCTGTTAATCTTGGATAGTGTGTGTCCACATGTGTGTGTGGATTCTAGTTTGCTCTTCTCTAGTTCTAAGAGTTATTTTGGGTTTATTTTTCAGTCATTATTATTCACTGCTATAGTGAAGTTTGTGTTTGGATCATAAACCACTATTTTTAGTAATTTGTAAGTGCAGTAAAAGATGGTACAGTAAAAATGTAACATTGTGAAGGATTTTCTTCTTACTTTTTTTAACTTGATTGTAAACTACCTGTAACTCATATTATTACTTTTTAAATCATTCCAGAAACATGGAATTCATGTAATACAAGTGAACCTGCTTATTGTAGTAACCAGACTACTCTTTTTATTCCATCATCAGACCCATGGCTAACCTTGCTCCTTTTGAGGATGACGCTTTTGAGAATGTCTTTTAAAGATGAAGTCTCCTTTTTCTGAGAGCTGCTATAGCATCACTAGGAATTCTGGCAACAGTACATAGGTTCAAGTATCAGAGAGGTGGCTGTGTTAGTCTGGATCTGTAAAAGCAGCAAAGAATCCTGTGGCACCTTATAGACTAACAGACATTTTGGAGCATGAGCTTTCATGGGTGAATACCCACTTCGTCGGACGCATGTAGTGGAAATTTCCAGGGGCAGGTATACATATGCTGTCATAAACAGATAGCTAAGGGTTAATGTCTCTTTCACCTGGAGCACCTGACCAGAGGACCAATCAGGAAACCGGATTTTTTCAACTTTGGGTGGAGGGAATTGTGTGTCTGGGGTCTTTGTTTTCTGGCTGCCTGCTTCCTCTGAGCTTTGGAGAAGTAGTTCTGTTTTCTAATCTTCTGTTTCTAAGGCCATGTCTACATCTAAAATTTTGCAGCGCTGGTTGTTACAGCTGTATTAGTACAGCTGTATAGGGCCAGCGCTGCAGAGTGGCCACACTTACAGCAACCAGCGCTGCAAGTGGTGTTAGATGTGGCCACACTGCAGCGCTGTTGGGCGGCTTCAAGGGGGGTTCCGGGAACGCGAGAGCAAACCGGGAAAGGCGACCAGCTTCGCCGCGGTTTGCTCTCGCGTTCCCGGAGCCACCCAGCAAACCGCAGGGAAGGAGACCTGCTTGCTCGGGGTTCCGGGAACGAGAGAGCAAACCGGGGAAGGAGACCAGCTTCGCCGCGGTTTGCTCTCGCGTTCCCGGAGCCACCCAGCAAACCGCAGGGAAGGAGACCTGCTTGCTCGGGGTTCCGGGAACGAGAGAGCAAACCGGGAAAGGAGACCAGCTTCGCCGCGGTTTGCTCTCGCGTTCCCGGAGCCACCCAGCAAACCGCAGGGAAGGAGACCTGCTTGCTCGGGGTTCCGGGAACGAGAGAGCAAACCGGGAAAGGAGACCAGCTTGATTACCAGAGGCTTCCTCCTTCCACGGAGGTCAAGAAAAGCGCTGGTAAGTGTCTACATTGGATTACCAGCGCTGGATCACCAGCGCTGGATCCTCTACACCCGAGACAAAACGGGAGTACGGCCAGCGCTGCAAACAGGGAGTTGCAGCGCTGGTGATGCCCTGCAGATGTGTACACCTTCAAAGTTGCAGCGCTGTAACTCCCTCACCAGCGCTGCAACTTTCTGATGTAGACAAGCCCTAAGTGTAAGGACAAAGAGATCAGATAGTAAGTTATATGGTTTCTTTTCTTTGGTATTTGCATGAATATAAGTGCTGGAGTGCTTTGATTTGTATTCTTTTTGAATAAGGCTGTTTATTCAATATTCTTTTAAGCAATTAGCCCTGTATTGTATCACCTTAGTACAGAGAGACCATTTGTATTTTTTCTTTCTTTTTTTATATAAAGCTTTCTTTTAAGACCTGTTGGAGTTTTTCTTTACTTCAGGGAAATTGAGTCTGTACTCACCAGGGAATTGGTGGGAGGAAGAAATCAGGGGAGATCTGTGTGTGTTGAAGTGGCTAGCCTGATTTTGCATTCCCTCTGGGTGAAGAGGAAAGTACTTTTTGTTCCAGGACCGGGAACGGAGAGGGGGAGTCACTCTGTTTGGATTCACAGAGCTTGTGTCTGTGTATCTCTCCAGGAGCACCTGGAGGGGGGGAGGGAAAAAGGATTATTTCCCTTTGTTGTGAGACTCAAGGGATTTGGGTCTTGGGGTCCCCAGAGAAGGTTTTTCAGTGGGACCAGAGTGCCCCAAAACACTCTAATTTTTTGGGTGGTGGCAGCAAGTACCACCTCCAAGCTGGTAACTAAGCTTGGAGGTTTTCATGCTAACCCCCATATTTTGGACGCTTAGGTCCAAATCTGGGAATAAGGTTATAACATATGCAAGCAAGAAGCAAGCTAGAGATAACGAGGTTAGTTCAGTCAGGGAGGATGAGGCCCAGTTCCAGCAGTTGAGGTGTGAAAACCAAGGGAGGAGAAACTGGTTTTGTAGCTGGCAAGCCATTCACTGTCTTTGTTTAATCCTGAGCTGATGGTGTCAAATTTGCAGATGAACTGAAGCTCAGCAGTTTCTCTTTGAAGTCTGCAGCAAAAAAACTTCAGGACCAGACTTCAAAGAGAAACTGCTGAGCTTCAGTTCATCTGCAAATTTGACACCATCAGCTCAGGATTAAACAAAGACAGTGAATGGCTTGCCAGCTACAAAACCAGTTTCTCCTCCCTTGGTTTTCACACCTCAACTGCTGGAACTGGGCCTCATCCTCCCTGACTGAACTAACCTCGTTATCTCTAGCTTGCTTCTTGCTTGCATATGTATACCTGCCCCTGGAAATTTCCACTACATGCGTCCGACGAAATGGGTATTCACCCACGAAAGCTCATGCTCCAAAACATCTGTTAATCTACAAGGTGCCACAGGATTCTTTGCTGTATGTGTACAGTGTTCTTCCACAGGGGTGGTTCTATGGTGCAGAGTCAGTTTTCAGTCAGTTGTTAACTCCCAACCATTTGAGAAGCATTTACATGAAAACTGCTTGGATCCATTCCCTTCCACCAGAACAATGTTCACTTGCACTAACCCTTCCTTTAATTTCTAAGGATCTGAGGTCTGCTTAGCCCTGTCTCCTGGCTTTAGCATCTTCTTCTAATACTGTAAAGGGGATAACAGATTTATAAATCCTGTCCAGAAGAGGAGCCACCTCAGTAGTCCAGAGTTGCATATACTAAAGTTTCTTGCTCTCTATTTAGAGGTACCTCTGATTCTCTTTCTTAGATAAACTTTTCCCTGCAATGCTGTGGGGTTCTGGCATGATTTTAGGTAAAACTCTGGGACTCTATGAAGCTTCTGGCCAATAACTGAAGAGGCAGACTTTACAATGTTATACCAGATAGCCACAGGAAAAGTGATCAACTTCCCCCAAATGTCCTTCCCCTAAATGTCGCTCTAAGCTAGAATCTTACGTTAAGAAAATAAAATAACAGAAAACCACAATCCTCCTCAATCCATTATCTGGTGGATGAGTTCTCCTCTGATGGGAATGAGGAAAAACAGAGCTCTCGGGTAATGGAATCTACTTCTCGTTCTCTGTATGACTCTGATTACTATTCATGATGTGTATGGGATTTGAGGCCTCTAGCAGCAAGGTTTCTGGCTAAACTGGACAGGTCTTTTGGCTCTTAACATGTTACCTAGGTGTAATAATTGTCAAGAACATACTTCTCTTATAGTGAGAGAGAACAGAGTGGACAAAGGACAAAGTTCATATTCCTTGTGTGCTTTTGGGGGAGGCTAGGTGCAGTCTTAATTTTAAATTTCTTGACCTCCAGATTTTAGGTGTGTGGTTGGTTGGTTGATTGTAAAAGTATTTGGTATATGCACTTGAAAAATCAGGCACATTAATTGTACTCATTTAAGCTATTTAGTTAAACCTGTGATCAGAAGGTATCCAGTTCTGGAAAATTTACTA
Source organism: Gopherus evgoodei (assembly GCF_007399415.2). NCBI lineage: Eukaryota > Metazoa > Chordata > Testudines > Testudinidae > Gopherus > Gopherus evgoodei. Next base: position 72,459,403 of record NC_044327.1, on the reverse strand, counting down.
GGTGAAGTGAATTGTAAAGACCTGTTTAGCTTTTCCCAATCACAGCAAGGTATCCCTCTCCTTTTGCCAAAAGTTATGTGAAATATGATTCACACATTGATGTATAAAGTACTTTCACTCTCTTAAAACATTTTAACACACTGGCTTTAGTGATTTTATTTACTTTGACAGTGGAGCTTACTGTATTGATGAGTAGTAATAAATATCTAGCTGTTAGGAATGTTACTCATTTTTACTTTAGTGGAAAAATGGATAATCTGAATGAATCCAAGAGGTGAGAGATTCTGTGCTGCTCCTTTTCACTGCAGCACAGAACTTGCAGTACAGAGAGAATGGGATTTAGGCAGGGCCGCCCGGGGGTGGGGGGATGGGCAAGGGGGCAATTTGCCCTGGGTCCCGCAGGGGCCCCCATGAGAGTTTTTCGGGGCCCCTGGAGTGGGGTCCTTCACTTGTTCTGGGGGGGCCGGAAAACTCTTGCTGGGCCCGGGCTCCTGGAGCTTCTTCCGCTCCCGGTCTTTGCCGGCAGGGGGTCCTTGTGCTCCGGGGCGGAAGGACCCCCGACCGGCGAATTACCGCTGAAGCGGGACCCGCCGCCGAAGTGCAGCTGAGTCTTTGGCAATAATTCAGCAGTGGGGAGCCCTTCTGTTCCGGGACCCGCCATCAAAGTGCCCCGAACACCCCTGGTGGGGGCCCCCCGCCACAGAATTACCGCCGAAGACCCGGCTGCACTAAGGCGGCGGGTCCCGCTTCTGCGGCAATTCAGCGGCGGGGGGCCCCGCCGTGGGTCTTCGGGGCACTTCGGCGGCGGGTCCCGGAACGGAAGGGCCCCCTGCCACCAAATTACTGCTGAAGCAGGGGTCCCCCGCCACCAAAGACCCCAGGCCCCCGGAATCCTCTGGGTGGCCCTGGATTTAGGGCTTGGCTAAACTTGCAGATGTAGAGCACTGGGAGTTAAACCAGCCTTCGGTGACCGCAGAAGGGAAAACACTGCCACATGTTTACACTGTCAGCTGCAAGCACACTGATGTGGCCACATTAACAGCTCTTGCAATGCCACAAAGAGCAGTGCATTGTGATAGCTATCCCAGTGTGCAAGTGGCTGCAACATGCTTTTCAAATGGGGAGTGTGTATGTGTGAGAGAAAGAGACAGGGAGTGTGTTGTGTGTATGTGGGGGGAGAGACAGTGTGTTTTGGGAGGCTGAGAGCATGTCAGCATGCTGTCTTGTAAGTTCAGACAGTAGCTGACCCCCCTACACTTACACTTACACACACACACACCCCACATTCACAACAGCAGCATTCCACACTAATGGTTTGCTTTGTCTTGGAGCAGATAAGCATGCCAGCCGTCAGAAACGGAGCTTTGAAAGGAGATATCCGCGTGCCTGCACCCGATTTCAAAACAATGACAAGAGTGGCCACTTGACTTCAGGGGATTATGGGGTGTTTCTGAAGGCCAACCACAGCGTGGTAATGCCACGTGTCATCCACGCTGACACGTAGGTGCTTCAGGCAGGGTACAGCAAGCTTTATGCTTCTTGTGAAGGTGGATTACCAGAAGTGCTCCAAATGGAGAGTCCAGGCACTCTATGTGCCTTGCCAGTGTGAACACCTCATGAGTTAGGGCTCCCGGGGCTGCTTTAATGTGCTCTAACTTGCAAGTGTAGCCAAGCCCTAAGGGGGCCTCAAGCCACCTTTGTGCCCACCCAGTTCAGGGTTGCTATATGAGCAAAACAGCCCTGATATAACTTGTACGTTCTTGACAGGCTACCTAAGCTATGTCAACCTGTTTCCGGTTGCTCATGGTGCAGGCAGCAGTGCTGCTCAGTCACAGTGCTGCAGCCCTGCCACCAACATGCTGTCTTCAGTTTCTACCCCAAGTGAATTCTCTCCAGTTGGATCAGGATTTTTCAGAGCCCATTTATGCTCCTGCAGCCTCTTGACTTAGTGGACAAGGGTGAAAGAGGGTGTAAGACTCTTGGCCAAGCCATCTAATTATTTGAACAAGGTATGTCTCTGCTAACAAAACAGTACTAGGCTAATAGCCTAAACTCTTAATATGTGATACTGACATATTGCTATTTCAGTAGCTGTGTGTGGTGTTTTCTTAAAAATTTTTTTTTAAAAAAAACCTCACCACATACTCGTGTAACTATAGAAGTTGTTGTCACCCATGTGAAGTCTAATCCTTTCTTGTACTCTATGTTGACCTCAGTATCTTGGGATGCTGACTTCCATAGGCTGAATATACATTATGGCTCTTTTTAAAAAAACAAACAAGCTTTTCAGTTTTAAATTTGTCTTTACATTGGATGCTAATTTGTATTTGAAAAGGGTAAATAGAAACTCCCAACTTACCTTCTGTATGCCATTCATTGTTCATTGTTAGGTACTTTTGTCATGTTTTCTCTTTTAGCTCCTTCCTAAACTTAATGGTCTCAGTATTTTCAGTGTCACCTATGTTAGTCTTTCCATATATCTAATCCTTTGTCACAAATATTTGGTCCCCTTCTACTTCTGTTATATCTGCTTTGAGGCAGGGTGATCAGAGCTAATCATGGTATTAAAGACAAGGTCCATTTACTTTTATAATAGTAAAATATTTTTAGTATCATTTTTCTATCCCATTCTTTTATAATTTTATCTTCTTGCTTGCTTATTTGACCAATGGTGCATATTGCGCTATCCACAGTAATGTCCAGAGGTAAAATCTTGGCTCCATTAAATCAGTGAGTGTTTTGTTGTGGACTTCAGTGAAGCCAGGATTTTAGCCTGTTCCCCTCCCCCCCCCGAGTGATCATAGCTAACTTGCAACCCAACAATGTGCATGAGTACTTCATTTTTTTCCTTCCACTATGTATCACCTAGTGTTTAGTAAGACTGAATTTCATCTCCTAATAATGGACCATTCATCATTCAAGCGTCTTGCACACTCCTGGACAGGACAGAGACACCACTGCATGGAAGGGACTCTTGTCTGGAAGTATGTGAGCTGCTTGCATGCACAGTGCAACCAAGGACAGCTGCCAATGAGTTGGTTGGCAGGGCAGTACAGCCACACTGGAGGAGCTGCCCATGCAAGGCTCTGGCTCCTTTGAGTGGTGGCTCGACATGCTGCTGCTTTTGCCACTAAGGTTCCCGGCAGAGTCCTGCAGCTCCACAAGTATCCGATTTATATCTGTGGGTATAAATTTTGTATCTACAGAGGGCTCTATCCATTAATAATTAGTTTCCCTAATAGATTTTTAGGAGGAACTTTGTTGGAGACATTTTAAAACCACAAATAAATTGTATCAACCACTTCTCCTTTATCCATTGTTTTATTGACCTTCTCAAAAAATTCCAGTAGACTAATTTGTAAGCCCTTCAGAAGAACAGTTTGTGTGTGTCCTGGGGCTTATAGGTGCTACTGCAGTACAGATACTAATAATGGATTTGAGCGGCACAATTATCTTTCTCTGTTTGATCACATGTTGATCCTGGTGTTCTGTAATGCTGTTTCTACCAATTTACTTGGCACTTTTTGAAAAGGGGGTCAATATGTAACAATGAGGACTAAATGCCTATCAAATAATAGTTTAAAAAAATAAGGAAGTCATGGGAGTTAAAAATAGAAGTCTTCAAAAATTGCATGTCTTTTGCAGTATTATTATTTATGAATCCAGCATCTCACAGAACAGTAGAGATGTGTACCATGCTCCAAAAAGCTTACTGTTCAAGGTCCCAATTCTGCAAAGACTTGTGCAGTTTCCCCCTGCATGTAGGTAGATGAGTGGTCCCCCCTAAGTTGAATGAGCCTATTCATGTGCATAAAATTAAGCACATGTAAATTTTTGCAGGACCAGAGCCTAAATAGGTAATATGAGAGAAGTCAAAATAGTTTGTGTTTTGATCCGTGATGATAGGCATAAGTCTTGTCAATTTCTTGACTTTATTTCAATATAACTGACTTAATTCGTTTTTCCCATGTGTGCTAGTGCCTCAAAATGTGTACTCCACTAGCCTTGCTGCCTGTTGTTGTTCCTCCTAAATACGGAAAGTCCTCCTTTAAAACAGAGATGTAGGGCTGAGTATGACAGACAAACAAAGAAAAAATAGCCAAGTAGCAGGTGTTGGTGTTCAGAGGTAGGATCCTGTTTCCTGGATATGGGACCTGTAGTCTTCATGTACAGTCTTATTGTCTTGCTATCCCTCAGCATGAACTTTGACTGAACAGTTTGTTTTATTACATGTTTAAAGTTTCAGTCTGAAATGTATGTTTATTTTTTTATTACTGACCTTGGCACAAAAAGCGGGAATGTGCTAATAAAGTTTGCGGATGACACAAAGCTGGGGGGTATTGCTAACACAGAGAAGAACTGGGATATCATACAGGAAGATCTGGATGACCTTGTAAACTGGAGTAATAGTAATAGGATGAAATTTAATAGTGAAAAGTGCAAGGTCATGCACTTAGGGATTATAATAAGAATTTTAGATATACATTGGGGACACATCAGTTGGAAACAACAGAGGAGGAGAAGGACCTTAGAGTATTGGTTGATCACAGGATGACTATGAGCCGCCAATGTGATATGGCCGCTAATGCAGTTTTAGGATGCATCAGGCGAGGTATTTCCAGCAAAGATAAGGAGGTGTTAGTATCGTTATATAAGGCACTGGTGAGACCTCATCTGGAATACTGTGTGCAGTTCTGGTCTCCCATGTTTAAGAAGGATGAATTCAAACTGGAACAGGTTCAGAGACGGGCTACTAGGATGATCCGAGGAATGGCAAACCTGCCTTATGAAAGGAGACTCAAAGAGCTTGGCTTGTTTAGCTTAGCCAAAAGAAGGCTGAGGGGGGGATGTGCTTACTCTTTATGAATATATCAGAGGGATTAATATTAGGGAGGGAGAGGAATTATTTAAGCTTAGTACTAATGTAGACACGAACAAATGGGTATAAACTGGACACTAGGAAGTGCAGACTTGAAATTAGACGAAGGTTTCTAACCATTAGAGGAGTGAAGTTCTGGAACAGCCTTCCAAGGGGAGTAGTGGGGGCAAAAGACATATCTGGCTTTAAGACTAAGCTTGATAAGTTTATGGAAGGGATGGTATGATGGGATAACTTAATTTTGGCAATTGATCTTTGATTATCAGCAGATGAGTATGCCCAGTGGTCTGTAATGGGATGTTGGATGGGATGGGATCTGAGTAACTGCAGAGAATTCTTTCCTGAGTGCTGGCTGGTGAGTCTTGCCCACATGCTCAGGGTTTAGCTGATCGCCATATATGGGGGCAGGAAGGAATTTTCCTCCAGGGCAGATTCGCAGAGGCCCTGGAGGTTTTTCACCTTCCTCTGCAGCGTGAGGCATGGGTCACTTGCTGGTGGATTCTCTGCAGCTTGAGGTCTTCAAACCACAATTTGAAGACTTCAATAACTCAGACATAGGTTAGGGGTTTGTTATAGAAGTGGATGGGTAGGGTTCTGTGGCCTGCTTTGTGCAGGAGGTCAGACTAGATGATCATATTGGTCCCTTCTGACCCTAAAGTCTATGAGTTTACCCTAATATGCTAAACTCCTAGAAAAAGGGACTTGTAATGCAAACTGTGGAATAATCTGAATATGCAGGTGTATAAATGATGCCATTGATATAAAGTATCTGATCATGAGTCCTTATTTCTATAATGCAGTGTTTCCCAAATTTGGGATGCTGCTTGTGCGGGGAAAGGCCCTGGCGGGCTGGGCCAGTTTGTTTACCTGCCTCATCTGCAGATTCGGCCGATTGTCGCTTCCACTGGCTGCAGTTCGCTGCTTCAGGCCAATGGGAGCTGCTGGAAGCAGCAGCCAGTACGTCCCTCAGCCCACGCCCCTTCCAGCAGCTCCCATTGGCCTGGAGCAGCGAACTGCGGCCAGTGGGAGCCGCAATCGGCCGAATCTGCAGATGAGGCAGGTAAACAAACTGGCCCAGCCTGCCAAGGGCTTTCCCTACACAAGCAGCATCCCAAATTTGAGAAACATTCCTATAAAGAATAGATTGCTATACTTTGCAGGTGTTCTGCTATGTGCTTTTGTCTAGCATTTAGCTTAGTAATAGTGATCGTTTGGCTCAGTAACAAATAGTTGCCTAATAAGAGAAGTCCAGATACACGCCCTGATCATGGGAGCCCTGGGCTCGTGGGTCCCCCACAACGAGCTGGTACTGAGAGTGTGTGGAGTCAGGCAACGCTAAGCTCAGCTCGTGAGACAGCTCATGGTGTCTGGCACCATGAGCTTGTCCAGGGACAGCTATATGCAACACATCACCGGACACCATCAATACCACATTAAGTAATCAAGACCACTGACCAGGGAAGTAACCCACTTCCTTCCCTGAAGAGCCAAGAGATGCACCCCACCCATGTACTTATTCGCGACACTGATACTGACTTGGACTCTTTATACATTGCATAGGTGGCGTATTCGAGCCTACTTATCCACTGATGCTTTAAAAAACCCCGAATCCCAATCAGGGTCTATGCTGGTTATGTGATATGTAATCCCTCATAACTCAAGTCGGACCCCAGATGTACAGTACCTTCCCTCTTAACTTGTGTATATTTAATTATAAACATTAACTTTAATAAAAATTTTAAATCTTTACTACTAGTCTAGTTGCAGGTAATGAATGAAAACACTTCAGCATCCACAGTTCTGCTCATTTTGCATTTTTTTTAAAAGATACAATTTCATTAGATCCTTTTTTTTTTTTTTTGTCAGACACCTTGTCTCTGCATTGTGTATCTGTTCTTTGGTATAGAAGTGTATAGTATGTGATGTAAAGATTAACAGGATTTTCCACTTTGGCCATCATTGCCAGTTTAGATAGTTTTCAGAACCAGAGGTCCATACTTAATTGCTACATCTACACAACCACATAAGTTGACCTACACTATGCAACTTGTTGACGTACCGTAGGTTGAGTTACCACAGGGCCTAAATCGTTGGGGGTCGATGGGAGAAAATCTCCCGTTGACTTACCTTACTCTTCTCATTGGAGGCAGAGTACAGGGGTCAGCTGGAGAGCGATCTGCAGTCGATTTGGCGGGTCTTTACTAGACCCACTAAGTCGACCGCCAGTGGATTGATCTTAAAGCATCAATCCCTGCCGTAGCGTAGACCTGGGCTGAAATTACTACAAATCATGGATGGCATTTGCACGTAGCTAGGTAGGTGCCTCAAAAAATGTGGATCTGCGACTACCTATCTTTGATCCACTGTTACAGTAATTATTCACAAAAATGTAGGTGCACAATTTTATACATATTTTTGTGCCATTTTAGGCTTCCTGTTTTGAAAACTTGGCTCTCAGGGGAATGTTACTCTTTGATATTATACTTTTACTCCATTGAGATAAAGAAAATTATTTTAAATGATTAGCATATGTTAAATAACATGCAAATATGAAGAATTTAATTACAGATCTAAACTTTAAGGAACTAAAACTGTTCTCTTTAATACAATGCATCTGAAGAAGTGAGGTTTTTTACCCATGAAAGCTTATGCCCAAATAAATCTGTTAGTCTTTAAGGTGCCACTGGACTCCTTGTTGCTCTTTAATACAGTAATCTCACAGTTATAACTTTCTATTTCAGCTATTTTAAAGATTAAAACTTTAAAAACATTATATTTCAGCCTCAGAAAAAGAAACAAAAAGACCCGAAGGTATGGAGTTTTGGACACCAACATAGAAAATATGGAGTTGACGCCATTAGAACAAGATGATGATGATGATACAACATTGTTTGATGCTAATCATCCTCGAAGGTTAGTGTTTAGAAGGTTAGTGTACTCTTACGGGAGTGGAGGAATGATGATGGTCAAGCAACTTCACTACATATTCGAAAGCGCAGCACGCATTGTCCGTAGATGAAGTAGTTAGGCCAGGAGCATCACACTTATTCGACAAATTACAATTTTACATGTGGTCAGTGTCTTTTACATGTGGTTACTTTATCTGGACTCTCAGTTTATATTCTGAAAGTCTGGTGGGCCACGTAAATGCAATAAACGTGAGCCTAAATTTAGGGACTCTTTAAAGTGGCTTAGTTTTCAGAAGTTGTGTACGTCCACAGTCTTGGTTCAACGTGAGTTGGAGATGCTAAACAGAGAGACCTTAATCTACATATAGGAACCTGTTTCTAATTCAGACTTCACAGGGATAGATAGCAGGGGAAACTGGCACAATTATTAAAAATCTAACTTTATTGCCTTTGGGTGTATGTGCCACAATCTTCTTCCTCCCTTCTACATAGAAAAAATGTGTGGTTCACAATTCTGTACCTAAATCTAATGCTTGGGGTTATGTGAAGATTTTATTTTCTCTTTTGTAGCTAGAGATAGGGAAGGTAATTTAATAGGTTTTCCAGTAAATGCCAACGAGTTGGCATGATTAAATTTTTTTCAACTGTACGAGGAGTCTAAGCTGCGCTTAGATACAAATATCCATTTTTGGCATCTGCGGCTGTAAAGTTACTTTGTACTCCTGTAAATGAGTCTTGTGTAAAGCAAGGAGTAATCTGAGATGCTTTCAAGTTCTGCTTCATGAAGAGATTAAATGTTATCTCACATGCTGAGAAGTAGAGGATCTGATCTAAAAGGAATGTGTAGCTGGTGCGGGACAGCTTAAAATACTAAGATCAACCTATAAAGATGAACTATGTGTAAGCTTAAAAATTTCTCTCTCACCAGCAGAAGTAGGTCCAGTAAAAAGATATTACCTCACCCATCTTGTCTTTCACATAGTGGTGAAGCAGATTGGTCTACAGCATTACGTTCGACAAACAATCTGTCACATGCAGGAATTACCTTTGGAAAACAAAAGTACAGATACACATCTATTTACTGTATATATTTTTCTTTGTTTTGGCATGATTAATTTTTTTCCTCTTAGAAATCTTTTGCAGATTATATTAGATTTTCTAGATTTTTGACACTGAAGTGTATGTATCAAATGTTCTCACTATCACACTTTCTACTTTTTTAGGTCATTTTCTAAACTTCATTCATATTTTACAAATATGCCAGAAATCCAATCCATAGCTTGAAGTTTACTGTGCACTAAAAGAAACCATCTTCTGTGCCCTATTTTTTTTTTTTTAAAACCTTTACTTTTCTTGTCTTTTTGGTAGTTATTAGGTTGGTTTCAAAGTCATTGTAACTATTCAATATTTTTTTTTATTTTGGTGCTTTGAATTTAGAAAGTCCTCTATTTTTATGATTGCTCCATGTGTTTTTTCTATCTTTATGGATCAAATTGCCCAATGTTAACACTTGGACTGTAAGTCTTCTAAACCAGTATGATTATATTTAGTAAATTATTCCATTATATGATAACTAACTAATACTACTGTATCTAATTTTGCATAGTATTCCTGTCATTACTTTCTAGACCTAGGCATTTCTGAGATTGCTCACATCCTATAATTCGGTGGTCTTCAGCAAAACATCTTAATTAAAAACAGTTAAAGTGCCACAAATCCTCTTAACTATGCAACCTGTCATGAAGTACCTAAATCTAAGTGTGCAAAGCAGATTGCAGTATCTGCAGTAGAGCAGTGTATCTTTCTCCCTTGACAGATAAATGAGGAGTAAACAGAGAAGAGAACTGCTGACACAAGTCTGTTGGAATATCAAGGCTGCCTTCATTTTTCCATTTTTGCCAGCCAAAAAGGTGTGATGTAAAGAGTGTATAAGGGCATCCTTAGCAGCCTGAGGGCTCAATATATTGCAGTACAATGCAAAAACGAAAGGGAAAATTTGACAGTTGATTAAATCTGAATGGGATTGTACCAAATATCTAGTCTGTTTTAATGAGATGTTCAGTACTGTGAATCATATTTGTTCCCCTTCAAAATGTACCTCTGGAACGTAGGTTGACAGTGCAGTGGCTAGAAGCTGGAACCTTCCTTCCAACAGTTCAGAGATAATAAACTATTACATTCATAAAATAAATAATTAAAATTGCTCATTTGAAAAACTTTTTGTTATCTTTAGAAAGACAGCTGTTACCCACATTTAATTTATCTGCTTATACAACTATATATTCTGGCAGCTATTAATGTAAATAAGTAACACAATGGGGAACATATCTTGCTGCTGAAGATTTTAAGAAGATGCTTGAACCACAAAATAGAACCAGCCATTTTGTTCTGAATCTAAGAAAACTAAAGAAAATGGTGGTGGTTGTGGGAACCACCATATCCTGAATCTGAAAGTAAGAGTTGTGCCTTGATGCAGTTGTTTGATACAAAGAGACTATCCATTGTAGAATTTGCACTACTACTTTGAGGTGGCATTTTTATAAGAAAATGTTATAAAATGTGACTTCTCGATGGTAAAACAATGATTATAGCACCATACTAGCAATGCAATGGAAAGTGATACACACTTAGAAATCAGTTATATACTTCACAGTTTGAAGTGCTTTAGGTACCGCAGTCATTGGAACAGTATCAGAACCTAGGTAGAAAAGCATTTATTTTTAAAAATCTGTTGTTTTCATGCCCAAAGCAAAATTTCTTTTCAGTTTTGTCTGTCTTCAGTCTTTATTTAGTCTTTTTTTTTTAAAAAAAAAATACTCTTATTCTTACATGCATTAAGGGATTTTGACCCATCCTATACTTGCTGTATTACATGCCAGCATGGTAGTTATGTCATGCTCATGCTCTGTTTTGCAAATCACAGGTGCTTGCTTGAGGAGACTGCAGCTTACTGTCTGCTCTGTAGAGTTGCTATACTCCACAAGGCTGAAACCTCAAGAGTTTACTAGGTTGCAGAGTCTGAGTTCTGCAAGAATAGTGATTTGAGATAGAGTAACTCTGGACAACCTAACCAAACTTAAGTTAACATAGAGCAGTGCTACTCAGACCTAAGAGCCAAATGAGCAATCAGCATTACCCAAAAGAGCCACGGTAGTGTGAATTGTTTCATTTACTATATCTCTCTATTATTCTTACAGCACAATAACTGACCAAGTATTATTATTTTATCAACTATACTTGGTTAATAACATAGTAAAAGCATCCTGATTGGTTATAATTAAATCAGATTGTTTTAATATCATGTGTCTTTTTTTTGCATTTTTTTTCACACATTAAAGAGCCACTTGTGGCTAATGAGCCTCAGTCTGAGTATCACTTACCTAGAGTTTCAGTTAACCAATTTAGAAAATCATAATTGTACTATGTACACAACACAGACATAGCATAAATAATATCTCCAAAAGAGAATAGCCTGCTAAACATTCATATTTAAGAAATATTAAGTAAAAGTGTTGCAGAGAACTGAACTTGTTTTTGTGTGTCTTGCAAAGGAAAGAGCTACAAAGTCCTAATTCATTATTCAAGTGCCTTGAGCCACCATCTCAGGATGAAAAGCTAGGGCAAATGGCTTCCAGGGGCTTCCAATTTCATCCAGTCAATAATATAAGAAAAAATTAATCTTGAAAATCTATGTTACTCAAAGGCTTTCTGCATTCTCTCATACTGCACAATTTATTTAACCTAGTAGAGAAATTCTCAGCCTTTGCAAAAGGTTGGTTCAGCAGCTTATTAGAACCCCTCTTTCTCCCCTTCCTTCTCTTCTCCCCCTCCCCTAACCAACCCCCCCGTGGTGTGTGTGGGTTTTTTTGTTTGTTTTTTTTTTTTATCTTGCAATGTTTTCTTCTGTTGTTTGTTCAGGTAAACCATTTGAGTTATCTGTATACAGTAAAATTTCAAATAGTTGCTGCTAAATTAACATTGCCATTTACACACAGTATTTTACTGTGCATTGCTGCTCAATGGCATTGTTTGGAGGGTTAGTGCAGAAATTTGAAACCTAGGTGTAGGATATTTAAAAAGTTGTTTCATGATTAGGAGCATGTTGACTCTGGTTAGACTTTTAGAAGGTTCGTGGCAAGCACTGGTGTAATTAATTAAATCTTTTGAAACTCATCACTTTTCAACCAGTATGTTTTAATGATTATCAGGATCTGTATCATTCTTAAAGGAATGGCAGGTAAGGATTTAAAGGCTTGGAGAGTTGATTTAGGGAGGGAGGAGAATCTTGCAGATGCCTGTAGAGAAGGCGCCAGGTGCATCTGACCATCTGGCTTACTGGTGTAATTTTACTTGCAAAGTTTTTTTTAATCATTGGTGCTCTTGATGTGCACAAAATTTTTCTCATAGAGATCTGCTGCAACTCCAACCTAGAATGAACAGGAAAACTTTTTTTTTTAATGGATAAACCCTTTTCTGTTCTACAGACTGATACTTTTTTTTTTATTGTTTAGGTAAAAACAAATTACCACATGCCACATGTGAAATTAAAATTTATAACACAAAAGAAACAAAATTTCATATTTAAGGATGATTCTCTGGCTCTGATGTATGTAAGTGTACTTCAGAATTGCAAGAACCTAGGGACTGACATATGATTTCATTTTGTATAGCATCTGTTAACTGTCCAGAAACAAATTAGAGTTAAGTAGTTGCCTAATTTAAAATTAAAAAATGGAAGTGAACAAGAGAAATAAGAAAGAATAACTTTTTGAAAATAAATGGTATTCCTGAGGCTAAGATTGCCTACAGGTTTTTCTAGCTCTAGCTGAGAAGAACTACAAAGGCTTAGGTGCTTTCACTATGTCAAGTTTGTGTGAAATAACTGTGGGGAGGCTGGTGCTAGGTAGAAAGGGACTAAAGAAAAGGTATGTGAGTTTGTGCATTGAGGGCTTTATGAACAAGGAGGGCAATTTGGAACTGTGTCCTGAAACACATGGTTATGCCAGTAGAGTTAGTTGAGGATTTGGAACTGCAATTTGACATACATAAGTATCCAGCCAGCAGTACTGAAAACTGAAACCATATTCCCGATAAGTCAGTTGTGGGATACTTTGATAGCTGTAAACAAATGTCTTGGAGAAATAAGTGTTTTTATCTTATTTTACAGAACAGATAAAATACAAAGGTGTAAATTGTTCCTTCAGAAAGACTTGCCACACTAGTTCTCTAAAATAACAGAACACTGTGTAAAACAAAACACCTGACAACTTGCCTTAGAGAATACTTGTTGGCATTCATATTACTTACAAAAGTCCCAGAGGTTAGAATATAGCCCTCAGAGTATCCTCATCAACAAGATTTACAAGAGCAAGCATCTGCTTTGTGCAGCTGAAACATCCTCATGTGAGCCAGCCATGAAGTTTACTGCTGAAGTTCTCAATCAAAGGAAAAACAAACAAACAAAAAAAGCCTTTATTACTTAGAAATAGAGCATTTCAGTAGATCATAATAGTAAACTTGTTTGGATTGAAAGTAATCAGACTCAGTGTATTTGAATCTTGTGGAAACCCAATATTGGAGTTTAAAAGAAAACAGATTGACAAATCCTTGGTTCTTAAGTACAATGCATACTGTGCAGTACATACTATAGAATCTTAAGTCTTTAAACTATTCTTTTTGTAAAGATAAACCTAGCATGGAGAAATAATCATACTTCAAAATGCACTATTTCATTATTATCCAGTATAACAGATCTAGGGAAGGATATTTTATGTATGAGGCAGACTCCTTTTATCAGTACCAGAAGTTATCAGGTTTTTGGACAAGTTTAACTAGTCAGAGCAAAAATATTTTTATATCTTTTTTGTTTTTAAAGGTGTTTAAAAATGTATGTGTTTAAAGATTACCACCTTTGTTTCTTCTGTTGCAGATAAGTATATGCCTTTCATTGAGAAAAATTAATCTTAAATCAACAGAAAGAGGAGGTTTTGCAGGAGGAATAAGAAGCCAATATATCAACAGGGTCGGGGAGGGGGGTATTTAAATTGTGTATATTATGGTATTCTTAGTTTGTTGCAATAAATACTATAACAATTTGTTGTACCTCTTTGTATATACAGAAATACTCTAAATTCAGAGTGTACACTAACATTCAAAACTATTTGGAAAAGAGATTCCCTTTTAAAACAGGGTATTTTCTGCTTATTTTAATTCCCTATTTGTGTATATATATGGTACACTTTTCTATACCAATCTGGAATATGTTCACTTGTTTTTACCAGTGTAATATTTTAAGTCCATTTAAACATCATCATCTTACGTATGTGTGAATTCTGTAGTATGGCTAGATTTTCTGTAGTTTAGCTGAGATTCTTTCCCTATCTTGAAAAAGCTCTGTGCCAAACTACTGCCTCTTTTTGTTTGAAATTTTTAACTAAATGACTGTGAGTTGTTGTATGTAAACATTATTTAAAACTGCCAAGTGAACCAATAAAATGTTTACAATATTCCTAATATTTTGTATGACACTTTATTTATGCAGGTTTTAAAGAGGCCTTTGACAGGATCCTGAGAAGTACGGTAATGTTATGGCCATTCTAGTCAACCAGTTATGACTGATAATGGTTCCATCGGCTTCTCTAACAAATGCAGTCACACTGACATAAAGCTGGTGTAACAGAGTGGCTAATCTCGCTCCAGGGGCCACTTTCTCAGTTAATGTAAATCAGTATAGCTACATTGACATCAGTGAAGCTACTCTGACTTCCACCCGCTGAAAATCTGGTCCTTGGTATTCAAAGCCACCCTTCAAAGGTGTAGAGCAGGAAGCCTTCATTTAAGCCTGTAATCCTTTCTTTAAGATATTGCAATAATGGAGTGGCTGATATAGGACTCAGTAAGTAAAGAGTTAAAGGAGGGTCATATAACTTATGTCAGTCAACATGGTTTTATGGAAAAAAGATTCTGTCAAACTAAGATGATGTTTTTTTAATGAGATTACAAGCTTGGTTGATAAAGCTAATAGTGTTTATGTAGTGCCTTACAGAAGTCTAAGTACGTTTGACTTGGTACTTCATGACATTTTGATTAAAAAAAAATTAAAATGATAGAAAATTAATATGGCTCACATTACATGGATTAAAAGATGGCTAACTGATAGGTCTTGAAATGTAATTGTAAACTGGGAATCAGCAGCGAAAGGGCTTGTTTCTAGTAGGGTCCCACAGGGGTCGGTTCTTGGCCTTGTACCATTTAAAATTTTTATTAGGGACCTGAAGAAAATGCAATTATCACTGAAAGTTTGCAGATGACACAGATTGGGGGAAAGGTAAATAACAAAGAAGGTAGATCATTGATACAGAGCGATCTGGATTACTTGGTAAACTGGGCACAAGAAAACAATATGCATTTTAATGATTAATATACATGTATACATCTAGGAACAATGAATGTAGGCCTTACTTACAAGATGTGGGACTGGATCCTGGGAAGAAGTGACTCTGGGGTTTGTGGTGATCATCAGCTGAACATGAGCTCCGCTGTGGCCAAAAGGGCTAATAAGGCTCCTGTGTTTATGCATCGAAGGATCATAAGTAGGAGTAAAGAGGTTATTTTATTTCTGTATTTGGCACTAGTGTGACTGCTGCTGGAATACTGTGTGCAGTTCTGATGCCCACAATTCAAGAAAGATGTTAATAAATTGAAGAGCGTTCAGAGAAGAGCCATGAGAATGAATAAAGGATTAGAACACATGCCTTATAGTGAAAGACTGAGCTTCTTCTTGAGTCTATTTAGCTTAATAAAGAAAAGGTTAAGAGCTGACTTGATTACAAGCTGTAAGTCTCTTCATGTGAGCAAATATTTAATAATGGGATGTGCAGTCTAGCAGAGAAAGGTATAACATGATCCAAGGGCTGGAAGCTGAAGCAAGGCAAGGTGTAAACGTTTAACAGCGAGAGTAAATAACTGTTAGAATTTACCAAGGGTCATGATGGATGCTCCATCAGTAACAATTTTTAAATCAAGAGTGGATGTTAGTCTAGAAAACCTTGTCTAGGAATTATCAGAGAAAGTCCTGTGGCCTGTGTTATACTGAAGGTCAGACTACATCGGGAGTGGGGGACCTGCATCCCTGTGCTGGATCCGACCCGTTGCTTAATTTCATCTGGCCTGCGGAGTGGGATGGGGGGGCTCTTCCCACTCCGCCTGCCCACCTGGCACTCCAGCTGGGGAGCAAGGTAGAGGTGCGGGGGCTTGCCAGCCCACAAGCACCCAACCCCACTCCCTAGCTGGAGCACTGGGTGGGCAGAGCAGGGCAAGCCCCTCATCCTGACCCCTTTCCCCAGTAGGAGCACTGGGCAGGGGGTCGGAGCAAGTGGGGGCAGAGGAATGCCCATTTTTCCAGGGCCCCCCAATTGGCTGGGGCTCTTGAGTACACCCCCTTGGCCCAGTGGCTAAATTACCACGAGGAGGAGGAGGGCAGGTGAGTGAGCAGCATCCCAGCGGCGGCAGAGGAATGCTCAATAATGGCCTGTTGCCTGGGGAGCCAGGCCCAGCGTGGGGCAGTGGGATGGGAGCCATTGCCAATGGAAAGCAGTGTTTCCTCTCAAAGCTGGGTGTGCACCTGGTGCCCCAGAGGGCTCCTGCCCAGGTGTCAATCTCCCTCCGCAAGGCCAGCTGGAGGAGGTGGGAGGGAGGTGGCCCCAATCTCTCTGACCTCTCCCCCATCATTGCCCGCCCACCCAAGTGTCCCATCCTGGCTACACCACTGGCCTGACCACTCCGGAGCAGTGAGAGGACAGTCCCTCTCGGTCCAGTTCTGGGGAGGAGTCCTCTTCTCCCCCCCCCCAACGTTACAGAGATTCTGCACTCAGCTCTCGGCCCCCTAGAAATATACTGACAAACTGGGGGAAATTCAGAGAAGAGCCACACAGCACCAGGGAATGGTAGGGCTGATTTATGATGAGAACCGCATCACAGCATCTGATCCAAAGACCGGGGTAGTCAATTTTGAATCAGACCCTTGCTTTTTAATTGTGTGTGGGCCGCGATTGATTTTTTTTTCTGTGGGTCAATGGCCCCTGGACTACATGATCACCATAGTCCCTGCCGGCCTTGGAATCTATGATCTCATTTAAGAGCACACAAATTATGTAGCTAGCAGAGCTGAAGTCCATAATTAAAGAGTGCAAACAAACTAATTATGGCTGTCAAGCAATTAAACAAACTAATTACAATTAATCACACTGTTAAACAATGATAGTAATCTGCCCATATGAATAGCTATGGTGCCTCAATGCGATATGGAGATTTACTAGTCATATTTATTGAAAGCACATGAAAATAGTGTGTTTAATGGAATAAGAATGCCTGCTTTTTCTCCAATTGTTGCATTACAGTATTTCTAGAAATCTCCATGGGGAGAAATGCTCTTCTAGTTAGACCTGGGCTGAATTTTTCAACTGAAACTTTTTTGGATGAGAGATGCAGATTTGGGTCTACTGAAATACTTCATGAATTCATGTTGATTTCAGCAAATTGTTTCAGATGGAAAGAAGGGTGAAAAAAGCAAATGTCAAAACAGTTAATTTTGACATTTACAGAACATTTTGGTGTGCGTTGGGGGGAAGGCACTAGATTTATAAGGGAACTTAGGTGCCATTCACATAGCTGAGGGTCAGGTAGGGTAATGATGATGCCACACATTTATACCCAACAGTCTCCCAGGTGAGCACCTTAATCACTAAGAAGCTATGCGGTATTTTCATGTTCAGCTGTTGCACTTTGTAGCTATATAATATGGTTACAGGATTGTCACTCTGAAACCTATCATATCTGTAGAGGTCAGTGTGAAGTGAAAGAAACAGCTAAAATTACGGCTGAGGGCTTTCTTCATTCAATATCACCAGGTTGAATCATGACTGGGATTAGTTGTCTGTTTCCATCCAGTGTTAAAATTCGTAACCATTTTGACATTATGAATTACATCTATGTAGAATACAGCTACATTAAGGCATGTAATCTGTTATGCCAAAAGTCCTAGAACAGCGTTTTTCAAAGTGCGGGTTGCGACCCAGTACACCCTGGCTCTGGTCAGCACCACCGACCGGGATGTTAAAAGTCCTGTCAGCGGTGCTGCCCAGCTACCTGTTCTGACACCGTGCTGCACCCCGGAAGTGGCCAGCAGCAGGTCCGACTTCTAGGCAGGGGGGCCACGGGGCTCCACATACTGCCCCAGCGCTGAGCACCAGCTCCACAATCCCATTGGCGGAGTTGGGGATGGGAGGGCAGTGCCTGCCTTCCACCTAGGAGTGGACCTGCTGCTGGCTGCTTCAGGCACAGTGTGGTCCGCAGTGCCAGCACGGGCGGGAAGCCTTTCTCTGCACCTGGGCTGCTCCGCTGACTGGGAGTCACTGGAGGTCCGTGCCCCAACCCAGCATCCCAATCCCCCGCCCCACCTCTGATCCCCCACCAACCCGGAACCCCTTCCTGTACCCCAACCCCCTAATCCCTGACCTCACCCCAGAGTCCTGACCTCCATCATCCCAACCCCGAGTCCTAAGCCCCCCCCGAACCCGGAGCCCCCTCCTGCACCTCAAGCCCCTCATCCTCAGCCCCACTCCAGAGCTTGCACCCAGAGCCCTACCCCCTCCTGCACCCCAAACCTCTACCCCAGCCCAGAGCCCACTCCCACACCCTGAACCCCTCATTCCCAGCCCCACCGTGCAGCCCTCACTCCTGCACCCCAACCCTCTGACCCAGCCCTGAGTCCCTACCAAATTCCTCATCCCCAGCTCTGTTGGGTCACAGGCATAAACAATTTTCTTCAACTGGATCTCTAGGAAAAAAGTTTGAAAACCACTGACCTAGACCATTGTGATATCAGAGGTAACTCAACCTATTACCACTCCTATTCTACTGCTAACCTGTGTGAACCAATGTCATGGTTATGTGAAGGAGATTGCACAAATGATGGATTACCTGGCCCACCTGCCACATCCATATGCATAACTGTCATCTAGACAAATATCCCAGCACAACCTCCTAGACACAAATCAGCACAACCACCCACAGAACAACACAACCAGCACCCATAACCTCAAATGCATAGAGCCACTCATGGCAGCACACACCCTGTTTGTCTCACACACTAATCCACACAACTCTCCCAGCACAACACAAGCCATGCATCACCAAGCCAAGCCATGCACACCGAAGCCTAGAATAATCACTGGTGCTTCAATGTGAAGAGATGGAAACAGCTAAAGAATGGCAAAGTGTTTTTGTTTAGAATATCACCAACTTCAGCCATCACTGGGATTCACATTCTGCTACTATCCCATTTTTAAGTTCTCAGCAATTTTTGGCTTTTTTACACACAGGACTTTATGAATTCTATCTGTGTGACAGCACAATCTTGCAGCTGCTAGTATATGCCTGTACAGTCATTGGGGCAGAGAGAGAGAGTGACTCTAAGGTAGGTGGTTAGGGCTCTAACCTGGGAAGGGGGAAAACTGCGGTCCAAGTCTCTGCTCCAGAGTGGAGATACAAATCTGGATATCTCACATTCCAGGTGAATGCCCTAACTGCTGAGCTATTGGGGAGAGGGATGGCAGCACCTGCGCCCCCTCTACATTCTTTTTGTGAATGATGCCTAAGTCCTCTTGTGAATCTAGCCCTTTGTTTGCAAAGGTTACTATGTCCATACCATCAGTGTCTCTCTAAATCTATTCTTAGTCAAATTACAGTGGGGATAGTAGTTTATATCTTTGGGCTTCCTTTTCATTGGCTTTTTAAAGTGAATTTAGTGCAGGGAAAGTAGCAGATTGACAGCCCTGTAGCCTGAAGGCCTCTGAACAGAATAGGATCAAGCTTCCCCACGCTGCACCTATACCATAGTGCTGACCTCTATGATAAGGTAGTTTAAGCTTTACATATGTTCAGCCCTTGGTATTTCTGTTGAGCCCACCAAAGGGGGTGCCCATTGTGGGTTTGGTGGTATTCTCTTGTTTGATAAAATAAATACATTGCCTACAAATAATAAGCTTGGAAGGCTTAGATTTTAATTTAGCAGACATAGATTTCACTGTGCACACACAAACAGATTAAAAAACATTTCCGTTGATAACTGAAATGTATGGATAGGCAAAGTAAGAAAAATGTTGCTTGAGAATGTTATAGTTTGATTGAAGGATATTTATTTTGTATATTTTGACATGTGATGTTGATACTTTGTGTTTTAGCTGTTGTAAAGCTTTAACTTTTTGAATCTCAACATCTACTGTCATTAAATAGTTGTCTGACCATCCCATAATTTCCTGCAACTGTGGTCATTTAAATTGATAAAAATCAAAAATTGATTAAAACCCATAATTTTGTGCAACTGAAAATTTAAATCTATGATAATAGAAAAATATGCTTTAAAAACTGTTGACATTATCTACTAACATTATTTTTAAAAAATCAAAATCAAATTGTGCCAAGTCGATCTACAAAGAACTAGTCTGAGATACTCAGATTCAGTTCACAGAGATATAACCCCAAACATCTGTCAGATAACACGTTCATTGTCAGCTGGTCTTGATTTGAACTGATTACTTAGACATGAAAGGCTTTATATCTCATTATCGATCCCCAGAAGTATTCAATTCTTTCTCTAACCGCTCTAGTTAAGATGGATTCTTCTATACTCAACCTGGTATATTTAGAGGAGAAATCTTTTTAGTTGCAAATGATGTGCTTTAGTTAACTTCAAAATAACTCTGCTACCCACACCAGCAATAACTCAATATTATTTTCAATATTGCAACCTCATCAGCTAATCAGTATTTAGGTCTGGATTCAGTAAAGCACTTAAGCACATACTTAAGTCCAATTTACTTCAGTGGGCCTTAAGCACTATTGTAGAATTGAGGTAGACTGTCAGGTTCCAGTTAGTGAGTTCAACTGTAAGAAAGTGGATAAAAGTTTATATAATGTTGTAACCACCAGAACAAATGTTAATGGGAGAAGGTACAAAATGAAGACTGGGATAGTTCAAACAAAAAGGTTTACTGTTGTAACTCAAGAACTTTGTTGAGATCATTTCTGGTAAACAAGAGAATTGTGGGATACCAGCTGTAATGTTGGAATGCAGCTATCTCTGGAAGTATGTAGACAGACACAATCTCCTTTCTATTTCTATTCATTGTATTTATTTACAAGCTTAAAGCAAAACAATTTAACAAACTATGGAATTTTGGCTCATTTTGAAGCAGGTGTATTTAAATGAAAACTTGCAATATGAAAATATTATGCCCCACATTTAAGATAGTTAAATAGTCAATGCTCCTTATTGAGTAAATCTGGTACTTTTGCATGAGTACAAGCGTTGGAGATTGAACAACTTCCCATTGATGTGGAACCGGATAAATACTCTGTCAATGTCATGAAATGCATCCCTAAGCATAGCTGAAAAAAGGATGGAAAAGAGCATGGAAGCCAGTATGCAATCTTGTGTGGTAACATTGGGGACTATACAGGAGTTCTTTATCTCAGCATTTTCCACCAGTCGGTCCATTGTCCCATCACAGAAGGTCCAAATTATAGAAATAAACTTTGCAGGGCATCCAAAGATGAACAAAAATTTCCAGAGTCCCTCATGATTTACAGCACCAAAAGCTTTAGTTAGGTTGACAAACACCATATAAAGACCATGGTTTTGTACCCAGCACTTTTCCTGAAGCTGATGGGCTGAGAAGATTATGTCTAAAGTGCCCTGTCCAGACTAAAATCCAACTGAGACTTGGGAAGGATAATTTCCATAAGATGGGTGTTAAGTCTATTCAGTATGACCTGTGCAACAGTTCTCCCAGCGAGAGAGCAATCTGTGCTTATCACAGTTTGCCCTATCACTGTTATGTTTATAGAGGTGGACAAGGTTGGCATCCTTGAATACCGGTGGCACTGACTTTTGGTCCCAGATAATGCAGGGAGAGCCATGTGAGGTGCCTGGCAATGTGGTAGCCACCCTGCATATGTATCTTTGCTGAAATGTCATCCTGTCCAGATACTTTCCCTTGTGAAATCTGCTTGATTGCTCTTATGGTCTTTCATATGATAGTGCTACTGCAAGGTCTTCTTTTTAATAGGTGTTGTGGAAGAAATGTTGGAATTGTGATTAAGAAGTTAACTGAAATGTTTCATCACTGGGAAAGTATTTCTTTTTTGTCAGTTAAGGGTTGGCTGTTGTCCAGTGTGCATATAGATGTTATCCCATTGAACCTGTGGCTGTAGATAGCACAAAGGCCAGTAAAAAAGCTTTCGGTGTCTGGTCTGCTTCCAGTTGTAACTCCACCACTTTCTTTTCCCAGCACAAGATTTTCATTTTCCAAAGTCTGGGCTGGATCATATGTTTTGCTCAATGGGTATGTAGCCTTCCTAGCTCCCGGGCTTCCTTGTATGCAAGATGGATAGCATGCAATAAGTTCAAGAGCTGACATATTTCAGGTCATTCTCATCAAATTAGTCCTGATCTTTCATAGACTCATAGACTCTAGGACTGGAAGGGACCTCGAGAGGTCATCGAGTCCAGTCCCCTGCCCTCCTGGCAGGACCAAATACTGTCTAGACCATCCCTGATAGACATTTATCTTTCCTCTTAACGAAGCTGAGAACTTCAGCAGCCATAATATAGGTTGTATCTTGAAAATGTTTCCAGTCTGTCTCAACTTCCACTGAGGCTTCTATAGCTAAGGGAAATACTTCCATGACTTTCTGTTGGAGTTCTGTTTGGTTGTTTGGTTGTTTGAAGGACCGTGTGCTGTGGCTGGCAGTTGGAGGCTGTGAGCTTCAAAGGAAGGTTTGAAAGCTAGAAGCCTCTGGTAATTGGCTGAGCCTTAATCAGTGGGCAGGGCATTCACTCAGGCCAGGGCTTTATAAAGCCATGCACAAGCGACCATGGGCTGCCAACAGGGAGTTTCGCAAGAGAGTTCTCCAGGTGAAGTAGGAGCAAATACAGCATCTGTGGGATAAGTGACTGTCTGTAGTGTGTGTTTGTTTGTGTTTGGGGGTTACTTGCTGTGTGCTGAGCTTGTGTTTGTCAGTCTGTTTGGTTGTTTGGTTGTTTGAAGGACCGTGTGCTGTGGCTGGCAGTTGGAGGCTGTGAGCTTCAAAGGAAGGTTTGAAAGCTAGAAGCCTCTGATAATTGGCTGAGCCTTAATCAGTGGGTGGGGCATTCACTCAGGCCAGGGCTTTATAAAGCCACGCACAAGCGACCAGGGAGCTTTGCGACCAGGGGCTGCTAACAGGGAGTTTCGCAAGGGAGTTTGGCAGGGAAGTGGGAAGGGAGCAGGGGTCCCTTGTCGGTCCTATCTGTGCCCCTTTAGTCCCCTTAAAACCTATAAACCAAACTACATTCAAAACCACCTTCTTTAAACCACCCTTTCATTAACTAGGAGACAATGCAGGCAGAATCCCAGTAGCAGAGTGGGGGGCTATCCAGTTTATTGCACTGAGAGTAGCATGTATGATTACCTGCCCTGTGGGTGAGTGGCGTATGTGTGCAGTCGGTGCAAGGAGCTCCTTACACTCAGAGACCACGTACGTACTTTGGAGGCCAGGGTGGTGGAACCGGAGGAGCTAAGAAAGACAGAGAGGTATGTTGATGAGGCTTTCCAGGATACTGTAGAATTGTCCCACCTCCAGTCAGACTGCGCTGTCGAGGAGGAAGAAAGGCCCAGGGAAGCAGAGCAGTCAATGGGAGCAGAGGGAAACCTTCCCATAGTTGGGACCCTCCTTCCAGATGGTGCTGGGTTTGCCTCTCGCACAGAGGTTGCCTCTCCGGGGGAGGGAACTCCAGTTTCTAGGAAAAGACAGGTGTTAGTAATGGGAGATTCGATCATTAGAAACATAGATAGCTGAGTTTGTGATGACTGGGAGAACCATATGGTGACTTGTCTGCCTGCTGCGAAGGTTGTGGATCTCTCAAGGCATCTAGACAGACTTATGTGTAGTGCTGGGGAGGAGCCGGTGGTCGTGGTACATGTAGGTACCAATGACATAGGGAAGGGTAGGAGAGATGTCCTGGAAGCCAAATTTAGGCTGCTAGGGAAGAGACTGAAATTCAGGGCCTCTATGGTGGCGTTCTCAGAAATGCTCCCAGTTCCACGCGCAGGACCAGGTAGGCAGGCAGAGCTTCAGAGTCTCAATGCGTGGATGAGACGACGGTGTAGAGAGGAGGGGTTTACGTTCATTAGGAACTAGGGAAACTTTTGGGATGGGGGGAGCCCATACAGGAGAGATGGGCTCCACCTAAACCAAAGTGGAACCAGATTGCTGACACTAAACATTAAAAAGGTTGTAGAGCAGTGTTTAAACTAGGAGATGGGGGAAAGCTGACTGCTGCAGAGGACCATGTGGATCGGACACAGACTTCTTTTAGGGGAGAGTCTGATGATAGAGAATCTCCAGGTTATAGTCAGGAGCAGAGGACGGAAGAGGATAATGTAAGGGCCAGATCATATAATAAACAGTCACATAAAAAAGAATCTAGCACATCAGAAAAGGGCAGTCAAATAAACATGGACAAGTTTTTAAAGTGCTTGTACACAAATGCTAGAAGTCTAAATAATAAAATGGGTGAACCAGAGTGCCTTGTGATAAAGGAGGATATTGATATAATAGGCATCATGAAAACCTGGTGGACTGAGAGCAATCAATGGGACACAATCATTCCGGGGTACAAAATGTATCGGAAGGACAGAACAGGTCATGCAGTGGGAGGAGTGGAACTATATGTGAAAGAAAATGTAGATTCAAATGAAGTAAAAATCTTAAGCAAATCCACATGTTCCATAGAATCTCTATGGATAGAAATGTCATGCTCTAATAAAAATATATCATTAGGGATCTATTATCGACCACCTGACCAGGACAGTAATAGTGATGATGAAATGCTAAGGGAAATCAGAGGGGCTATCAAAATTAAGAACCCAGTAATAGTTGGGGGATTTCAATTATCCCCATATTGACTGGGAACATTTCACTTCAGGGCAAAATGCAGAGATAAAATTTCTCGATATTTTAAATGACTGCTTCATGGAGCAGCTGGTACAGGAACCCACAAGGGGAGAGGAAACTCTAGATTTAATCCTGAGTGGAGCGCAGGAGCTGGTCCAAGAGGTAACTATAGCAGGACCTCTTGCAAATAGCGACCATAATATAATAACATTTAACATCCCTGTGGTGGGAAGAACATCTCAACAGCCCAACACTGTGGCATTTAATTTCAAAAGGGAGAACTATATAAAAATGAGAGAGTTAGTTTAACAAAAGTTAAAAGGCACAGTGACTAAAGTGAAATCCCTGCAAGCTGCATGGGCGCTTTTTAAAGACACCATAATAGAGGCCCAACTTCAATGTATACCCCAAATTAGGAAACAGTAAAAGAACTAAAAAAGAGCCACCGTGGCTTAACAACCATGTAAAAGAAGCAGTGAGAGATAAAAAAAATTCCTTTAAAAGTCAAAAGTCAAATCCTAGTGAGGCAAATAAAAATGAGCATAAACATTGCCAAATTAAGTGCAAGAGTGTAATAAGAAAAGCCAAAGAGAGGTTTGAAGAACGGCTAGCCAAAAACTCCAAAGGTAAAAGCAAAATGTTTTTCAAGTACATTAGAAGCAGGAAGCCTACTAAACAACCAGTGGGGCCCCTTGACGATCGAAATACAAAAGGAGTGTTTAAAGACGATAAAGTCATTCCAAAGAAACTAAATGGATTCTTTGCTTCAATCTTCATGGCTGAGGTTGTTAGGGAGATTCCCAAACCTGAGCTGGCTTTTGTAGGTGAGAAATCTGAGGAACTGTAACAGATTGAAGTGTCACTAGAGGAGGTTTTGGAATTAATTGATAAACTCAACATTAACAAGTCACCGGGACCAGATGGCATTCACCCAAGAATTCTGAAAGAACTCAAATGTGAAGTTACGGAACTATTAACTAAGGTTTGTAACCTGTCCTTTAAATCGGCTTCGGTACCCAAGACTGGAAGTTAGCTAATGTAACACCAATATTTTAAAAGGGCTCTAGAGGTGATCCCAGTAATTACAGACCGGTAAGTCTAACATTGGTACCGGGCAAATTAGTCGAAACAATAGTTAAGAATAAAATTGTCAGACACATAGAAAAACATAAACTGTTGAGCAATAGTCAACGTGGTTTCTGTAAAGGGAAATGGTGTCTTACTAATCTATTAGAGTTCTTTGAAAGGGTCAACAACTATGTGGACAAGGGGTATCCAGTGGACATAGTGTACTTAGATTTCCAGAAAGCCTTTGACGAGGTCCCTCACCAAAGGCTCTTATGTAAATTAAGCTGTCTTGGGATAAAAGGGAAGGTCCTTTCATGGATTGAGAACTGGTTAAAAGATAGGGAACAAAGGGTAGGAATGAATGGTAAATTCTCAGAATGGAGAGGGGTAACTAGTGGTGTTCCCCAAAGGTCAATCCTATGACCAATCCTATTCAATTTATTTATAAATGATCTGGAGAAAGGGGTAAACAGTGAGGTGGCAAAGTTTGCAGATGATACTGAACTACTCAAGATAGTTAAGACCAAAGCAGATTGTGAAGAACTTCAAAAAGATCTCACAAAATTAAGTGATTGGGCAACAAAATGGCAAATGAAATTTAATGTGGATAAATGTAAAGTAATGCACATTGGAAGAAATAACCCCAACTATACATACAATATGATGGGGGCTAATTTAGCTACAACGAGTCAGGAAAAAGATCTTGGCGTCATCATGGATAGTTCTCTGAAGATGTCCACGCAGTGTGCAGAGGCGGTCAAAAAAGCAAACAGGATGTTAGGAATCATTAAAAAGGGAATAGAGAATAAGACTGAGAATATATTATTGCCCTTATATAAATCCATGGTACGCCCACATCTTGAATACTGTGTACAGATGTGGTCTCCTCACCTCAAAAAAGATACTCTAGCACTAGAAAAGGTTCAGAAAAGTGCAACTAAAATGATTAGGGGTTTGGAGAGAGTCTCATATGAGGAAAGATTAAAGAGGCTAGGCCTCTTCAACTTGGAAAAGAGGAGACTAAGGAGGGATATGATAGAGGTATATAAAATCATGAGCAATGTTGAGAAAGTGGATAAGGAAAAGTTATTTACTTATTCCCATAATGCAAGAACTAGGGGTCACCAAATGAAATTAATAGGCAGCAGGTTTAAAACAAATAAAAGGAAGTTCTTCACACAGCGCACAGTCAACTTGTGGAACTCCTTACCTGAGGAGGTTGTGAAGGCTAAGACTATAACAGTGTTTAAAAGAGAACTGGATAAATTCTTGGTAGTGAAGTCCATAAATGGCTATTAGCCAGGATGGAAAAAGAATGGTGTCCCTAGCCTCTGTTCATCAGATAATGGAGATGGATGGCAGGAGAGAGATCACTTGGTCATTGCCTGTTAGGTTCACTCTCTCTGGGACACCTGGCATGGCCACTGTCTGTAGACAGATATTGGGCTAGATGACCTTTGGTCTGACCGGTACGACCATTCTTATGTTCTTATGTTATGTTCTTATGTTCAGTCTGTTTGTCTGAGTATGTTATTTGTTGATGTTTGTGCACTGGTTGCCCACATGATTGATGACATTCAGTTTTTAACTGATCAATTTACTTGTGCAGTAAATTCCTTTGGTTTCACAATTAGCCTAAAGGAAATGGAAGTGCTGGACCAACCTATTCTGAGGGACGTA
Source organism: Gopherus evgoodei (assembly GCF_007399415.2). NCBI lineage: Eukaryota > Metazoa > Chordata > Testudines > Testudinidae > Gopherus > Gopherus evgoodei. Next base: position 72,431,869 of record NC_044327.1, on the reverse strand, counting down.
CATGTTGATCTTAATAATTAGATAGACAACCCTCCTCTGAAGTCCATGGGGAAGTTTTGCTACCTAGGGAGTATGCTGTCACAGAATACCACAATTGTTTATGAGATTACCCATTGTATGGCCAAGGCCAGCTCTGCATTTGGAATGCTGTCTCACCATCTAAAGAATGATAGCGGTGTTAAAACAAGCACGAAGGGCTGATCTACACTGTGGGGGGGGTTCGAACTAAGATACGCAACTTCAGCTACGCTATTTGCGTAGTTGAAGTCGAAGTATCCTGGTTCGACTTACCTGGCCGTCCTCACGACGGTGAGTCGACTGCTGCAGCACCCCGTCAACTGTGCTTACTCCTCCTGCCAAGGTGGAGTATGGGCGTCGATTAGCTGATCGATTTATCGCATCCAGACAAGACGTGATAAATCGATCCCTGATACATCGAACACTACATGCCAATCCAGCAGGTAGTACAGATGTACCCTTAGCTAAATGTCTGTGGGAGAGTTGTGTTCCCAATGCTTCTATAGGGTTGTGAGATCCATACTTACTGCCTTCAGTCTGTTTGCAAGGTCAAATGATGGGACATTAGTCCCAATATCAAAATCCTTAATCATTGTTGGATGTCTGGCTCAGTTGTGTCGGCCTGTGCACCTTTTTCACAAGGCCAGCTCAAGAATATTCAAAGCCCTATTTTATGGTCATCTATAGCAAGACATTCATTCTCACAGTGGCCAGTACAAATAATATAAAGATACACTGAAGTCAAGCTTGAAAGTATGTCAGATTGGACCCAGCAACTCAGAAGCAACACCCCACAACAGAGTATGGTGGCAGCAGATTTGTCATGTCTCTATTAACCACTTTGAAGCAAGTCACATTAACATTTATGTGAAAAACGTGAAGAGTGCAAAGCAAGGATACAACAGCCTGTAATGGTCCTGGACAATCTTGTCTGTCCCACATGTAACTGTTTGTGATTCTTGCATGTTTCTGACCTTGCATATACCTATAGTGTTTTTGAAATACTCCTACACTGACAGTTGACAAACTCTATACACAATGCATGTTCAGTAGGATGGGTGCTCTTGTATGCACTTCTAGCAGAGTAAAATAAGCGTCATTCTCTCAACTTAAAAATGGCAGCTGCATATTTAATTTCCCACATACGATGCTGAAAATTCAGGCACTTGTAGTGTTTGGCCTTATTGTCTCCTCTGCCAAGAGTACAGCAAAATTTTAACCAGTTTCTGTTTGCTAGTAAGGATGTTACTTGATTTCTTGAAATAGAAATTAGTTTACTAGGGAGCTTTTGGTTGTTTTGAGTTTGTAATTAATGTTAACTAAAAAGGGAGGGTTGGCATACTTATTGGATCAGTAAGAATCCATAGTGTCCAAAAGATTTGATAGAGAACAAACTCTGGTTTTTGCTTGGATTTTTTTTTTTGGGGGGGGGTGGTGTTGTGGTGGTGTTTTTTGGTGGACTAAGTACTTCTCTGTGTTTGAAAGTATATCTCTGTTTGTTCTCATTGCTCCTCATAGTTATTAATCATGATGTTCTCTGGTCCTATTTTATGGGGATTTTTATTAGGGTTTTTGTTGTTTCTGTACATTTCCTTTGAGTAACAATATTTTGTTGATCCAAAACTGAAGATGTTTCTCAGTTTGTACTCATTTCTGATCTGGAATAAAAACTTCTCATACACAAGCAGTCCTTCCACCTGAAACTGACTATTGGGTAACCATACCATAGGCTCTTATGGAAGCAGCACAGAGACAATTAGGTGTTCACTCTCTGTACTAACATATCTATATAACAAATATAATAAAGCAAATATATAATGTAACAAATATAAAGACACACTGAAGTCAAACCTGAAAGCATGTCAGTATATGTATGTAAATCTCTCTCACTCTTTCTCCTCTCTCTCTCTCTCACACACACACACACAAGAACATGCCAAATTAAGATTGTCTATGTAATGGAATGCTAAACTATATTATACTGTTCAGCGATCAGGTGGTGCTGTGTGTAAAATACCTTATTGAACCTAACCTTACCCATACCTAAGAAAGCATTAAAAGATCTTATGGAAGAGACATCTGGTGTATATCTTTCTGAAAACTAAGCTCTATAGTCAGTCTATATCCATATCCTGAAACCTGACCTGCTAGTAGAAGCCCTGCAACCTTCTGCATACAAGAAGTAAATGACATGATGTCAGAAGTAAACTAGCGCCAGGGAAGAACAAATAGAAAGAACAAAGCAACAACTGTTGCAAATAGAAGGAACAAAGCAACAAAGTTTGCAGGATCCCATCAGCATGCCCCAGAGAACATAAACTTTGATAAACCTTCACAATGGACAGACTGGAAGCAGTATTTTTGCAATACTTCAAATTGCTACAAAGCTCCACCAGGAAACTGGAGATATTCAGGAATCTAATTTATGCTACAGGGAAAACAGGAAGAGCATCTTTTTGAATCCTTTGATTTTACTTAAGAGAGTCACAAAAATGCCTATGAAAGTGTTCTGCCTATGTTTGATGCATATTTTATATCAGAAAAAATGAGGTTTATGAAAGTGCGTTTTTTTACCAGACCTTGGAAGAGACTAGCTGCAGATGTGTATGAATTCAGAGGATAGCATTCCCTGACTGCTGTTGACTAGTTTTCCTGGTATACAGAAATAATATACTTGAAAGACATAATATTTCACAATGTTATTGAGAAACTAAAGTGCACTTTTGGTCATTTCAGTATTCCATAACAATTAGTGATGAACAATGGGCCATAATTCATTGCAGCAGAATTTGTCATTTGTCATACTACTAGCAGCCGACTTTATTGTACTGGCAGCCATTGACTGTACAGACAGTGAAGGAAATCCTACAGCAGGAAAAACTATTTCTTCCTCTTCTGAATTTCAGATCAACACCACTAGCAACACAACTCCTGATTGGAATGCATAGAAACTCATAGCAACTAATGGACAGCCAGGTGGCCAAGTTGTTACACATTTGAACTGTGTAATTAGAAATACAGCATGATTCAGAGGCACTTAACAGACCGATATGTACTGGACTTCAACGTTGACGTGATAGTGTATATTTTGTAAATGATAGGAACGTAGAACTTAGAGGCAGATGTAATGGAATGCTAAAGTGTATTATACTGTTCATGCACTAGGTGGTGCTGTGTGTAAAATATCTTATTTAAGCTAACCTTAGCCACACCTGGTAGATCATTAAAGGATTTATTAGTGAACCCATCTGGTGTGTATCTCTTTGAAAAGTAAGCTCTGTAATCAGTTTATATCTGATGCAGAAGCCTGACCTGCTAGTAGAAACCCTGCAACCTACCACATGCAAGAAGTACATGACAGCCTGTGCAACCTTAGCTTAGCCCCCTTATACATATGCATTATGATGCTGCATAATAGAGCAGTTGGAGTGGAAGGTTTTGGAGTTGGATCCATGCCCCTGCAAAGAGTGTCAGGAGAAGCAGGACAAGGTCCTGGCCCTCATCTCCTGATCTCTAGTTTCTGACTACCTCAACCAGACCTACACCATTCCAGGCAGAACCATCTTCAACAATATCTGTACATGCTCATGCTTCATACCATCCACTTCCTTCCCCTCATGTCCTGCCCCGACACCAACAGGTAATATTGTTACCACCTGCAGCGAGCCCTAGTAGTCCAGTCTGTACTCCACTCTAGTTCTACCTCCCACCAGGGATAGTAGTTGGCAGCTCCTCCATAGCTTGTATCTGGCATGGTTCATGGAGCCCCCTGATACATGTCCCTTCTGCAGCAAGAGGGAGACCCTGCTGCACACTGAAGTAGTGTGCATCAGGCTGCAGCCCCTCTTCTATCTCCTTCTGACACTCCCTTACTGAGGTTCTGGCTGCACTTTACCCTTCTTGTTTTTATCCCAGCACACCCCATCCATGGTCCCACAAAGTCATCAACCTTCTCCTGGCACTGGCCAAGATGGCCATCCATCACACAACAAGGGAAGCTAGAGTGTGGGGAGTGGTACTCCATGACTGTGGTGTATATTTTTAGTCTCTTGTCAAATCATGTCACCGAGTGCAGTTTTTGTGGATGGTGTCCACTGCCATCTTAGACACTTCTGAGGAGGGGCAGGCACTGCCTGGAGTGTCCCATTCTGGTTCCATAATTGTCAACCTTTGACCTCCACTCCAATTCCTTGTTTTTCATTGTTGCCCTAAGTAATCATTTGGTGCCTGAGCTCAGTAGTTCCTCTCTGTTGGTTTAGGGTGGGTGGGCCTTATGTTTTGGAAGGGTCTTGACCCACACGTTCCCACATACTCCATAGGTACACACCTTCCAACCTCTACAACAAATAAGGCAGAGGTCTTATAGACAACAGCCTAATTCACTACACAACACTGATTTATTCCCAGAGCACCACACCTCCATTGCACTGATTTGCTTGAGTGTATTTCTTCCATATTTGAACATATCAGCCCTCATTCTGCCCTCAGGTACTGCTAAGGAACCCCTCTACCCCAGAATTCGCATATGAGTGAGGCAACCAACTGCAAAACAGAATAGCCTTGCCCATGGCTAGGCTGCCCCAACATGCAAATTGAGCCTAAACAGACTCTCTGTTTGGGAGGAATAGCTAATGGACCAGAGACCAAGTGACAAGCTCACGTGACCAAGTCTGACGGGGTTCCTGGTGTCTGGACCTGAGCAGCTGGGGCTTGGGTGAGTGTTGAACTTGTAACACCCTGCCCCCACACTCAGTCACCACTCCTGCCCCACGCTGGAGAAGGGGCAGCCCCATCCTTCACCAAACAACGACGAAAAATGTTTGCTGCCTCCTGAAGAACACTGCAAAAGAAGGGGCTACATTTTGTTTTAATTTTAGAAAGTATTTGCTTTTGAGGGTTATTGATCGAAATGTGCTGAGCTGTTTCCTTATTCAAAGGAGTATTAATAAAGTGGAAATTCTTAGTAAAATAAAATTTTCTTACGATACTTATATTGTGCAATATAGGGAAACGCTTACTGTTTCCAGTCCATTTTTACATTATTTTAAAATATATATATTGGCTTACAAAGCAGGTGTGTGTCGGGGGTGGGACTCGGACCCATTCTGGGCACCACCAAAAATTATATAAACCTGCCAACCCTGCCTGTTAGGCCTCCCCTGTACCAAGGGACAGCTAGAGTTTAATGCAGCCAAGGATGCCCTTCATCTGAAAGGGCGACTTGTCAGTTTCCACGCAAGAGATGCCAGCCCTTCTCATTTTGCTCCAGCGCCATCAACCAGCAAGTCCTGTGGGGACACTTTGAGGGCATTTTAGTTATTTTTTACTTAACTTGAGAGTAGTTCACATTTATTGTTGTGCAACTGGTTGATAGCGTGAAGTCCCTTGTCTGTTCCCTTTCCTTTTTTTTTTGTTTTCCCTTATCCTTTCTGGGAATAAAATGTTTGTTTATCTTTATAATCTATCAGCCCTTGATTTTCTTCCTTCATTATGAGTAATGACTTACAGATCATAGGGAACATCTGTTAGTTTATGTACCTGGCTGCTTGGTGGAGGCACTGAATGCGAAGAATATCTAACAATTAGATAACTGGGGGAAAACAATGTGAGGAACTCAGAATAGGATTGTGTTACTTCTCATAAAAAAGTCAAGTAAATTATACTATAAATGTTCACTTTTATCCTGTGTTATGCAGAGTGCCTGCACTCAGATCCATACATGACCTCTAAAGGAACAAGATGAATGCACCTCATTAAAAGCACAAAAAGCCACAACTCCACTACTCTGGAAATTCCCAGACGCATATTCTATATATAACATTACTACACCTCAGATACACAGAGAGCCCTTCTTTTAAGAGGACTCTCAAGTTGCTCAACAAAGAATTATAAACAATACACTCAACTCAGGAAAGAAAGCAATTTTCACAGAAGATCAATGGATTTTCTTAGGTATGATTGCAAATGGCAGATTAGGAATTTACAAAGCAACCATGCTGTCATCAATTATTTAAGTGCTATCACTATGACTTTTACTGCCAAATAAGCTGTGCTGGTACCCATGTTCTCCTGAACGTAGAAGCTGCAGATTTATCATCTCTCCATCCATGAATGTCAGCTTTTTAATTTGGCCCATGAATCACATGATTTGATTCTTATTATTTATTATAAGCAAACTTCATATTCAGCAGGAAGAGCCTTCAATGCTGAATCATGCAGGCCTCACTGAATAGATTGTGGAAGCTGTTAGGGCATACAACATGCAGAGATGATGTATCTCTCAGACAAACCTAATTGTGTGTGTTTTCAGTGCATGATTGATTTAATTCTGTTTGTATGACACGTTTAAAATGTGTAACAGTTCCTTTCAAATCTCACACAATGGGTTCTGAAATAGGAAGGGAGAACTCCTAATTAGGGCTGAAATAGTTAGACAATGGTTTAACTGAAACAGTTTAATAAATAGTGTGAATCTACAACAACATTTACTAATGTCAATGTTTTACAGACACAACTCTGCTGTGGACTAGATGGACTGCTGATCTGTACTGGCATGAAAATGCATATATTCCTTACGTTATGACTTTCCAGTTTTGATATACAAGTTCCGTGTGGAAAGACAACATTAAGCCCAGTAGTCTAAAATCCAGTTTTGGACTAGGAGAATGGAGAGGAGGGAAAAGCTAAACAAATGTGGGCCCGCACATCCCTCGGCTTGCACCGCTTCCCACAGCCCCCATTGGCCTGGGACGGTGAACTGCAGCCAGTGGGAGCCATGATCAGCCAAACCTGCAGACGCAGCATGTAAACAAACTGGCCCAGCCCACCAAGGTGCTTACCCTGGTGGGCCGTGTGCCAAAGGTTGCTGATCCCTGGTCTAGAATATCCTCAACTTGTGTAAATCAGGATAGCTCAATTGACTATATGTAGCTATGCTGATTTACACCAGATAGGGACCTGGCCCATAATGTTTATGTGAGTGACATGGACAAGCCTCAGTAATGGGCTAAGTTATAAGGAACTTCTTGTAGATGGAACTTGCCATTTGTGGTACTCAGTCTTCAGCTGATGGGGAGAGGGGTCACTGATATGTCTTGCAGTAGTATTGGTAGGGAGAGGCCAGTTTTCTATCAGGCTAAATTAAACCTCTAATAAAGTTGCAGTGGGTATCTTTAATCCACTTATCTGTGTAGCTTTTATTTATTTGCTCAGGCTGTGAGACTCAACAATGTGTTTTGTGTGATTCTGCAATTGTTAACTTTATAACATACACATGTGAAATTTAACGAAGCAGATTTATCACAAGCAGTGCCATTGAGATCCAGACCTTTCCCTTCAATTTGCATCCCGTGTTTTGCTGCTTTACAAAGCATTCCTATTCCTCTGTGTTGTGACTCCTTATCATGTGATAATATGAAATGTTACTTTTCCTTTATATGTGCTGCTGCTTCGTGACCTAAATATCATCAGTATTTTAGATATCTTGAATAAGGCATATTGATTCCTCTAGTTTTCATTGTGATGGATGACAGCCAACCCTGCCTGTCTGTTGTTTAGACATATTCTGGGTGAGTTGCTGTAGGCCTATACACATATGCAGAAAAAACACCTTGCCTTGATGTAATTATTATTGCTTTGGAGGTTACTTTTTTGTGTCTCTTAAAAAATTTCTCTAACTTGTTCTGGGATACAGGCCTGTGCTTTAAGCATAAGAGTATTCTTCTTCCCCTAGAAGGTGGGTTTAAGGAATTGATATCCTGGTGACAGCTGAAATCAGTTGTGGCACTCATGTATCATTAGGATGTCAACAAATTCAGAGGTTAGAAGCTTGGGCCACAATGAGAGTGGGTCTTATGGTAAGAAAAAATAAATAGTAAACATATTACAGGAACCTGGCTTGGGAAGAAATACTCATGTAATTTTATACCATCCCAATCTTTTTTTTAAACACTCTTTATTGCAAACATTACAAGAATAGACATGTTGATAATTCTTTTCTTTTGTTTTCAATGACATCTACATCTGCACTATACCTATATCATGATCTCCAAAGAAGGGGTATGGAAGGGGTAAGTCATATGTATTTTTAAATAATTGACTGTTTCCTTTTTCCTTTCAAATTCCTTTGAGTTCTGTGTTGTCCTTGTTGAGACTTGTCCCATTATAATGTTTACTCTAATCAGTTTTACCTCTGGGGGCCATCCATCTTCCCATCAAGAGCAAGCTGCTATGTTCTTGTTGGAGGCTGTAACCACATGTGAACAGCCTGTTTTGGGAGGTCTCCTTAATCGGCTTGAAAAGATCCTTTCTTTTACTTCCACAGAGGCCCTTTCTCAGTCACTGGTGGTTAGATTGTGGGTTATTACAGAGCGCTTCCTCTCTTAGTCTGAGCTACCCTGCAGAGAAAGTTGCAGAGTATGGGGCCCTGGCTCTTTTAAAGACGTGCCCTGACTAACTTTGCATCAGTTAGCCAAGGATGAACCCTTTAAGTTGGGAAAAAGCTGAGGCATCCAAAAGTCACTAGTCACTGAAAATCCTGGTCACCTATCTCTGTCTGTTTCTGTGTGGTTAGCAGAAAGGGGGAATGTCTCATCAAAACTAGGAGGGTCTCCAGTGGCTCTGCAGCCCAGGAAGACAGTAGAACCTCATTTTTTGTAGCAGTGCCTTCAGTAATTTAATAAATAAACACAACAGACTGTTATACTCTTATTTAATGCATTGCAGGAAACATACGCTATTGATACCTGGAGGTGTAGTGAGCAATTAGTTCTACATGCTTGGCTTTACTTTAGATGTAATTGCTAAACAGGTAGTTTTGATTTGCATGGGATGATTCCTTCTTGTGCCTTATACTGCAATCTCAAAATGACATTGCTGCATTCTGTTCATGCCTAAAAAGACAGTGAAGGGGGAAATGAACAGAACCCATTTAAAATACGAGAATGGGAAAGAGAAAGATGACAAAAGAAAAACTGCAAAACAATAATAAAATGATTGAATGCAGCATAAACAATGACTTACTCTGCATTTTTAAAGCATCAAAAAGACTTTTAGCTGTTTATAGTGCTATTATGAATACTTAAGACCATTAAAGTTTAGTGTCATAATACTGTTTCCTGGAGGATAGGCACTGAGCTTTCATCTCTAATCCTCCCCCACAGCAGGAATCCTGCTTCCTTCTTCTCCTCTGCTCTCTTCCTTCTTCTCCTTTCTCACCATTTAGCCACTCACTAAGCCCTTCCTCTTTCTGCCACATATGTACTGATGCACCTAGTAAGCCTTGCACTCCCCACACATTTCCTCTCAAGTGCTTCCCCCATATGTTTCTGTATCCCATGTGATTTATTCACTGGCCTCAAGCTAACATCCTGATGTGACATTTTTCCTTTTGCTGAAGCCTAAGAAACTAGCCAGACCCTCCAAGTAATATTCAGTCTCTTCCTTGTGTAAGTCAATGTGTATTAAACAATTAAATTTCTGATCTGCTTTAATATATACCCTATAGTCTAAATCTGAACTGGAACTGTAAACATTCAGAACAAGAATTCTTCCCACCTCTCCCTAGAAATACTAAGATAATTACTGTAGATATTCCCTCTAGAGCTCCTGTATTTGAACCTCGGTCTTATCTTTAATTTTAAAAGTTTTGCTTCAGGAAAGAAACAACTGATATCAGAGCTGGTCAAACATTGTAAGAGTAGTAACAAAAATCATTCAGATCATAAATGGCTGTTTGGTTGATTACGTTCATGCCTTTTTATTCAGCATTAACAAACATTCACGCTAATACGGTTCATTTCACCCAAATGTTTAGGTCATGGCTGTTCTTTGTAAACATTCCTGTAGTATAATGTAACCAGAAATAATAGCACATGAGTAGGAGTACGTGCTATTCACGGTTTTATCACTCAATATTTTGTATTCTTGGATTCAAATAGTTTCAGTCATCAATCAGGCAACAGAAACAATATCATCCAAACAATCACTTATCATTCACTAATAGTACATAATCAAAATGAAGGTTGCAATCCATAGACTGATGACTGTTCATCAGTATACAGTAAATCAGGATCAGTTCACAAATCATTTGCTAACAGGAAAAAAGGGCTAAACTAATGACATATAGGGTAATAGATCATAAGCTGCAGCCAAGGAGCACAAAGGAAGAGGTCACAAAGGTGTCCTTTCAGCTTCCCCAGTACTGATGCCAAAGAAGCACCTCTCCTTCTAAGGCTGCTCTAAACTGTGCCAACGGTCAACCACATAAAAGACTGCTACAGATGCCAGGCTTTGCTGGGGAGAAGGGAGCTCCACCAATACACTGTCAGCAGCAGGGTGTGTGGGGTTGAGGCTTGTAGACAGTATGTAAGAATTCCCCTATAAGAGGAGAGAGCTCAAATTTAGGTCTTCGTGCCAACACAGTACAGCTCAGCATAAAGGCTACTATTTGAAACAAATACTTCTATCAGCTCTAATACATCTAAAGAATATTGCCATTGAAAACTATGTATTGTATTGTTAAGTACATTGTTTACTTCTATTATTTTAAGACCAGACTGTATACTGTAGAGAGGACCCAAACTACAAAATTCGCATGTGGATTTTGAGCTTGCCAAAGTTTGAGGTGTTTGCAGTCTGGGTTTCTGGTTTGATCCATTATAAGGACCAGGAACAATTGAAAAAATTAGATCTGGAGTAACATAAGGTTTTCAATTCCCTCAGTGCCAGAGGTGTGTTATCTCTTCTGTTTTGCTTCAGGCCCATCTTTAGAAGTGGTACATTTTAATGGCTAAGATTTGGGGGCCAAAATATTGTTTCATTAGGAAACGTGCTTTGATTGCTGTATGAATAAATAAGGGATATATAGTTCCACATGAATCCAAATGGAAGGTTTTGAAATAATTTCTGTAAGAGTATGAGTATAGCTAGCCTTTGGGGCTGGCATGTGAAGTTTGAGTTGGAGTGTCATTTTAATTCCTCCAGCCTCCAGTCAAAATGTAACAGCAGAGTAACAAGACAAAATAATGATGACAGGTGAAAAAATGGTGATACGAGGTTGAGAGAAAAATATCTGAGGTGCACCAAGTTCCTTGAGACAGAAGCCAGAGGGAAGGGGAGCCAGAGAAGAGTGAAGAGAACTGACTGAGAATATAACACTTAAGGCAGAAAGTCTTGGAATGGAAAGGAAGAAAACCAGTAGGAGGCATTGAACGAAAGCACGAAAACTCAAAGCAAAAATCTGCACATATCTTTCCTTGGTTTTATTTCTGTTACGATAAAACTCAGCCTGTTCAATATCTGAGAAAGTAGAAAAGCAGGCCAAGATGCTTGCAGCCACTTCATACTGTGCTTTCCAAGTCCAGGCATAAAGCAGACATAAAAAGCATACTGTACCACCTGGATACTTTTCACATTTATGCTTAACATTAGAGTCATTTTCTAGTTGCTGCACTGCTGATTATAAGCCCTGCCATTAGACATGGTACAGACATACTTCAGTAGGAGGGCCTAGCTGGTAGAGGGAGAGGGTGTTCCTTTTCACTGGGAAGATGGAGAGGTTTGTTGAGTTTTTTTTAGAAAAAGAAATACCCTGACTGTCAAAATGAATTTGAAAAGCTAAAAGGTTAAATACAAGGAAAGGAGATTGAAAGAGATCAAGACAGTCATTTTTCAAATTTCCTTAAACTCTATTTAGTCTTTCTTCCTCTATCTCCCACTGTGCTGCTGAGTTCTAACACTTTGTTCGTTTCAGTTTATTTTCTCCTTTTCTTCAAATTGCATTTTTTTGTGTGTGTGACACTTGGGAATCCTTTCCCACTAGTACTAAATCTTGTACAAATTATTTAGAATGTCATTTAGAAGAACCAAAGTGTGGGCATGGTCAGAGAGGTACTGTTCTGAACAAGGCACATTCTTTACTGCCACTTATCTGTGCCCCCAGAAGTCTTCTAAACTTTATTCACTCAGTTTGCTCACAAAATCATTGTTTACTGTTATCAATTCAGAGTCAATATAGCTGCTGAAGAGCAAGCTGTACACTGTCCTTCCTTCTGTAGCAGTAAATAGTCAGCTAAAATTTTGATTCCAGAATTTTTCTCCTTATGATCACTGCTAGTGATATATGAAGCAGAAAGAACAGCTTGTTTTGTGGATGGGAAATTGAGCTTACTGTAAAAAAAAAAACCAACATTTTTTTTTTTTTTACCTATAACATGAGCAAATCTGTTGGTGAAGTCAGTGATGAAGAAAAACACAGGAAAATGAGGCTACCGTTTTTACAAAATCACATCCCTGATCATAGTCATGCACTAAATCCCTTTGAAAGTACTCTATGCATAACTGTGCTATTTAACGTGAAATGTTAAGAGATGATTCTGGAGAAGCTCAACAGGAAAATGCAACTGAGATTTAAATGCTCATGTGTTTATTTCCCTTTAATAATATGTACCCATGCAGTGAGGATATGAAACCACAGAGACTTGAATATAAAACTGCAATCTTACTGCTTATCTTCCAGTGTTATACCAGTTGGAGTTGTATGCAAGTGGGGTCACCTGAATTGATGATGCAGCTCCAAGTATTCCACTGATCTTTTTTAATGTGTGTTTTTAGCTGTAGAGCAATTCTGAACAATTACATGTAACACAAAGGTGGTTCTGTCTGGAATTGCTTCAGAGATTACAGATTCATGGATAAGGCCAGAAGGAACCATTCCGATCCTCTGGTCTGATATCTGCATAACTCAAGCCATAGGACTTATCTGAATTAATTCCTGTTTTAACCAGAGCATCTCTTTTAGAAAAAACATCCAATCTTGATTTTAAAATGGTCAGTGATGGAGAATCTACCACAGACCTTCATAAGTTGTTCCAATAGTTAATTACTGCACTGTTAAAAAATTGTGCCTTTTTCTACTCTAAATTTATCTATCTTCAAGGCATTGGATCTTGTTATATTTTTTCAGCTAGATAGGGCAACCCCCACTACTATCGTATATCTGCTCCTCATGTAGATACCTATAAGGCTGACGAAGTCACCCCTCAACCTGCTCTTTGATAAGGTAAATAGATTGAGTTCCTTAAATCATTCACTATAAGAATTGATTTGCAGTCCTTTAATCATTCTTCTGGCTCTTCTCCAATTTTTCTAAAGCCTTCTTGAAGTACGGACACCAGACCTGGACACACTATTCCAATAGTGGTCACTCCAGTGACAAATACAGAAGTAATACAATCTTCTTATTCCTAATGGATATTCCTCTGTTTAGATCACTTTTGTCCTTTGGGCCTCAGAATTATATTAGGAGCTTATGTTCAGCTTGATTATTCACCAGTTCTTTTTTCAGATTCACTGCTTCCCAGGATAGATCCTCCATCCTGTAAGCCTGGCCTGTATTCTTTGTATGATTTTGCATTTGACTGTATTGACACACATATTGCTCACTTGCTCATGGCTTACCAAACATTTTAGATAGCTCTGTACTAGTGACCTGTCCTCTCCATTATTTACTATTTCCCTAATCTTTGTGTGATCTAAAAACTTCATTAGCAATGATTTTTTGTTTTCTTTAAAAGTGTTTAATTTCATAGAGAAAGAACTGATCCCTGCAGAACCCCCTAGAAACACACCCATTTAATGTGTCAATTTACTGTGTGCCTTGTTGATTTGTATTGTGTTACTTTTAAAAATTAATATGTGTGCTATCAAGTAAGTGTCCTACTTTTAGATCTTTTAGATCAACACTATTAATTTTATCAATAAAACCTGTAATCTCATGAAAAAAGATATCAAGTTAACTTGCCAAGATAGATTTTCTATAAACCCATGTTGATTAGCATTATTTCTATTATCCACCTTTAATTTCTTGTTAACTGACTCCACTAACAACTGTTCCATTATTTTGCCCGGGGTTGATGTCCAGTTGACAGGCCTATAATTAGCCAGATCATCCTGGTTATCCTTTTTAAATACTGACACAATATTATCTTTCTTCCTATCCTCTGGAACATCCCCAGTGTTCTAAGAATCATTGAAAATCAACATAAATGGTCTATATTGCTCATCAGCCTGTTTTTAAAACTCTTGAATGCAAGATATTTAGACCTGCTGATTTAAAAATGTCTAACATTAGTAGCTGCTGTTTAATCTCCACGTGAGTTACTATTGGCATGGAAAATATTTCATCCTCATCATATGACATGAATATATCACTTTTCTGATATAAAGAACAAAATATTTATTGAATACTTCCACCTTTTCTTCATTATTATTAACGATTGCATCATTTCTATCTAATAATGAACTAATACTATTGTTAGGATCCTTTTTGTTTCTAATATACCTATCGAAGTTCTTACTGTCCTTAACTCTGCTGGCTGAAGATTTCTTCATGTGTTATTTTGCTTACCTTATTAATTTTCTACAGTTATTAGCTTCTGATTTATATTCATTGCTATTAACTTCCCCATTTTTCCGTTTGTTATAGATACATGTTATAGCTGCTTTCCCTTAGTTTTTCAAACCCGTATAGCCTTCTTTCTTGATTATGGCTTTTGGGTTACCTAGTTAAATATTCTTAAACAGCTTCTACGTATCCTTCACATTTTTCTGTTTAAATGCTTTCTGCCAGTTGATTTGGTTTATAATTGGAGCAAGCCAAAATCACTGTGTTTAATTAAAATATTTATTCCAAAATCTTAGCAGTTTTTAAACAAAAACTATTAGAACAGCTAAATGAATAGCAAATAGGCCAGGGTAAAAATATTCAAAACAAAACAAAACAGAGAACAAAAAGATAAAGATTGGAAAAGGAAAAAAAATGTTGGGTTACATTTCCTCTTTCTCTCCAACTACAGTGGTGTGAATAATTTTGGGGTGAACCACAAACTATTTAAAAAAAATGGGAAGGGGGTGCAATCAAAAAGTCAAAAACAATATTATTTAAAAAAATAATAAACTGAAATTTTGAAAAAAGTTATTTATTTCAGACTGAAAATCTAAAAGTTTTGTTTCAGAAATGTCAAAATGAAATGTTTTGATTTTTTTGTAATTTTTTCATGGTATTGAAACTGATACAAATTTGCAAAATATTTTGGTGTCACTGAATCACCATTTTTCTCTGAAAAAAGTTTCAGACAAAAACTTTGCCCATCTTTACCTCCAACTCCCCTTTTTCTGTCCTTTCCTATCTTTGTTGCCTACTTAACATCTGACTATTCATTTTAGTGCTTATTATTATGAGTAGCATTAAAACAGGCACTGGATTTCATAGGTGTCATTCAGAGTATAATCTGAAGAGATTGAGATCCCACAGATGTAGTATGAACAATATATACTCATCTATATGATTATGTGCAGGCACATATATCTGGTCTTTTCTATCTACTTAAATGAGCTATACTCAAATATTTGCATATGCTTAACTTTGAAAATTGGGTCCTAAATGTTAGAATTGGCTTTATTCTCCAATCAGCATGGCTCTAAAATTACAAATGTTAACAGACTCTCTTTGGGTACATATACACTGCACATTTCTTTCATCAGTGTACATACCTGTGTGGCCACCCTAGCTTGGGTACAGATATCCATGTATCTGGTGAGGCATGGCTTAGGCAAATACATTAAAGACGTGCTTGAAGGCTATGAGTATATACACAAGTATAAACCTTACACAGCTCTCTAGTCGCCTTACGCAGGAAAAGGCTCTGGTAGTATGGGGGCAGTGGGGAAAGGGTCTATTAGGTCCCTATTGCTGGAGGGTTCCCCTGCTGTAAGGCAAGACACTGGCAGCAGGGAAAGGCTCAGGCAGCTGAGTCTTCTACTGCTGTTTCCACCCTGCCAGATTCCTCCATGCAGTGAAAGGCTCTGGCAGCGGGGAGCTGCTGATGCTTTTCCCTGCTGTGTCCCCTCTGCCAAAGCCTTTCACTGAACACAGCTGGCTTTCACTGCAGTGTGTAGCTACATGTACACTACATGCCATCACTAGTAGTGTGTAGAGTAGAAGTATCGTATGGCTGTTGGTAAGAAGTGGTGGACTCCTGAATATTAATTAGGTAGATTTGCTTTACAAAATTCTGAACATATATATTTTCCATCCCATTTGTCTCTCTCCTTTGTTTAGACAGTGAGCTCTTCAGGGCATGCGCTGTCTTTCTGTGTGTTTGTTCAGCACTTAGTACACTGGGACCCTTATCTGGGTTGGGGCCTCTAGACTTTACTGTAATAAAATGATAATTATAATTAATAATGCATGTGCTTCTTTATTTTTTTTAAAAAGAGAGAGGGTTTCTCTATTTACCTGTGACAAAGGCTTATTTTGTTAAAGTTATAACCTGAGGTCTCATGATTAGGGCCCTACCAAATTCACTGCCATGAAAAACGCGTCATGGACCATGAAATCTGGTCTTTTGTGCGCTTTTACCCTATACTGTACTATACAGATTTCTTGGGGGAGACCAGCGTTTCTCAAACGGGAGGGTTCTGACCCAAAAGGGAGCTGCAACATTATTTTAGGGTGGTCATAGTATTACCACCCTTATTTCTGCTCTGTCTTCAGAGTTGGGCAGCCAGAGAATGGCGGCTGTTGGCCAGGCACCCAGCTCGGAAGGCAGTGCCCCGCCAGCAGCAGTGGAGAAGTCAGAGTGGCAATACATACCATGCCACCCTTACTTCTGTGCTGCTGCCGTCAGAGCTGGGTGGCCAGAGAGTGGCAACTGCTGACTGAGGGCCCAGCTCTGCAGGCAGCAGCACAAAAGTAAAGTGGCATGGTATGGTATTGCCACCATTACTTCTGCGCTGCTGCTGGCGGTGGCTTTGCCTTCAAAGCTGGGCTCCAGGCCAGCAGCCTGCCACTCTCCAACTTCCCAGCTCTGAAGGCAGTGCAGCCACCAGCAGCAGCGCAGAAGTAAGGGTAGCAGAACTGCAATTCTCCCTACAATAGCCTTGTGACCTCCTGCCCCTCAACTGCATTTTAGGTCTGGACTCCTGCAATTACAACACCATGAAATTTCAGATTTAAATAGCTGAAATAATGAAATTTATGATTTTTTAAATCCTATGACTGTGAAATTGGCCAAAATGGACTAAGAATTTGGTGGGGCCCTACTCATGGTATTTTCTTTGAGATGTTATAGAGGATCAAGATAATGATTCATAGTCACAGTAATTCAAAAGAACTCTCAGATGTTATAATATAGATTTTTTTCAGATTTTATTATTACTTTAATATTGGAAATGTCATACTGTTTGTAAACATATTTTCCCTTTTTACCTTCTAGAAGGGAATTTGGCTTTCCTGAAAGTGTTTTTGTGATTGTAGTATAGTACATGAATCTCTTTGATCAATAATGCATTGTGACTGTCTGCTCTACAGCAGCTTGTCTGACTCTTATGTTTTCCCCAAGGTGAACACCAGGTTCATTCTCTGAGCAGGTTACCAGAGTATGGTAAAAATCAACATGTTTAGGCAGGTTGGTTTTCCCAAGAGAGTGAGGTCAACACCTTGCTGACATATGTAGCATTATGAAAAACGGAAGTCTGTTCCCTAAGCAGAGCCTTTTGGATCTCAGGTGGGTGGTCGCATACCAGCTGCCTAAAACCAAAGGCATTTCATATTGCAAGAGAAAAATCACAATGATCTTGAACCAGGCAATAAGTTAGATGTTTATGAAATGCTGCATATCAACAACAATGGCTTATTGTTTTGATAAGTAACATGATTACTTATACAGGAAACAGGAATTTCAAATTCAACAGATGAATGCTTTGAATCTTCACTAGAATTATTATGGGTGGATGCCAGTTTGCATTTTCATTACCCAGCAAGAAACAAGATCACAGGCTATCTTTATATTTATAATACAGTTTATAAGAATTTGAACTTTCTCGGGTAAGAACATTTTAAGTCAGTTTCACTAAATTTTCCCCTGTTTAGTACCTGTGTGCTGTAATTAATTCAGGGACAAATGGAATGATGAAAATATTGTATATAGAATGATCCAAAAGCTCTGAGGCTCAATGAAAATTTGTGACGTTCTGCCGGAATTTATATGCAAAGGTGGCATTTTGTTTGTGAAAGAGGAATTGGACTAAGATGTGTGATGTTGTATATGACTAATGATAACAGCAATTAACAGGAGAGAATATGAAATAAGAGGGGGAAAGATTAGAAACAGCGACACCATGCAGGATAAAGATAAAACAGCATTCTGGAGGGTTTAAGTCCAAGCAAGTTACTGTAATGAATTTCTGTGTTGCAAACTATTAGGAACCATATTGTAACCCCTTTTACTCACATCGATAAGCAGTTACTCACACAAGATTGAGACTACTTGTGAATTCACCAATATGCATAAAAGGAATGTGACCTACCCTAGAAAAGTCACACACACATTGAGAGCCAGGACAAAAGCTAAAAGATCTCTGCTATACCTACTAGTAGGATAGGTAGTCACTTATCATCTCTCAGCAACAACCACACTAGAAGGCACATCACCCAGTTCATATACACAAAGCCAGGATGTCACACCCTTCAATAATTTACTTTCAAGAATATAGTTCTGGTGAGAATACCTCTTTTTTCTTCTTTGTTCAGCTAAGAGCAGGCCAGCACTCCAGAGGCCAGATGAAAAAATATTAAATGCTAGATTTTCACATTGTATACTTAATTAAATCATGGGAAACTAATGATAAGCAATATAATACTAAGTAATAAACTTATATTTCTGTAACTTAGATTTGGTACTGTAATTTGATTAAGAATCTAGAACAATACAAAATCAACATAGCACACATTAAAAAGAGGGTAACTTGTAGGTCTAAAATGTAATATAATGGGGAATCACCGTTAAGCAGATGTGTTTCTAGTGGATTCTGTTGGGGGATTGGTTCTTATCCCTACACTATTTCATGGCTTTTTTCCTCAAAGGCCTAGAAGAAAACATAATTTTATCAGTGATAAAGTTTGCAGGTGATACAGTGGTTGGGGGCATGGTAAATAAGAGGACAGGTCAAGCAAGCAAGCAAATACACATTTTATTACCACCAAATGTAATGTCATACATCCAGGAACAAATAATACAGGTCTTACTTATAGGATGAGGGACTCTGTCCTGAGAAGCAATGACTCTGAAAAAGATTTGGGGCCATGGTGGATAATCAGCTGAACATGAACTCCTCATGCAGCTATGTGACCCAAAGGGTAATGCATTCTTGAATATATAAGCAAGGGATACTCAAGTAGGAGCAGAGAGGTTATTTATCTCTGTTATTGGCAGTGATGCAAATATTACTGAAATACTGTGTCCAGTTCTGGTGTCTATGATTTAAGAAGGATGTTGAAAAATTGGAGTGTACAGAGAAGTGCCAAAAGAATGATTAAAGGATTGGAAAACATTTCTTATAGTAACAGACTCAAGGAGCTCGCTCTATTTAGCTTAACAAAGAGAAGGTTAAGGGTTGACTTGATCACAGTCTACAAGTAGTACACGGGGAACAGAAATAGGATAATAGAGGGCTCTTCAAACTAATAGACAAAGGTATAACAAGATCAAATAGCTGGAAGTTGAAGCTAGATAAATTTAGACTGGAAGTAAGGTGTACATTTTTTAATGGTATATAGTAATTAACTTACAAAAGGTATATGGTATATGGTACAACTTACAAGAGATTGTGGTAGATTAGCCATCACGGGCAATTTTTAAATCAAGATTGGATGTGTTATGCAGGAAATCAGACTAAATGATCATAATCGTCTCGTTTGGCCTTAGTATCTATAAATCTAAGAACACATTCAAAGTACTGTACAGTTATTAATCAATTTATCTTCTGAACAGTCCTGCAAGGCAGGTCAGTACTATTAATGTAACATATGGGGAAATGGAGACTGAGAGCTGAATACATCCATCCCAGGCCAGTCAACAAGAAGTTGACTGTGGTAGGCAGTCCTGACAGTTGAACGTAACTATCACTTAGAAGTGGTCAAAATTTTCCCATCAGAAAATGTAGTTCACTGGAGGCAAATTTTTCATGAGACATAGTTGAAAATCAACAAAGTTGTTTATTTTCCATCAGGAAATCAGAAGCAAACATTTTGTTTCTAAGCAGCCCTTTGAAGCTAAACAAATTAATATGTTCTGAAATGTCAATTTGAAATTTTGTAAAAGGATTTTGAAATATAGATGTAAAGATAAATGTAGTTGCAAATAGACATTTCCATTTAAAATGTAGTTTTAATAAGAAATGTTGAATTGAAATTTAAACTGTTGATATTTTAATCAACATTAACACAAACAAATTTATTTTGAATCAACATTTTTCGAATCATCGCTTTAGGAGGGACTGCAAGGGTCATCTAGTCTAACCCCCGGCCAACATGCAGGAATTGTTGTGTCTAAACCATCCAAGACAGATGGCTACCCAGCCTTCTTCTGGAAACCTTCAATGAAGGAGCTTCCATAACCTTCCTAGGCAGTCTGTTCCATTCTCCTACTGTTCTTATCCATAGGAAGTTTTTCCTGAGGTTTAATCTAAATCTGCTATTCTGGAGTTTGAACCCATTGTCTCTTGTCCTGCCTTGTGTGGCAACACAGATCAACTTTCCTCCTTCTTTTTTATGGCAGCCTTTCAAGTATTTGAAGACTGCTATCATGTCCCCCCTCAATCTCCTCTTTTCCAGACTAAATGTACTCAGTTCCTTCAGCCTTTGCTCATATGGCTTGTATTCTGTCCCTTTGATTATCTGTGTCACTTGCTTCTGGATCCTTTCCAGTATTCCAGCTGAGCAAAATGAAGATTTGTTTCTGATGGTGAAATATTTCATTTCAACATTTCCTATTCAAAATTTTTCAGGTCTTCTTCTTCTATTAAATTTTTGATATTTGGGCCAAAAGCAATGGTCAAAATACTGGATTTTCGCACAAAGCATTCCTGGGTTCATTCCTCCCCATCACAATGCCTCCCCAACCTTGTATAGAATCTTAGAATCATTTCTCAGGTGCACTAAGAACTTTAATTGCACCTCTGAAAATAATTCTAAGGGTTTGTATGCCTCAGTTCCTGAGGGCCTGAACCTGAAGCCCTTATGAGCCAGATTTTCAAAAGAAAACAGGACTAGATTTTCAAGTGCTCAGCACAATCAGAACCAGATTTCTAAAATAGCTGCTTTCCCATTTAAGCACTTTGATAAAGGCTGGATTTTCAAAAATGTTCAGGTCCCATTGTGATACTGATAGGTTTTTAAGAGAAGAGAAAGAGGTTTTAAAAGCACATCCTCCTATGGCAAAGAACTGCCTGTTATTTCCGAAAATAGTTGTTTTAATCCAAAAATATAACCTCTGCATAGCTATAGATTTATTTGTAAATGTCTTTAAATGTTTTAGATAGAATCCCAATAAGTAAGTGAACTATTAAATATGAAATACTAAAACAAACTGAGCTGAACAAATTAAAACACGCCTGCGGCAACAAACAGGTTTTTATGTTTTCTCTCTCTCTCTCTCTCTCTCTCTCTCTCTCTCTCTCTCTGCTGTGTCTATCTATCTGATGGATAATGTGACAAAAAAATCTTCACTGAATTCAAAATTCCAAATAAGCAGTATGAGCAGTCCCACTGCTTTTCTTCAGTTTTAGCCATTCACGTGGCCAATTGTAGTCAGGGACCATGATTCAGCAACGGCAGCTGACTTGGAAGGACAAAAACACAGATGTTGGAAATCACTGAAGAGTGGAAAATCTGAGTGCTGGTATTTCGTTCTCTATTTGTGTGTATGTGTATACATATTCTCACACACAGAGTAAGTTCAAGGTCTGTCTTTTCTTTGTTTCTATTATTTTTTTGAAAACACCTCATTTGCCCTTCCATATTGGCTCATGCCTGTTCTCAGAACTTGCCTGGGTCATATTTCCTCACCCACTGTCCCCTACCCTTCGCCCCCTCCACACAGAGGGAAAAATATTCTTATAAAAATAAAACACTGCAGTACTGCTATCATAAGAAGTAGCATTTTGCACCATTATTATAATATTTTTTATTAAAAGTCTTGTTTGTTTAAGGCTGTATTCAGGGCTCTGTAGCCACAGGTATCATCATTTCATCAGATCTAGTATACTAAGAGGGAATAAACTTGGTCAGTATTTGGATAGGAGGCTCAAGGAAAACTCTGGAAGCAGTTGAGAAGCAGTTGAGGCTATGACTGCTGACACAGAGCAAGATACCTGAGTCCATGTTGGGGGACTGCTAGGTTCAATTGTCTGGACCAGTTAGAGTTCATTAGAATTATAAGTGATCTTTGACAGTTTGGTTTCCTCTTAATAGTTGAATTTAGCACTGTCCTGACGCACTCCTCCCTCTACTTTCTCCAGTAATTTGGGGGAGATGGAGTAGATTGACAATAGCAAATTGAGGCTAGGAGCGAATCAGACTCTAGCTGTTATAGTGATAGCGGGTGGGGGGAGTAAACATTCACCATTTTGAAAGGGTGGTTGATGGGAAGACAGCTAATATATTTTAAGCAGTCTTTAGACACTAGATATTTGTGTGCACTGGAAAGAGTGCACTGGAAAGAATCCTTTTGTGCCAAATTACACCCAATTTGAGCGCCATCATCTGACCTGTGGGGGGCAAGAATGGGATGTAGGAATGGTGGTATATCAGAGAATCCTGAAGACCCAAAGAAACAGTCGGCTAATCTTGCTTGCAATAAGATTCTGTTCAGTTATAAGATGAGCTCATGTTGCTATTGCATTTCACATATGGGCCCCACCGTGCTAGTTGCTCTGTGCAGACAGATCCTGTGCCTGTATGTGCCTCATTTAAAATTGTCTGAAGGCACAGCACAACTTGTAGGTTTTACAAGTGATATATTTATGTTATTCATTATATGCTTTCAGTTCCTATTATTGTCCAGACATCTTTAAAAAACCGATGCACAAAATCAAACCAAAGGAAGGGAGGTATTTTTGCTCTTTTGACAATTTTATTTTGAGCATTTCCTTTTGATTTATATTCTCAAACACTTGTACACCATTCCTTCAGAAGTCTTCTCGTTCTGTGAACTAACATTCCTAATCACGCAGGAGAGATGCAGATTGTGACCTCTTGGTGCAACGAATGATAGTTACACTTTGAGCATCAGGTCTCTCACCTCCATGGATAGTTTCTGTTTCACTATGTCAAATGAAATGATGAAAAAGTGGCTGTGCTACCTAATGACACAGGCAAATTTGCAGCGTAAGTTGAGTTGGCTTTTTTGTCACTTGTTGCAACTAACGAAAAGTCACATTTTTTCACACTTGATTTGCACTGTTTTCCTTTTTGTGAATGTCCTTGAGAAAGACAATAGTCAATTAGTCTTTTGGGGTTTTGTTTTTTAAAAAATATTTTCATAGTAATTGCTTCTGCCCCTTGTTGATTTTTAATGCTGTTCCTTGATTTTTTTAAAAAAACTATCAGTTACGACAATTGCTCTTGATACTTCCACAGAGTTTAAACCATTTCTTATTATTTCCACTTTTCCTTGTCATTTGCATGGCCTGCCTTAAGCAAGATGCCTCGGGAAAGAAGTGCTATCTAAGCAGTCTTTGTCACTATTCCAAGGCTGATCATATATCCCTTCTATGAGTTTGATTTCTATCCTGAAGGAAATAGCCATATATTTTGTAAATTTCCTTTTATAATGCTTTCTATTTATTATACACATCTAATGGAGCTGTGTGTTGTACTTTGGTCACAGTGGCCATTGCTTCAGTGCACATGTTTAATAGCCTGCTATATATCAGAAGATTAACATCAATCCTGAAGACTTTACGCTTCACCCAGTGTGGTTAGTTACATTCAGAATCGTGAAGAAGTTTGTGTATGTACCCTAACACTGTGATCAAGATTGGATACAACTTAGAATATATAGTATTTATAAAATCCTCTGTTTTCTCATAATTATCCCCCATTTTTTTCTCTTGAGTTCTTTTAACAATGAAAGGCCAAAATCTGTGGAATTGAGTCTGTGTAGGAGGGTCATTTTGAGAGCAGTGTGAGGCTTGTGAGACTTTGATATATTTGTTATGAACACACATGCATAAAAGCTGCAATTTAATGAGGAATGAAACTGTATGTGAGGAAGAAGTTAAGGGGGCCTGGAGAAATTCATAGTCTAATATGTAATTAACAAGGAAAGAATAAAGCCTGCTCCTTCATCCCTCCCTCCCTCCCTCCCACTCACACTCAGACACTTTACTGAATTTGCATTGCTATTAACTCCCAGATCCTCAGGTAGGCTAGCAGCACTCTGGGAGGTGAGCATCTTCTAAGCAAAATGTCTGGGCTGAGCTGGACTGAGTTCAGAAAATGGAGGAGTCTTATGTAAAATGAAGGATTAAATGCTGACAAGGGTATTTGAACAAGCATGTAGCTTCCTGTGCATAGAGGGCAAGTGAGTAGGCAGAAGATACAGGTACAAGGAATTATGGGAATGGCAGTAGAGGGCTGGCTAGACTTGAGGCCACCTTTGTTGCCTCCAAAATGCAAAATGGGTGGGTCACAGGCCAACACACACTCTGAGTCATACCCTTTGGTACCTCTTCAGCTTGGGTTCAACGTGCATCTAGATACATGACTAATGGCTTTGAATATGGATGATAGAGAGTATGGAAAAAAATGCATGGCTCCACAAACACAAAGCTTGAAACGCAGACATATCCCAACTATTACAGCACTGTAACATTAGCATGGATGAAAACTTCCAAGCTTATTTATCCCAGGAAGTTGCAACTTCTGCTAGTTTTTAATGAAATCCACCTGTGTCCTAGCAAATCATTTCACATACAGTGGGTCAATAGTGAGCTGTCACGCTCAGTCTCCTTGTGGAAGTATTTTGTAGTGCGGGGCAGGAGATCTGAGTTTGATTCCTGCTCTTATTATATCATACCCTAGAGGTTCAGAAAATAATGCAGTAGAACTTCAGAGTTACAAACACTTTGGGAATGGCGGTTATTCATAACTCTGAAATGTTCATGCTGAATAAAACATTATAGTTCCTGCAAAAGTTTGACTTAATACAGCTTTGAAACTTTACTGTGCAGAAGAAAAATGCTGCTTCCTTTTATTTTTTTTATAGTAGTTTACATTTAACACACTAGTGTACTATATTTGCTTTTTTTTTCTGATCTCTCCTGCTGCCTGATTGCATCCTTCCAGTACCAAACGAATTGTGTGTGGTTGACTGGTCAGTTTGTAACTCTGAGGTTTTACAGTAGTGGGAAATAGTTGCAATGTGCTGCCATAACACCCTAGGCTTTGTTCCTGTCAGAACTCATAAACAAGTGTGGGTCTGGCTGGTAACTTGCATGAGAATACTTACAAGAAAAAAAGAGGATATTTGGGCTCCATATACTTAGGAGGTGTCAAACTAGTCAGTCGCTACATAAAAGAATTAATGGACACGAATCGGACATCAGGAATGATAACACACAAAAGCCAGTATAAGAACACTTCAATCTTCCTGGACATTCTATAACAGATTTAAAAGTAGCCATACTGGAACAAATCAACTTCAGAAACAGACTTCAAAGAGAAACTGCAGAAGTAAAATTTATTTGCAAATTTAATACCATTAATTTGGGCTTGAACTTGGAGTGGCTGGCTCATTACAAAAGCAGCTTTGCCTCTCCTGGAATTGACACCATGTCATCAATTATTGGGAGTGAACTACATCCATCCTGATTGAATTGGCCCTGTCAACGCTGGTTCTCCACTTGTGAGGTACTCCCTTCTCTTCATGTTTCAGTACGTAATGCCTGCATCTATAACTTTCATCCATGGATCTGAAGAAATGGTTTTTTTTTACCCACGAAAGCTTATGCCCAAATAAATCTGTTAGTCTTTAAGGTGCCACCAAACTCCTTGTTGCATTACATGTGAAATTTTGTGACACTACATGGACTTAAGATGAAATTTAATATTAAAGCCTATGCAAATATAAATTCAATAGTGTTAATTTGTGCATAAATTGTACCTTTTTTGCTTGTCTTTTCAGTTTAGTGACAATTATTGTAAAGTTGTACTATGCCAACAATGCAATTACTTTATGCAGAAATCATTTCCAGTAGAATGAAAAAATGTTAAATTGCACAATAACAACTTTCTTGTTTTCCCCCAGTTCTTGAGTACCCCGTAGTCAAAACAATTTGTAGGAAAGTTTCCTTTTTATTTCTGTTATGGCCAAATTTTCTAACGATGCACCTGTAAAAGTGCACATGCACCCATTGTGCCTTCAATTTGGTGTTTTCGTGCAGAAATCAGGTAACTTTTGCTTATGTAAAGGCCTAATGAAAACCCCATTGAATCAATGGACTTTGGATCAGGTCCCAATTACCCAGTTTGCACACACAATTTTTGGATTTTGTGGACACAACAGGTGTACCAACATTTAAAAATTTGGCTTTTAATATACAGTTGCTAGATTGTGTAGTTCCAACAATTCAGTTTATATCTCTGAGTAAGCTCCATTAAACATTGTGAGCTCTGATCATCTAATAGAAGTTCTAGCATATATTTGATTCCAAACATCTACTAGCATGTGCTCTTCAGTAAACCTGGTTTCTTTCTACAAGTCTGGCTATAAGAATGGCTTGCTGATCCGTGCTTCAGAAATATTCAGCCAAAAAAGATCCCCCCAAAAGAAGCCAGAATTTAAATATTTCTGATAATTAAGGCTAAGATTTTGTAATGGATATTTTTAGTAAAAGTCACGGACAAGTCACAGGCAAAAAAGAAAAATTCACAGAAGCCGTGACCCGTTCGTGACTTTTACTAAAATTATCTGGGACAAAATGGGGATCTGTGGGTCCCCACACCACCTGAAGTGGGATAACTTTGCAGAAGCTAGGAGCCCCCTGCAGCAGTGGAGGGCTGTGGGGTACCCCTGTCACATGTAACTCCAGGGGTCCCCCCGCTGTCCATGGGGTCCAGGAGCTGTGCGGTTCCCATGTCAGCTGGGAACTGTGGGGTACCCCCACTGCCTGCAGATACATGGCCCAAAGGGGCCAGGAGCTCAGGTGTTCCCCTGTGGCTACAGTGGCTGGGAGCTGTAGGGTGCCCCCGCCACCTGCGGTGGCCAGGAGCTGTGGGGTACCCCTGCTGCCTGCAGCTTTGAGAGCTCATGGCAGCCAGGAGCTCGTGGGTTCCCCTGCCAGGGGTGGCTCCAGGCACTAGCGGTTTCAGCAGCAATTTGGCAGTGGGTATGTCGAAGGCGTGGGACCGGCGGACCTCCTACAGGCATGCCGTCGAAAGCCTCCTGACTGCCGTGTGTGGGGTGGCAAAATACATAGAGCCACCCCTGTTCCCTGCAGCTGCTTGGGGTTTCCCCACCTCCCATGGCATCTGGGAGCTTTGGGGGTTCCCTCACCACCAGTAGCTCCAAGGGTCCCCACCATTTGCAGCAGATGGAACTCAGGGGTTCCCTCGCCACCCACAGCGGCCAGGAGCTCAGGAGGGGGGGCACCAGAGGTGGTGGGGGATGCTGCAGTTCCTGATCACTGCAGGTTGAAGTCATGGAGGTCGCTGAAAATCATGGGTTCAGTGACTTCCGTGACCTCTGTAACTAAATTGTAGACTTACTGATAGTTCGTGATGCTTTTCTCTAGTCCCAAACATATCAGATGACCGAGAAATGTTCTTATCAGGTAGTGCAGTGATGATCTTGCTAACAAGGGATATCCTTCTTTAGAGTACGTTTAAACACTATGCTCTCAATATGTAATCTGTGATATTACACCAGGGTGGATTGTATTAGAAACATTTATATACCACAAATGTTGACCAGCAAAACAGTAAGTACTGAGAAGGCTGCCTATAGTAGGATAATACTAGAGGCATCACAATATTTTTTACCTATGGCTGTAAGAGGTTTGCACAGACTCTGGCAGAACAGGAGTCTAATGTTGCTTTCATGTTTTCTGCACCAGATCATTAGGATACATCCCAGCACTGAATCCAACAGTTCAATATGCCTGTCTGTTTTGTTTTCTCCTTGGGCATATTTTTAACTGCTTTAGTAAAGCTTACAGAATGTAGCATTTAAAATTCCTGTTCAAAACAAATCATAATAGCATTTGTGGGCAAAAGGTATAGTTCTCAGCACAGCAGAAAGTATGTAGCACACTGTATTACTGTACATGTTCTTAAGGTGATTTAAAGAAAAATCTAGTGTGACTTTTACAGTAACCTCAGTTGTGCATTCGTCTTGATTTATGTGTTAAGTGCATAATTTTCTTACCTTAGACTCACATAAAGTATTTTGTACAACACACGTGGCCATGTAATGAAATACCCTATTGTAGTACTTATGCACAAAGGGGCAATGGGCATCCTAACTCTGAAATTCACAGCTTTTATGTCTGATTAAAGTGTCATCCTTAATATTGCATTTACAAGGGGGTTATCTTATGTTACTGAAACAATTCTAGATACTGCCCATGAAATGCAGTATGTAACAAGCTTCCTAGTTTCTTTGTACTTGGCAGAAATCTGTCTCTCCTTCATTTGTGAATGAATTTCTTCCCCTTTCAAGGAGAACCAAAGCAAGTCAGTAAAAGCATCATCTTCTGCAGGACGAAATCTTTTTTTAAGATGATCCAGCTGAGTAGGAAGTAGGAAAGTAGAGTTACTGTGTTGTCTAAGCCAAAGGAATAAAAGCTTAGGATGACTTAGCTTGAACCGGGTTCAAAAAAGAACTAGATACATTCATGCAGGATAGATCCATCCATGGCTATTAACCAGAATGGGCAGGGATGGTGTCCCTAGCCTCTGTTTGCCTGAAACTGGAAATAGGCGATGGATCACTTGCTGATTACCTCTTCTGTTCATTCCCTCTGGGACACCTGGCATTGACCACTGTCGGAAGACAGGATACTGGGCTAGATGGACTTTAGTCTGACACAATATACCTGTTCTTATGACTTCTGGGGTGACTTTTCCAGCTTGAAATCCTGACATCAACACTGACAATTTATTTGCAGGAAAGATGGCTTGACATTACACATGTCCTTCTGTTAGGATGGCATTGTGCCTCCCTTAAGGCAGCAATCCAGTTTCACTAAAATGTTGGTGCTAACTGAAAATATCTCTGGTTATCTGAGCAGCTTGCATAACACTGCAAGTAACTCTGCTTCTGCAGGGAATTCCTCCAGGAGGACAGTACTGACCACTTTGGTAAAAGATACTACTTAATTTTCATCACATCTGCTGTTACTCATGTGCCAGAAAGAAGAGGATAACAGCAAGTGTTCATGCACATAAACTGATACTACCCAAAGCACAGGTTATATCACAATTAGGGATAAAATAAACACACACACAAATGTTACATTGTCAAAATTATGTAACCAACTTAGGATCCTACATCCCATTTTCAACAGTGACTTAGGTGTGAGAAGTCTAAGGCTAGGTCTACACTGTGGGGGGAGTCGACCTAAGATATGCAACTTTAGCTACATGAATGGTGCAGCTGAAGTTGGCGTATCTTAGGCAGATTTACCTGGCCATGAGGATAGCGGCGAGTCGATCGCTGCCGCTCCCCCGTTGACACCACTTCCGCCTCTCGCCGTGATGGAGTTCCGGAGTAGACAGCAGAGTGATCGGGGATTGATTTTATTGTGTCTACACTAGATGCAATAAATCAATCCCCAATAGATGGATCATTACCTGCCGACCTGGCAGGTAGTGTAGACATTCCCTTAGGCTATGTCTGCACTGCCCCACAGTTTAGACAATTGGTATGAATAACAGTGTGTACCAAAGTGCTGCTCAGTAATGACCCGTGTGGAAGTTACAGGCACAAACTAAAAGGTTCCTAATTGGCATTAATGTAATCCTGGTGGAAGGAGACTTCATTAACATGAATTTGGGAACTTTTAGTTCACACAAACAGCATCCCCACAGGGGGCATCACAGCGCAGAACTTTGGTGCGCACTGCTACTCACACCCCGATAGTCCAAACACATGGCAGTGTAGACAAGTTCTAAGTCTCATTGAAAGTCCCAATGCCACTTCTGTGAGGTAAAAAGACGAAAGTAGAGGCCAGAATTTGGCATTGGTTTTACTTTTTTTTCCAAATAATGGCAGCTGCAGAAGCACATCATCACCCTCTTACACCTTGCTAGAGCACTGATTTGTAGGGAATCATTATCATTTTTGCTGCAGAAATTCCATATTTTGTGGTGTTCTCCCATCCAAATACTGACTCTACCAATGTGGTTCAGCTTCTGTGAGCTAATGAAATCACAACACAAGGTAACACGGATGCAGATAAATACGTAAGAGAATTTCAATAGTAAGAATTTAAGTCTTAAAAACAAGTTACTTTTATTCAGTGCCTACTATCATGCTATCATCTCACTGCTTTGGTCCATTGATTTTGCTTCTTGGTACTTTAGATTGTAGTGACTTGCATGCGTTCATGCATTTGTTTGACCTACTTAATTAACATGTTATTTAAAAGAAAAACTAAAGTGAACTTGTAAGACAGATACTGCCATCCAGTTTTGAATAATCAAAAAGTAAGTATTTTTAAATGGTTTTGGTTTCTGAACTTTTTCTGTCCTAACCCCTTAATAAGAACATAAGAACAGCCATACTGGGTCAAACCAAAGGTCCATCCAGCCCAGTATCCTGTCTACTGACAGTGGCCAATGCCAGGTGCCCCAGAGGGAGTGAACCTAACAGGGAATGATTAAATGATCTCTCTCTCTTGTCATCTATCTCCACCCTCTGACAAACAGAGGCTAGGGACACCATTTCTTACCGATCCTGGCTAATAGCCATTAATGGACTTAACTTCCATGAATGTATCTAGTTCTCTTTTAAACCTTGTTATAGTCCTAGCCTTCACAACCTCCTCAGACAAGTATTTCCACAGGTTGACTGTGCGCTGTGTGAAGAAATTCCTTTTATTTGTTTTAAACCTGCTGCCCATTCATTTCATTTGGTGGCCTCTAGTCCTTATCTTATGGGAATAGGTAAATAAATAACTTTTCCTTATTCACTTTCTCCACACCACTCATGATTTTATATACCTCTATCAGATCCCTCCTTAGTCTCCTCTTTTCCAAGCTGAAAAGTCCTAGCCTCTTTAATCTCTCCTCATATGGGACCTGTTCCAAGCTCCTAATCTTTTTAGTTGTCCTTCTCTGAACCTTTTCTAAGGCCAGTATATCTTTTTTGAGATGAGGATACCACAACTGTATGCAGTATTCAAGATGTGGGAGTACCATGGATTTATATAAGGGCAATAACATATTCTCTGTCTTATTCTCTATCCCCTTTTTAATGATTCCTAACATCCTATCTACTTTTTTAACTGCTGCAGCACACTGTGTGGACGTCTTCAGAGAACTATCCACGATGACTCCAAGAGCTCTTTCCTGATTAGTTGTAGCTAAATTAGCCCCCATTATATCGTATGTAGAGTTGGGGTTATTTCTTCCAATGTGCATTACCTTACATTTATCCACATTAAATTTCATTTGCCATTTTATTGCCCAATCACTTAGTTTTGTTAGATCTTTTTGAAGTTCTTCACAGTCTGCTTTGGTCTTAACTATCTTGAGCAGTTTAGTATCATCTGCAAACTTTGCCACCTCACTGTTTACCCTGTTCTCCAGATCATTTATGAATAAGTTGAATAGGTTTGGTCCTAGGATTGACCTTTGGGGAACACCACTACTTACCCCTCTCCATTCTGAGAATTTACCATTAATTCCTACCCTTTGTTCTCTGTCTTTTAACCAGTTCTCAGTCCATGAAAGGATCTTCCCTTTTATTCCATGACAATTTAATGTATGTAAGAGCCTTTGGTGAGGGACCTTGTCAAAGGTTTTCTGGAAATCTAAGTACACTATGTCCACTAGTTCCCCCTTGTCCACATGTTTGTTGACCCCTTCAAAGAACTCTAATAGATTAGTAAAACATGATTTCCCTGTACAGACACCATGTTGACTTTTTCCCAACAATTTATGTTCTTCTATGTGTCTGACAATTTTATTCTTTACTATTGTTTCAACTAATTTGCCAGGTACTGACGTTAGACTTACTGGTCTGTAATTGCCAGCATCACCTCTAGAGCCCTTTTTAAATATTGGCGTTACATTAGCTATATTCCAGTCATTGGGTAGAGAAGCTGATTTAAAGAACTTGTTACAAACCATAGTTAATAGTTCCTCAATTTCTCTTGGATGAATCCCATCTGGTACGGGTGACTTGTTACTGTTAAGTTTATCAATTAATTCCAAAACCTCCTCTAATGACACTTCAGTCTGTGACAATTCCTCAGATTTGTCACCTACAATGTACAACTCAGGTTTGGGAATCTCCCTAAAATCCTCAGCCATGAAGATTGAAGCAAAGAATTAATTTAGTTTCTCCACAATGTCTTTATCGTCTTTAAGTGCTCCTTTTGTATCTCAATCGTACAGGGGCCCCACTGGTTGTTTAGCAGGCTTCCTGCTTCTAATGTACTTAAAAAAACATTTTGTTATTACCTTTTGAGTTTTTGGCTAGCTGTTCTTCAAATTCCTTTTTGGCTTTTCTTATTACATTTTTACACTTCATTTGGCAGTGTTTATCTTCCTTTCTATTTACCTGACTAGGATTTGCCTTCCACTTTTTAAAAGATGCCTTTTTATCTCTCACTGCTTCTTTTACATGGTTGTTAAGCCACGGTGGCTTTTTTTTAGTTCTTTTACTGTGTTTTTTAATTTGGGGTATACGTTTAAGTTGGGCCTCTATTATAGTGTCTTTGAAAAGGGTCCATGCAGCTTGCAGGGATTTCACTCTAGTCACTGTACCTTTTAATTTCTGTTTAACCCCCTCATTTTTACATAGTTCCCCTTTCTGAAATTAAATGCCACAGTGCTGGGCTGCTGAGGTGTTCTTCTCATCACAGGAATGTTAATTGTTATTATATTATGGTCACTATTACCAAGCGGTCCTGTTGTTATTACCTCTTGGACCAGGTCCCGCACTCCACTCAGGACTAAATCTAGAGTTGCCTGTCCCCTTGTGGGTTCCTGTACCAGCTGCTCCAAGAAGCAGTCATTTAAAGTATCGAGAAATTTTGTCTCTGCATTTCGTCCTGAGGTGACATGTACCCAGTCAGTATGGGGATAATTGAAATCCTCCACTCTTATTCAGTTCTTTATTTTTATAGCTTCTTTAATCTCCCTTAGCATTTCATTGTCACTATCACTGTCTTGGTCACGTGGTCGATAATAGAGCTCTACTGTTATATTCTTATTAGAGCATGGAATTTCTATCCATACAGCTTCTATGAAACGTGGATTCATTTAAAATTTTTACTTCATTTGATTCTACATTTTCTTTCACAGATAGTGCCACCCTCCTCCTCCTCCCGCCGGATGACATGTTCTGTCCTTCTAATATATTTTGTACCTCAGAATGATTGTGTCCCATTGATTGTCTTATTATATCATTAGCCTCCTTTAACATGAGGTACCCTAGTACACCCATCTTATTATTTAGACTTCTAGCATTTGTGTACAAACACTTTAAAAACTTGTTCCTGTTTATTTATCTGCCCTTTTCTGATGCGTCAGATTCTTTTTTAGGTGAATGTTTCTCATCTGATCTGGCCCATACTTTAGCCTCTACCATCCTCTCCTCCTGACTAAAACCTAGAGCATCTCTATCAATAGGCGCTCCTCTAAGAGAAGTCTCTGTCCGATCCATGTGCTCCTCTGCAGCAATCGGCTTTTCCCCATCTCTTAGTTTAAAAATTGCTCTGCAACCTTTTTAATAATTATAAACAAGTTATAGTTCTATCAATTCACTTTGTCATGGACATTTAATAACCAATGATCTTTCACTCTGGTGACCCTTAATACAGGGATTCTCAAACTGCGGGTCTGGACCCCTCAAGGGGTCGTAAGGTTATTACCTGAGGGGTCTCAAGCTGTCAGCCTCCACCCCCAAATCCTGCTTTCCCTCTAGCATTTATAATGGTATTAAATATAAAAAAAGTGTTTTTAATTTATTAGGGGGGTTGCGCTCAGAGGCTTGCTATGTGAAACAAGTCACCAGTACAAAATTTTGAGAAACACTACCTTAATACATATCTATCCATATGACTTTTATTTTGGGGAACTTCTGTTGCCAAAAATATCTGAGCTGTGCTGCAATGACAAAAGCATATGAAGGGAAGTTTAACAGATTTAATTTTCTGATATTTCTGAAGATGAAGGCTCCATCTTGTAAAACCCAGAATTCAATGATGGAGCAATGATAGCATTGTTTAATTATCATGTTTGAATTTCCACCTTTCATGTATTCGTACACCTCACATTGATTTCAGTGTTGAGGCAAAGAGCATTCAGCTTCATCTCTAGGACATTTTTATCACTCTTGACTGTAATGTGAAGGATAATTTTGTCCAAAGAGTCTGGCTCAATTTAAAATACAAAAAAAAGAACCACCAAAAATCTACTGTCCAGCTTTGCACTGCAGAAGCCCATGAAAGGCAGAGGAAATCCACTCCCCAAAAATAATTTGTATGTACTAATTGGAGGATATATTGTTTATGTAACTGGAACCTATACTGCAAATAAACTAAGTAACATTAAATTACAGTATTTCTATTATATAGAATTGATTGGAGGTTGGGGGAGGGAACAAGTTGAGATCATAAGGGCGGACTGACAGCCCAAGCTTAACTTAAAAAAATATGTACCACACCAACACCAGTTGAAGACTGCGTTTGAATGATATTATAAAGGTGTGGTTTGTGTTTATATTTTCTTTAGGATATTTTGTTTTGTTTTTTCTAGTGACACTAAAAAGAGCAAAAAA
The DNA here is from genome assembly GCF_007399415.2 of Gopherus evgoodei. NCBI lineage: Eukaryota > Metazoa > Chordata > Testudines > Testudinidae > Gopherus > Gopherus evgoodei. The sequence goes on along the minus strand of NC_044327.1, from coordinate 72,396,998 downwards.
ATGTAAAGCTCCATTAATTACTGGCAACTGCTCAAATTCTGAAACAATAGATGCTAAAATCCTTAGTCCCAGAAATACAGATTTCCACTATGTTAAGGAATGCCTTCTGCCATTTCACATGACCCTTCATCAGATGAGGACATAGCATGGTGATTCGTTTGTCTCCTCCAGGCAAGACAATTGCAATTTACTCTACCGTGGGCTAATTGTAACTGCCACAAGAAGGCTGAAACTGGTGCAGTATATAGCAGTGCAACTCATAGGCAACAATCCTTCACTTCAGAACAGAATTTAAAGACATGGTCCTAATCTATAAAACTCGTGACAAATTTGGAATGGACTCCCACAGAGACCACTTTGCTGACCATCACAGGGATGATGCAGCTAGAGAGACCCTAGTTTAGGCTCTGAGATGCTGGAGGCTGTTAGCAAGATCCTGACTGTGGAACTCCTTCCCAGAAGAGATGTGTCTTCCAGCACTTATATAATTCTCTTCCTGGGTATAACAAACACTTTATAATATTAAGCTTAGTTACACTATAACTGTTAAAACATTAATATTTATTTTACAGTGGTCTTACAAGAACAAGGTCAACACTCATAAAATAAACAGAATGAATACTAGTTTACATAGAATCATATAATACATGATCTGAGTTTTTAATGATGACATTCCTAAAATATGGATTAGTTTTACATTAAGGTTATGAATGTCAGTGCTGTTATGGGTCTAAACTTCAGCATAGAAGTTGATTTTTAATTATTCACAAAAGATAAGTTTTAAAACTGAGACTAATTTGCTAACCATAAACTCTTGTTGCATTTATGAAAGAGGAACTTTCCTTTTTATATCCGTTTAGGATCTGGAGTAATTAATGTAATCATATTTTATTACTTTAGGCAGTGATGCAATTGAGGAAATAAAACCTTGTTTTAGGAAATTAGACTTAGAAAAGTATTAAATTTGAGAAACTACATGGAAAATGAAGGAATTTAAAATATTATATTCAAACCCTCTGAAATGATGAGGGATACTTCAAGAGAAATCTCTGTTGCTACAGTAACAAACACAAAGTGTTGGGATAACGTTCCTTTAGTTTAATTTAAAAGTATTGATTAATGAACATGTTTAACATGATGAACAAAAGTATCAATGGTATATATTAAAGACAGGGTGAGGAATTTAGTTTATAGTCAATGTGAAATGAAAGTCTTCAAAGAAAAACCAACTAAGGCATGTAACCATGATCTGAATGCCCCAAACCTTGTTAACAGCTTGATTAAAAGAACACAGTTACATAGCTGAGAAGCATACAGAAATGATTCCAAAACATAAGTTGACTAAGAATAAATAAGGATCACAAACAGATACTTATATATATACAGTGGTTTAAAGATTTATACAGCTATTTCATCCTGCTGGTGTTTAACGAAGCTAAGACTTGGAGAACTGGTGGCTCAAGTGAATCTGTACTGTTATGTAATGGATTGATTAAATAGATTTATAACAGCATGCAAGGAGCTGGAGAGACTTTACATAAAGGGCAGGAAACTTTAGAGTGGGCCTCCCTGCAAAGAAATAAAGTTGCTGATAGAGAAACATCAACCTAAAAAGGACACAAAACTCTTCTAAATTAGCCAAGGAAGCAATACTGAACAGATTGCCATGAACATTACTCTGAAAACATGGGTCTTATAGAATCACTGAAAAAGCCACAAAACTACTTGCATGAAAGTAGGAGACCCCAGATAAGATAATTATTAGCAAGTTCCATCAGCTGCTTAAATCATTGAAATTCCCAAAGCAGAACTGGAATATCCTAAGACATTTGCACAGGAAGTTTTACTGCAAAATCCACAATAACCTTATTTGGACTGCCTCCACAGTTCCTGTAAAGCAAGGATTGTATCGTTATTGGTTCACATCAGCTTTTGGAAAATGGAATCAGTCAACGGACTGTCCATCAAAACTGAAAAAAATAATCTCATGCTGCCTTCTCTCATCCCAAAGAAACAAGGGCCAGAAACTGACGGTTGGATCTGTCATCTGGTCATCAAAGGCACCTTAGATTTGTAACAAGTAAAATTTATCTCAGATAAAGCACCTTACTAGTCTCTGAGCAGATTACAGCAATAATGGATCAAGACTATAGCTGAAATACCACTTTGAACTAAAACTACATTGAAGTGAACTTTCTACCTATCTTGAGATACCAGCCATTTTAAATTATCAAACTGAGCTGGAGAATTTACCAGTGTCAAGGTTCCTTCCTCATTCTGAACTTTAGGGTACAGATGTGGGGACCTGCATGGACATTTCTAAGCTTAATTACTAGCTTAGTCTGGTATCGCTGCCACCATCCAGAATTTTCAGTGTCTGGATCACTCCCTTTCCCCTCAAAACTTTCCCCTCCCTAGGGAGCCTTGAGAGATTCCTTCATCAATTCCCTGGTGAGTCCAGATCCAATCCCTTGGATCTTAAAACAAGGCGAAATTAACCATCCCCCCTCTTTTCTCCCACCAGTCTCTGGTGAGTCCAGATCCAATCCCCTTGGATCTAAAAACAAGGAAAAATCAATCAGGTATTAAGAAAAAGGCTTTTAATTAAAGAAAAGAAAGGTAAAAGAAATCCCTCTGGGAGAGATTAGCATACCAGCTACTCTCACAGACAACAGATTTCAAACACAGAGGATGTTCCCCTGGGCACAATTTTAGTTACACATAAAAAAAAAATACCCAAATACCCAATCTGATTCTACCTCTAATGGTACCAAGACAAGTTACAAAGAAAATAAACATAAATCTATTTATTCCTTTCTAAAACTTACTACTCTGAGAAGAGGCTGGTTCCTTGATCTTTTTCACTCCGGCTGAAACTGAAACTCTAAACAAAGGAAAATCTTCCCTCCTTCCTTTTGAAACATCTTGTTCCTCCATTGGTTCCTCTGGTCAGGTGTTAACTAGGCTAGGTGAACTTTTTAACCCTTTACAGGTAAAAGAGGCATTAACCCGTAACTATCTGTTTATGACAACCAGCAATTCCTGTTTTAATCTGATATGTACATAGATTTTTGTGCATGTATTTTCTTTTAACCAAGCAAAAACCTCTTGGAAGGTATATGCTGTTTAAAGGCATGGAAAGGCTTCAATATGAAGAGAGACTGAAAGAACTGAGCCTGTCTAATGAGCAGATGAAAGACCTTTGAAATGTGGAAAGTTTGAAAGACCATTATATTGAGACGTGCCATAGGTTTAGTCATACACTTTTATTATTTATAAATGTTATATGGTATCTTTGGAAGTTAGAGATTTTCTTCTAGCTCCATGAGGAAGGGGTACTGAACTTCACCCAAGAAGTAAAATCAGTGGCAGCTAATTACTAAAGATCCTGGGACAGGTAAACAACTCCAGAGATGTATCATCATCTGGGGGGAATTAATCTACTGGTTTAGACCAGGTTCAGGAAGCCCAAGAGACAAAGAGAGGGCTTGTGGTATAAAAGGTCAGCATAAACTGACTTGGGTCTCTCTCATTTTGATCCCAAAACTGACACAAGATGTAACCAAGAGGGCAGAATCCTGCTAGAAGGCTTTGAACTTGGCAGCATCTCCATGTGGAAAATGGGTGAGTAATAACTGATAAGCTTAGCATGTGGTTAGATTGTTTATTGTTTTATAATATGTTTATCCCTGTAATACTTTTGTCCTAAAATACATGTACTGTGCTCTCTGAAAGCTGGCTGTCACTGTTAAATCTGTCATTGTCCTTGAGAGAATGAACAGCAGATGCTGAACTAAGGTCAGATCTTTTGAATGGACTACATGTGGTAAAATTGAATTATATGGAACAAGCTATTGTAACACCAGTACCATCTCTAAAACAAATGGACTTTGACCTCACCGTGTTAAATGTATCCAAAGTCACATCTGTCATATAACCTGGTCCCAGATTTGGACCTTAGCGTCCAAAATATGGGGGTTAGCATGAAAACCTCCAAGCTTAGTTACCAGCTTGGACCTGGTACTGCTGCCACCACCCAAAAAATTAGAGTGTTTTGGGGCACTCTGGTCCCCCCAAAACCCTTCCCTGGGGACCCCAAGACCCAAACCCTTGAGTCTCACAACAAAGGGAAATAAATCTTTTCCTTTCCCCCCTCCAGGTGCTCCTGGAGAGATACACAGAAGCAACCTCTGTGAATCTAAGCAGAGGGAGTCCACCCTCTGTAATTCCAGTCCTGGAAACAAAAGCACTTTCCTCTTCACCCAGAGGGAATGCAAAATCAGGCTAGTAAATCTAACACACACAGACCTCCCCCTGACTTCTTCCTCCCACCAATTCCCTGGTGAGCTGCAGACCTAATTCCCTGAAGTTCCCCACTAAAGAAAACTCCAACAGATCTTAAAAAGAAAGTTTTATATAAAAAGAAAGAAAAATACATACAAATGGTTTCTCTGTATTAAGGTGACAAATACAGGGTCATTTGCTTAAAAGAATATTGAATAAACAGCCTTATTCAAAAAGAATACAATTCAAAGCACTCCAGCAACTATAAACATGTAAATACAAAAGAAAAACCTACTTTGTACTCACAACTTGGAAACAGAAGATTAGAAAGCAGGAAATAGAAAAAAAATCCTTCTCTAGCTGAGAGAGATTCAGGCAGAAGACAAAGAACTCAGACACACAATTCCCTCCACCCAGAGTTGAAAAAAATCCTGTTTCCTGATTGGTCCTCTGGTCAGGTGGTTCAGATTACTTCTTTCCAGGTGAAAGAGACATTAACCCTTAGCTATCTGTTTATGACAACACCCCAATGCACCCCATATGTATAAAATCTCCATAAGGGGTGGGCAGCATGGTTAAAATAATGGTATGTCCAAAAAACACACACAAAGAAAAAACAAAAGGAAGGACCTCAATGAGTATATTGGAAATTGCTGTGGGGGGAACTGAATTAGGACTTAAAAAACTGGATGCTAGTAACATACAGGTATTGGTAAATAAACTAAGTTATGTTACAGCTGAAATACAAGAATAGGAAAAGCCCATCAGTGCATCCTTGTTAAAATTAAAAATGGGGCAACAATTATTTTCTAAAATACTGCTAGTATAGCAACAGCAACGTGAAAAGAATTTATTACTTTTTTTTTAGCAGGGGCTATGGAAACAATGTAAGGAAATGTGTTCTTAGTATTAGCCTGTACACAGGCCCAGGAAATAAGTCAGCAATTAGTCATCCAAATGGTCTGAGAAGGCATGCAAAAAAAAAATTGCCTTTGGAAATAAAAATTTGTTGTTGTGGAAAAAAATTTCACTGAAAAAAAAAAGACAATTGGTGTCTTGGTAGAAATGGATAAACTTTGCCTTTTATAAGGATCAAATGACTATATAAGAGTACGTAATAACTGTCTACCCCAGCTGCACCATTAATATTGCACCCAATATTACCTATAAGAATTCAGGTAACCAAAATTGTGGTAATGTATATGGTGAACTACCATGCCTGGGCATATAAAAAACATGAACGATGGAACACCATAGATGTATCCCAATGTATAGTTTATAAAGATTTTAAATATATGTGCAAGGATTAAAATTTGCAAATAAGTGACAAGTGTTTTCACACTAAAACAAAGGTTACTTAAAGGTGTTTGTTTAATGTGGTTACAGAATAAAAATTAGTTAGTTTGTTCTTTACCAATTCAGTATACTGCACCTTAGAAAATCTTGTATAGGATATTAGAGATGGGGTTAAAGAGGACGAGGCAGTTAGCGATAATGCTTTATAAGAACAATGATTCTTCGTACTTGACAAGGAACTATCATAGTAGATCAGACCAATGACAGAACAAAAAGCAATGGTCTCAAGTTGCAATGGGGAAGTTGCAATGGGGAAGTTGCAATGGATATTAGGAAACACTTTCACTAGGAGGGCGGTGAAGCACTGGAATGGGTTACCTAGGGAGAGATGGTGGAATCTCCATCCTTAGAGGTTTTTAAGGTCAGGCTTGACAAAGCCCTGGCTGGGATGATTTAGTTGGGGTTGGTCCTGCTTTGAGCAGGGGGTTGGACTAGATGACCTCCTGAGGTCCCTTCCAACCCTGATATTCTATGATTCAATGGCTCCATCTAGTCCACTAACATGTCTTTGACAGTGGCTAGCACCAGCTATTTCAGAGGATGGTACAAGAAACCTGGTAATGAACAAATAGGAAATCATTGATCCAAAGACTTTTTTTTCTTAATCTTCGTGCATTCAGTGGTTGGCCTATGTTCTGAAAGGCTTTCATCCACAGCTGTTTGGGACTTTTTCACTGGAATGACTTATATATGGAAAAATGAAGCTTCCACAAAATCAACATTTTGTACAGGAATTTTTTTGATTTTTTTTTTTCATTGGAAAACTGAAAATATTTTGTCAGATCAGTTTAAATATTTCAGCACATTGAACTGACCCAAAATGTTTTGAGTCAGCTCAACATTAATTGCATTTCTCTCTTGTGAACCACTGCCTCATGGGATTTGTAGTTCAAAGTTCTGAAGCTCCCATTCTCACCTATGAGCCAGGCTGCCTGATCCAACTACACCTGCTATGATGTAATGCAATTTCTCCTCTGAGCAAGTGGTGGGGTGCATCATGGGAGTCACATGGTTTCAGGAGCATCATGGGAGATATATTGTCCAGTCAGGAAATCCAGCCTGTAGGTAGAAGATTTGTAGCTTCCTGGGAGCTGGGTTTCAGACACAGTGAGACAGGCTAAATTTGCCCTTTATTTCTAGTGTGTGATACATTCAGGCTTTGACAGATAAGCATTTAGAATTTTGAAATTCATACTTCAGGCCATATGTCTTGAAAGCACAAGCATGTGGGTTACTGATCAGATGTACACTGACATATACACTCCAGGATAGAAAAAGAAAAACAGACTGAAAACTCCCAAATTTCTAGAAGAAATTAGGAAAGAAAAGGATATTCCAGCAGAATTATACACTGAAATCTGCAGTGCATTCACCAGTTTTTGAAGAGGTTCCCAAACTGTAGTCCTGGGTCATAGTTTACAATCTAACTAAAAGAAACACATGGTGGATGGGAGAGGAACCAGACAGAGGTGAACAGACTTGCCCAAGGTCACACAGCAAGTCTGTAGATGATCTGGGAGCAGAATTCAGATGCCCTCATTACCACTCCATTGCTCCAGACTACACTAACTTTCTTCTAGTGACTTCAACAAGATTAGGGTCCACCCCATGAATATTCTGTGTTGTACCTGATTATTTTAGCAACAAAGTATGTTTTTACTACTATTTACTCCCCTTAGCACCTCAGCCAGCATCACAAAGAGAGAATGAGCTGGATTCTTTTCTGGCTCAGTCCTCATCAAGAGAATAGTTAAAGTCCTACAAGAAATGTTTTTATTATGCCAATGATGCAAAAGCCAAATAAAATCCATCTTTATGATTAGGTCCCAGGTGGAGTTCTCAGTGCTGGCAAGTAGGAACAAGATCTTTTTTACTTATTGTCATAAACAGATGGTTAAGGGTTAATGTCTCTTTTACCTGTAAAGGGTTAAGAAGCTCAGTAAACCTGGCTGACACCTGACCAGAGGACCAATAGGGGGACAAGATACTTTCAAATCTTGGTGGAGGGTAGTCTTTGTGGTTTTTTTGTTTTGGTTCATTGTTCGCTCTTGGGGCTAAGAGGGACCAGACGGAGACCCAGGCTTTCCCTATCTTTCTGAATCAGTCTTTCAGGTTTCAGAATTGTAAGTAATAGCCAGGCAAGGAGGATTAGTCTTATGTTTGTTTTCTTAACTTGTAAATGTGTCTTTTTGCTGGAAAGATTTTTACCTCTGTTTGCTGTAACTTTGAATCTAAGGCTGGGGGGGGGGTGATCCACCTAGTCTATATGAATCTGAGTACCCTATAAAGCATTTTCCAGAGATAATTTCCTGATTTTACAGAGATAATTTTTACTTTTCTTTCGTTAATTAAAAGCTTTCTTTTTAAGAACCTGATTAATTTCTCCTTGTTTTAAGACCCAAGGGGTTTGGGTCTTGGGTTCCCCAGGGAAGGTTTTGGGGGAACAGAAAGTGTGCCAGACACTACATTCTGGCTGGTGGAAGTGTTACCAGATCTAAGATAGGAATTAAGCTTAGAAGGGTCCATGCAGGTCCCCCACATTTGTACTCTAAAGTTCAAAGTGGGGGAAAAAACCTTCACACTTATAAATTGAGCAAGTATGATTTTGAAGCCACTGACAGAGAGTAAATATCAAATCCCATGATATCATTTTTACAGATACACTTTTCAGAATATAACTGCATTTTAATATAAAACATGTTTTTTCAATAGAAGTTTAATTTTAAAATACAAATGTCTAACTAAATAAAAATGTGTGCTACAAAAACAATAAAGATACTTATCTGTAGGTAATGCTTTCCCTGCTTCCAAGACTATTAAAAACATCCAGTGGCCCAGAATTCAGACAATATCACTATTCAGATTTTCCATTGTATGAGTGATACAAGGGTGTGGAAGAAAAGCAGCTGGTTTACACTTAACTTGGGAAACACAGTTGATGCTGGTGGGCAGGGTGGAACACCATGACAAACTTCAAAGAATTTTAATCTCAACTTTTCTTGTTGTTTGTTGTTGAAGGCATCAGATGACATTGTCAAAGCGCTGTAAAAATCCTGGAATTCTAGTCAACCTATGATTATTCTTCAGCACTTGGGTCCCTGTTCAACAAAGCTTTCGAGGAGATTCAAAACAGAGTTAAGCATGTGCTTAAAGTTAAGCATGAGCTTAAGTTCTTTGCAGAATGACATCCTTTTTAGATGATGGAAAGTTGAGTTTTGGGCTACAGCTGCTATTATAGGTCTTAATATTTAAAATTATTGGATAAACTTTCATAGACTTGTGATCTAGCCTCTCTTTTTCCATCTGCGTTTTGTGACTGCAAACAATAAATTGTGTACATCTGGTCATTTGCACCTGCAGTTACTATTTTTAGAAGGGAATATGCTGATTTGCATTCACAGTTGAATTGCAGAGGCAAGAGGAAGCTAAAAATGTTAGGGGTGAAATTTTTACCTAAAATAGAGAAAGTGACTGTGACCCTAGACACTCATGCATTCATATCGTACATACTACTGTAGTAACATTTGTACAAAATATGCCTTGTGTGTTATATGAAAGCTAATAACATGCTGCTTGTTAATATCATTGTAAAATGCATGTCTTAATATTATATGTGAAGTCATCAGTTTCCTCAGTATGATGTTACTAGAACATGTTTAAGATAGACAGCCTTGCTTAGGTAAAGGTGGTAAACAAGTCTGTCCTAGACAAAGGAATGTGTAGGTTTACCTCAATTTACGTAGTTACAATAAATAAAGCTATCGAGGTAAACCAGTCAGAGTAATCGTATTTCTGAACTCGAAAGAAAGAGAATTAGCAAGGTTTCTGCATCCCAGAGAGACACAGGAGACTGAATCCCCAAGAGGCCTTTCTCACTTGTAAGATAAAGACATCCCTTGAGGCACATAAAGAACAGAGATAGACTCCATCTTTGTCAATCACCTTAGGAGACAAAGAAACCAAGTGATTTGACCTCTGTGATAGGCCCTGGCCAGGCCAGCCAGCAAAAGCTGAAAAGAGACTTACTTGGTGAGAAAAAACATCTTGAACAAAGACTGTATCTTGCTAGGTTAAATTTTAGGCTTTTAGATGCATGCTTTCACTTTTATTTGCTTGACACCATCTCTACCTTTATTTCTTTTAATTGGTGTCGCTTAATCCATGCTCTTTTATTAATAAACTTGCCTTCATTATAAATCATCAATGCTGCATAAGTAAAATGTGTGCTGTTAGATAGCTAACAGGTTGGGGTGTTTTACTGTCTCTCTAAATGAAGAGAACCTAACGCTTTCTCTGTGAGGGTCCAGTGAGGAGGACTGCTCTCTGCAGTAGGATGATTTTGAGGAGAATTCACAGCTGGAAGGATATTAAGATCTGCACAGAGTAATCAGGATGGGCAAAGGCAGGTTGAAGCTTGTGTGCTGCTGGCAGTCTGTTGGAGTCAGTGCTCTGGACCAATCTGCACAGCCACAAGACACACAGGCTTACAAGGAAAATGGTGACCAAACCCCTTACTGATCTGTGTGGACCCCAAAACGTCACATATTTGAAAATTTGGCCATATCTGTTATGTGTGTTTCCCAAGCACAGATCCTGATATAATAGTATAATCAAAGAGATGTTTCTCTCAATCTGCTGATGAAGGATGTGCTAATTATTCTTAAGCAAATGTAGCTGAATATAGATGTAAGACCCAAAACAGCAGAAAGAAATGAGCTTTTTGATTTTTTTCTTCATATTAAATGAACAGTAACAATCAATTCTTTTTAGAAGTGTAAAATCTTTTTTCAAAGAATGTTATTTAAATAATTAGCAATGTTTTATTATTCAAACTACCCACGAAGCTGATGAAGAATCACATTGGAGGCGAGGGCATTTAATCAATATTTCCTACCATTATGGGCTTTATAATTATAATAATTGACCACTGTAGGAGTTATGCTTCTCAGATCAAAGGCAAAAGCCCATAACATTTGTCAGATTCAATTATCTGAAGGTATTACCTGAAAGAAAAGGAGATTATTGTTTTTAGAAAAGATTTTAAAATGTCAATTTTTAAAAAACATATTTGCTAATACATATTGAAGGGAACAAATCATTCAACAAAATCTTCTGACTGATGATGCCAGCTTGTGAGTCACTTTTTAACACTGCTGGAGACAGATTAGAATTTAAATGTCTCTTACAGTACAACCTCTATCATAAATTTCAATTTAATAAAATAAGCATCTGAGTTCTTTAAAAACACAGCCTGCATTTTATTTAGCTTTACTGTGCATGCGTTGCCTTTTACCCAGCCTTTGTCAATCAACAGATGAGTGTTAGGGGGCTTATTTCTTCACCCTCCTACTTCCCTGGTCCTTCTCGCATGAACAGAGAGCAACAATACCTGAAGTCCAAAGGCGCAAACAATTCGAAGTTTATTGGGGTGAACTTCCAGCAAGCACAATTCCAGTTTCCTTTCTTAGTGTCCCCTTTCCCAGCTCTGACACCACAGAGCCTTGCCTGTGTCCCTGTTCCTGTTCTCATCCCCTGTTCCCATTTCCTCCTTTAGTAAAACATGATCCCAATTCCCCCATCCCCAGTCCCTGTTTCCATTTCCACCCCCACCTCACTTCCTGATTAACTTTAGACTACATAGCAAAACCTGAGTTTTGCTTAGCTATTCCTTAACCAATCAATGAGCAACCCAGTGAATCTTGTATGTCATCACAATGATACAGAAATTGTCTCTCCTACATAGATAGAGCTGTACAGCTGGCTACTACTACACACACATAATTTAGTGTTCTGTGGATGAATCTGAAAAACATTGATAAGATATTTCATTTTTTTTCAAATGTACAGGCAAGATCCTCAACTGTAAATCAATTACCAACACTGACTCCCATGGAGCTACACCAATTTACACCAGCTGAGATTCTGGCTCATTCATTGTAACTAGCACAAAACCATGACTTTGTGCATCCTCTGTTTTTGGCCAGAGAAAGTACCTTAAGACAACCAGTTTTTATAGAATTTCCAGCCTGGACAAAACTAGATCTTGTGAGATCTTGGGATCTTGTAAAATTTTCAGATTTGGTACCTAAAGATTAGTAAACCATCTAATCCAATCCACTGCCAGTGACAGGGTGTTCTTTCCATAATATCTTCTAGTTCTTTATCTATCTCACCTTTAAATGACCAAACAATGAGATTTGTGTTGTGCTGAAGAACATAACCATAATGTCTTTAGTGAGTGAAAAAAAAACGTGGTTATATTGATCTATGATCATGTTCTGTACTATTACTCATGAAAAGAAATATGGAACAGAGCTGAAATGGTTGGTTCAAACTGGTTGTATCTGGAGGGAAAAAAATTAATTAGGGATTTTTTCAAGGCGTTTGGTTAGGTTCCACAATTATTTTAGCAACAGACCAAGGTGTTGTTAAGATGGGAAGGAGTGTCCAGGCCTTAGCCCACTGGACATAGGGGCTGACTCTGTGGGTGCTCCGGGGCTGGAGCACCCATGGAAAAAAATTTGTGGGTGCTCAGCACCCACCAGCAGCTCCCCATGGCCCCACCCCACCCCCCTGCTCCAGCTCACCTCCGCCTCTGCCTCCTCCGCGAGCCTGCCACCACATCCTGCTTCTCCCCCCGCTCCCTCCCAGCACTTGAGCTGCAAAACAGCTGATTCGCAGGGCAGGGAAGGAGGTGGGAGGAGGGGAGATGCTGTGCACTGGGGGAAGAGGCAGGGCCAAGGAGGGGATTTGAGGAAGGGATCCAATCAGGACAGGAAGGGGGCAGAGTTAGGGCAGGGACTTTGGGGATGGGGCCAGGGGCGGGGATGGCATGGAGTCGGGGTGGGGCCAGAGGCGGGGGGAACGGGCTCCCACTGGTGCTGGAGAAAGTTGGTGTCTATGCCACTGGATGTTTGTTTTGACTGCTAATGTTAATGAAATATCTTTGCTCAGACTCCACATGGGTGGGCTGTGTCAATGGCACAGCACCTGTGCTCCTCATGAACTCCAGAAGGCACTGTGCAGTGCAATGATCCCAGCTCTCCACCCCAGCCTCAACATGAGGATGTGCCCACAAAGCACAACAGAGTCCTACAGTAGCCATAGTACTTGACTTACAGTAGACAAATGATAGAGGTGAAGAAGCTTGATAATCTAACCTTCCTAAATCATATTGCCCCTTCCTTAAATGATTCAGTTCATCTTACAGTTGGAGCATAATAAACGTTCACCCCATACAGGATCAAAGTGAGATTATGAAATAATGTACAATCTGAAAACTAATCAAAGAGCCAAGGCTAAACAATAACAAAGACTGTTGCATGTTAAGTAGCATTCACAGACAAGTGCTGTTGTCCTTTAATAGTAGCTGCTAATTTTGAACCCCACATTATAGAAAAGTAAAGAACATAGTCCAAGGAGTGAGCACTAACAAAGGCCACTGCAGATTCTGGTTAGAAATCTCCGGACAAAGAGAGTTCAGGTAGTTGAGTTTTGTGACAAACTGAAAGGACAGAAGAATGATATAGATAATTGTGCCATAGCTTTCATGCTCAATGAATTTATTCTCCTTTGGGGACAACAGCCTATTCTCTACATCAAAGATATTGGGAGCTGGGGAAAAACATAATAGCTATTTTTTGCCATCATAAAGCACAGAGTGTAAAATGCATATTATATGCGAAACCTGGTGTGGAGAATGAGGGAGTTATATGTATTATTTATTAGCAATGTCAGATGCATGACAATTGAGCTGTGTGATGACATCAGATTTGCACAGAGTTAAATCAAAGGAAGCTGTTAGTAGGGAATCAAACAGGAACCAAAACAATGACAAACAAGGCATCTTAAGGGAACAATGGGGGGGACGATCACATGGAGAATGCTCCAGCCAGGCTGGCAAAGTTTACTTTTCCCAGGTCTCAGCCTAGAACCAAAAGCAATATTGCAACATTAAGGGATGCTGGGCATAGGAAAAGAATGGAGGTTGAGGGGTTAGCAGCAGATGGGGAAAAGTCCTGGGCAGAGAGACATAGAAAGCACACTGCAGCAGGGTATTCTTTTCCCAGCCTAGAGATGGAGATAACTGGGCTGAATGGAATTTACCAGAGCTCGCAAGGCAAGATTAGAGTTTAAGTAAGGGGAAATATGCAGATAGGTTTTAATTGTTTTAACTCTTGTGTCCGGTTGCTATGTACTTCTGGGTGATGGAAGCAATAATGCTTTTTATCCCACTTTAATCATCTCATAGGTCACAGTTCCCTGGAGGAAAAGGGGTTGCAGGTGCCAAACCCAGCCGGGCTTGTCATGTTAACATGGTTGCAGCCCAAATATTGAATCCCAGAGCAGTTGGGCTGCATTGTTCCATCCTTGAGAGAGGCCCAGGAAACTGATCCTATCACCTGACAGGTGCATTTGAGAAGGATGAAAGGAGTCCAAAGCACAGTTCACCCTGTAACCATGACACATAGCTATCAGAATTTTGCTGTGCATATGAATGAAAAAATAACATTTTGCAAACATATTAACTTAGCAATATTTTCCTTGCTGTTTTTTAGGATAGAAATAGAATTGATTTTTATTTAGACAACTAAGGTTAAGTCCCATCCATTCTACTGCACAAATCTGAACAGAAATAGAAACATCTCAACAGGAATGAACTTTCAGGATCCACACTAAAGCTGAAGGTGAGAACTGGACAGACTAAGGAGAGTAGTGGGTGGAAAGAGGAAGGGAAAAATGCATCTTTCCCTTTCCAGCTCCAGGAAGTTGTCCTGGAAAGTGTGATGTGTCCTGAGGCTCTTTTAATCATTTCTAGGGACAGGGGGATATTTGGTAGGGCAGCTCCAATAGGGCCAGGCTTCCAGCTAGACTGGGTGGTCCTCAGTGTTGTAGTGATTAAAAAATAGAAGTGGGTAAACTAGTCTAAACTAAACTCCATATTCCCCAAAATGAGACATTGATAAGTGCATTCACTTGCGTTTTCCCTTGACTACATTATTGGTGGGACACATAAGAGACCACAACCAGTACAAGGCTCAGAACCTATATGAGGCTCTCAAGGGATCCTCCAGATTTGGGAGCAGACCTCAGTGCCTTTTGAAGGGAGAGGACAATCTCTGCAAGGGGATTCTTATGGAGATTTCCTCCTCAAGAGCATCCTCTCAAGGATTTTACTATAGAAAGTGTTGATCTGGGCCATTATTTTTAACGTGAAGGTAATGTATGTTGTAAATTGCAGATAAGTATGATAAATTCCCACTAGTGTATTCAAATACACAGTTATGGGCATAACACCATCCTGATATATAGACACACAACCTCAGAGTAATCTTATGATTAGACATCTCATTTTCTAGTAAGAAAACAATATTATAAAATTAATAGAACTACAGTATATTGGCAGGGAGCTGGGTGGCTAGTCTAATTCATAGCAAAAGGCAAAATTTAGGAGGATATGTGAGGAGAAGAGGAACACAAGCTAGATGACTCAAGAGAATATAGTGGAACGGCAATTTGGAAATGTTGTTAATTAGCTAATGTAACTGAAATGTGAGCCATATAAGAACCTAATTAAGTAGATATGAATAATTTTCAGGAATACTACCCTTCATTAGTAGGCTGGCAAAATGCAGTCAATAAGCTTCTGGCAGACTGGGTGCAGAATAAAAGGCTTTGACTTCAACTTCACTTTAAAGCAGATGCATCTGCTCTAATGCTTACTCTAAGCCAGGCTCTCACACCAATGCCACCTTTAGAAGCACCTGCTTTTCCCAGGACAGCAGGCTTTGGGAATTAAGTGCAAATTTACAATATAGCATGTGATCTGTTTACTACCTCAATATTAAGTCTAGATTAGAACATTTGTCTAACGAGAGTGAATGACCCACTGATACAGCATCACAATGAGAGCTTCTTGAAGATCAAAGACAGACTGGAAATATTGTAACTGTTCCACTGCTGGTTTTTCTCTACTGCATCATCAGTGAAATACAATAGTAACCACTGAAATCTTTACAAATGCTGTAGTATTTCCTACATACTAGGTGTGGAGAATTTTGCAATAATGTTACCTGCTTGAAAAGTTAAAACTGTAAAAATTCTAAGGTGCCCATGGTATCTGAAACATCTGGCAGCCCAGGTAGGTGTATTTTGAATAATCACCAGGTATATTCAGTGGCAATGAAGTCGTTAAAGGAACAATTTTTTAAAAACTATAATCATATAATGAAATTCTCTTGTGATGAAGATCAGTGGGGTTATCTCTCAGTTGTACAAAGTTTTCTGCTCCACAAGCAGAGATGGTCATACTGAGTCCCTATGCCAGACAAGCAGATGTGGAGGTAGTGCATCTGGAAATGTAAGGGCTGTCCAGATCTGCACAATGTAAATACTTGTTTGGTATTCAAATCAACTGTACTTTAGAAGATTGATTTAAGTGTGCGACCTCTGTTCTCAGTCTTGTTCCAGCTGTCTGATAAAGATCCTATTTTCTATTTCACCCCTCATTCATTTATGCAACAAGTACAATGTCCAAGACAAACTAATTCTGAAGCATACTCAGACACAGGAGTTAAATAAAACTCAACGACTCTGTAAACTTCAAAAAATAGGCACTTTAGTTCTGGTTGCTTGAAATATATATTTCCCTGTGATTTACATGATGTCAAGTTTACAAGGAAAGCAGAAAATGCAGAGACATTAATAACAAAACAATTTGTATGTAAACTACCAAAACCAAAAGTAAATAAAACAACAAATAATTGAAGAAAATAACAAAACAGGAATTTTGCAATTATAAAACTAGTTCTATACCTGTCTCCCCCTGAATTAGTTAATGTTTGGATGTCTAATGTAGACATTCAACGTGAATTTCTTTTTCTATGTAATGTTAGTGGCTGAAGTTGTTTTAATTAGGGTTGCATCATCTTCTTCAACAGGATATGAAGGGAGACAAATTTACCTAGAAATTTAAAAATCTAATAGGAAATAAGCGCATTAATGCTAGTAGGGAGATAGAGTTTTCGCTCTGTTCCCCAGTCCCCTTGAGAAACAGGCAAAAGGTTTGCCCCTTCCCCTTGAAGCCATGACACATGTCCCCAGCTTTGATAGAGTCTCTGAAATGGGCAACTCCCCAATCAGAATGTTTGATCTACTATCTAAACACTAAAATCCATGTTTCCAAACCCCTTTGATTCCAAACTTCCTGGAACTCAGGTCACATTTAGGTTAAGTCCCCTGCATGAATCCAAAACCCAGTAATGCTCCCTAGTATTCAAAGCTCATTTGTCTAAATGTTTTTGATATCCTCTAAAACATTACTGATAAATGGGTTTCCATTGTACTGTTCTTTAGTTGGGTGTCATGTTTGCTTTAGTACTATTCACCATGTTTTACTGTATCAGCTTGACATACAGCATGATCCAGTGTAGCGGGATATAGTGGAATTGCTGTAATGAAACACAAGACAACCTTTAAGCATTGAAGTGCTGCTTGGATGCCCGTGTGTGTGTATATATATATAAATATACACACACGGACACTTAGAGAGAGAGATTCTGAACAATAACTTGTAACTAACACTGAAGTATTAGCATTGCATAATAGAATCCCCTATAGCTCTATTTGAATACACAGGTCAAAATGACCATTTTTAATTTGTTACATGATTTTGGTATAACTAGTAGTACTACAGTAGCACAAATGTAGTGTTTTATTAGTTTCTGTGTTGGTTTTCATTATTTTAATCTTTTGTGGTGACTAATTTGAAATGCATGATTATCATTTTGAAGGTCTCTCCATAATTATTCGCTAACAATGCCACATTTAATGAAACTGAGAGTTGCCATAAACAACACCATCTGAAAGATATATTGATATTAAAACTGTGGATTGCAGTGTCTTGGTCTTTTCATGGTTTTTAATAACTGTGCTACTTGAGCTGCTCCTCAATGACTTCAGCAATGTATTTTTATAATTATATTTATGTTATAATTAAGAATAGTTTAACATGTTGTGTATCAGCTTCACCTTACCACAGAGAAGAACTAAATTAAAAATGAAGGCCAATAAGTTACCTAGCAACATGCTATGACAGTGGCTCTGTGAGATTTTTGTGATGTGGAACATGAGGGAGTTAAGCGCATTATTTCTTTATCAATATCAAGTGCACTTCAGTTTATCTGGTTGGTACTACCCAGCCTGGCTGCAAAGAGTTAAATCAAAGAGGGTATTAGAGAAAAACCTACATGAAATGAAACAATGAGGAAACAGTGGGAAAGTTGTTGATTAGAGGCTACAGCTACTCTGGTAAAGTTTACTGTTCACAGACCTAATCCTATTATCAAAGGGGATTCTGAAACCTTAATGATGCCGGCCTAGGTAAGAAGTGGGTTGAGTGAGCTGCTGGGGGCTGCTCAGGGAGCATAAGCTTTCCTGGGCAACAGCCCATTTAATTGGACGCATGTAGTGGAAAATACAGTAGGAAGATATATATATACACAGAGAACATGAAACAATGGCTGTTACCATACACACTATAAGGAGAGTGATCAGTTAAGGTGAGCTATTACCAGCAGGAGAGAAAAAGAACTCTTTGTAGTGGTAATGAAAATGGCCATTTTCAGCAATTGACAAGAAGATGTAAGAACTGTGTGTGTGTGTGGCAGCGGGTGGGGGGGGGGGAAATAAGCAATGGGAAATAGTTTTACTTTGTGTAATGGCCGATCCACTCCCAGTCTTTATTCAAGCCTAGTTTGATGGTGTCCAGTTTGCAAATTAATTCCAATTAAGCAGTCTCTCGTCGGAGTCTGTTTTTAGTTTTTTTGTTGTAATATTGTGATTTTTAGGTCTGTAATCGAGTGGCCAGGGAGATTGAGTGTTCTTCAACTGGTTTTTGAATGTTATAATTCTTGATGTCTGATTTGTGTCCATTTATTCTTTTACGTAGAGACTGTCCGATTTGGCCAATGTCCATTGCAGAGGGGCATTGCTGGCGCATGATGGCATATATCACATTGGTAGATGTGCAGGTGAACAAGCCCCTGATGGTGTGGGATGTGATTGGAAGTAATTGTTTAATTAATTAATTGCCTTGTTTAATCTCTTCCTTGTCTGCAGTGGGAAGCATTCAACAGAAAATGACGTTTTCTACCAAACAAACCTCCTGGAAGTATGTAATCTTTACCATCTGTAACAAAACTTGCAAATACTCTATTTTGTAAATAATGGGGGTTGCATTGACAATATTTGTTCATATGTTAAAGCAGGAGCAAATGTATAAGCAATACCCACATTGTAGTCTCCACTGTTCCAGTAATAACCATGTTTAAACATAGATGTTACTAGCCTGTGATAGGATTTCATTTTTGTGTGAAATGTCCCACAGCTGTGTTCTAAAACTGTGCTATGGTAAAAGAACCACACTTTTTCCCCTGGTATAGTTCAGAACTAGAGCATGATTCCTTAACTTGATATAGTGCTATCTAAATACACACTGCATTAGTGGCATGACCCTAGAGCCTTTTGGAGTTGATGGAAACTTTCCCATAGACTTCACTAGGTATTGAACCAGCCCCTATGTCCTGTTTAAAATCAATGGGATTTCAGAATGTGATTACCTTTAAGCACATGCTTAGGGCTAGAGTCAAATATGTACTTAAATTCTTTGCCAAATCAGTGCTTTAAGCCTGCTAGTTAAACGTGGTATAATATTTTCAATAGTTTAGGTTGGCCCATGGATTGTGGGAAGTACTTAAAGTGTAAGCCAACTTTGGCCAGCACCATTCTCAAGAGAAAAATAACTATGTTTAAGACAGAGTCTCTAGAATATGCTACCAATAACGGTGGCATGGATAGTGTCAGTAGGGTTGCAGCTGCTTCAAGGAGCAATTAGGTGGGAAACGTAGGCAGCTGCTCATTCTTTTAGAGTGAGGGTCAATGAAGTATCAATCCCAACACTCTGGAGGCTGCTTTGCTCATTCCCTGCTAAATGTCCAGGGCTAGAAATAGCTCCTCCTTCTGGAAACCTATAAAAAGATTGTTCTAGAGGTATTCAGTGTAGTTGGTCCAATAAAATATATTATCTCACCCTCACCCATCGTGTTTTTCTAAGAGTAGAATTAAGTAAGAAAGCAGAGAGAGAAAAAAGATTTAGAGCAGCAGGCAGCCTCCTCCATTATTCCAACCTAATAAACATACCACTTACAAATACTTCAATATTGCTTCCCATTTACCCCAGTGGAAACTAAATTGAATCAGTTTTCAAGTAGTATATTTATATTTTACAAAACAGATCTTTGATTGGCTTGGCACCAGAGCTATTCCCTACTGTGTTTTTGTTTCGTTTCTGTGGAAGGTAGTCACGCAGCCCAGATACCAATGCTGGATAACAATTTTTTTTTTCAGTAGCAACATCTGGCATCTTGGCAAACGGCAGCTTCAGAGTCTTTCGGATTCACTCTCAGTAGAATTACCAGGCAATGTTGTGTTCACAAATGCTATGTATGGCAAAATCACAACATTTCTAAAATCTTGGATGTATTTGTAATGTTCATGTTTTGTAAAGAGATCAAGAAATGTGCAGGGATTCAAAATTGCCTACCTTTCCCGCAGTATTGTTTCAAAAATATTTGCTAACCTTCGCTTGGGAGTGTTGTGTTGGCTCCTGCAGTGGTAATTCTGGGATAGATGTTAAATAATAATAATGGCGCTGAATGGTTGTAGAAACAGAAAACCTGTGTATGTTTCTATATCATGCCTGAGATTAGGGAGAAACATAGTAAACCTGCAAACCATCTACCTGTTTCTGTTTGCCTCATTTGGGGTATCACTGTGGTGATGACATGTTTGTAGCCACATAGACTTGTGCGCCTGCTGATCAGCAATGTGATTTCCACACCATAATAATGGGATTTTTATCATTGACTTCCATGGGCCCAATATTTCACTCTATGTATTTTAGAGAACGTAAACCTAGATACCCATGTAACCAGCATACACCATATATTGCTTAGTGAATATGAAAATGTGTTATAAGTAGTGGCAAATATTTCTATGCTCATTAACTTTTCCTTCTAAGTTTCAGCTTCCATTCATAAATATAACCTAATACTGAAGAAGGGCTCAATGTTATTTTTGCCTTGTGGAGCATACAGATTCAAGTTTTAATCAGTAAATCTCCTTGTCTAACCCTGAATGCTATTTTAGGCTTGTATGCTCATGTGTTCAATTTAGGAAAAATAGGGGGAAATTGCTGGGGCATTGGCCCAGCTCATTCACAAATTCATTTTGCAATGCTGTGCTCTGAACTGTGTGAATCTGATAGTTTGTCATCTACTCTTCTTTTGTTTATGATCTTTCAAAAATTGTATGGTATGTATTGTCCACTTCTTGATTGCAATTATCATATTTTATAAGACTAGACCCCAATCCTGCAAGCATTTATGTACGTGCTTAACTTCGTTCATGTGAGTAGTTCCAGCGAGAGCACTTATCTATCACATGCACAAGTGTCTGCAGGATTGGGATATTATGCTTCAATATAGGTCCCAATGCAGTAAACACTTAGGTGCTTACTTAACTACGTACATAAAATAGTTCTATTGACATCAATGGGACTACTTGTGTAAAACGAAGCACATGTATAAGTGCTTTCAGGATCAGGAGCACTTAAAAAATCTTACTAGGTGTCTGCATCTTTAGGCTCCTAAATACCTTTAAAAATCTCACCCTGAGACACTAAAGAATTTACCAAAGATTATACAGTGGGTTAGTAGCTGAACATAAAGTTCACATTTTTAATAAGGACAGTAATTAGCCATTTGAACAACTTACCAAGGGATGTTTGGATTCTCTATCATTTGAAGGCTTTAAATCAAGACTGGATACCTTTCTAAAAGATATGATGTGGCTCAAACACAAGTTAGAGACTTGATGTAGACATTACTTGGTGTGGTCTTCGACCTTTGTTATGCAGATCAGACTAGATCATAACGGCCCCTTCTGGCCTTAAAATCTGTGTTGGAGCAAGACTCTCAGATCTTGCTCCAACCAGTAGACAAACTTATTTTTGCAACATGATGTTTAAAGCAATATAAATACATTTTAACTTATAAAAATCAGTGGACTTTGAGATTTTTAGTACTTATGACAGTTATTGCTTACAAGAACCATCTACCTTTAGGCACAATATGGACAGAGCTTGTTTAAAGGTTACCAATTTTTTTGTTCCAGAATGGAGTTCTGGGGTTTTGCTGAATTGTGCCTAAAGCACCCTGGGTTTGTGAGTCAATGTGACTACTTCACTATAGACTAGAAATCGCTAAACTCATGTGTGATTTGTATGAGATTGGAATCCAGGTTTTGGGAGCAGCTTGGCAAGTAAATTTAAAAGTAAGCATCAGAGAAAAAATGAAAATGGTCTTAATACAGATTTCTCTGGTGAATACCCTCACTAACTAGGCTGTGCAAGTGCATTCAGTGAGGTGGGGTGGATAATTTAAAAGGCTAGATGCCATATTTTTGGCTGAAATCTTGTTGGTAATTTCTAGTTCAAAGTAAGGTTGGAAATACCTAAATTCTGGCTATGAATCATATAATCCATAATATTTGTTAGAGATGGATGAACACTACATATTTTTCTGCAAATATTCACTCAAATTGTTAAACATCTGTTTTTGCCTCCATTTCCCCAAATGTTTTTGTGATGAACATACATGGAAGTGGAATTTCCACGTTGTATTAAATTTAATTTTAAATGTGCACATGGGGTTGTTGATAGCAGATGTATTTGTGAACTCATCCACGTAGCCTTATCTGGCTAATCACAATGATCAGATAGTTGCAAAGACTTGTTCATGATTAAGCCATACATTTTACAAAGAAATGTAGTAACTAAGACTAATGAATAAATGAAAAAAATGTAACTTACTTACAGATATCTTGATGATTAGAAAGATGCTAAATTCATTGGATAAATTATTAACTGTGTGCATTACTTGATCAGCTGTGTGGTGTGACGGGATCATGTGTTCTGGGATACTTTCCCTGCACCTGGAAGTACCAGACAATTTCATAGAAGGATTAAATAATTTTTTACAAGTTTAGTTAAAACTTATTTTTGGGCTGAATAGACGTTACAGCCCTGTTGGTGGAGGAACTCTGTTTATATGAGTAAATCTGGCCTTACTTTAGTTTCCATACTCGCTTTTCTGTTCATTAACTGATTTTAATCATAGATCTCTCTCTCTCTCATTTGTGATTTATTAATATGTCTTATAGTGTGAAAGTGGAGAAATATTAAATACATTAAAGCTATTCAAAGCAAGCTTCTAATTGGGCTGGGAGGATTTCAGGATTTTCCAGGAAATTGTTACAAATTTTTGGGAAAATGATTAAACATATTTCAATATAAATTTAAAATAGATCTACTGAAATTTTATATTCTACTGTGTAGGATACAGTTTGATTAAATGCATATTTCAATTCTATTAGGTAAACTGTCATATTCTGCGTACAACAGATACACCCTCAGGAGGAGTCCACGTGGAGTTCTTCTTCTTATGCTGTTGGTGGGAGGGTACCTGTGTATCCGTGCGCTGTTCAGTGTTGTCCTGAAAGTATTCTTTGAGTCGGAGACAGCGAAAGTAGGCTTCCAGATCGCCGCAGAACTGTATCATGTTGATGGGGGTGGCAGGGCAGAAAGAGAGGCCCCGAGATAGGACAGACTTTTCTTCTGGGCTGAATGTGTAGTTGGATAGATTGACAATATTGCTGGGTGGGAAACTGAGGAACCACCTGATCAGCATCCTATACAGCAAACAGGAAAACATCAAAAAAAAGCTCTCCAACCTGGAGACTCTCATTAATAACCAAACTTCCATACAAACAGACGTCATTAAAATAAGACAGGAGATCTACATTACTCACTTCACCTCTCTGCAAAGGAAAAAGGACTGTAAGCTGTCTAAACTCCTACCTGCCTCATGGGGACACAACCATGGTACCCCCAACCCAACCAGCAATATCGTCAATCTATCCAACTACACACCCAGCCCAGAAGAAAAGTCTGTCCTATCTCGGGGACTCTCTTTCTGCCCTGCCACCCCCACCAACATGATACAGTTCTGCGGCGATCTGGAAGCCTACTTTCGCCATCTCCGACTCAAAGAATACTTTCAGGACAACACTGAACAGCGCACAGATACACAGGTAACCTCCCACCAACAGCACAAGAAGAAGAACTCCACATGGACTCCTCCTGAGGGTCGAAATGACAGTCTGGACCTATACATTGAATGCTTCCGCCGACATGCACGGGCAGAAATTGTGGAAAAACAACATCGCTTGCCTCATAACCTAAGTCATGCAGAACGCAATGCCATCCACAGCCTCAGAAACCACCCTGACATTATCATCAAAGAGGCTGATAAAGGAGGTGCTGTTGTCATCATGAACAGGTCTGACTACCAAAAGAGGCCTCCAGACAACTCTCCAACACCAAATTCTACAGGCCACTTCCTTCAGATCCCACTGAGGAATACATTAAGAAACTGCAACATCTACTCAGGACACTTCCTACACTAACACCGGAACAAATCAACATACCCTTAGAGCCCCGACCAGGGTTATTCTATCTACTACGCAAGATCCACAAACCCGGAAATCCTGGACGCCCCATCATCTCGTGCATTGGCACTCTCACTGAAGGACTGTCCGGATAAGTGGACTCTCTACTCAGACCCTATGCTATCAGCACTCCCAGCTACCTCCGTGACACCACTGATTTCCTGAGGAAACTACAATGCATTGGTGACCTTCCAGAAAACAACATCCTAGCCATCATGGATGTAGAGGCTCTCTACACGAACATCCCACACACAGATGGAATACAAGCTGTCAGGAACAGTATCCCTGATGATGCCACAGCACAACTGGCTGCTGATCTCTGTGCCTTTATCCTCACACACAACTATTTCAAATTTGATGACAATATATATCTCCAGATCAGTAGCACCGCTATGGGCACCTGCATGGCCCCACAATATGCCAATATTTTTATGGCTGACCTGGAACAACGCTTCCTCAGCTCTCATCCACTCATGCCCCTTCTCTACCTATGCTACATTGATGACATCTTCATCATCTGGACCCATGGGAAGGAGACTCTGGAAAAATTCCACCACGATTTCAACAGCTTCCACCCCACCATCAACCTCAGCCTGGACCAATCTATACGGGAGGTCCACTTCCTAGACACCACGGTGCAAATAAGTGATGGTCACATTAACACCACCCTCTACCGAAAACCTACCGACCGCTATGCCTACCTTCATGCCTCCAGCTTCCATCCCAGGCACATCACATGATCCATTGTCTACAGCCAAGCACTGAGGTACAATCGCATCTGCTCTAACCCCTCAGACAGAGACCAACACCTACAAAATCTCCATCAAGCATTCTCAAAATTACAATACCTGCACGAGGAAATAAGGAAACAGATCAACAGAGCCAGACGTGTACCCAGAAGCCTCCTACTGCAAGACAAACTGAAGAAAGAAACCAACAGGACTCCACTGGCCATCACATACAGTCCCCAGCTAAAACCCCTCCAACGCATCATCAGGGACCTACAACCCATCCTGGACAACGATCCCACACTTTCACAGGCTTTGGGTGGCAGGCCAGTCCTCGCCCACAGGCAACCTGCCAACCTGAAAAATTTTCTCACCAGTAACTGCACACCGCACCATAGTAACTCTAGCTCAGGAACCAATCCATGCAACAAACCTTGATGCCAACTCTGCCCACATATCTACACCAGCGACACCAGCACAGGACCTAACCAGATCAGCCATACCATCACCGGTTCATTCACCTGCACGTCCACCAATGTAATATACGCCATCATATGCCAGCAATGCCCCTCTGCTATGTACATCGGCCAAACTGGACAGTTGCTATGGAAAAGGATAAATGGACGCAAATCAGATATTAGGAATGGCAATATACAAAAACCTGTAGGAGAACACTTCAACCTCCCTGGCCACACTATAGCAGACCTTAAGGTGGCCATCCTGTGGCAAAAGAAACTTCAGGACCAGACTTCCAGGAGAAACTGCTGAGCTTCAGTTCATCTGCAAATTTGACACCATCAGCTCAGGATTAAACAAAGATTGTGAATGGCTTGCCAACTACAAAACCAGTTTCTCCTCCCTTGGTTTTCACACCTCAACTGCTAGAACAGGGCCTCATCCTCCCTGATTGAACTAACCTCATTATTTCTAGCTTGCCTGCATATATATACCTGCCCCTGGAAATTTCCACTACATGCATCTGATGAAGTGAGTATTCACCCACAAAAGCTCATGCTCCAAAACATCTGTTAGTCTATAAGGTGCCACAGGATTCTCTGCTGTGTTTCCATAAAGTATACATTCTTTTTTTCTTTTCTAACTAGCAATAGCATTGGGGAAATAACTCAGAAGCACAGAAGCTGAAACACGTCTCTGATATTGTGGGATTACTTCTGGCTATATATTAGAATGTGCCAGAGAAAAATGGATTCAGCCATCTTTCTCCCATCCTGGTTACTTCTACATTAACAAAACTGACATAATTTTCCAATGTTGTGTTGTGAGGTGCAGGTCCTGTGGTGGTTAGCAACCTGGAAGCACCAAAGCTCAGGCATTTGGCCACAATATTATACAATCCTGTGTAGGACTTGATGACATTGTCGTAAAAAACCCAATCCCTATCTACCCTACAGCTGCTACAATTACTACCACTAGTGAAAGTGGAGATGAAGTATAGGTCTACATTGGCAGTATGAGACAAGGCCTCTGATATTGGAAGCAACTCAGCAATATTTTCAAACTCTTCCCTGATTAGGGACATTGGCTCTGTCACTTTGCAGAACCTGAGCCTCCTTCATGCCAAAACTTTTACTGTGATTACTCAGAATAATTTCCTTTAACATGAAAGCTATCTAAGTCCTCCTCTTTTGTTGTCAATTTCTTAATGACTGGGAAGGATAAATATGCTCAGACCAGGTTATAGAAAAAGACCAAAGACGACTACTTCTTCATCAGTAGCAAAAAATGACAAATGGAAAAGACTCCCTCTCTTTTTCAAGAGCCTTTTTTCCTTCTACAAATGCAGCCTCTGCAGAACTTACCACTAATTGTCATATGCAACAGGAATCAAATATCTTTGTTGCTGTGCACTAGACCGGATCAAAAGTGAAGCATTTAAAACTTCTTTGGGACAAGCTCTGATAGGTGCTGAGCACCTGCAAGTCCCATTGATGCAAGGTGAATTGCAGATGTTCAGGAGGTGTTCATTTGCTATGACAAAAAATAAGATAGCTATGGAAAACAGCACATGAGTGTATTCCTCAAGAGCAGTCCTTTGCACCCCTGGATGACTGCTGTAATTATTCAAGTTTAAGTACTTTAAACACCTTGTATTCTCACTACGCAGTCTTCACAGCCATTGTAAGAAGCCAGCCCATGTGTTAACTAACCACTATAGAAATGAATGAATGAGAAATGGGGCTCCCTGGAGCTGTCTGATAAGCTTTCATGTAGAAGTAAGTATTCTGATACTGCTGGAAATTAAAGAACCAGAGTGATGAGAGGGATGATGGGATCAAAAGAATCTACCTCAGGATTTGCAAGATCACAAGTATTCTCAGAGTAGAATATAGTCACTGTTATGAGAAAATAAGACAAGAAAACACATACACACAGACATTCACCAAGTACTCTACACTGCTTAAGCTGTATGGCTTGGTCAGAGTGCTTACCCAGGGTGATGGCACTCAAGACAGTGTAGGGTCTCTAAGCAAATCCTAGTAGTCTCTGTTGGAAAGGAAACAGACATACAAGGAGCCACAACATCCTTACTGAAGTTTCCTAGCATAAGGTGTGCTGGAATAGCAGCTACTGGAGCTTGCCAATGGATCATATATGTAAATACAGTCTCCAAAACAAAGCCTGATTGCCTGGGATTGGTGCAGGGAGGTATGAATTTAACACCCACACAAAATTAATGCCATGTTAACACTGAAGTAAATCATGCACAGAGAAATCAGAACATTCCAAGTAAAGATTTTACCCACAACAATAACTCAGCCACATGCAGCTTTAGCTATACGTTAGTTACATAACTAATACATTATAATCTTCCACATACCAGGAAATCAAGAAAAGAAAATACTGTATATGTACAATGAGGTTAATGGTATGGATAAAATACTAACTTTTTGAAAATTTACAGACTTCGGAGTGCTTAATTTTTTTTTTCATCCTTAATTTGCCATTCCCATGCACTCAGAAGCCAGATGAACTTGTAAAAACCAGAAAAATGACATCAGAAACAATGTGAAAGACTTGTGGACCCAGACCCAAAATTAAGGTGCTCTGAAGGAAGTTGATTGCTTAACTAAGTATGAAGCAGCATGTTCTCCCTGGCAAGTATCAGAGGATCAGCTATCACAACTTGAGGTGTTCTTTTCAAGACATTGTGGCCTTTGCAGTGGTATTCTTTGCCCATATGGGGGCACAGTAACCCTTATGCTGGGCATTTTAGGTGGGGTAGAAAAAAACTACATGGAGGGTTCTTATTTATTTTATTTATTAGTAATGGGTTTGACAATACAGAAACTTGTCAGTTGGGGATTAGCATCATGTCAGATTCTGCTTTGATGCTGTTCTCTGTCCAGTCCTGGATAGTTCCTAAATAGCAGATGCAGTTCCACAGTCATTTGGGACCCACTGCACTTCTTCTGTGCTTCCTAAAAGCACTTTGTTGCCCTCACCCCAAAGGAAATATTAACTTTATAAATATACTTGATCTCTTCTGTTCCTAACATTTTGTTACAAACTAAGGAACTTCCATCTGTGTGTGTGCATATTATATATATGACTGTGTGTGTCTGTATATATTATATAGCTGTAGGGTGAGAGAAATAGTAGTAATTAGAAATGGAGAAGCCCTATAGAATTGTTCCCCACAGTGTATTTTCTGTCTCATTTATTGGGCATCTATTATTACAAAAGGTTCTGGCATTATTTAGTTGATATGCCCTCCTTTTCCTTAATTTCCATCCCATTATTTGTAGTGCTAGTTCTAGTTCTTAAAAACGCTCAATAACTCTTCTCCTTCTGAGTGTTTACGCCTTTCAGCTATTTGTACATATGGTGTCTTAATTGCTCATTAATTAATAAAACACATCTACAGTAAAATTAAAGAGTATAATTAAAAGCAAAGCAACTCTGTTGGCCAGACAGTTCCTGTCCTTCGTGTGAGTGAACTGAAGCAGTAGGCAAGGAGACGTATCTGTCCCCAGGCCTTCTTGAGCCCCACACACAGATCAGTCACAGTTGCTGTGCAGGGTGCACAGGTTCTGCTCCTTCTAGCTACTTCTGGGGATGCAAATGGCCATAAATAGCCTTCAGAGGGAAAGGGAGAAGACAAGCCCCCATATCCACCTCCCACCCACCCCTACCTGTACCCAGGGGGAAAGTAAGAGTATGCATCAGCTGAAGGAATGGCGCAGTGTGGGGAAATCGCTGGCTGGTGCAGGACTGATGCTGTCTTTGTGTGCCCAGTTTAGGAGAGTTGGATGGCATTAGAATGCAGTATCCTGCACTTTAGCAACCCCTGCTAGCAAAAACACCAAAAGCTGACGTACTAGTATTGTCAACACCAAGCATACAAAAATCATGAATCAGGTCCTAAAAACCATGAGATAGTTATTCAAAAACAATTAGGTTATTTTTGTTTGCCTTCTGGTGCCAAAGTCTTTTGGGTTCAAGCCTGCAAGCTTTTCTCTGCAACCAGGACAGCTAGACATTTACTACTTACTATCAAATTTGGGATGGTCACATAACCATGTTACTCCAAAAAAAACAAAACACCAAATATTGTAAGACTCACAGTAAAATTGCAAGCTTTGGCACCACTGAATAGGAGTGCTGAGGCAGAGACAGCAGAAAACTGGCCCCAAGACTGGTGAAGTACAATTGAGTCCTTTCTTCCCCCAGCATTTGCTGAGGGCACAGCTGATGCTTCAACCCATTGTCTCTTATTAAATCAAATTGATAAAACAGTTGAATTGTCCATACATCCTTGAAACATGAGAATTTTACTAAAATTGCTCATCTAAACACCGAGGGAGTGAGCAAAGCAATGAGAAGAATCAGCACATGCCAAAGTTAATGATATTTCCTTTTTCTTAATGGAAAATGCAACTTGCCCTGACATGGTGTGTATAGTAGATGTGATGCTGTCAGAAAAACAATTGTATCTTTTAGTGGAGTTCGGTAAGTAGAACAACCATGTCTGCTCAGTTCCACAAAGGACATCTGTAAGTTAATTATGGAAGAATGATGCATGTCAACACAGATGTGAAGAAGATTGGGAAATATAACAGATTGATACTAATAAGAGACCTAAAGTGCAAAATTGGCATTGTCAGTATAGAGCTTTCTGAGGCACCAAAGGGAAATTTGCAGAATTAGAGGAAGAAAACTGTTTATAGGGGACAATAGAGCATGCATATGGAAAAGTTCTCTCCTCTCTAATGCTAATACCTTGCCCGTGGATTTCTGTTGCATTGTCTCTCCTCTTTTTATGTGTTGAATTTCCATTGATTTCAAGAAGAGTTCTGTGTGTTCCAGTGATATCAGAAAGAGTTCTATGTGTTCAAAACATGCAATACAAATCCTCAGTACAGCTCATGGGGAGGAGGGGATTGTCCTTTGTTGCTCTAAAAGCATGACCAGATTGCTTGACATATCTTATTCCATTTAACTGAAATACTATGTTTTTTCCTGTGTCACTTAGACCATAATCAAAAATTCTAATGTCTGTCTTTATCCATCTTTGTAGGATTAACTGTTTACAACTTGGTTTGCCCTCAGTAACACTTCTCTGCTTCTTTAAGAATACTTATTTACTTTATTAAAGAAAAACAATAACTGACAGCTGAAACTACAGCTCAAGGTAACAAAGATAGGCAACATTATCAGAATCATCTTTGCCTTTGGCCCAGATTCACAAAGGTATTTAGACTCCTAACTTCCACTGAAATCAAATGGAGGTCACCGAGTAGAATTCACAGCTCTGAATTAGGGGCTTAGGCTTCCTATACAATTCCCGAGGAGAGTTAGGCACCTGAGAATGGGATTCACAAAAGTCAGCATGCTGAGCAGAGAGCTACCTAAGCTAGCCAATAGGAAATGCTGAGGAGAGGGGTATGGCCTAAGCCTCGCAAAGGGACTTAGGAACCTGCTTCTACTTAGAATTTACAGCCCTGGACTTTCTCCTGGAATAAGGGACATAAGCCATGTCAACCCTTTTTCAAGAACGAGCACAGAGAAGGAAGGATTGATGATGTCCTCCCCTTATATTCATTGGAACAGAGCATGAGTTAGAATGACTCTATACCAGTGGTTAGGCCACTTCCTCAGGAGGTGGGAAACTCTGGTTCCAGTTCCCCTGCTCAAATGAATATTTATCTAAAGTGAAATAGCTTCAAAAGGAGAGACTGAGAGTCCTGGGCCAGAATACCTCATAGTCCCATGATTATAGCACGCTGCTAGGAAGTGTGTAAAACAAACAAACCCAATTTCAAATTGAATCTGGGACTTCCTCACCCTGGGTCTAACCAGTGGGCTAAAGATTTATGGGGAAGGGCTCATGGTTGCCTTCCCCGCACCCAGCTGTTTGATGCAGCTGTAGATAGGATCCAAGAACATCTCCCAGGCTGGGTCCAGAAGTGAAGACAGGCTGAGGAACACCTAACTTGTGAATCCCACTGTGGTTTAGGGGTCAAGGTGCCAACCTTCTGGGTGATGTCCATTGGCTGAAATGTAGGCACTTCAGGGACTTTAATGGTGGAAATTGAGGTGTCTATGTAATTTGGAGTTCTACAGGATTATGTAGCAGCTGAGCAGGTGTTTTGTGGATGGCTGTGATGACTAAATGTTGGATTTAGGTACCTAAATCCCCCTTGTTAAATCCACCCTTGGTGACTTAGGATCAGATTTGTAAAGGTATTAAGGCTCCTACAGATGCAGATAGGTGTCAAGCTGGATTTTCAGGTTAGATGCCTGAGTCATGGATTTCAAATGAGTGAGGCTTCACTCCGCTGGCTAGCTGATTAGCAGAGATTCTTGTTTCACCTTATAGACTAACAGACGTTTTGGAGCATGAGCTTTCGTGGGTGAATGCATGCATCTGAGGAAGTGGGTATTCACCCACGAAAGCTCATGCTCCAAAACGTCTGTTAGTCTATAAGGTGCCACAGGATTCTTTGCTGCTTTTACAGATCCAGACTAACACGGCTACCCTCTGATACTTGTTTCACCTTTTCATTGTTGGTCTACCACTTCAGCTGCAGTATTGACAACATTTATTAACCTCCTGTTAACAATCTATTGTTTCGTATGCTACCAAGAATATTCAAAAGCAATTAAGGGGTTAAAAGGACACTTATATTTCTGTAAATATCTTAGCATCTTTTCACATTGTGTGTGCCTTTAAATTATTCGGTTATGAGTGGGGCGCAAACATTGTAAGGAAACATCTTGCAAACAAAATGAAATACATTTATTGCAATAGTAAGCAAGATTAGATTTCTGTTCCTCTAAACTGAATTAGTTATAAAACTGAGTCTTTCTGGCCTTTAAAGTATTTACAGTTTACTGCCCTATGCTGACTTATTTTGAGAAATTGGTAGGCATCCTTTATTATTACTAGGTTTAAATTTCTGGATCATGGCATATGTGTGATAACAATGATATCAGATACTCCAGCCTGAATTGTGTCGTATATTCAGTATTGCCAGAACAAGAACAATGTAAGACCTTGTTGAGCATAGTTCCTTCCAAATCAAATTTGAGCTTAAACAATTGCTTCTTTTTAGAAGATCTAAAATGGAGATCTTTAGGGGGTAATTTGCTCTACAATTTTTATTCTATAATTTTAGTCACCCACATTAGCCTTCTTCAAACTTCTCCTTAAAATTCATCTTTGCCGTGACATCTACAAAAGATTTGGCAATGGCTAGGCACCTACTGTGCTGTAAACTGCACTTATTACCCTAATCATAACTCTGCCACTGGTCCCTTATGCTCCCACCAGCTCCACTTCCTCAGATGTCTGTTGTATCAACTGGTTGTCTCTTATACACTAAGCTCTTTGGGGTAGGAACGTTTTTGATCTTTGTGCTAGGCCTTGTATATACATAACAGTACCCTCATTCTGCTGGGGCTTCTTGACTCTATTTTTATTATTTAATATTTATATTGCAATAGATGATAACATTTAGTCACAATCCTGATTAGAGAAAGCACAAGAAGGGGTTCTGCTTTTAGGTGACACAGTCTCTTGTGGAGGGAGCACACAACACCCTCTCAGAAAAGCTTGCTCTCCATTGCCTACTTGCAGAATGCAGGAAAGAGGAGAATATTGGTTAGCTTTGCAGGCCATCTTGCTGTAAATTGGCTTTTCTTTTGATCTCCAACTCTAAAGCAGGATGACAATCTGGGCTGTTTAAATATGACAATGTGCAGAATAAAATTTGGTTAACCAGGAGTTTGTTTGCCAAAGATTCCTTAAACTGAGCAGTACTGTGTGCCAAACCACTCTTTTTGACCCTAGTGGATGGGGGCTTGGTATATGGTATGGCCAATTTTGGCATGAAGTTTGACTTAAATTATAAAGATATAATTGGAGAGAAATGACTCAGTGAAA
This sequence comes from Gopherus evgoodei, assembly GCF_007399415.2. Classification (NCBI taxonomy): domain Eukaryota; kingdom Metazoa; phylum Chordata; order Testudines; family Testudinidae; genus Gopherus; species Gopherus evgoodei. The sequence goes on along the minus strand of NC_044327.1, from coordinate 72,363,596 downwards.
CAACTTGATGCACCTGATGTGTGAGGAACTGGAATTTAGCATCTCTAAAATGCATTTCCATTATGTCCTTATCCTTTAGCATGTTTCTTCAAGAACATAGAAAAAATTAAGAAGTCTGACTTGGCTTTATTTTTCACATAGACAATATGATCTCGTGGGAGTGATTGTTAAAAAGATAACGTATAAAGAGCTACAAAAAAAAAGCTGGAAAAAGCTTCTTCTGCAATGTGTCAAGGAACCCTGGAAAACAAAGGGCCTTATGTGTGTGTAGCTGATCATCTCTCTTCCTCTTCTACACAGCCTGATCTCGGGGAAGTTTCTGTAAGTAATAGCTCTGGCTGAGAGAGAGATTACAATTTGGCATCACATAGTATTTAAAAAGCAATTTAAAGATGGGGAATAAAGAAATCACTCACCAAATTGATGATTTCTACACCTCAGTTGATGGAGTTAACAAGAAGATTAGGAAAGCGATATCATGGGTGAGTGAAATTGAAAAGAAAGTGAGTAATGTGGAAGAGAGGGTGAATAAATTGGCATCGGTGAATAGCAAATGTTTAAACCAACTAAAACAATGAAGATTGAAAATAGATGAATTAGATCATAAAAGCAGGAGAAACAAGCTGTCTCCTTGACTTGCCTGAAGGGGAAGAGAGAAAAAGAACAGAAGAATTAATAGGAAACCCATCTAAAGAAATGTTTATAGAAGATTTTAAGAACTCAGCCTTTGTCATGGAGAGGGCATAAGGCACAGCACCTGGTAGCTTCCTCAAAGCAATTATAATAAAGTTTCTTAATTATAGTAATAGAGATAAGCTGTTACAGCTGGCTAGACTGAATAAAGTCTGATTTATAATTCAGACAAGTATTGCTATTCCTAGATTCTAGTATGGAAATACAAAGGAGAAGAATTCATGGAAATTGAGAGCAAGCTTTGGGATTATAAAATTGAGCACTCTGTTTTATCCTGCTACATTTACAACTGAATAGGCCAGAAACAATTAGTTTTTTACAGTGCCAGAAGACTCTCAGTTTTGAAGGGCAAGAGATGACAAATCCAGATCTTTATAAAACATTAGGGGCCATATCTTGTAAATCCTTACTCATGTCACTTAAGAGTCTTTAAAGGCACATGTGAGCCCCAAGGAAGACTTTTAAGTAAAGCTCTGTAGAGTCTGTTCAAGAAATTGTAAATGTGAATATAGTCTTGTTGGAAGAAAATTATAATGACTAAGTTCCTTGAGTTAAATATCCTACCCTTGTAAATCTCAGTGGAGTTTTCTCACAAGTTTACCCACTATAAAATGAATTTAGCATTTAGCCAAGGTTTAAGGTTATTTGAAATGCTAGCAACTATGGGCTATATCCTGTAAATACTGCTCTTCTTGCTTCCAACTATGAGTAGTCCAACTCACTTCATATGGCCTACTAACAGTAGTAAGCACAAGGGACTTGATCGAAAGCCCACTGAAGTTACTGGGAGACTTGCCATTAACTTCAGTGAATATTGGATCAGGCCCTAGACTGACTAGCAAGTGAGTATTTACAGAGCAGAGTCCTAATGTATTGATTCATTATGGAGATGTAGTAGTGATATCACAGTTAAGGTTCCATCTAACTTTCCATTATAGTTCCAGTTTTGACCATATGCTGCTACTTACCTCTACTCTATTCCTGAAAATAAAGCCAAGCCATTAGACATTTTTTATTTATGCTCTCTTGCAATCAGATTTTGTTTGTGTTTTTCTAACGTGAGGTGATATTTTTATAAGGCATTTTGTGAGACGTATTAGAAAAGTGAAAGGTTTGCACTTCCTAGGGAAAAAAACGCTTCTATTTTAAAACCTATCTTAAAGATGTGTTAAATCAAGAAACTCCAATCTTATATTTTTTTCCTCTTGTTTCTAGTACCTTTTGAGAACGCTGAAATGTTTTGATGCTTGAGTTAGATGCTATTTTGCTGGGCATTAGGGTCAGAATTAAAGATGCTTGTAGAGCATTAAAATAGGAATTTCCATAATTTCAAATGTTAATACACTTTTCATTACTATTCCTTGGCATACAATAGCTTGTTAGAGCAGGAGCTGGTAGCACTGCCTATTTATTTAGATTACCAAACACTTTCCAGTATAAGACCCTGTTTTCAGTTGCTTATAACTTTATGAAACTTTAACTGTTTGTGCTGAAAAATCTCCATTTTGAGTGTTTGCCCCAGGCTGTTTTTTATTTTAAATATATTTCAGCCTAAATGGTTCAGCAGTTTGAGACAGAGCCTACGGGAAATATGCATGTTTTTCCCATGTTACATTCTGGCGATCTTTTCTCTGAAAAGCTCTTGCACTCTTGTGCTTTGCAGCAAAGACTTGAAACTTGGCAGGAGGTGGCCTTTCTCAGGGACGTGCTTTTTGCCATTCCTATGGAAAATCTGCCCAACTTTGGCCATTAAAACTTTTGAAAAATTTGCAGTCTGTACATACTCTGGAGAGACTTATTCAATTTTTAGCAGCTAAAAATCTCTGATTTGCTCCTTACTGAGTATGCTAAAGGCTTTTACAGCTCCTAGTGCTGACCAGACTGCACATGCCCCATAATGAAATGCTTCAGCCCAGCACTACAAGGGTTCAAAGACTTTGCCTGCCCCCAACCTGGAGCAGGAATTACAGCAAGACACCAAAACTGAGAACACGGAGCCTGTCTCTCCTGTACTCTCAATGGCCCTGTGCGCACACACACTGGTGCGCCTAGGCAGCACCGAGGAGGAAGCCAACTGTTTCAAATGCAGATGAGACAAAAGCCAGAGGACAGCAAAAGAAGTATGTTGAGACAAGGAGTTTGGTGAGACTGGGGGTTGGAGCAGGGGACACTCAGAAAGGAGACTAGGGACAAGGAGTTAGGGCAGGATTGGGGGACATGGAGCTGGATGGGCAAGGAGATTGGGACAAGGTGTGGAGAGGACAAGAGACTGGGCATTGGTGGAAGTTTAGGACTCAAACAGGTAGCCCAGATGGGACTGTCATGAGAAGTGGAGAATGGGACTAGAACAGGGAGCTAGGGACGGGGCAGAGATGGAACTGGGACATGAACAGATTGGAGGGGATGGGTCATTCTGGGTGGGGAAGGGACGGACAGACAGATGGACTGTGCCCACTAAAACACTCATCTCCAGAGTCTGGAATGGAACCCATGATTCCTAAATCTTGCCATTCCTCTGCTTCCGGTAAATATTTGTGAAACCGAGTAGCAAATCATATGTATCATTTCCCCTCCTCTCCCCTTTAGTACAGGTCCACAGAGGATGCTGTTGCTTCCAGTTACTCCATTAGCTCAAGTAGTAGAATTCTGGTCTATGGATCTAAAGCAGCAGTTTACTATTACTTTCATGGACCAATGCAACTATCATATAGAACCTTCTCAAACTATTAATATATTAATTTTGCCAGTAAGTTCAATATATTGGGAGAAAAATTTAAACATTATTATGCTCTCCTGGTAGAAAATACTGAAGAAATGCATTAGACACACATCAACTACTTTAATTACCATTTTTAAAGCTTCACTAGTTCTCTTATCCTTTGTGCTTAATAAGCTCTTTTAACAGTTTTATATTATCTTCAAATTAAACTTTTCTTCTTTCCTTTCTGGAGAAACCCAATAGATGACTGAAATATTTTTCTAACACAATAACAATAATGTTTCTTTGGTATTCTTTTGATTGTCTGACTAATAAACTTGCAGAATCCCTTTCCCTGGACCAATATTTTCAGCTCTTGAATGAAAAGATGTAGGGGACAAACCTACAAGGTACTGAGCCGATCGCTTTCAGAAGAGCTCATCATCTTGCAAGACTGGATCCCCAGACCCATATCTGGGATTAACAGATAAATTGCCTAATATGGGTTGTCAAGTATCAGGGGGTAGCCGTGTTAATCTGTATCCACAAAAACAACAAGGAGTCTCGTGGCACCTTAAAGACTAACAGATTTATTTGGGCATAAGCTTTCATAAATAAAAAACCTCACTTCTTCAGATGCATGGATGAAAGTTACAGATGCAGGCATTATAGAATGACATATGAAGAGAAGGGAGTTACCTCACAAGTGGAGAACCAGTGTTGACAGGGCCAGCTCAGTCAGGATGGATGTAGTCCACTCCCAATAATTGAGGAGGAGGTGTTAATTCCAGGAGAGGCAGAACTGTTTTTGTAGTGAGCCAGTCACTCTCAGTTCCTATTCAAGCCCAAATCAATGGTATTAAATTTGCTAATGAATTTTAGTTCTCTTTGAAGTCTGTTTCTGAAGTTTTTTTGTTCAAAAATAGTTACTTTTAAATCTGTTATAGAATGTCCAGGAAGATTGAAGTGTTCTCCTACTGGCTTTTGTATATTACCATTCCTGATGTCCAGTTTGGTCCATTTATTCTTTTACATAGAGACCGTCCGATTTGGCCTATGTACATGGCAGAGAGGCGTTGCTGGCACATAATGGCATATATCACATTGGTAGATGTGCAGGTGAACGAGCCCCTCCTGGAATTGACACCTCCTCATCTATTATTGGGAGTGGGATTACATCCACCCTGATTGAATTGGCCCTGTCAACACTGGTTCTCCACCTGTGAGGTACTTCCTTCTCTTCATGTGTCATTATATAATGCCTGCATCTGTAACTTTCATCCACGCATCTAAAGAAGTGAGGTTTTTTACCCATGAAAGTTTATGCCCAAATAAATCTGTTAGTCTTTAAGGTGCCACTGGACTCTTTGTTGTTAATATGGGTTGTATACTTAAGAACATAAGAACGGCCATACTGGGTCAGATCAGAGGTCCATCAAGCCACGTATCCTGTCCTCTGACAGTGGCCAATGTCAGGTGCCCCAAAGGGAATGAACAGACAGGTTATTAAGTGATCCATGCCCTGTCACCTAATCCCATTTTCTGGCAAACAGAGGCTAGGGACACTTTCCTGCCCATCTTGGCTAATAGCCATTGATGGACCTATCTTCCATGAATGTATCTAGCTCCTTTTTGAACCCTGTTATAGTATTACATAGTATTATAGTCTATATAGTATTATATTTTGAACCCCATTATAGTATTACGTAGTATTATATAGTCTAGTATATTTCTATGTTCTGAATAAGAATTTCTGGAGCTGCTGCAATACACATCCATTGAACTTCACGACTTTCTTAACAGTGACATCATAAAACCCATGTGAGCCTTTTTAGGCCAATGCACCACTGATTCAGATCTACTGTCTCAGAATTTGTGAAAAGAATGGTCATGCCTTGCAGTAAAGATCCTTCCTTAGATAGCCATATTAACTGCTGATTTCAAACAGAAAGAGACAGCCGTAAGAATCTAAAAACATAAAAATGGCTAGTCAGAATTTGAATGTGGCTATTAAATTGAAATAGCAACTAACCTTTGCTTCAGCCTGGTTTAGTATTTAAGAAATTGGTTACAGAAGACATTACTGATGTGGTTGATACAGTGGGCTAGATCCTGAACTTAGCTGCACCAGTGTAAATCTCCATTTACTTCAGAGAAGCTCCTCCATGCTTGCCCCAGTGCTGCTGAAGTTAGCAGTAAAATTTTAGCACATACATACTCTCAGGTGAATTTCTGTTCTGTGAATGTCCTAGATGTAAGCCTGGAGAGAAATGCCATAGGTAGTTTAAAAGGATTTACTGAGTAGTTTTGTTGAGGAATAAATGGACAAATCTTCAGCCTTGTACACAGAGTAACAAATGAGTAGAACAGACCAAAAATAGGGAGTTAAAAAGTTGAAGGTATTAATTCAATTCAAAGTGGTTTTATTCAGTTTTTTTTGTAAGGATCTGATCTCTTTTGTTTTGAAAAAATATCCAACCATGTAACTAAGCTATTTAAAACTGGCAATATTAAAAAAACCCAACAACCTTAAACCCTTTACTTCCCACCACCTATATAATAATTTTCTCAGAACAATTAACGTATCTTAATGGAAATTTTCAAAAAAGGTGAAGTGCTCTTGCAAAAGATTCGGGGGGAGGAGTTTGTAAAGAGGCCATGTTTTGGCAAAAATGTCTTGTCTGAAAAATGTTACCCATTTGCAGTAACTAGGCCAGCTATATGCAGAGCAGGTTACTAGGATTAAAGGTCTCTTTCCTGGGTCATAGAGGGACAGTCTGCAGCTACCCACTCTGCAGCTAGTAATGCCATTTCTGCTATGCCCCTCACCAGGAGGAAATGGCTGATGATTGTGACTGAAAGAGGGGATAGCTCCATTAAGCTTTCCAAATCAGAGGTTCACAAACTTTTTCTGAGCCCCACCCAACATGTTATAAAAACTCCAGGGCCCAGCTGGGGGATGGGGGGGAGGGTGTTCAGGGTTTCTGCCAAGGAGGGGCTCTGGACTTTCATCCTGTGGGATGGCTAGGGCTCAGGGCTTTAGCCGCAGGGCAGGTGGGGCTCAGAGCTTTCTGCCCATGGCCAGAGCCACTCTAACACGAACCCTGCTTTGCAGACCCCTTGAAATTGCTCATGCCCTTGGTGTTCTAAATAACCCCAAGCATTCCAACAATAGTAGCAGTGCATTTTTCTGCCTTGAATTTATTTGATACTTTGTAGTTCTGCTGTAAAGCTTCATTGTTTCAGAATTAATGACCATCTCCTACTGCATCTTCCTGAGTTGGATGAAGAGGTGGCATTGATACATTTATCATTACAGCAGTCACACAGTAAATAATAGTAATAATCAAAACCTTTCTTTTGCAGTTTTCAGTTCTCCAACCAGTAGCACATCATAGAGAATGGAAGAAAGTCCAAACTGTGCAGCCCTATTGACTGATGAAGTACCTAACAAACTTAGAGAAGAGGAGTACAGTATTAACAGTGTTAGATTGTTGAGTTTTAGGTGCTAGAAAATAAGGTCCCAATCCTGTAATTGACATTAATCAGGCTTCACATAAAGCCCTGTTGACTTCATTTGGAGAACTGGATCCTTCTATTCTATTTTTCCACACAGGATATTTTGCAATGATTCTCTTCTGAGGAAAATATAACAGCCAAACCTTCCAAGAGCTCAAGCCACAGAGTTATTCTACAGCCTGCTTCAAAAGAAGATTTACAAATTAGCATAGTACATTTATCTGAAATTGCTGAAGTGAAAGATTGTTAAAAATGGTCTCCAGTACTATTGGAGCAACTTTGTACCTACAATTAAATGAAGATGTACAGTCAGAACCACTTAGATTCCTGGCTGAATCCACAGTAGGTCAAAGTTTTATGCTTACAATATTGAGTCCAGATTGAGGCCCTTTTTTTTTAAAAAAAAAAAAAGGACTTTATGGCAAGCCATCCAAGGCAATCTTGGACATCCAATGTAGTTATTTAACTATTTTGACACATCTTACTATTTGTGGGTTGTTCAGGTTTCTCATTTGCTTAACAATATTCTTTGTTCCACCCTCTACCGTGGTGCACTGTAAAAGAATTGGAGGTGAAATATGATAGATGGCATGTCTGAGGCAGAACAGCAACAGCAAAGGGAAGATATGGCTAGAGAAGAGCCTTAAAATGATGTCCGCCTATATGCAGAAAACCCTTTTGACTATCTCTATTTAGCTATAAACCTTTAAAAATAAAGGGGTCTGGGAAACTATAACTCTTATAATAGAGATAAGAGGCAGAGATTTTGTGAATGAATCCGGGTACAATCCTTCCTCCTCTTTGGTTTATTGTACTCAAAATATACTTGATTGCACTTTCACAGGTGTATTACTGAAAGCACACAAGTGGCAAGTGGTGCTCCTAACTGAAGCTTGAGAGATGATCAGGGATTTTCCAGGGGAACATTTTTCACACATGTGCACAAACCTCTTTCCAATCGAAAAGCTGGCTTTCAACTAGAAAAGGGACATTTCAGCACAATTCAACTCTTGTAAAAATGTTTAAAAGGTTTTGGTTTTGTTCCAAGGTGGAACAACATTTTTTATTTTGATGCCTCAAAGGTTGCCATGAACTTGAACCGTCACCCTCTGGGCAGCTCTACACCCAGGCTACGCTAAGCCAGGTGTCAGAGCTGGGTGCTGATCAAAAGAATTAACTCTTCAGTGAAGACATAGGAAGAATCTAGCCCTAAAGGACCTTCCCAACATAACACTAATGAGTGCTCAGCAGCTTTGAAATTAAAAATAGATTTAAGAACCTTACTTAATATACTCATTCTTAAAATCTTGGTTTTAGTTTTTTTGTAATGTCCTTATCCTCCCTAATTCTGCTTATATTCACTCCCTCATAGTCAGAGAGACCCCCTCATCTATCTCAATCAGTGTGCTTGTGATACTTAAAGAATTTATCATTTACTTAAATGTCTTTGGCTTCTTGCTCTTCATAATGTCTGTTAGGCTCCTACTTTCTACCTAGCATTCTCCTGTTGATTCATTTGGCTAGATTTTCTTTTTTAAGCAAACCTGTTTGACTCCTACAACATTTTGTACCTTGTCATTTAAAAGTCCTAGACGGTTTTCTTTCTTTTCCAGCCTTCTTTTTTGATTAGTAATATATATAACTTCTTTGAGTCAATTATAGTATGCTCAGATAGCCCGCATATAGAGCCTCAGGCTTTTCATTTCCTCAGTTTTGATAAGTTCTTTAGGACTAGCTTCTTCATGGCTTTTTGTTTGGGGTTTTCTTTTTATAAAAACCTTTCCAAAATGTAATATATTAATGTTTTTATATTGATTTCCAGGAACAGGCTGAAAAAGTTGCATATACTAGGATCTTGGTGCTCTAAACCGTTAAGTGTACATGTTCCTGTGGGGGTTTGCACACTACCCATGGTGAAGCTCAACAGCATGACTATAGCCTCCCTTTCCTGAATATTGTCCTTTAGGCTACATCTCTCTCTCCAGTAAAGCCCAAAATATATTAAATCATGCACCAGGACAAAACATTCCAGAGCTGAGTGGCCTTCAACTATATTGCCAGATCCCTCTCTTATAAACTTCTAACATTAATGTATAGACCTCTAAGATGTTGAGCATATTCACCCACTGTTTTACCTCCCAGAGGCGCCTACTGTAATTTTCCATTCCCAACCTCCTTTTTCTCCAACTTCCAGCCCTCTATCAGTTATGTTTTTCTATGTCTAGCTGTGGGGCTTTTGTTACCTGCCCCATTTTGAACCTAGGTTCAATCCCTTCTCACTAGATTGGCAGGTTGGTGTCCCAAGATGCTCTTCTTTTTTCTCCAATAGGACCCCCATCTCTTCCCAGCAGTTCTCCTTCCTGAAGCAGAATTCCATGATCAAGGAAGGCAAAGCCCTCCTATCAACAGTATCTGGGCAGCCAGGCATTTACCAGCTGTGTGGATGAGGGGAAAGCAGTGGACATGTTATTCCTTGACTTTAGCAAAGTTTTTGATACAGTCTCCCACAGTATTCTTGCCACCAAGTTAAAGAAATATGGGCTGGATGAATGGACTATAAGGTGGATAAAAAGCTGGCTAGATCATTGGGCTCAATGGCTAATGATCAATAGCTCCATGTCTAGTTGGCAGCTGGTATCAAGCGGAGTGCCCCAAGGGTTGGTCTTGGAGCTGGTTTTGTTCAATATCTTCATTAATGATCAGGAGGATGGCATGGATTGCACCCTCATCAAGTTTGCAGATGACACTAAACTGGGAGGAAAGGTAGATACTCTGGAGGGTAGGGATAGGATATAGAGGGCCCTAGACAAATTAGAGGATTGGGCCAAAAGAAATCTGATGAGGTTAGACAAGGACAAGTGCAGAGTCCTGCACTTAGGAAGGAAGAATCCTATGCACTGCTATAGACTAGGGACCAAGTGGCTAGGAAGCAGTTCTGCAGAAAAGGACCTAGGGGTTATAGTGGACAAGAAGCTGGATATGAGTTGACAGTGTGTCCTTGTTGCCAAGAAGACTAACAACATTTTGGGCTGTATAAATAGGAGCATTGCCAGCAGATTGAGGGACGTGATCATTTCCCTCTATTCAGCATTGGTGAGGCCTCATCTGGAGTACCGTGTCCAGTTTGGGGCCCCACACTACAAGAAGGATATGGAAAAATTGCAAAGAGTCCAGCAGAGGGCAGCAAAAATGATTAGGGGGCTGGAGCAGATGATTTATGACAAGAGGCTGAGGTAACCGGGACTATTTAGTCTGTAGAAGAGAAGAATGAGGGGGGATTTGATAGATGCTTTCAACTACCTGAAAGGGGGTTCCAAAGGGGATGGATCTAGACTGTTCTCAGTGGTACCAGATGACAGAACAAGGAGTAATGGTCTCAAGTTGCAGTGGGGGAGGTTTAGGTTGGATATTAGCAAAAACTATTTCACAAGGAGGGTGGTGAAGCCCTGGAATGGGTTACCTAGGGAGGTGGTGGAATCTCCTTCCTTAGAGGTTTTTGAGGTCAGGCATGATGAAGTCCTGGCTGGGATGATTGAGTTGAGGATTGGTCCTGCTTTAAGCAGGGAGTTGGACTAGATGACCCTCCAACCCTGATATTCTATGATTCTGTGACCTCCAGGATGCATCAGTCCCTGTTTGGACCCTTCCCCTCCAGGCAGGATGGATGAGCACAGCACCTGTGCCCCTAACTCTTTCATCCTCACATCACTACCAATCTGCTCAAGGTCACACCTGGGAGTATCTCAAGACCCCATATGGATGAGTAGCCTAGGGTAGTGGTAGAGGGCTGGATAAGTTGTAGCAACATTTCAGTAATGTCAGATATGGGGTCCAGTCTCTCTCTCTCACTGCTTCACAATGAGCATCCAGAGCACAACATCACACAATGTCCTGCCCCATTCTCAAAGGGATTGCTCCCATTTCTATGATTATATAACAAATATATGTTATAATAAAATGCAATAAAAATTCAGAATTATTAGTAAATACATACATTTATACTCTAAAGTCATCTCTATCATTATATTCATTCCAGATTCCTCACACTGGCATAGCAGGTCCCAATTCTGATCGGAGATTCTGGGCCTTACCATAATGTAAATAATAAAAATGACATTTGTATTCTTATGACTTTTAAATATGCTGCAGCATACTTGTATTCTATTCTATATAATCTGACAGGTACACTTCTATAAACTGTACAGGACTGACAGATTAGTTTATAGCACTTATTACAGCACCCCATTGTCTTTTTGTTATTCCACCATATTTCAGTAATGCGTAGTATGTCAACATCTTCATTCATTTCCAGGCATTCTAGTTCATCTTTTTAGTTTTCCTTTTAAAGTTTATTGCATTTATATATTTTTTGTGGCCTTTTTCCTGGTTTATTTATTTATTTATCTGTCTATCTATCTATCTAACTCTAACTAGCATCTAGGGCAAGGGCCAGCAACCTGCAGCATGTGAGCTGATTTTTAGTGGTACTCTGCTGCCAGCTGGAGTCCCCCTCCAGCTGCTGGCCTCGCTTAGCCCACTGCCTGCCTGGATGAACAGAACCCCAGGCCGGCAGTGGGCTGAGTGGGGCTGGCGGCTGGGACTCCATCTGGCAGGAGCCGGCAGCCGGAACCCCAGACCGGCATCCCAGCCGCCAGCCCTACTCAGCCCGCTGCCAGCCTGGGATACTGGCTGCCAGCCCCGCTCACTTCGCTGCACTATTATTTACTTTACATACAATATTAGTTTAGTTATATAATATAGACTTATAGAAAGAGACCTTCTAAAAACATTAAAATGTATTACTAGCATGCAATACCTTAAATTAGAGTGAATAAATGAAGACTTAGAACACCACTTCTGAAAGTATCAGAGGGGTAGTCATGTTAGTCTGGTACAACCACATTTGCTCCAACCCTCAGACAGAGACCAACACCTACAAGATCTCCACCAAGCATTCTCAAAACTACGATACCCGCACGAGGAAATAAGGAAGCAAAATCAACAGATCCAGACGTGTACCCAGAAGCCTCCTGCTGCAAGACAAGCCCAAGAAAGAAACCAACAGAACTCCACTGGCCATCACCTACAGTCCTCAGTTTAAACCTCTCCAATGCATCATCAGTGATCTACAACCCATCCTGGACAATGATCCCTCGCTTTCACAGACCTTGGGAGGCAGGCCAGTCCTTGCCCACAGATAACCCACCAACCTTAAGCATATTCTCACCAGCAACCTCACACCACACCATAACAACTCTCACTTAGAAACCAATCCATGCAACAAATCTTGATGCCAACTCTGCCCACATATCTACACCAGTGACACCAGCACAGGACCTAACCAGATCAGCTACAACTGGTTCATTCACCTGCACGTCCACCAAAGTTATATACACCATCATGTACCAGCAATGCCCCTCTGCTATGTACATCAGCCAAACTGGATAGTCCCTATGTAAAAGGATAAATGGACACAAGTCAGATATTAGGAATGGCAATATACAAAAACCTATAGGAGAACACTTCCACCTCTCTGGACACACAATAGCAGATGTAAAGGTAGCCATTTTACAGCAAAAAAAAGGTCAGGACCAGACTTCAAAGAGAAACTGCTGAGCTTCAGTTCATTTTCAAATTTGACACCATCAGATCAGGATTAAATAAAGACTGTGAATGGTTAGCCAACTACAAAAGCAGTTTCTCCTCCCTTGGAGTTCACACCTCAACTGCTAGAAGAGGGCCTCATTTTCCCTGATTGAACTAACCTCATTATCTCCAGACTGATTCTTGACTGCAAATTTATTCCTGCCTCTGGAAATTTCCATTACATGTGTCTGACGAAGTGGGTGTTCACCCACAAAAGCTCATGCTCCAATATATCTGTTAGTCTTTAAAGTGCCACGGGACTCTTTGTCACTTCTGAAAGGTTGCTGACCCCGATCTAGGTTTTTGGTTAGTTTGTTTTTTCCCACTGGAATATATCTGATCTCAGATTGTCCCTCAGCCTTTACAGTTGTGGTTACTCTCTTGGATACAGAGACACTTTTACATTACTGACACCCTACCAGAAGACTATCTGACCTGAATACTTCTCAGCACCTGGCAGCTTTCCCCCCAGGATTCTACTTTAATTCCCTGAGAACATATTTAATTTTCTGTGCTTGGAGTTATGTTCACCATTGGTTAAGGTGGACCCTATCTTCTCTGTATATGCACTTCCAACCTCCAAAAGTCACTTCCCTATGCCTAATCAATGTGTCCCATTCACACATTTAAGATCCTATTATTTCCTCTGAGTAGCTTGCCCTACAAGAGGAAAAGGAAGCATTTCAGACAAAGCTACTGTAGCAACTCTCAATGACTTTTTCCTATTAATCTAAAGTTAGCTCCCAGGACCTTATATTCCTTTTTTCTTTGGTACCAATATGTATTATAACTACAGATTACACTTTAGCATTCACTAGACGTTTTAGATGTAGTATGAGATACACCACCTTTAGGAGAGTCACAGATTTTGAGTTCAATCCCACTGCAACATGAGCTGGGAACAGTATGTATCATGTGGAACTTGTTAACAGATTGGCTGACCTTCTGAATCTTGAAGTGTTCTGATATAAATTGTCTAGCTGAAAAGAAAAAGAATTTGTAATATCGGAATTATTTAAAACCTCCAAGAAGCATAGCATGCTATATAACTAATCCTGTCTCAGTCAGGGTGCAAAGTCATATTCTCTTCTCAGGTCTTTCACTATATTACAACATTCAGTGAAAATGAGAATAAATTATAGTGGTGAAGCTGCACGTAGAATTTTTCCATGCGGGTATTTTTGTTTTTACAGCATCAACGTTGTCAGAAAGGCAATCTTTAGATTTGGTTTGTTTTTGTTTTTTTTTACATTCTGTAATGCCTCTACACTGCTTTTTCAGCAAACACCAATTTTATTTTATAGCTTTAATCAATATTTCACACAGTGAAACCTTTTTCCTTGATGCCAGGGGTTATCAAAATATTCTTCAAATGCAGGCTGCTTTGTGCATTAAGCACCTATGCTATAATAATGTGTGGATTCTATGTAGACCAAGATTAGATCATAAACTATGGGATTTTTTCTTCATTTTTGCAACTCTTAAGTTAGCACACAATACACACATTTTTGACTTCATGAGGTGAGACCAAGTTTCTGTTCTCCAGACTTACCACTGAGGATCTGAGGTAGCTTTTATTTACTTCAGATGAAAGCATATACCGTTTTAAGTATAATTTTCAACTACATATTTCTCAAAGCAAAGGAACCACTTTATTTCTTTTTTCTTATCAGGAAACAGTAGTACGTACTATGGGTAAAATTTAGAGTAAAACTTTCAAAAGCACCTAAAGGTACATCAACACTGCAAAATTTCCTCCCCCATCATGGAAGCAAGTCTTAAAGCCCTGAGTTAACTGGCTCAGGCTAATGGGGCTCATGCTACAGAGCTAAAAAGAGCAGTGTAGCTGTTATTGCTCAGGCTGGAGCCTGTGCTCTGAGACCTGGCAGGTGGGGGGTATTCAGGTCCCAGGCTCCAGCCTGAGCAGAAACAACATTGCTATTTTTAGCCCTCTAACTCAAGTCCGTACATTTCAGTCAGTTGACCTGGTCTCTGAGACTTGCTGCTGTGGGACAGGGGGTGGAGTATGCAGTGTAGGTGTACCCTAAGTGACAGACTTTTATGTCCCATTGACTTTCAGTGAGACCTAGGTGAGAATTAGTCATCTTTTGAGGATCTGGACTTAAGTCACTTTTGAAAATGGGACTTTAGTTCCTAAGTCACTTAGGCAGTTTTGAAAATTTTACTGTAAACTTTTGACCTGTATCTTCTCATGGGAAAAGGGAGAGGATAGACATCTGAATCCATTTCTGATTATACAACTTGTATTTCATGAAGACCAAAGCTGGTGCCCATATGTCACTGACTGTCATTTAATGAACAGAATATAAACATATTGGTTATGTATATCAATAAAAGATGAAGTGCTGTGGATAATAGGAGTTACACCTGGGCAAGTGGGAGTAAAACTAAGCCCTTATGGTTTACTGATGAAGTATACAGCATAATTTGCATCTGGACTTCCAACCTTGGTCCTGTGCGAAAATTTTCAAGTTTTCCCCAATTTTTCAGTACAACTTTAAGTTCAACTGTACATTAAAGATTACCTCTACTGAGCAACGAGATTTTGCAGACCTCTTAGGTAGTAGCTTGTCCAGGCTTCCCTGTAAACAGTAAGTTTAACGTCTCATTCTAGACCATCTACTACACATTTCTAAAATTAGTTTTTCCTCAGATGCCCCCCGAATGAGACAAGAAGGATTTTTGTTGTAAGTTTGGCTAAGATACAAAGTGAGAATTTCTCAAAGCACATTTCCAGATTCAAAGTGGTTAGCACCATGATACACCCTGTCCTCCCAGTGGAGTTTCCAGAGCTCAGCTGTCCGTGCCAGTCAAGGAAGTGAGAAACTGATTCCGTTTCAGTTCTCCTGTATGGCACTACAGAGAACCATTACTAGCCTGACCTGAATTAAATGATATCTTTAGAATTGGCAGCCTGCTTTAATCATGTTCTTCATGAATTTTCTTGTGGGGAAGGACAGCTATAAGATTAACCAGTCTGCTGCCTTATGTGGCTTCTATATAGGGAAATGAGATGATGTGAGGAATGCCTAAATGCATATAGAGGGGCAGACCCTCAGCCCATAGGTATGGTTTGAGAAACAGCCAGAGAGGTTTTGTCACTTAACTTAGATGTATCCATTTAGCTGACCTAGAGTTCATGCAGTAGCTGCTGAAGTTGGAATAATTTCTCTTGTGATTATTATTGGGGTTTAGTGGATGCACCGCTGATGAAGTAGCAGATGACTAGCAAATAACTGAATGGTTGTGCTGCTGCTCTTTTTTCACCACACTCTACATATTAGGGACTTGTGTACCCTCAGGGTTGAAATAAAGAATGAAGCTTACATGGCAAAAATGGGACTAATGACCTGAGAGCTCACACAATGCATATAAAATCATTTAATAAAACCTCACTGCTTAACAGCTCAAAGTCTTAGAGAGAATAGCAGTGGAAAGTTATGGTCAAATATTTTCATTCGCCAACTTTACAAACCAAAATCGATGCAAATGTACAGCCAAATCTCACTGTATAAAGGACCACCTATACATCAACTGGAATGTCTCAAAGATGTCTGGTCTAAGAATAGAAAATTGGTGCAAAAGTTATTTCGGTGGTATAAAAGGCCTGATTCAAAGCCTGATAAAGTCTACAGGAAGACCACAATTTCCTGGGATAGTGTTAGGGAAATATCTATTGTGAAATTAGACAAATTGCTTAGTTTTCTTGTGACTTCTGTAAAATGTATTCTTAAAATATAGTAACAAATGAATCTACTGTATGAATGTTTCACAATACAAGAATTAAAAGATATAGAAAGACTTACTGACTTACTAAAAACCTAATGGATCAGTTGGGATGAACTGATTAGAAACAATTTATTGGTATAACTTTAATGAGAGTAAGTGTCCTTACTTGAACTATGATCCATATTGCATCAAGTCTGCTATATTCCATTACCTTATATAACCTGACATTACTCTGTCCTGTTTAAGGAATGCTGCATAGCTGCATTGCCCCGGAAGCCTTCCCTTCTTCTTTCCTATTTGTTGCCTGATCTATGGATTGTGTATTAATTATAGTGATTACTTAGGCATTTTCAGTAAATGCTGATCTCCAAAGATCAGGCTTAGTATTAAAATTAATGTTCAGTTGGGAATCCCAATGTGCACAGTTATAACATTCACACTTCGGAAAATCCTTCTGTATTTTTAATAGTTTTATCAATACATTTGGCAAAGTCACTCACACTCTAACACAGCAACATCTGAACATCCATGTAGCCGCACCATCCCTTGCAGAACAACCTGGTATGTCTGCCATTATCTTGCTCATCACCATCACCTTCCTCATCAACAGCGGTGGTCATCATCCTGGCATCTCCCAAGGGCTGCATCTCTCCCTTCCCAAGCTCACAGGCTGGGATATGAGTTTTATAATTAGTTACACTGATACCATTAGGCCTAATGCATATTCAGTCAGGGTTTCTCCCCTCTTCCTTATTTGTATTTCATCGCCCTACTATTGGGTGCCCTTCTCCTATAGTTTAGTATATTAATGCTCACAACTTATCTGGTACATTCATTTGTTGCCATGGCACTCTTGTGGTCAGAGGTTGCTATCCTAAAATATAGAAAAGTCGATATCAGTTCAATGCTTTTTTTGCAGTTATTTAGTATATACCTCTCCCTTAAACTAAGTTCCCTCTAAGTTGCGCAGCTGCCCAGCTGCCTATTAAGCAGGGGTCAGGGCTATAGCGCAGAGAGATGCCTCTCCCCCAGCATGGACCTGCAGCGGCGGGGAGAGACACCTCTTCCTGTCAGCCCCAGCGCCAACCTGCCGCAGTCAAGAGAGGTGTTCCTCCCTGCCAGCCCCATCATGGATCTTCCCTGGACTTGCTGCGGCCAGGGA
Source organism: Gopherus evgoodei (assembly GCF_007399415.2). Lineage (NCBI taxonomy): Eukaryota > Metazoa > Chordata > Testudines > Testudinidae > Gopherus > Gopherus evgoodei. Next base: position 72,346,128 of record NC_044327.1, on the reverse strand, counting down.
AAAGGAGCCCCTCTCCCAACCCAGCCCTACCAGAGCTGCCGCAGCCAGGGAGAGGCACCTCTCCCGCATCCCAGAGCTGCTGCACTGAAAGATGACTGAGGGGAATCATATCTCCCCACTGCAGTCCCGAGGAAGCCTGCACCCCAAACCCTTCATCCCTGGTCCCACTTCAGAGCCTGCACCCCCTGCACTCCAACCCTCTTCTCCAGCCCTGAGCCCCTCTCACACTCCAAACCCCTCATTCCCAACCCCACCTCAGAGCCTTCACCCCTCAGCCAGAACTCTCACTCCCTACCCCCCAACCCTCTGCCCCAGACCTGAGCCCCCTCCCACACTCAGAACCCCTCAGCCCCACCCACACTACATGAATTTTGTTACGTGCACCAATATGAAGATGATGTGTCACACATCACCTCCATATTCGTGCATATAAAATTCATTCCGCACATGAATGTAAAAAGTTAGTGGGAACACTTAAGCACTCTTTTCCCAGTTCCCAGAACTCAAGGTGATTGTCAGGCTACTTATCTGTACCAAAATTTCACAGGCCTGAAAGCCTCATGCTAACTGCTTAAGTCAGGGTCTTACAGGATACAGGCCTGTAGGCTCCTGGCTTTACTGCCTGAACTTATGTCTATGCCTTACCTAGCAAATTCCTATACCTCTAGGCTACACCTCTCTGGGAGGTGAGGTGGGGGTAGTAATTAGTGTCTGCAATCAGAAATATGACTTCAGAACATGTTCACATACTTCAGCCAACTTGGTTGTAGCTAGCTCAAATAACAATAGTCATGAAAGTGCAGCAGCATGGGCTAGCCCTTTAAGTACTACAGGATCCTGGGCTGCCTTTTCCAATCCATGCTGCCTTGCTTCAGTGCTACTGTTATTTGAGCTGGATAGATCAAACTGGCTAAGGTATGTCTACCTGTGCTGCAGTGCCACTTCTGCAGCAGAGACATTTCTCTAGTGGTTTATCAAGTGGCAGATTACTGCTCCCATGCTGCCTCAGTTATGCTGACCATGGAGATGTGGTGGGGAAACAAAGCCAAAGCTCTGCCTGCTCTCTACCTCTGCCCACTCACGGGCTGGCAGGGGAGGAGTGCACACAATCCCCACTTATCACTATACACCCAGAATTAAGGTTAACTCCCCTCTCAGCCCTGCGGTGTAGGGCTTCTTTAATAGAAGAAATAATTAAAACCAAATTTCTTCTATATACATAAAGCATTCAAACTTACAATTTTAGGCATTGAGGGTTTACATGTGTATTCTCACAAGCCTTGTGGACTCAGCAGTATAACACTCTTGGGATACACACTTTAGGGATAAAGATTTAATTTTAGTTATGCCCTAAATGACAGAAGTTGTTTCTGCCCTTCATATTATGACTATATTGTGATCTATGTTCCAGGCAGCCTTCATCAATGGGATCTGCCTGTTGGGTAGTAGATGCATGGAAAAGTCCATGAAAACAGTCACTATCAGCAGAGTGCAAAATGTAATTCTTTAGCCTTAGGGGTATGTATAAGTCTGTTATTGTACTAAATGAGCATATTACAGTCAAGATCTGAGCTACTCACAGGAGGTTTGGTGCAGACTAATCAGAAAAGCTTGTTTCTGGCAACCTAATCTTATGTTTTGGCTGTCTATGAAGCACTTTATCATGACCACCAACACCGATTATCTTAAACAAACAAAACTCAAGGCAAAGCTCCTATTTCTATCTGATTAGCAGCTTTCCAAGCACACCAGTTTCATTTCTGAAGAGTTATTTTTAAGTCTTATTTAAAGTACACTTACCCTAAATTCAAGGAACTTGCTCAAATGTTACTAATATTTGGAGTGACCATCTTAATGAGAAACAAAGAGTGAAAAAAAGATTATTGAGTAAGGAAAGAAAATTGATGCTGATGTTTTAGAAAGGTTTCTATTTGCATGATGTGTGCTTGAATGCATTTGCTGTTTATCTGTGTATAAATAAAATGCAATATCTTGCTGATGCTGGAGAGCTCTGGCTGATGCATTGCTAAAGCTCTTTGAAGCCTTATGTTTCTTGTAGCAAACAAATCATAGGTCAAGGTGACAGTGACCTTGTCCTGTTTTCATGCTTGAGTTTTGAAGGACTTTGGGTATGTTAATATTTAGCCTGGTAATATTTTCAGAGACCAACTGAAAAAGGTTTTTATTCCTACAAGCATGAGCAAATTTCCTTTCTAATGTACTGTAGGTAGCCAGTATTCCAGGCATTTCAAGGGTGGTTGTATCTTTTTCCATCCGTTTAAGCTAATGCAGATACCGGTCTCAACAGTTTTCTGCTGTGGCTCACAATATACATGTTAGTCTGTATAGGTTTCATTATAGGCTGTTGTATCTCCACTGTCTACCTCCTGCTTACACTCCCTATACTCTCTCCTGCCTATTCCATCTCTGAAAATGGTTGATCAGTCTTAATCAAGTGATGCATACATCTCTCAATTAGACGTGGGGTTGTGATGAGGATTGTATGTCATCCTTGTACCCTAGGCCTTTCTGATGATCTAAGATCTATGCTGGGACTGAGGATGCTAGTTAGGGATCAGTCTAATTCTTGCGTTCCCCTAGATGTGAGTTACAGATGTTGTGTTCCAGGTTCCATCCAGACTGCCTTTATTAGTAATTTCTTAAAATTCCAGTCATATAAAATAGTTCTGGGCCAGCTGATACAATGTGACTACTCAGCTGGCCAATCCCACCTACCAGCTCTGTTCTTTACAACAACGAGGGAGTGGAGAGACTGTGGCCCTGATTGGAGGTATACTGTCTATAGGCCGAGTCCAACTCTCTGTGAACTCAACGAAAGCATTTCCATTGATTTTAATAGGAGATGGAATGAGCTGCTTGGTAGCTGCCTCTCTTTCACCCTCTAAATTAGGACACTACCCAATGAGGCAATACAGAATCCAGCTCTTCCATGAAAAGCCCATTATTTCTTATATATTTTGCCAACTTCATTCTCATACCCTGATTTTTATTATTGTTTGCATTCAGTGTTGGCAACATGTTTACATTTCAGACATTACTGGGTTTTTGTAGACAAGTATTATTCAACATATCACTATGTTATAAAAGAGTTTTCAAGGCTTACATTCTTCTGTTGCCATTATTCCTCCATCATTACTGCTGGTAAGCAAATTAGGGCTGAAATGATTTATACTCATTTACAAAATTCTATAAACAGCAAAAAAGGGGAGAGGATGTGAAGGTATTTTTGTGGGAGGGGAGAGGCTGGGATAGAGAGAGAGAGCAAGGATTTTCTATAAGCCGTTAGAAAGTCAAAATTGAAAGACATAATCATAGCCTTAGTTTTTTGCATGACATCACCTACATGTCGAGCAAAGCAAGAACCAATTAAACTGGGTCATCAGTTTAGAAAAAAGCATGTGTAGGGGAAAGTAATTTTTCTATTTATTCTGGCAGAATATGTTTTCTTAATTCCTGGCACACCCTTGGTGACACAATAGAAGCAATGTCAGCTTTCATTATATGAAAAAAGACTTTGGGAGCTGTCATGTTTGGAAGATTTTTTTCAAATCCACACTATTACTGAGAAATAGTCTTGCCTACAATTACTACACAGAAAGAAATCACTAGTTTGAACAAAATGATGTGCAAATTCCAAATTGATTACTTTGTAAACACAATTTAAAGTAAATAAATAATCAGAAGTAATTTTATTAGTTGGATTATTATTATTTTGCAATTACCTTCTTGACAGGAGAGAAATCTGAAAGCACAAGAAATTGAAGCATTGGTTCAGCAGATTTTTTTAACTACTCTAAAAATAAAGAAATTTTACACAATCACAACTATATATTAAATTCAAAAGCTTCTCCTTAACATGTATGATTTAATCAGTGTATTGTGTTCGGGGAGCTCAGAATAATACATAGCAAACCCATAAGAAGGGGGTTTCAAATTTCTTAATTTTAGCAAGTATCAGGAATCAGAAGCCAAATATGGAGAACATCCAAATAAGCTGCTATCCGAACAGCCCCGTCTTAGCTGAAATAACCAGCTGCAAATCTGAACAGGTCACACATGAGTGAAGGAGAATAGTGAACTGTAGTTCATGAAACAAGAAGTCAGAATTTCATACATATAAGAAGGTAGGATGCATTCCAGTTCATGACTTATATTTTGTTTTACCATAATTGAGATTGTATGTTTGCTACAGTTATGATTTCTGTAACAAAACCAAGGCTTAAGATTTTTTTCATAAAAAGTAGTTGTCCCTGTTTTCACTTTTCTTGATCTGAAGATGTGTTTGGAATGATCTATAAAACCAAATGGCATAGAAATGTGTAATACGTTTTATAAAATCCAGACAACCCAGTCTTTAAAAGCATGCAAAGAGCAAAATCCCATCTATTCCAATTTTATTAAAGTATTTGACAGCTACTTAGCAGTTTTCTAATGAATAACTAAACGTAGACCATAGTGTGCTGTGACTTCTTTATTTCTTTGAACTCAAATTATTATGTAGATTATTTGCCATTTCAAAGCCATATCTTTTCCCTTTTTTCTTCTGCCACTATTTCTACCATCATAGCCCTAATGCCAGACACTTCCTGTCAAGAAAAGTAGGTCAAGACCTATGGAAAGCTACTAGATATGGAATGAAGTACTAGAAAGTTGACATATTGCTTCTAGGGCCTGGTCTACACTACGCGTTTAAACCGATTTTAGCAGCATTAAACCGATTTAACGCTGTAACCGTCCACACTACGAGGCCCTTTATAGCGATATAAAGGGCTCTTTATATCGGTTTCTGTACTCCTCCCCAATGAGAGGAGTAGCGCTAAAATTGGTATTACCATATCAGATTAGGGTTAGTGTGGCCGCAAATCGATGGTATTGGCCTCCAGGCAGTATCCCACAGTGCACTACTGTGACCACTCTGGACAGCAATCTCAGCTCGGATGCAGTGGCCAGGTAAACAGGAAAAGCCCCGTGAAATTTTGATTTTCATTTCCTGTTTGCCCAGCGTGGAGCTCTGATCAGCCCGGGTGGCAATGCAGTCCCAAATCCAAAAAGAGCTCCAGCATAGACCGTATGGGAGATACTGAATCTGATCGCTGTATGGGGAAACAAATCTGTTCTACCAGAACTCCGTTACAGAAGACGAAATGCCAAAGCATTTGAAAAAAAAATCTACAGGCTACACAGTGCTGCGTGACAAGCGTAACGGGAAGCCAGAGACTCAAACGGATGCTCATGGAGGGAAAGAGGGGGTACTGAGGACTCCAGCTATCCCACAGTCCACAGCAGTCTCCGAAAAGTATTTGCATTCTTGGCTGAGCTCCCAATGCCTGTAGGGTCAAACACATTGTCCGGCGCGGTTCAGGGAATAGCTCGTCAATTTACTCCCTCCCCCCCATGTGAAAGAAAAGGGAAAGAAATCATTTCTTGACTTTTTTCAATGTCACCCTATGTCTATTGAATGCTGCTGGTAGACACGATGCTGCAGCAGTGAAGAGCAGTATCTGCTCCTCTCCCCTCCCTGGTGGCAGACGGTACATGCTTGATAACTGCTGAATACCCCTGGCTGGCCTCAGGGGTGCCTGGGTAAAAATAGGAATGATTCCTGGTCATTCCCAGTAGATGGGACAGAACAGCTGGTAATCATCTTCATCATAGCCAAGGGGGGCTGAGCTCCATCAGCCCCCTCCCTTTCTAGTGTAAAGAAAAGATTCTGTACTGCCTGGACTATCATAGCAGCAGGATGCTGGGCTCCTCTCCCCCGCACCACTTAATGTCCTGCCTGGACTGTCATAGCACGGGGAGGCTGCCTCCCCCTCTTTTTATCTCACTAACAAGTCACTGTTTCTTATTCCTGCATTCTTTATAACATCATGACACAAATGGGGGGGACACTGCCACGGTAGCCCAGGAAGGTTGGGGGAGGAGGGAAGCAACGGGTGGGGTTGTTGCAGGGGTACCTCCCGTGAATTGCATGTAGCTCATCATTTCTGCAGTATCTGACACGGAGCAGTTGTACTCTCTGATACACTGCTTCTCTAGTACACTTGCCCCAAATTCAAGGCAGTTTTGCTTTTGCGCCCCTGGCTGACCTTAGCCAGGGGCACCCATGATAGCAGCAGACAGCACAGAAGGACAGATCATCATCATCTCATTGCCAAATTACCCTGGCAGCAGACGGTACAGAATAACTGGTAACCATCTCTGCTATCATGCAAAAGCAAATGAATGCTGCTGTGTAGCGCTGGAGTATCGCCTCTGTCCGCGGCATCCAGTACACATACGGCGACTGTAAAAAAAAAAAAAAAAAAAAGCTGAATGGGCTCCATGGTTGCCGTGCTATGGCGTCTGCCAGGACAATCCAGGGAAAAAGGGCGCGAAATGAGTGTCTGCCATTACTTTCCCAGAGGAAGGAATGACTGACCACATTTACCCAGAGCCACCCGCGACAATGATTTTTGCCCCATCAGCCACTGGGCTCTCAACCCAGAATTCTAAGGGGCGGGGGAGACTGCGGGAACTATGGGATAGCTATGGAATAGCTACCCACAGTGCAACTCTCCGGAAATCGACGCTAGCCTCGGACCATAGATGCACACTGCCGAATTAATGTGCTTAGTGTGGCTGCGTGCACTCGACTTTATACAATCTGTTTTATAAAACCGGTTTATGTAAAACTGGAATTATCCCGTAGTGTAGACATACCCGAGAAGTGAGTTTCCAACAGTAAGCAGGTCAGTGGATCCAAGTGAGACAGACATGAAGATTAATCTCTTTGTTGCAGCTTACACTATGAAATGGTTAGAATTGGCTCTGTCAGAATGGTGCTTTCTACATTGAGTGTGAATTCACACACAGCCAGTTTTTTCAGGCTCTGCTACTTTAGGCACAGTGTTCTGTTAAGCTCAAAAGCCATGTGTGTCAAACTACATTTCAGGATCACTCAGTACTAAGCTGGGATGAGACTCTCTGCTGAGGGGGACGGAGACACCCATCTGTCGCCCTGACCGTTCATCCCGGGAGGTCTGCTGCCTGCCAGGGGCCCGTATACGAGATGTTACAGAGGCTTTGTCGAGGATTATTCGGCCTTCTGACTACTATCCCATGCTACTCATCCATGTGGGCACAAATGATACTGCGAGGTGTGACGCTGAGCAGATCAAGAGTGACTACAGGGCTCTGGGAGTACGGGTTTCTGAGTTTGGAGCGCAGGTGGTATTCTCCTTGATTCTTCCTGTTGAAGGTAGGGGTCCGGGCAGAAACAGATGCATCGTGGAGGTGAATGCCTGGCTGCGAAGATGGTGTCGCCAGGAGGGCTTTGGCTTCCTCGACCACGGGATGCTATTTGAGGAAGGACTGCTAGGAACAGATGGCATTCACCTTTCGAAGTGGGGAAAGGCCTTATTTGCGCACAGACTGGCTAACCTAGTAAGGAGGGCTTTAAACTAGGTTCGATGGGGACAGGTGAGCAAAGCCCACAGGTAAGTGGGGAACAAGACCTGGGAGATGGGTTGGAAACAGGAGGGAGCACGGGCTATAATGACAGAGAGGAAGGAGGGTCAGGGCAAAGCTGGGAGGCAAGATCAAACCAGTATCTTAGATGCCTTTATACAAATGCAAGAAGTATGGGTAATAAGCAGGAAGAACTGGAAGTGCTAATTAATAAATACAACTATGACATTATTGGCATTACTGAAACTTGGTGGGATAATACACACGACTGGAATGTTGGTGTGGATGGGTATAGTTTGCTCAGGAAGGATAGACAGGGGAAAAAGGGAGGAGGTGTTGCCTTATATATTAAAAATGTACACACTTGGACTGAGGTGGAGATGGACATAGGAGACGGAAGGGTGGAGAGTCTCTGGGTTAGGCTAAAAGGGGTAAAAAACACAGGTGATGTCGTGCTGGGAGTCTACTACAGGCCACCTAATCAGGCGGAAGAGGTGGATGAGGCTTTTTTCAAACAACTAACAAAATCATCCAAAGCCCAAGATTTGGTGGTGATGGGGGACTTCAACTATCCAGATATATGTTGGGAAAATAACACCGCGGGGCACAGACTATCCAATAAGTTCCTGGACTGCATTGCAGACAACTTTTTATTTCAGAAAGTTGAAAAAGCTACTAGGGGGGAAGCTGTTCTAGACTTGATTTTAACCAATAGGGAGGAACTTGTTGAGAATTTGAAAGTAGAAGGAAGCTTGGGTGAAAGTGATCATGAAATCATAGAATTTGCAATTCTAAGGAAAGGTAGAAGGGAGTACAGCAGAGTAGAGACAATGGATTTCAGGAAGGCGGATTTTGGTAAGCTCAGAGAGCTGATAGGCAAGGTCCCATGGGAATTAAGACTGAGGGGAAAAACAACTGAGGAAAGTTGGCAGTTTTTCAAAGGGACGCTATTAAGGGCCCAAAAGCAAGTTATTCCGATGGTTAGGAAAGATAGAAAATGTGGCAAAAGACCACCTTGGCTTACCCTTGAGATCTTGCGTGACCTACAAAATAAAAAGGCTCATATAAAAAATGGAAACTAGGTCAGATCACAAAGGATGAATATAGGCAAATAACACAGGAATGCAGAGGCAAGATTAGGAAAGCAAAGGCACAAAATGAACTCAAACTAGCTATGGGAATAAAGGGAAACAAGAAGACTTTTTATCAATACATTAGAAGCAAGAGGAAGACTAAGGACAGGGTAGGCCCACTGCTCAATGAGGAGGGGGTAACAGTAACGGGAGACTTGGAAATGGCAGAGATGCTTAATGACTTCTTTGTTTCGGTCTTCACTGAGAAGTCTGAAGGAATGTCTAGTATAGTGAATGCTTACGGGAAGAGGGTAGGTTTAGAAGAGAAAATAAGGAAAGAGCAAGTAAAAAATCACTTAGAAAAGTTAGATGCCTGCAAGTCACCAGGGCCTGATGAAATGCATCCTAGAATACTCAAGGAGTTAGTGGAAGAGATATCTGAGCCTCTAGCTATTATCTTTGGGAAATCATGGGAGACGGGGGAGATTCCAGAAGACTGGAAGGGGGCAAATATAGTGCCCATCTATAAAAAGGGAAATAAAAACAACCCAGGAAACTACAGACCAGTTAGTTTAACTTCTGTGCCAGGGAAGATAATGGAGCAGGTAATCAAAGAAATCATCTGCAAACACTTGGAAGGTGGTAAGGTGATAGGGAATAGCCAGCATGGATTTGTAAAGAACAAATCATGTCAAACTAATCTGATAGCGTTCTTTGACAGGATAACGAGCCTTGTGGATAAGGGAGACGCGGTGGATGTGATATACCTAGACTTTAGTAAGGCATTTGATACAGTTTCGCATGATATTCTTATAGATAAGCTAGGAAAGTACAATTTAGATGGGGCTACTGTAAGGTGGGTGCATAACTGGCTGGATAACCGTACTCAGAGAGTAGTTGTTAATGGCTCCCAATCCTGCTGGAAAGGTATAACAAGTGGGGTTCCGCAGGGGTCTGTTTTGGGACCGGTTTTGTTCAATATTTTCATCAACGATTTAGATGTTGGCATAGAAAGTACGCTTATTAAGTTTGCGGACGATACCAAACTGGGAGGGATTGCAACTGCTCTGGAGGACAGGGTCAAAATTCAAATTGATCTGGACAAATTGGAGAAATGGTCTGAGGTAAACAGGATGAAGTTCAATAAAGATAAATGCAAAGTGCTCCACTTAGGAAGGAACAATCAGTTTCACACATACAGAATGGGAAGAGACTGTCTAGGAAGGAGTATGGCAGAAAGAGATCTAGGGGTCATAGTGGACCACAAGCTTAATATGAGTCAACAGTGTGATACTGTTGCAAAAAAAGCAAACGTGATTCTGGGATGCATTAACAGGTGTGTTGTAAACAAGACATGAGAAGTCATTCTTCCGCTTTACTCTGCACTGGTTAGGCCTCAACTGGAGTATTGTGTCCAGTTCTGGGCACCGCATTTCAAGAAAGATGTGGAGAAATTGGAGAGGGTCCAGAGAAGAGCAACAAGAATGATTAAAGGTCTTGAGAACATGACCTATGAAGGAAGGCTGAAGGAATTGGGTTTGTTTAGTTTGGAAAAGAGAAGACTGAGAGGGGACATGATAGCAGTTTTCAGGTATCTAAAAGGGTGTCATCAGGAGGAGGGAGAAACCTTGTTCACCTTAGCCTCCAATGATAGAACAAGAAGCAATGGGCTTAAACTGCAGCAAGGGAGATTTAGGTTGGACATTAGGAAAAAGTTCCTAACTGTCAGGGTAGTTAAACACTGGAATAGATTGCCTAGGGAAGTTGTGGAATCTCCATCACTGGAGATATTTAAGAGTAGGTTAGATAAATGTCTATCAGGGATGGTCTAGACGGTATTTGGTCCTGCCATGAGGGCAGGGGACTGGACTCGATGACCTCTCGAGGTCCCTTCCAGTCCTAGAGTCTATGAGTCAATGAGTCTATGAATCAGCACTTTTATTATAACTTGAGCTGGAGCAGAGAAACAACTTGCCAAATAAAGTTCTGGCCTGTTCACAGCACCCCAAGACTCAGCTTGCAGCAGACAGTTCAATTATCCACCATGTGCAAGAAATGAAATCATGTCTTCTAGCCACTAATTAAAAAGAGGATAACATTTTACTAGGAAGGCATCAGCTGTAACACTTTAGCTAGAATATAGTTTCTGCCTTTGAAAAGTTTTGATTTGGTTAATCACAGAAAACATTCTGGAATACTAATAAGGAGTCTAAGCTGAACAAATTCATTCCTGATGAAGCCTTGCAGCAGACAACGTAGAATAATATGAATGAAGGTCTGTAAAATGTGGATCAAAATGGAATTAAGATTCTCCCAAAACAACTTGACAAATCTACTCTACCAAAACCAAAACCTAGTCACAAGGGAGTAACAAACTTAGTCACTGAGAAGAAAGTGTTAAGCTGCCATTAGGAAAGAAAATGAACAAGGAGGCCTCAAAATTGCAAGTATGTAAAAGAATTTTCATTAACATGAGTTGTGGATTGTTTCTCCAGAGTTTCCTTATAATCTTAAAAATTTACAATATATATAAAAATAACATTCTGATAAGCAAAGTAGGGAAATATGGTCTAGAGGAAATAACTATAAGGTAGTGCACAACTGGTGTAAAGATCATACTCAGAGTAATCAATGTTTGCTATCAAACTGGGAGGGTGTATCTAGTGGGGTCTTGAAGGGTCTGTACTGGATCTGGTATTATTCAATGCTTTCATTAATAACAGGGATAATGGAGCGAAAAGCATACTTTTAAAATTTGTGGATGACAAACTGGGAGGGATTGCAAGCACTCTGGATGTCAGGATTGGAATTCAAAATGACATGACAAATTGAAGAATTGGTCTGACATCAATAAGATGTTCAGTGATTCAACAGACAAGTGCAAAGTACTTCACTTGTCATTTGATTTTTTTTTTCCTTCCTAACAACGAAATAGGGAATAACTACTGCTGAAAAGGATCTGGGGATTATAGTGAATCACAAATTGAAGAGCCAACCATGTGATGCAGTTGCAAAGAAGGCTAATATGATTCAGGGGTGTATTAACAGACATGCTGCATGAAAGACACTGGCAATAATTGTCCTGCTTGCCTCAGCACTGGTGAACCTCAGCTGGGGTATTTGTGCCCAGTTCTGAGCCCCACACTTCAAGAAAGATATTGACAAATTGGAGAGAGTTAAGAGCAACAAAAATGATTAAAAGTTTTTAGAAAACCCAACCTATTTGGAAAGTTTTTTTTTTTAAATACATATTTAGTCTTAAGAAAAGAAGACTGAGGTGGGACATGAGTCTTCAAATATATTAATGGCTGTTATATAGAGACTAATTGTTCTCCATGTCCACTGCAGGTAGGATAAGTAGTAATTGACTTAATCAGTAGCAAGGGAGGTTTAAGTTAGATATTAGGAAAACTTTTTTATCTATGATGTTGAAACACTGGAATAGGTTACCAAGGGAGGCTGGGGAATCCTTGTTACTGGAGGTTTTCAGAACAGGTTGAACAAACACCTATCAGGTCAGGTCTAGGTTTACTTGGTCCTGCCTCAGCACATAGGCTGGACTAGATGGCCTCTCAAGGTTCCTTCCATCCCTGTATTTAGTCAATGAAATACTTTCATAAAGGTGAAGGGCAAATACGGTTGTATGCCATACTTGCACCACTCCATTCTGCAAAGCAGCCAGTAGCCTCAGGGCTGTTCTAACTTGCTCCAGTAGTAAAGACACTAAGATGGCTAAGGATTAATCATGTAGCACTGTTCTGATTGCCTGTCATGGGGCATGGTTCCCTCACCCTCGATTCTTACTGCACTGTGCTCACATGGACCAGGACAAATTCAACACCAAGTGCTTTATTAATGTTAGTTCCCCAAAGCATAAGGCTTTTCCACAATATTTATCTACCACCAAAACATGGGGGGCCTAACCTCTCTGAGATCTTCAGCTTCCTTGATCAGTCTGTCTACACTTCCCTCTCTCTACTGTCTCTTCCTGCCTGTCTTTTAACTGTTTCCAGCTGAGGAACTGAATCACCCAACTAATTAGTTAGTCACTTAGTACTTAAACTATTATCTCCCATATGGGGATGCTTCCAAAGTGCACACAGTGCTGAGTCAGCCTTAGGCTATTCACACTCTGTCACACTTATGTCTCTGGCAGAGTAGAGGATAGGCTGTGAGCTAGCTATGCTAGTTTTCCACTACCTCAGCATTCCTCCATGCTGGAGGAAATCTTCAGTCACCTGATCCAGCCATGTTAAAGGTGCAAAGGGACCATATAAGGTCCAAGGTTCTGGACCTCCATTTTTTGTGCTATTTGAGCCAAACTTCTATTCGGGGGGGAGGGGGGGAGCGGAGAATTTTTCAATAAATTGCTAGCAAATGGGGGCAAATATTGACTCAAGCATTAAGAGGCACGGTATGTAAATCTTACCAGAAGATACAAACATATTTATTGTTTTAAAATACATAAGTGCCTCTATTGTATACAATACTTACCCGCAGTCTGTCCCATACTGCACCAGAAGGGAATGTTTAAAGCTAGTAAGGATCCGATCTTGCAAAATATAATAGATATTAGGCACCCAAAACTAAACAAACAGGGCCAGATCCTCCCCTGCATAAGTGCAGTTGTGACCCAGGCCACCTGTGGAAAAGTGCCCTAAAGCTAGCTTACTATCCCCTAGGAAGATCTCACCTGTAGAAGGAGATCCCTTCAGGTGCTATGGGTTATTTTTTTCTTCACGGAGTGAGGGGTAGTGACTTGTGATAGTGGCTCCTACATTACTTCCTGCAGTCAGAATTGCCAGCATGCTCAGAGGATCCATGCCTTGGCGATAGCACACTGACATAATGGTCTGTTGGGGCCATACACAGTACATTTAACTTAGGGTATATCTACACAGCAAAACCTGTGCATGAACTAGCCTATGTGAATCCAGCTAGCAATAGCAGCAAAGACAAAGCAATGTGGGCTTGTCAGCTGAGTACATACCCAGGGTCTATGCTGGACTTGCACCCTACTGCTATTGTTATCTGAACTAGCTGGATTCAAACTTGCCCAAGCACAGCTTTTGCTGTGTAGCCATAGCCTCAGAGCAGCTCAAGAGCTGCTCTAACTTGTCATGAGCTAGACCTTGGTACAGAGCAGCTCAAGGCTTCTCCCTTCACTCCTCAAGTGCACTGAGCACTCATTGGCCACAGCTGAGAGTCTGGCCCATAATATTTACATAGATTGGAAAGTTAGTGCACTTTATATACGTTGACATCTGTTTATTGAAATATACTTTTCATTAAATGTTTTGTTTTTATAACAAAACTAACAAGTTCCATTTAAGAAAAAGAGGTATGAAGTAGTTGAACAGTTTTTGCGGGAAAAAATGAACGTACACCAATTATGATACCATTACATAATGACCTGAGGCAATGAGTTAAGAATTTACGCTTACTGATATATAGATTGCCTTTTATTCAAGGGCAAAACATCTACAAACCAGACATCTCATTTAAGATAAGAGAAACACTAACTAGCTTTTTCTTTTTATGTCTTCAATACAAGAAGTTAGTTTCCCCAATTATAAATGTTACAACTTGTATTTCTTGGTATATGGGTTATTTTTTTCTTCACGGAGCGAGGGGTAGGAATCCCACGCTGGTTAAGTTTTGCACCTGTATTTTTAATGAGGGATAAACATGTGTATTGATTGTATATGTAATACAGACTAGGGAAAATGAGCGCTGCTCTGCAGTTTTTGTTCTTGTAACATTTAAGATGCACTCTAGGCCTATGCCATAATATTTCTATAGGGTCTTAAAGCCAGATTTTATTTTAAAAAATAAATGAAAAAAATGTAAATCTCTTATAATGGAGTTTGATTTTTACAAGTCTTGTTTTTTTTTTTAAAGAATGAGAAGTTTAAAAGTGAAATATATCACACATATTTTCAAAACTGTATATAGAATGTATACACTGGTTGTTACAACAATGTTTGATTATACATGGTTAGAATATACATTTACAGCCTAGTCCTGAGTAAGCATATAGCTGAACTGGCCCAGGAGCAGATTATTATAACAAAAATAAGGGATTTACAATTAAATGCTCAAAGACTTAGGGCCAGAATTTCAAAGGTATTTAGGTGCCTAAAAATGCAAATAGGTGCCTAGTTCCTTCTGTCCCATGAGTGTAAGAGGCCTACATGCTCTTTCACCTATCTGCAACTTTAGGTGTGTAGGCCCAGATCCTTAAAGATATTTAGGAGCCTAATTCCCATTGAAATTCTTGGAAGTTAGGCTCCTAAATACCCTTTGAGGACCTGCATCCCTCAAACCTTTTTAAAAGGTCCTTAAGTGTGTCTGGAGACACAGCATTCCAAAGATATACTGAAACTGACTATTTGTGTGTTTAAAAAAGAGGTATTATGCTTTTATGTTTCTTTAATTTACTGGCTGCCTGAGTTAATGGTTCCTATTTATGAGTACTTAATGAATTTGAATGATCCTGTAAGTCTGCTTAACTGTTAAGATTCCTAAAGCTTTTTGCATGGGCATTTTAAAATAAGGTTTAAATCTACACAGATAAACTGAAATGTGCAGTACTAGTTATCACATTTATTAGTTATTAAGTTTTCTTGCTGTCTAACTAGATCAAAATTCACATAAATCAATAACTGACAAGAATTGACCATGGGAATGAGCTGAGCCACTGGCTAACGGTTTATTGCTAACAATTCTGGGCAATAAACAATCTCAAGCATGAACCAGTAAATGTAGTGTGTTCTGATCACGTATCTAATTAATGGAGATAAGAGGCAAGAAACTGTTGTGCTCTTTAGATTATTGGTGCTCGAAGTAAGACACCCCTGCTATTTTTCATATGGATATATAGGGCCAGACCTTCAGATGGTCTAAATAGATGCAATTCCATTGAAGCCAGTGGAGTTTTCCCCATTTATTCCAGCAGAAAATCTTTTACATGAGTGGTTAAAAAATGTTGTTAGAACTCCAAAGTTTGATCAGTGAAAGGATTGCAAGACTGGGTATTATATTCTGGACTTAAATTGTGGCAATATTTTATGCTCCTGTTGCCATTTAAACAGATAATTCCACAATAAAATGTACATTGCAAATGACTAAAAAGTGCTTTGGTTCAAATCAGGCCTGGCTCTACTTCTGCATAATTCTATGAAGTTGGTTGAAAGAATTAAGTTTTTGCCCCTGTGTCTTAGATGAGTGGTGTTTTAACAATACAAAATGTAATAGCTTTTCAGCTTTGCCAACTGGAATAATAAATGTAGAAACAATCTGAAATTACAGTGCATGACACACAGAAACAAATAGATTTCCTTATATATTACAAAATAAGACAGAAAATGTAATTTTAGTTTATGTACAACAAAATTTAAAGGAAGTTTGAGTAATATAAGAGATCTTCCAGATGCCTCTTTTCTCAAGTGAATATATAATAATTCCTCACTTAACATTGTAGTTATGTTCCTGAAAAATGCAACTTTAAGCAAAATGATGTTAAGTGAATACAATTTTCCCATAAGAATTAATGTAAATGAGGGAGTTAGATTCCAGGGAATTTTTTTTCACCAGACAAAGACTATATATACACACACACACACACACAGAGTATACATTTTAAACAATTTAATACTGGTACACAGTGATGATGATTGTGAAGCTTGGTTGAGGTGGAGGAGTCAGAGGGTGGGATATTTCCCTTACTGCTGATGAACTAGCAATTGGCTGAGCTCTCAAAGGTTAAGTATCTCACCCTGCAAGGCAGCAGGAATGGAGGGAGGGGGTGTGTGTGTGAGAGAGATGTGCATTTTCTCCCTTTAAGTATGCTGCCTTGTTAATTATATCAGCTAGCTGAGACCAGCTACTGCAAGTTCCCTCTGTCCTGAGCCCTGGTGTGTTCCCCCTGCTCTATGGAAGATGGGGAAAGTGGGGTGCAGGAACAGCAGGGGAGAGGGACACCCTGACATTAGCCTCCTCTTCCTTCCCTCTCCCACACACAGCAAGCAGGAGTCTCGGGGAGCAGCTCCAAAGCATAGGGCAGGAGCAGCACATGGCAGTAGGGGTGAAGGAGAGCTGCAATTGCTAGCCTGCTTGGTGGCTGAAGCACAGGGAACTTAGGGGAGTGGGGAGCTGATAGGTGGAGCTGATGGGGGGGCTGCCTTAATTTCAAGCTCCCCCACCAGCTAGCTGCAACGGGCTGCTCTTCCTGCAAGCAGTAGACAAAGCAGGCGGCTGCCAAACCATGTTAGAAGGGAGCATGGCACAACTTTAAATGAGCATGTTCCCTAATTGATCAGCAACATAACAACAAAACAATGTTAACCAGGATGACTTTAAGTGAGAAGTTACTGTACACTCCTTTGCTGCATCCCTTGCAGTGTAACTGATCTTATACTTGATTTAATTTCACAAAGATAGTGATAAAATTCAAGATGATGAATATTTTGATACTCTGTATAATTTAAATCTATTTATTTTAAATGGTAATTTAAAAAAAAACTTTTTAAATTTACGCTCTCTTAAACTGCAGAATAAAAGCACAACTTCAACACAATCAATTTTTGCTAATTTTCTGGAACTGAAGTGAATATTATAACAATCCTGTCTGGGTTTTGCTGTTGTAGGGCCTATAATTCACTCACTCCATCAGTTTTCTACATAACATCTCATTCTGTCAGGTCCTTTCCCTCTCAGAATACAAAATGTTATGGTCTACCCAGTCCTCATCTCTAAACCAATTAATGTTCATATATAGCTTTTGCCTCAAATTTCTCTCCTCCAAGCACTATTCATAATCCATTGCAACTGTGGCAGAGCTCTGACCTTGCCCCCATAGGTCCTGCACTTCTAGGTGGTTTATGCTAGCCTCAGTGGCTCACTGTGACCCTCCATGTAGCCCTTCTCTCTTTAGGGCCAGGGTTACAGTCTACTGAGCCCTTTTCATCATAAGCCAGCAAGAAGGCTGGTGAGAGAACTCCCACAGTCTCTGTTGTCCCTGGGGGCTTATTTCAGAACAGTTTAGCCTCCTGCCCTGACAGGGGCCTGACTTCCCCTCCCAGGAGATGTTCCTGTAGCGGTGGGTTGGGGGGAACCCAGGCCCACTCTCTACTCCGGGTTCCAGCCCAGGGACCCTAATGGTAGCAGCCGTTGGCAGCCAACCTTTCACTGGCAGAGTTGCTACATTTCTCTGGGCCACATCCCCACAGCAATCCTGCTTCTCCCTTACCGATGGTTTGGGGGTGTCTTCCTTAACCAGCCCTTCAGCCGCACTTGCTCTCCTCTGCTTGACTGGAGGGAACCCTTTTTATAATATCAGCAAGGCCTTAATTAGAGTCAGGTGGTCACATTAGCTTAATGGCCTCACCTGACTCTTTGCAGGTTAATTAGAGTCAGGTGTTCTCATTAGCCTGGAGCAGCCCCTGCTCTGGTCAGTCAGGGAACAGAAAACTGTTAATCCAGTGGCCAGTATGTCTGCCTTCTGCTATTCTGCTGTACCCAACTGTCCTGGGTCTATCACACAACCTATTCCCTCTCTCCCACCCCCTTCATGCTGATGATACTACACCAACTGCCTTTTGATGACCATATCTCAGGGTTTCTATTCTATCCTCCATGACCCCTTTGCTGCTTTGGACACATTGATAACATCCTCCTTCTTGAAATCTCATTCTCCTTTAGCTTTTGTGACTCCAGCCTCTCTTAATTCTATTCCTATTTCTCAGGTCACTCTCAATGTCTCTTTTGGTGTTCCCTCTTCCACTTTCCATGGGTGTCCCATAGAGCTTCATTACTGGTCCACTCTTTTTCATGCATAACACCCTTGTTCTAGTGACCACATCCACTCAAACTGGTTCACCTTCCATCTCTATGTTAATGACCCACAAATCCATCTCTACACTTCAGATCTATCCCCCTCCATCCAAACCACATCTAAGCTGGTGTCTCTGACATCTTCTGGATATCTCACCCACAATTTAAAGAGGGACCAAACTGAACTCTTTTTTTCTTTCCTTCCAAATCCTTCCTATCTCTGTCACTGTTGCCAACAGCACCATGATCCTGCCTATGATGCAATTGCCAATTAGCAGCCAGCCATCAGTTAGAATAGGACCTTATTTGATTTTTTTATGCATATGCTGTGAAAACACCCCATCACAAGCAATTAAAATAGCTCCCCTGAGTCCAAGGCTTCCACTTCACAGGCAGATGTTACTTCTCTTTATTGAGAATAATGAGATGTAGGAGTATCATAAACACTAAAGGACCTTCCAGAACCCTCAAAGTTCTATATGGCATAGCATAGCCCCCTTAATCTAAAGCCTCCTGCCTTATCCCTCATCTATATTGCTCTCCTGTGGAACATCTCCTGATGATCGCTTGCCTTCTTTCCCTGTGCTATTGTTGCTGCTCAGGATCTTCACAGAACCTCTCATTGGTCCTTGCTGGCTGCTGAGCCCAAGCAACCATTTTTTGTAAGTCAGGATCCTTGTCTCAAGTTGGGTAAATAAAAATCAAGGCACTCAAAAAATCACTGGTCAGTTTTGAAAATCTTGTCCATTGAATATTTTTGAAAATAAAACTTTTAAATGCTTATCTAAAGTTCAAAATTGTTAATGTTCACTCATCACTAAATATCATCTAGCACAAATATTGCCTTCCCATTCGGTGAATAAAATGGCACAGAGATAGTCAGGACATTTTTCCAAAAGGTTTGGAGGTAGTGCGATGACAGACATGTATTTTTCAAATTAAATAAGATTTACCAGTAGCTATGCTTCAGCAATATATTTTTGAATTGATAACACTCAAGAAAAAAGAAAATCTAGGAATGAATTAATGTTAAACTGATTATAATTTTATACCTGAATGAAGATAAATAGGCTTCACAATAGATACAGTTATCTCCATCTCAGTAAGTGATGGATGGCTTTGTAATTTTTCTCTACAAACTAGCCAGCTACAAGAGAGAATTTATGTAATAAACACTAAGTATGGGAAAAACATGATTGAATCATATATTTTTGGAGAATGTGCAGAAAAAAGATTATACAAATTCCTTAATTTGGCAAAATTAAGAAATAGCTGAGAGTGACTGTCATTTCATACTACATATGCATTTGTCATCAGAATGGATGGTTTAACATATTGTTCTTTTACCAAGCAAGTCTTTTGTGTAAAGAAATGTTATTTCATATTACCAAAAGGAACTTGAAAAATAAAAACTACATTTGACCAATACTTGGAAAATACCAAGAGTGATGAACATTTCAGTGGCTTTTTTTCTGCCTTTGATGGAATGCTCTACATTTTCTTAATCAATGGAAATAATTATAGAGGAGAGATCATTTGGCCTGCTAAACCCAGGGTTGCGAGTTCAATCCTTAAGGGGGACATTTTGGGATTGGTCCTGCTTTGAGCAGGGGGTTGGACTAGATGATCTCTTGAGGTCCCTTTCAACCCTAAGATTCTATGATTATCTACATAGATTTGCATGACTGAAACTACTTTTATAGCTACTGCTGTACCATATAATCTTCTTTCTTTGGGGGGATACAGTCATCTAATATTAAAATATCCAGCTTCCATGTGTACTTGAGATAGATAAATGGTTCAGTTAAAATAAGAATAATCCTGTACCTTCATCTACTTATCCCTCAAACCCATTCTTTCCCCCAGGTAGGAACAAAGGAATTGCAATGGCACATCAGACCAGAAGTCCTCACCCTCGTCACTCACTCCCCTGATGTCCCTCTCTCATGCCACTCCTTCTCCCCAAGCCTCTGCTCCTTTTCCCAAGGCCCCTCTCCCATGTCACCTCTTCCTCCCAAGACCCTGCCCCCTGCTCATGCCTCTCTGCTCCCTGTCCCTGTCCCTTACAGCCAGTAAAATGTGGGAGGTCCATGGCCCCCTGACTCTCCTGTTCTGGCACCCCTGGGTGTGGTTGGTGGTCCAGTTGCCTGCGCTTGGAGTAGGATTCTTGGTTTACCTGTACTGATCAAAAGAACACTCTGGAAAGATGTTCCAATGTGAGCAGTGCAGCTTGCTACTGTTGGTAAAAATAGGGGAACAGGGACTTTTACAGATTGGGTAAGATTCAGGCAGAAAAGCTTTCAGTGCATTAGGGGAATGGAGGAAGGGAGGGTATTTAAACTTGAGACTTAGTATGTGCCCCTTACCCACATCTACATTGCACACTGGTCTGAGGTATTTATGTACTGATACCCCTCAGGTGTGCTACCTTACTCACCTCTAGTCACCTTCAGATATGCTTCTGGGGTTTAACTGTGGACAAGCTTATGTCACAGATACACACATGGACAATCACTAATGTGAATGTGGCCTTAGATAACTGAGAATCTGTCTGGCTTAGAGGGAGGCTTGGTGGGTTTTTCCCTCATGCTCTCAAAGGGATGGCGTGGGTGGAAGAGGAAGCAGGGAGCCCCCCACTGAGTTTTAATGCAGGAGAAGTAGTTTTGGTCTTATATTAGCAGTAACTATTGCCATCAGTAAATGGGCCAAATTCTGATCTCTGCCTCAATTGGGAGAACCTATGGAATCCAATGGTGTTACTTCAGACTTACCCTGGAGCAAGTGAAGCCTGCTTTTCCGTGGTTTCCAGTAACATTTTAGACATCAATGATTTCTCAGTTAAGTTGGAGTTGAAATAATGCAGCTACTAGTAAAAATGCTCTTAGAGAAAGCAAGAAAAAGTCCTGTGGCACCTTAAAGACTAACAGATGTATTGGAGCATAAGCGTTTGTGGTGCCACAGGACTCTGTTGCTTTTTACAGATCCAGACTAACATAGCTACCCCTCTGATACTTAGAGAAAGAGATTACGAACAATGAGATGGTACTTTTGCACACCACCTAAGGCTAAGAATTTTCACAGAAAGATCCATCAGTAGTCAACACTTAAAACCGCAATGGGAGATTTCCCCTATTCTTTATTTACTGAAAACTGAATCTATGGTGTGCGATGTTTTCTATACTGGCTGTCAGGGTACATTTAATCAATGCTGAAAGGGATCTTCTTAGTGCTGGTAAATCTAAAATTACATCTACAACATACCTTCTATTCATGCACAGAATATATTCTATCAGCTTTGTTTTGTTTGCACCATCCCTCAACCTACTTGTCTGCTCCATTCCTGTGAGCCTTCTGACCACTGAAATAAACAAGGATTCTTCTTCAAAACGGGCCTATAAGAACAAGGAAGGCAGACAATCAAGATGGTAAGGAATGCATGCATCTACCTGTATTCAGAGAGTAATTTCATGCCTGTGCTAGATGTTGGAAAGTCAC
Organism: Gopherus evgoodei; assembly: GCF_007399415.2. Lineage (NCBI taxonomy): Eukaryota > Metazoa > Chordata > Testudines > Testudinidae > Gopherus > Gopherus evgoodei. Next base: position 72,324,256 of record NC_044327.1, on the reverse strand, counting down.
CTACCTGAAAAGTTGGAGGGTTCACATTATTCTTTGTTTTAGAAGTGATGCACAGTAAAATGCACTCTAAAAAAATCATTATTAGACAACCTTCTCTCAAACAGCCATTTAAAGAATACCCCCGAAGTTTGAAGACCCCTAGTACAAGTTGCTTTACTTTATAGTTAAAGACCATCTCTGTCAGCACACAGATTTTTCTGTTGCATTGTGTGGCAAAAGCAGTTTTAGCTCTGTATATTTCATAACCGGTAAGACTTGATTCTCATTTATACTAATGTCATATTACACTTCTCTAGCTTTGCAAAATGCCCTTGAAAGAAATGTAAATATAGCATATTCCCACATTAAAGCCCCGTTACACTCTCAGGTTGATGTAAAGAGGCATTAATATAAATGACAACCAGCCCTGGAATTTTTAAAGTAGATTGAATATGGAGCTTGTCAGCCTTAACAGTGACACTCCATGTCTACAAAATAAATCCTTTTTTTCTCTCCAATTAGTTTAACAAAGTTATAATATAGGAATATAGAAACTGGGCATTTATACATATATTATTTTTCTTTACATTTTTTTTTTAAAAAAAAGCCCATTCCTTTTAAGAAGAAGATACAATTAACAGTATTCATCTCATAGATACAATAATTCTATGCGCTATCTGAACAATTACTGTTATTTCATGATTCCAGGAAATCTAAAAAATTAAATCAAGTTTTTTCTATATTAATAATTACCAATAGTTTTATATTTTAAGGGACATTGTCCAATAGTGTATTTATGTAGATTTATATAACAATATACACATACACAAAAAAGCTGTAGGTATCCTACAAATTAATTAGCTTTATGATAGCATGATAGCTACTCAGCAGCATTAAATACTCATATACACATAATAAATTAATTTAGTCAGTCACATCACATCACATCAACAAATCAGTCCTCTTTAACGAGTATCAGGAAGATCCCCTTAATCTTCTCCAAAATTTCTTTTGCAGCATGTCCAGAAAGTGACCATTCTAGCAAAATGATCCAACAAGGTTTTGGGATTATCCTCAAAAACAAGCCATTAAATCATGGATAATTGATGTTTTATTTAGCAGCAACCTGGCATTCAACAGCATTAGAAAAAAGCCAGGCACCTTGTCTCCCAAGAACTCAGCCACCTGAAAACAGTAGGTGAAACCACCAGGACTGAGACTAAACATCTCCATTCTGGTTTGAGGTCTTTTTTAAAAAAAATCATTTTTATGGTCTTGCCTCCCACTGCCCAAAACCACAATGACCACAGGGCCCTGTCCTTATGGACAGTCCCCTCCCAGAACTTGGCAATATTTCAGCCAATCTTTCACTTGAAAGTGACCAACAAAGGAATACAGCTTCTGCATCTGGATACCCCAAAATGCACCTCCCTCCTCCCCTGGCTAGCTACAAAAGGTATTATTAAAACATAAACCCTTTCCAATCCACCCACAAACACTTCATGCTAACCCTCTGTCTCTACCTCAGGGCCTTTCATACTTTAAGGTGCCAGACTCCCTCTTCCGCACAAAACAAATATTCTTCCCCTTTCTATGGCCATCATGTCTTTTCTTCTTCCACAGTCTAGCACCTGTGTGGATCAACCAACTACAAAGGTCTCTCCTACTAGTCCCACAGCCCTGGAAGTGGTAGAGACAAGAATCCAAGATTTGCCTTCTTTCCTGGCCTCTGAGACCTCCCACATCCATGGTATAAACTCTTGCACCCACTCTCAAAAAACGAGAGGAGGCTACATTCGCTACTATAGCATCCCCTGGGTTCTCATGCCACTTCTAATTCCATCATTGCCTATATACCAGCCTCCCTGCCACAGAGAGTGCTACATAGTTACCCATACTCACAAAGGGACTCTCATCCTGAGGGCTTCTTCCCCTTGCTGGGCTCTTATGCCAGAAGGAGAAAACAACTATCACACACCTCAGCCATACCACACCGCCTCTCCTCAGCTAAATCCCCTCAGCACCAGTAGTCCATTGTTTTGTTTTGTTTTTTAAATAGAGCTCTTCCAGCCCTGACCCCTGATGGGTCCCATCTGGCTGTGGGAGGCTGTGATAGGAATAGGCTCCAGTGACAGTCCTTACTGGTGATAAGATGGTGGTGCCAGGCTGCAATATAGCAGTGGCTCCAATTCGCAACTGCTGTTTAAGCCCAAAATGTGGATTTTGTTAAAAGAATAGACTAGAAGTGGGTGATTGACAAACGCTATTATTGTATGAAAGACACATAGTTATGATTTGTTAAAAGCTATTATTTCTAAGAAGAGAGGGTTTTTTCCCGTGTTTTTTTTTTCACTTCAGCTTTCCTCTATAGCATTAGCAACCTGAACTGGTGCTAGTGCCCAAGGGCCAGAAACTGAAATGGACTATGAACAAAAAGGTAAAATGCTCATAAAACTGCTTTCTGTATTAACTGAATTTAAATAGCTTGTGATTTAGAGGGGCTGAGCATCCACAACTCCAATGCAAGTCAGTGGAAGCTGGTGGAGTGCAGCACCCCTGAAAGTTGAATTGGGTACCTAGATCTGGATTTAGCTGCCTCATTTAGGCACCCAAGCTCAAGAGTACTGAGTCTTTACTTCTCTAAGGCCCCATCTACACTGGCAAATATCTATGCACTAAAGCAGCTTTGAGCGCTGTAACTCTCGAGGCGTACACACTGCCAAGCCACTTAGTGCGCAGAAACTGTGTAGTTGCAGGGCTATAAGAAAACCACCTCAACAAGAGGTATACAGCTTTTTGCACCGGGGCTACAGCTCTGTAGTGCTAGTGTAGACACCATGGCAATTACAGCACTGCGACTGGCCTCCAGGAGGCATCTCACAATGCCTGTTCTCATCTTCCTGGTCATATGTTTGAACTTTACTGCTCTTAGGTGACCCACCTCGTACATTCCTTTGCAAATTTGAAAGTCCCCTTCCTGTTTGCTCAGTGATGCATGCAGTGGTCTCAATTCATCTTTCCAGTGGCTATGCCTGCTCCACGCACCAGGCGATGCCCCGCTTAGAGCAATGCTGAGCTGCTGGACTTCATCAGCATTTGGGGAAATGAGGCAGTGCAGTCCCAGCTGCTCTCCAGCTGTAGAAATTATGATACCTACGGACAGATATCATGATGCATGATAAAAAAGGGCCATGACCAGAATAGACTGCAGCATAGGTAAAAGTGAAGGAGCTGCAGAACGCCTACCACAAACCACCCTCTCATGCTATGTCCGTGAGTTGCTGGTTCTACAAAGGGCTGGTTCTACAAAGGGCAATACTCAGTGGTGATCACACCTCCACTGCGAAGGCCCCTGTGAATACTTCATTGGCTCATGTTCTAGTTGAGAATGGACCAAGCCAGGAGGAGGAAATCTTAGATGAAGAGGGGGAGGAGGACCCAGAATCCAGAATGACTCGGAGGCAAGAGATGCATGCAGTCAGGAGCTCTTTTCTACCCCAGGGGAGCCTAGCCAGTCACAGGAGTCAGAGCTTGGCGAAGCGCAAACAAGACAAGAAACCCCCTGGTAAGTGGATTTTGGGAATTGTTGAGGTGAGTTGTCGGGGGCAGGAGAGTTGCAGGAAACAGGCTTGTCTCCCACCGCATGACTAGTTTGAGCAGAGGAAGAGGCTGTTGATTGACTCCCTCACTTCATGGGAATCTCCCTCAGAGATCTCCAGGAAACTCTTGTGGAGATACTGGGCAATCCTTGGCAGAACTGCTTTGTTTCTTGCCACTTTGCCATGACTGGAGGGGCGGGGGAGAGGGGAGAAATAACCATTGCTGCACACAGGCTAGCTGCATGGGAGCCAAGGCAGAAGCTGCAGACTTGGAGAAGACCCTCCCTTGATTCCCTGTTCACCCTCAGCAGTGAGATATCTTCCATAATGTTCACCTCCTGTGGAAAGTGTGGGGACAGAAATTATTATCAGGCCCACTCTATAGTGCTGGCTCTCCCCAAGAGCCACATCCCAAGTGTACAACAGGATCTGGGAAGAGTGTTTTACCCTGCCCCTGCGGCTACTTATCATTTTGGGGGTCGTGTGGCTCATGTGTGCTTGCCTGGGGTCAGCTAGTTAGTGACAGGTGTGTGAGTACTGGCTGTGTTTTAAAACACTGAATCACTGTTGTCTGTGTTGTAAACAATACCGCTTCTTTAAAATATTGCATTTAAACTTCACAGAGATGACCTTGGGAGACCAGCCTCCCTTATTTACATCAGAACAGCTGCGCAGAATTAGAAAGCGGCCAAGAAGAACTAAGGAGGACTTTCTGCATGAGGTTATGATGCACTCGGGCACCGAGAAACAGGAATTGAAGGAGTGGCAGGACAGTGAGAGGAAGGACTGAAAGGAGAATGTGGCACACCAGAAAGAAGCCATGGAGAGGCTCCTAACAGTTATGGAGTGCCAAGAGGACATGCTCCAGGCAAATACTAGTTCTTCAAACCGAGCAGCTCTGTGCCCGGCCTTCCCTGCAGCCTCTGTCACAAAGCTCTTTCCTATGCGCCCCACCGCCAACATACTGATCAACGTCCTGGCTCCACTGTCTACCCTCAGCATTCCACACCTCCCTCCTCACAGTCCAACAGTGTGCACTCCCACTACCCACTGCACTCAACATCCATCCCTCAGCAGTTTGGCCCTGCTGAAGTACTGCACCGGGCACATTGTACTCCAAAGCAGAAGGTTGGGTATGATCCCTGGATATACACAAATCTGTAGCTGTCCCAGGACCCCTCCTCCTCTTGAGAACTTCCCTTCCCCCATAGCCACTCCCCCTTCCTGCTGATGATTTTTTTCATTTGACTCTCTCCTCTGCTTGTTGTCTTTTAATAAAAGAATTGTGTTTGTTTGGAAGCAATCTTTATTCTATTAAGTGAAAGCAAAAAGAGCACTACAAAGCAACATACAATAATGTTAAAGCCCCTTCTTGCATCATGTGCACCAATCACCTCCTAGCATTACAAGTACTGCAATCCCAAGCATAGCAACAAAATTCAGTGGTTTTGAGCTTCAAATTGCAGCCTCAAGGCATTCCAGATCCTTATGGCCCTGCACTATGCCCCTCTAATAGCCCTGGTCTCTGACTGTTCAAACTCAGCCTCCAGGCACTGAGCCTCTGCAGTCCAGCCCTGAGTGAAGCTTTCCCCCTTCCCTTTACAAATATTATGGAGCATACAGCACGCAGCTACAAGCATAGGAATATTGTCATCGCCATGTCCAGCTTCCCATAGAGACAGCACCAGCAGGCTTTTAAACAGCCAAATGCACACTCCACAGTCATTCTGCATTTGCTCAGCCTGTTGTTGAACCACTCCTCGCTGTTATCAAGTTGTCCCATGTAAGGCTTCACGAGCCATGGCATTAAGGGGTAGATGGGGTCTCCCAGAATCACAGTGGACATTTCAACTTCCCCTATGGTGATCTGAGAAGAAAGTCTGAGAAGAAAGTCCCTGCTTGTAGCTTCTTGAACAGGCCAGTGTTCTGTCATGCACCTTTCCTGACCAGCCTCTGTTAATGTCTGTAAAATGCCCACGGTGAGCCACAAGCGCCTGGAGAACCATTGAGAAATACCCCTTGCAATGAATGTACTTGGTAGCTAGGTAGTCTGGTGCCAGAATTGGAATGTACATGCCATCTATCGCCCTTCCGCAGTTAGGGAAGCCCATCTGTGCAAAGCCATCCAAAATGTCATGCACGTTTCCCACTGTCATGGTCTTTCAGAGCAGGATGCGATTAATGGCCCTGCACACTTCCAGCAACATGACTCCAATGGTCAACTTTCCCACTCCGAACTGGTTAGTGACCGATTGGTAGCAGTCTGGAGTAGCCAGCTTCCACAGTGCTATCGCCATGCACCTCTCCAGTGACAGGGCAGCTCTCATTCTCATGTTTTTGTGTTGCACGGTTGGGGCAAGCTCATCACAGAGTCCCATGAATGTGGCTTTCCTCATGCAAAATTCTGCAGCCACTGCGAGTCATCCCAGATGTGCATCACGATTCGATCCCACCACTCAGTGCTTGTTTCCTGAGCCCAAAAGTGGCATTCCACTGTGGTCAGCACCTCCGTGAATGCCACAAGCAATCTCGTGTCGTAGCTACTATGCATGGCAAGATCAATGCTGCACTCCTCTTGCCTTTGTAGCTTAAGGAATAACTCCACTGCTGCTGGTGACATGTTGGTCAGAGCGAGCAGCATACGGGTCTGCAGTTCACGATCCATTCCTGCAGCCCAAAGAGGCAGAGCGTGCAGTACACAAAGCGTTGAAAGATGGCACCAAATGTGGATGGAAACACACGGGTTTCTGGGATACAAAGCAATGCATCATGGGGCATTGGGACAGGATCCAGAATGCCCCACTACCCCCTCTGTCTTCCCACAACTCTTAGCAGTAGAAGAGAAAGAGATGCTCTGTGGGATATCTGCCCAGAGTGCACTGCTCTGAATACTGCTGAAAGTGTCGCAAATGTGAACATGCTATTTCGCAGGCAGCTGTCAGTGTGAACACAGAACAGTGGTTTCCCTTCAGCACTCTCTGAGTGGCGCTGTAACTTTGCAAGTGTAGACATGCCCTAATTCTTCATTTTTAAGCTGCCTCTTTAACCCATCAGGTCATATGAATTATGCTTCTAAACTCATTATTGCAAAATTCACACATTCAGGAGCAGCAGCACCCAATTTATTCAACAATGTGAATGACTCCAATGTGCTGCTACTTCAGTGAGTCATTCACACCAGATGTTCACTCTTGTTCAAAGTGCTTCTCCTTATGAAACAACCACTTTAAAAAAACTGCCCCAATGATTATGTGACTGAAATCTACAACCATGAGTAGACTTATTCTTAACAGCTCTTCATAGACACTCTACATTTTTTTCTGGAAGGACAAATTAGGGTGGCCTCTTACCATGTCCCTTTGAGAGACTACTTCTGTTCTTAGGCCTGGTCTGCTATAGAGAGAGGCATGTTGGTGTAGTTAGGGTGATGCTGTGTCCATATAGACAATGCAGTTACTTACATCCACCGTTGGCTGTCACTCATCAATGGAGCCATGACATTGACAAGAAAACTGGACTGTTATCCAGAGAGGGTGGGGGTCTCCAGCTAGAGCCCAGCTGCCTCTCAGACTTTCCACTTCTAGCCAGGCTGCACTCTCCCCCTGGGAGCTGGGCTGCCCCATGAGTCCTGGTTCCCTGCTCCCAGGCCAGAGGGAGCTGCATGTGGAGCTGAGAGCCTGAGCTGTCAGCCTCCAACATTGTGCCTCTTAAGTGAGTGGAAGTGCTCCTGGTGAGGATGCACACCATTGACAGAAGGAGGGTGGTGTGAACATGAACCACTAGAGTAATTACTGCGGTGGTTGTAAGTTGTCCTAGCATAGGTTGACTTAAGTTTCTAATGTACACATGCCCTAAGTTAAACCAGTGTAAATATGGAATAACTCAACTGAAATCAACTCCCTAGACAGATACACTCATCCAACATCAAACATTAAATTGGGAGGCAGTGTTTCAGTCACACTTCATATGGTGGGCATTTGGCCAGCGCATCATTAGTACTAGTACGTCTCCTGGCATAAATCCTCCTTTCATTTACACCAGTGCTACCTCAGTGGTTTCAATCCTTCTTCCAAAAAGCCTGTCCTGAGTCAAGTGCTGTCAAAGCATGAACATTTCCACTCCTTAAAATAAGAAATCCACACAAAAATTATGCAACATGTGCCAAACATCTCTTCTCAGTCACACTTCTCTTCTCACACTCCTTTCCCATATCCCATAGCCGTGATGTGATATTGCCTCCGGATTTTAACCTCTTTGAGGCAAGGAATTTCTTACCTAGCCCTGTAGAAAACCTGTAAAAGGCATAACACAATGCTGGCACTATTTAAATATTAAATAATAATTAATATGATTACACCAGTTCATCTGTGAAGTGATGTTTTGGTTCTCTCTCTAATCCAAGCTCATATAAAGTTAATTTGTACTTCTGCGACCTTCAGCTGTTCTTTCTACTTTAGGCTCTCGCTTTTTCATAGTAAGAAGGGAAGTGGGAATGGGATTCAGATGCATTCACTGGCAGCAGCAGCAGATGCTCAGCATCACCTCTAGCAGTTGCATCAGGCAGGGGTGAAAGTAACTGAGGACACTTACAAGTACGGGGGGAGGCTCTGGCACCCAGAAGGGGCATGGCTTCGAGCAGAAGGGGAGTTAGCATCCCCCAGCCAGTCCTTGGCCTGCACCACTCGGGGCTCCTGTGTTGATTTAAAGGGCCTGGAGCTTCAGATGCTGCAGTGGCGTCTGGAGCCCCAGGCCCTTTGAAATTGCTGGCCTCAGGGCAGCTGTTCACTTTGTCCCCTCTGCCCGTCAGTGGCCAGGGAAGGAGGGGGGCAAAAGGGGCAGGGACGTTAAAGTGCTGCAGGGTCCTTTGCTACAGCAGCACTTTAAGGTGGCTGTGCCCCTGCCCCCTTCGGTGGCCCCGCCAATGAGGGAGGGGTGCAGCAACATTAAAGTGCTGCAGCGGCAAAGGACCATCCGCGGCAGCGCTTTAAAGTTGCTGCTCCTTTCTGCTACCTCCACCTCCAACCACCATCGACGGCCCTGCTGGTATGGACCGTACTGGCAGGGCCTCCAACAGGGGAGGCAAAAGGGGCAGGGAAGGGCTGGGTATGGGCTGGTGCAGGTTCTTACCAGTACGGAGTACTGGCCCGTACTGGCTCACTTCCACCTCTGGCATCAGGTATTGTGCTCACGTACAAACAAGACACAGCAAATCTTACAGTTCTGAAACAAAATTATTGATGAGCTCAGTTGGAAGTCACATTTATCATGTCCTTTTCTTGCTTTACAGTGAATTCTGTAGGTAAAAATACTGCTTACAAATAGCTTGTGCAAATTAGGAATTCATTAAAAAATTATTGATCAGCTTTATGGCTTTAAATGCACTGGGTTTTAAAACATAATTTTGTTTGCTTTGTTTCTATACATTGTAATTTACATCATAAATATGGACATAGTGGTTTAAATCATAGAATCGTAAAAATGTAGGACTAGAAGGGACCTCGACAGGCCATCTACACCAGTCCCCTGCACTGAAGCAGGACTAAGTATTATCTAGAGCAGTGTTTCCCAAACTGGGGATGCCACTTGTGCAGGGAAAGCCCCTGGCAGGCCGGGCTGGTTTGTTTTCCTGCCCCGTCTGCAGGTCTGGCCGATCGCTGCTCCAGGTGAGGGATGTGCTGGCCGCTGCTTCCAGCAGCTCCCATTGGCCTGGAGCAGTGAACTGCGGCCAGTGGGAGCTGCGATCAGCCGGACCTGTGGATGGGGCAGGTAAACAAACCACCCCGGCCTGCCAGGGGCTTTCTCTGCACAAGCAGTGTCCCAAGTTTGGGACACACTGATCTAGATCAGTGAGATTCAGACTGAGGCATGAGCTGCAAGTGGCTCTTCAATGTCTCTCCTGTGGCTCTTTGCAGCACATGATATTAAAACACTGGGTGATTTAATTAACCAGCGCAGCTCCGATCAGGCTCTCACTCACCAGAAGTACCTTCTCCAGGGTCATGATACTGCACTCCTCCTCCTCCTCTTTATCTTCCAATGACTTTTCCTCCTCGCTCCGTGCAACTCCCCCCTTGAAGGTGTCCACGGACATTGGTGGGGTAGTGGTGATGAAGCCCCACATAATTGCATGCAGCTCATGGTAGAAGCGGAATGTATGGAGCTGTGACCCAGAATGCCAATTCACCTCCCTGGCTTTTTGGTATGCTTGCTTGAGCTCCTTGTGATTTGTACGACACTGCTCTGTGTCCCTGGAGTAGCCTCTTTCTGTCATGGTCCTGGAGACTTTAGCGTACATATCTGCGTTCCTTTTTTTGGAACATAATTCTGCCATAACAGATTTGTCTTCCCAGCATGCAATGAGATCCAGTACCTCCTGTTCGGACCATGCTGGAGCTCATCTGTGAATCCGGGACGGTGTGATCTCCTGTGATGGTTGACTCTGCATGGTTGCCTATGATGGTCACCTGTGCTGATGGTCACCTGTGCTGATAGTGACCAAACAGGAAATGAAATTCAAAAGTTCCCGGGACTTTTCCTCCCCACCTGGCTAGTGCATTGGAATTGAGAGTGTTGTCCAGAGCAGTCACAAAGGAGCATTCTGGGATAGCTCCCGGAGGCCAATAACATCAAATAGCGTCCACAATACCTTTAACCCGCGATTGAGATCTCAGTTTAAGCGATACTCCACTTGCTCGGGTGGAGTACAGAAATCGGATTAAAGAGCCTTTTAAATTGAAAAAAACGGTTTGGTCATGTGGATGGAATCTTTTTTCTTTTAATTAATTAATTCAGCTAATCCCGAAATAACAGACTAGTATAGACCAGGCCTAAGTGTCTGATTAAAACCTTTCTGCTCCCTTTATTTTCTGACTTCTGTTTGAAAAATCAAACAAAGAAGAAGAAAAAAAGACTTCATTTGGCAAATTCTTCCACTCATGTCCTGCAGATTTACTCAGGTAAAACTCACAGCTCAGTCAATGCACCAAATTCTGAGGCTCTTACTCAGTTTTATCTAGTCCTTACTCAGCAAACTCCCATTTACTTTTTTTTCTTTTTAATTGTAGCACTTGGTATGTTGCCATCTTTTGGCTGTACCCTGTGTAGAGAAGTCAAAGTTATTGGCTAAGAAATATATTCTGTACAAATTGTTTTCTTGCAAAAATGTTATGTGCATATATTCTGTTGCTTTGTTCTGTAGATCAACAGTATTATCCATAGAATGAGCACTCTTATTTTTGAGTCATCTGCAAGTTTCAAAATCATACTGCTTATTCTCTTTTTTTAAAATCGTGAACCCCAAACGTCGTCATCTTCCAAAAGGATCTATTCCCATTTACACTGATACTCTGCACCCAAAACCAGTTCTCAATCCTTAATTGTGCATTTAGCTCTGAAAACCTTGATCAGACTAATTGGTATGTGTTCATCTGATTGTCACATGGACTTAAGCACTTCTTCTTGAAAATAAGCAATTAATTGGCTTTCCTCCAGTCCCTTGCCAAAATTAAGTCACTTGTTTGTAGACCTGCTCAAACTGGAGCCATTTATGAAAGACTACATAATCAGAAAATGATCTTGTAATCTACAAGGGGCCAAAACTTATTCCCCTGCTGGGATGAATTGTAATTGGTGTATTCATTTCTTACTGACAGGTTATCAGTCTATCAGGAATCATACATCATTGTTCTCCCCCCCTTATCATAAGCTCAGTGTATGAAATCAAAGAGGAGAAAAGGAAGAGGAAAGTGGGTAACTGGTGCTCATCTATCTTTTCCCACAAATGCAGAAGCCAACCAGAGATAAATGCAGACTTTACAGGGGTTGAGAGAATATGTATGAACTGGGACTCTTTTCAGGCCATCACTTTCCTATCTTAGATGCACAGTTCTGTCCTCTACTCCAGAAGGATCATTCTTTCATTAACAGAGTTAGAATTGTTGCAACTCCATGTGTGACATTTCCCACCCATGAGAACAAGTACTATTTCCCACTCCAAGTGTCATCCTCTCTCCACTCATAGCTTTCTGAGGCCTGGTCTACATTACGCGTTTATACTGATTTTAGCAGCGTTAAACCGATTTAATGCTGCACCCGTCCACACAACGAGGCCCTTTATATCGATATAAAGGGCTCTTTAAACCAGTTTCTGTACTCCTCTCCGACGAGAGGAGTAGTGTTGAAATCGGTATTACCATATTGGATTAGGGTTAGTGTGGCCGCAAATCGACAGTACTGGCCTCCGGGCGGTATCCCACAGTGCACCACTGTGACCGCTCTGGACAGCAATCTGAACTCTGATGCACTGGCCAGGTAGACAGGAAAAGCCCTGCGAGCTTTTGAATTTCATTTCCTGTTTGCCCAGCGTGGAGAGCTCACCAGCACAGGTGACCACGCAGAGCTCATCAGCACAGGTAACAATGCAGTTTCCTGAGAATCGAAAAGAGCTCCAGCATAGACCGCATGGGCAGTACTGGATCTGATCGCTATATGGGGACAGGATTCTGTGCTAAGAGAACTCTGTTCCAAAAGACGAAATGAAAAAACATTTGAAAAAATTTCCAAGGCCATGATGGAGAAAGGCCACAACAGGGACTCAGTGCAGTGCAGAGTGAAAGTTAAGGAGCTCAGACAAGCCTACCAGAAAACCAAAGAAGCAAACGGAAGGTCCAGGGCAGGGCCAAAAACATGCCGCTTCTATGCATGCAATTCTAGGGGGGTCCGCCACCACTACCCCACACCTGTCCGTGGATTCCGAGGTGGGGATGGTAATCTCAGCCATGCCGGAGGATTCTGAGGATGGGGAATATGAGGTGTCATAAACAGATAGCTAAGGGTTAATGTCTCTTTCATCTGAAGCACCTGACCAGAGGACCAATCAGGAAACCGGATTTTTTCAACTCTGGGTGGAGGGAAGTTTGTGTCTGAGTCTTTGTTTTCTGTCTGCCTGCTTTCTCTGAGCTTTGGAGAAGTATTTCTGCTTTCTAATCTTCTGTTTCCAAGTTGTGAGTACCAAAGAGTTTGTTTCTTTTGTATTTACATGAATATAGTGCTGGAGTGCTTTGATTTGTATTCTTTTTGAATAAGGCTGTTTATTCATATTTCTTTTAAGCAATCGACCCTGTATTTGTCACCTTAATACAGAGAGATCATTTGTATGTAATTTTCTTTCTTTTATATAAAACTTTCTTTTAAGACCTGTTGGAGTTTTCTTTACTGGGAAACTTCGGGGAAATTGAGTCTGTACTCACCAGGGAATTGGTGGGAGGAAGAAGTCAGAGGGAGATCTGTGTGTGTTAGATTTATTCGTCTGATTTTGCATTCCCTCTGGGTGAGGGGGGAAAGAGAGATTAACTCTCTGTAATTCTGTTCTCCAGGACTGGAAAACGGGGAGGGGGGAGTCCCTCTGTTTAGATTCACAGAGCTTGTGTCTGTGTATCTCTCCAGGAGCACCTGGAGGGGGGAAGGGAAAAAGGATTATTTCCCTTTGTTGTGAGACTCAAGGGATTTGGGTCTTGGGGTCCCCAGGGAAGGATTTTCAGGGGGACCAGAGTGCCCCAAAACACTCTAATTTTTTGGGTGGTGGCAGCAAGTACCAGGTCCAAGCTGGTAACTAAGCTTGGAGGTTTTCATGCTAACCCCCATATTTTGGACGCTAAGGTCCAAATCTGGGACTAAAGTTATGACAGAGGAGGAAGAGGAGGACAAGCCTGAAGAGAGCACACAGGACTCCGTTCTGCCCAACAGCCAGAAGCTTTTTCTCATGCAGACGGAATTACCCTCCCAGCCCTCCCAAGCCTCTAGCCCAGACAAAGAAGCCATGGAAGCGACCTCTGGTGAGTGTACCTTTGTAAATATAAAACATGGTTTAAAAGCAAGCGTTTTTTAATGATTGATTTGCCTTGAGGACTTGGGACGCATTCACGGCCAGTACAGTTATTGGAAAAGTTTATTAACATGTCTGGAGATGGAGCGAAAATCCTCCAGGGACATCTCCATGAAGCTCTCCTGGAGGTACTCCAAAAGCCTTTTTTAGAAGGTTTCTGGGCAAGGCAGCCTTATTCTGTCCACCATGCTAGGACACTTGACCAAGCCATGCATGTAGCAAGTAGTCTGGTACCATTGCATGACAAAGCCTAGCTGTGTATGGTCCCAGTGATTGCTGGCATTCAAGCAACATCCTTTCTTTATCTCGCTGTGTTATCCTCAGGAGAGTGATATCGTTAATGGTAACCTGGATGAAATTCAGGAATTTAATTAAGGGGACAGAGATGGCCATTCCTTCTGGGCTCTTTGCCTGTTGCTTAGAAGAAATCCTTCCTTGCAGGTAGCCAAGCGGGAGGAGAGGAGGGGAGGGGGGTGGAATGGCGCTGAGCTTTTTCGCGTTTGGCTAGCAGGGATCTTCCCTGCTACCAGCCACGCGGTGGGAGAGTAAGGGGGGTGATTATCAGTGATCTTCCATGATACCAGCCACGCGGTGGGAGGAGGGGTAAAGTGATCATCCCAGAGAATTGGATGGGGGTGTGGTTTCTGCTGCTGCTTGTTAACAGGAAAGAAGCAGCACTAAAAGGGATTTGCTTGGTATTTGGGAAAGGAGGGCACTGTGTATATGAAGGCTGCAGAAGCCGAAAGACAATGGCTTACCATGGATGCATGCAAGCCGAATTCTGCTGCCCGGACCTGCGTCTGTGAGATCTCTAACACCAGAGCCGCAGGCACTCAATATTAAGATGCAAAATGCGACCTTGTAATGAAATCACATGTGCTATGTAAGGTGAATAGTGTTGTTCACTGTGAAAGAGTATAAGCGTTGTCCTGTAAAATGTAACCTTTAATATACTTCTCTCCCTTTTTTCCCTCCCTCTTGCAGCTGCAAATTTTTCAAGCCTCCTTACTCCATCCCGAAGGCTATCTCAGATAAGGCGGCAGGAAAAAAAGACGTATGACGAAATGTTCTCGGAAATCATGGAAGTGACCCGCAATGAAAGTGCTCATCTGAATGAGTGGAAGGACGTAGTATCAAATTACAGGAAAGATGCCAGTGAACGTGAGGACACAAGGGACCAACATGAGGATAGGAGGGACGAATGTGAGGATAGGACGGACGCTTGAGATGAGAGGTGCGGCAGGAAGATCAGCAGTGGCGGGATGCAACGCTGGGGCTGCTGCGTGATCAAACTGACATCCTCCAACGTCTGGAGGAGCTTCAGGAACAGCAGCAGGGTCACAGAGTGCCGCTGCAGCCCCTGTGTAACCACCTTCACCCCTCACCATGTTCCATGTCTTCCTCACCCAGCCGTGTAAGAATGCGTGGGGGAAGGCTTCGTGCACCCACCCACTCCACCCCCGTGGACACCCCAACCAAAAGGCTGTCATTACTTTGAAACTCTTTTAGTGGCCTTTTCCTTCCCTCCTGTCCTCCTCCCAAACCACACCCAGACTACCTTGTCAGTTCTTTCCCTCTTTTTATAATGACTTTTTAATAAAGAATACATGATTTTTAAATGATAGTGACTTTATTTCCTTAAGCAAGCTGCAATCAAAGGGGGAGGGTGGGTTGCTTACAGGGAATGAGTCAATCAAGGGAGGGGTTCATCATGGGGAAACAAACACAACAGTCACACCGTATCCTGGCCAGTGATGAAACTCGTTTTCAAAGCTTCTCTGATGCGCACTACTTCGTGGTGTGCTCTTCTAATTGCCCTGGTGTCTGTCTGCGCATAATCAGCGGCCAGCTGATTTGCCTCAGCCTCCCACCCCGCCATAAAGGTCTCCCCCTTACTCTCACAGAGATTGTGGAGCACACAGCAAGCAGCAATAACAATGGGGACATTGGTTTGGCTGAGGTCTGAGCGAGTCAGTAATGTGCGCCAGTGCGCCTTTAAACGGCCAAACGCACATTCTACCACCGTTCTGCACTTGCTCAGCCTGTAGTTGAACAGCTCCAGACTACTGTCAAGGCTGCCTGTGTATGGCTTCATGAGCCATGGCATCAAGGGGTAGGCTGGGTCACCCAGGTTAACTACAGGCATTTCAACATCCCCAACTGTTGTTTTCTGGTCTGGGAAGTAATTCCCTTGCTGCAGCCGTTTAAACAGAGTAGTGTTCCTGAAGATGCGAGCATCATGAACTCTTCCTGGCCATCCCACGTGGATGTTGGTGAAATGTCCCTTGTTATCCATCAGTGCTTGCAGCACCATTGAAAAGTACTCTTTGCGATTTATGTACTGGGTGCCCTGGTGCTCCAGTGCCAAGATAGGGATATGGGTTCCATCTATCGCCCCCACACAGTTAGGGAATCCCATTGCAGCAAAGCCATCCACTATGACCTGCACATTTCCCAGAGTCACAACCTTTCGTAACAGCAGCTTAATGATTGCTTTGGCTACTTGCATCACAGCAGCCCCCACAGTAGGTTTGCCCACTCCAAATTGATTCCTGCCTGACCGGTAGCTGTCTGGCGTTGCAAGCTTCCAGAGGGCTATTGCCACTTCCTTCTCAACTGTGAGGGCTGCTCTCATCTTGGTATTATGGCGTTTCAGGGCAGGGGAAAGCAAGTCACAAAGTTCCATGAAAGTGCCCTTATGCATGCAAAAGTTTCGCAGCCACGGGGAATCGTCCCAAACCTGCAAAACTATGCGGTCCCACCAGTCTGTGCTTGTTTCCTGGGCCCAAAATTGGCGTTCTGTGACTAGAACCTGCCCCATTACCAGCAGGATCTCCAAAGTGCAGGGGCCCGCGGTTTGAAAGAATTCTGTGTCCATGTCCTTATCACTCTCGTCGCCGCTCTGCCGTAGCGACCTCCTCCTCGCCTGGCTTTGCAGGTCCTGGTTCAGCACAGACTGCACGAGAATGTGCGAGGTGTTTACAACATCCACAATTGCGATCTTGATCTGAGCAGGTTCCATGCTTGCTGTGCTATGGCGTTTGCACAGTTCACCCAGGAAAAAAGGCACAAAACGGTTGTCTGCTGCTTTCATGGAGGAAGGGGTGAGGCTGTACCCAGAACCACCCGTGACAATGTTTTTTGCCCCATCAGGCACTGGGATCTCAACCCAGAATTCCAAGGGGCGGGGGAGACTATGGGAACTATGTGATAGCTACGGGATAGCTACCCACAGTGCAACACTCTGGAAATCGACGCTAGCCTCAGTAGATGGACGTGTGCACTTGACTTACTACAATCTGTTTTACAAAACCGGTTTATGTAAAATCAAAATAATCCCGTAGTATAGACATACCCTGAATCAGTGGATAACAGCAGGAGAGTGATTGGAGACCATGAGGATGGGCTGAGAGAGCTGGGGGAACGCTGGGTGAATGGAGTGAATTGGTGATTGAGGAGTAGAAGATCCTAGTCACTCTCAATCTGCCACTGCTTCTTACTGGCTTCCCAAACACTTTCCTATTTTCATTCTCATAGATTTTAAGGTCAGAATGGACCATTATGATCATGTAGTCTGATCTCCTGCACAATGCAGGCCACAGAATCTCACCCACCCACTCCTGTAACAAACCCCTAACCTATGTCTGAGTTATTGAAGTCCTCAAATTGTTGTTTAAAGACCTCCAGGTGCAGAGAATCCTCCAGCAAATGACCCATGCCCTACGCTACAGAGGAAGGCGAAAAACCTCCAGGGCCTCTGCCAACCTGCCCTGGAGGAAAATTCCTTCCCGATCCCAAATATGGTGATCAGTTAAACCCTGAGCATGAGGGCAAGTCTCATCAGCCAGCACCCAGGAAAGAATTCTATATAGTAACTCAGATCCCACCCCATCTAACATCCCACCACAGACCATTGGGCATATTTACCCGCTAATAATCAAAGATCAGTTAATTGCCAAAATTAGGCTATCCCATCATACCATACTCTCCATAAACTTATCAAGCTTAGTCTTGAAGCCAGATATGTCTTTTGCCCCCACTACTCCCCTTGGAAGGCTGTTCCAGAACTTCACTCCTCTAATGGTTAGAAACCTTCATCTAATTTCAAGTCTAAACTTCCTAGTGTCCAGTTTATATCCATTTGTTCTTATGCCCACAATGGTACTAAGCTTAAATAATTCCCCTACCTCCATGATATTTATCCCTCTGATATATTTATAAAGAGCAATCATATCCCCCCTCAGACTTCTTTTGGTTAGGCTAAACAAGCCAAGCTCTTTGAGTCTCCTTTCATAAGATAGGTTTTCCAGTCCTCGGATCATCCTAGTAGCCCTTCTCTGTACCTGTTCCAGTTTGAATTCATCCTTCTTAAACATGGGAGACCAGAACTGCACACAGTATTCCAGATGAGGTCTCACCAGTGCCTTATATAACGGTACTAACACCTCCTTATCTTTGCTGGAAATACCTCGCCTGATGCATCCTAAAACTGCATTAGCTTTTTTAATGGCCATATCACATTGGCGGCTCATAGTCATCCTGTGATCAACCAATACTCCGAGGTCCTTCTCCTCCTCTGTTACTTCCAACTGATGTGTCCCCAATTTATAACCAAAATTCTTGTTATTAATCCCTAAATGCATGACCCTGCACTTCTCACTATTAAATTTCATCCTATTACTATTACTCCAGTTTACAAAGTCATCCAGATCTTCCTGTATGATATCCCGGTCCTTCTCTGTGTTAGCAGTATCTCCCAGCTTTGTGTCATCTGCAAACTTTATTAGTACATTCCCACTTTTTGTGCCAAGGTCAGTAATAAAAAGATTAAATAAGATTGGTCCCAAAACCAATCCCTGAAGAACTCCATTAGCAACCTCCTTGCAGCCTGACAGTTCACCTTTCAGTATGACCCATTGTAGTCTCCCCTTTAACCAGTTCCTTATCCACCTTTCAATTTTCATATTGATCCCCATCTTTTCCAATTTAACTAATAATTCCCAATGTGGAATCATATCAAATGCCTTACTGAAATCGATGTAAATTAGATCCACTGCGTTTCCTTTGTCTAAAAAATCTGTTATTTTCTCAAAGAAGGAGATCAGGTTGGTTTGGCACGATCTACCTTTTGTAAAACCATGTTGTATTTTGTCCCAATTACCATTGACCTCAATGTTCTTAACTACTTAACTTTCTCCTTCAAAATTTTTTCCAAGACTTTGCATACTACAGATGTCAAACTAACAGTCCTATAGTTACTCGGATCACTTTTTTTCTTTTTCTTAAGCATAGGAACTCTGTTAGCAATTCTCCAGTCGTACGGTACAACCCCTGAGTTTACTGATACTAATCGGCTTGCAATTTTATGTGCCAGTTCCTTTAATATTCTTGGATGAAGATTATCTGGGCCCCCCGATTTAGTCCCATTAAGCTGTTCGAGTTTGGCTTCTACCATGGATGTGGTAATATCTACCTACATATCCTCATTACCATTTGTCATCCTACCATTATCCCTAAGCTCCTCATTAGCCACATTAAAGACTGAGGCAAAGTATTTGTTTAGATATTGGGCCATGCATAGATTATCCTTAACCTCCACTCCATCCTCAGTGTTTAGCGGTCCCACTTCTTTCTTTGTTTTCTTATTTATATGGCTATAGAGCCTTTTACTATTGGTTTTAATTCCCTTTGCAAGGTCCAACTCTACATGGCTTTTGGTCTTTCTCACTTTATTCCTACATGTTCTGACCTCAATAAGGTTCTTTTCTTGCTAATCCCTCCCATCTTCCATTCCTTGTAGGCTTTCTGCCTTTTCTTAATCACCTCTCTGAGATGCTTGCTCATCCAACTTGGTCTACAACTCCTGCCTATGAATTTTTTC
Organism: Gopherus evgoodei; assembly: GCF_007399415.2. Taxonomy (NCBI): domain Eukaryota; kingdom Metazoa; phylum Chordata; order Testudines; family Testudinidae; genus Gopherus; species Gopherus evgoodei. The sequence goes on along the minus strand of NC_044327.1, from coordinate 72,304,914 downwards.
CCCTTTCTTGGGATGCAGGCTTCTGATAGTTTCTGCAACTTTGACCTGAAGTAATTCCAGGCCTCCTCCACCTTTAGATCCACAAGTTCTTCAGTCCAATCCACTTCCCTATCTAATTTCCTTAATTCTTTAAAGTTAGCTCTTTTGAAATAAAAAACCCTAGTCCCAGATATATGTTTGTTTATCCTTCCATCTAGTTTGAACTGGGCAGTGTCCGTCCGCCTGCACCGCTTCCAGCAGCCCCCATTGGCCTGGAGCAGCAAACCGCGGACAGTGGGAGTCGCGATCAGCCATACATGTGGACGGGACAGGTAAACAAACCGGCCCAACCGGCCAGGGGCTTTCCCTACACAAGTGGTGACCCCAGTTTGAGAAACACTGCATAGATGGAATTAAAAATTCCAGTAATGGTGAAGGCCTATAGATTGCTCTAATTCATAGAAGAATGACTCAGTGTAGGGACACACAAAAGCAGGACTATAATAGGCTGCTCCCACAGAAGGAACTCTCTAAATGCATCAACCAACCTTGGGGTGTGCAGTAGGGCTGATAGAAAATTGGAAATTCCATCATGTGGAAAAATCCAAGAATTTGACATGTTTTTTCCTAAATCAGGATGGAAAAAGTCAAAATACCAAACCTTTTTGCAGAAAGAAAAGTTCTGATTTTTTCACTTTGGAAATATTGAAATATGTAGTTTTAAAAATAGAATACATATTTATGATCAAAGTAAATCACTTCAACTTTCCCAAATTGAAATATTTTATATTGGATTGGTTCATTGAACTACATCTGCTCGAGCTGCTGTGATGCCTCATGGGAACTATTGTTTGGGTACCTCATGTCCCCCTTCTCCTCAATGGGCTCTCTGGCTGGACTACATCTCCCAGGATAAAACAAGATCATGGGATTCCCATGATGCATCAAGGCAGTTCAGTGAGAGAGGCGGCCACGCTACATCATAGGAAATGTGTCAGGCCAAGGGGCCAAGGCCATAGGTAAGAATGGGGACATGAGGTACCTAAACTACAACTCCCATGAGGAAGTGTGGCAGCTCAGATGGACACAGTTTGTCAAACTGACTTGAAATGAAATGTATCAATTTGCTTTGACAAATGAAAATATTTTGATTTGGCTAAAACCGACCTGAAACTAAATATTTTGTTTAGTTTTTCCCAATTGAGGAGGTAGAGAAGGTAAAATAAATAAACCTATGGAAAACATCAACTTTGTGGAAACCACATTTTTCATTGAAAAAAATATTAGAAAGAAATTCCAAATATGTCTAATCAGATGTAATGTCAACAGGTCTGTTCTAGGGCTGAATTTGTTCTTGAGAGTCTTTGATATACATGTAGCCCTAACACAAAGCTATTGCATTCTGTTTCCCTATCTCTTTCAAGATCAACATAATCTCTTAAATTAATGCGAGTTTGAAATAAATCAGGAGCAACTCCATTGTTTCTAGTTTCAGAGTAGCAGCCGTGTTAGTCTGTATCTGCAAAAAGAACAAGAGTACTTGTGGCACCTTAGAGACTAACAAATTTATTTCAGCATGAGCTTTAAATTTGTTAGTATCTAAGGTGCCACAAGTACTCCTATTGTTTCTAGTATAGTTTTACTGGTACAAACCCAGTGGAGGTGAGCAGCAGTCCCAATAATTTTTAGACGATGCACTACACTAGAACATGATGAGTTCTCCATGAAGAGGCGGACTTTTAAATAATAGGCACTTTCTTCATTTTAGTAACCACATGGCATCAGATTCTGGTCTGAGTTTCAACAATAGAATAAGTCAATGAATTTGAATCAATGGAGTTATTTCAGATTTACTCTAATGTAACTGTGAGCAGAATTTGGCCAGTAAGACCATATTCTACCATTGATCCTCAGGGAAAATTAGTGTTTACTTCAATGAGAATAAGATTGGTCCTCCATATGATCCAGAGTCAAAAAACAAACAAACAAACAAACAAACAAAAAACAGTGGATCAACAAAGGGGGTGTCTTTTTCATTCTATTTGTTCCTCATCACACTTTTCCTTAGGCAAATTTTAGTCCCTAGGAAAAAAAAAATTCTCTCTCAGCCCACAGCCTTCTCCACTTTGCTATCTATCTAATATCATAGTATCTGGGTGCCATTAAAAAAGACAAAGTGAAAATTATGTTCTAAAATTATTCTTTTAGAAATAGTCTTTTATATCCTTGCTAACCAGGGTTTCTTAGGATTCTGAGGAAGCAATTAAACAATGTTAAATATACATACATATAGGTTTTGGAATGAGAAAATAGAGGACAAGAAGGAATACAATGAAGAGAAAAAGATGAGGTCATTGCTGAGAACTGTGCAAGAAAACAGATCAGAATACTGAGCATAAGTAGCTCTTCATTATACTGCAAGCATATATCATGGTACTGTTGTATAATCCGGTATGCATACATCTTCACAGTGGAAGGTAATTAAAGCAATACCACTGACCCTATAAAAACTGACCATTATTTAAATAATCTCAGTCATATTATAGTACTATGGGCTGGATTCAGTAAAAAATAGAATGTCTGACTTCTATGCAGTGGAAAACAGTGGAGCTCTGCAAAATATTGACTTTCATGGCTTTTTCAAATATGCCCAGGCTTCAGCAGTGTGTGCAAGTTGAATCTACCATTACGGAAACAGGTGATAAAATTTATTACAGAACAGTACTTTTTATAGATTTTTTTTTAAATCTAAACAATTCCATAGTAAGGATATAAACTCTCTATTTGATTCTACAGTATAACTTACAAGTCAATGGCAAATGATAACATTTGCTATTAACTCCAGGAGTTTTTACAGTAACTTTTATAGAACTCGGTTAATTCCTACATAACCCGATGGATTTCATCCCTAGTATATTCTAGACTCATAGACTCAGACTCTAGGACTGGAAGAGACCTCGAGAGGTCATCGAGTCCAGTCCCCTGCCCTCATAGCAGGACCAAATACTGTCTAGACCATCCCTAATAGCCATTTATCTAACCTACTCTTAAATATCTCCAGAGATGGAGATTCTACAACTTCCCTAGGCAATCTATTCCAGTGTTTAACTACCCTGACAGTTAGGAACTTTTTCCTAATGTCCAACCTAAATCTCCCTTGCTGCAGTTTAAGCCCATTGCTTCTTGTTCTATCATTGGAGGCTAAGGTGAACAAGTTTTCTCCCTCCTCCTGATACCTGAAAACTGCTGTCATGTCCCCTCTCAGTCTTCTCTTTTCCAAACTAAACAAACCCAATTCCTTCAGCCTTCCTTCATAGGTCATGTTCTCAAGACCTTTAATTATTCTCATTGCTCTTCTCTGGACCCTCTCCAATTTCTCCACATCTTTCTTGAAATGCGGTGGCCAGAACTGGATACAATACTCCAGTTGAGGCCTAACCAGCGCAGAGTAAAGCGGAAGAATGACTTCTCATGTCTTGTTTGCAACACACCTGTTAATGCATCCCAGAATCACGTTTGCTTTTTTTGCAACAGTATCACACTGTTGACTCATATTAAGCTTGTGGTCCACTATGACCCCTAGATCTCTTTCTGCCATACTTCTTCCTAGACAGTTTCTTCAGATTCTGTATGTGTGAAACTGATTGTTCCTTCCTAAGTGGAGCACTTTGCATTTATCTTTATTGAACTTCATCCTGTTTACCTCAGACCATTTCTCCAATTTGTCCAGATCATTTTGAATTTTGACCCTGTCCTCCAAAGCAGTTGCAATCTCTCCCAGTTTGGTATCGTCTGCACACTTAATAAGCGTACTTTCTATGCCAACATCTAAATCGTTGATGAAGATATTGAACAGAGTCGGTCCCAAAACAGACCCCTGCGGAACCCCACTTGTTATACCTTTCCAGCAGGATTGGGAGCCATTAATAACTACTCTCTGAGTATGGTTATCCAGCCAGTTATGCACCCACCTTATAGTAGCCCCATCTAAATTGTACTTTCTTAGTTTATCTATAAGAATATCATGCGAGACCGTATCAAATGCCTTACTAAAGTCTAGGTATATCACATCCACCGCTTCTCCCTTATCCACAAGGCTCGTTATCCTATCAAAGAATGCTATCAGATTAGTTTGACACGATTTGTTCTTTACAAATACATGCTGGCTATTCCCTATCACCTTACCACCTTCCAAGTGTTTGCAGATGATTTCTTTAATTACTTGCTCCATTATCTTCCCTGGCACAGAAGTTAAACTAACTGGTCTGTAGTTTCCTGGGTTGTTTTTATTTCCCTTTTTATAGATGGGCACTATATTTGCCCTTTTCCAGTCTTCTGGAATCTCCCCCGTCTCCCATGATTTCCCAAAGATAATAGCTAGAGGCTCAGATACCTCCTCTATTAACTCCTTGAATATTCTAGGATGCATTTCATCAGGCCCTGGTGACTTGCAGGCATCTAACTTTTCTAAGTGATTTTTTACTTGCTCTTTTTTTAATTTTATCTTCTAAACCTACCCTCTTCCCGTAAGCATTCACTATATTAGACATTCCTTCAGACTTCTCAGTGAAGACCGAAACAAAGAAGTCATTAAGCATCTCTGCCATTTCCAAGTCTCCCGTTACTGTTTCCCCCTCCTCACTGAGCAGTGGGCCTACCCTGTCCTTGGTCTTCCTCTTGCTTCTAATGTATTGATAAAAAGTCTTCTTGTTTCCCTTTATTCCCATAGCTAGTTTGAGCTCATTTTGTGCCTTTGCCTTTCTAATCTTGCCTCTGCATTCCTGTGTTATTTGCCTATATTCGTCCTTTGTAATCTGACCTAGTTTCCATTTTTTATATGACGTCTTTTTATTTTGTAGGTCACGCAAGATCTCGTGGTTAAGCCAAGGTGGTCTTTTGCCACGTTTTCTATCTTTCCTAACCATCGTAATAGCTTGCTTTTGGGCCCTTAATAGTGTCCCTTTGAAAAACTGCCAACTCTCCTCAGTTGTTTTTCCCCTCAGTCTTGATTCCCATGGGACCTTACCTATCAGCTCTCTGAGCTTGCCAAAATCCGCCTTCCTGAAATCCATTGTCTCTATTTTGCTGTACTCCCTTCTACCCTGCCTTAGAATTGCAAACTCTACGATTTCATGATCACTTTCACCCAAGCTTCCTTCTACTTTCAAATTCTCAAAGAGTTCCTCCCTATTTGTTAAAATCAAGTCTAGAACAGCTTCCCTCCTAAGCAGCTTTTTCAACTTTCTGAAATAAAAAGTTGTCTTCAATGCAGTCCAGGAACTTGTTGGATAGTCTGCGCCCCGCGGTGTTATTTTCCCAACATATATCTGGATAGTTGAAGTCCCCCATCACCACCAAATCTTGGGCTTTGGATGATTTTGTTAGTTGTTTGAAAAAAGCCTCATCCACCTCTTCCACCTGATTAGGTGGCCTGTAGTAGACTCCCAGCATGACATCACCCGTGTTTTTTACCCCTTTTAGCCTAACCCAGAGACTCTCAACACTTCCATCTCCTATGTCCATCTCCACCTCAGTCCAAGTGTGTACATTTTTAATATATAAGGCAACACCTCCTCCCTTTTTCCCCTATTGTTCCTGAGCAAACTATACCCATCCACACCAACATTCCAGTCGTGTGTATTATCCCACCAAGTTTCAGTAATGCCAACAATGTCATAGTTGTATTTATTTATTAGCACTTCCAGTTCTTCCTGCTTCTTACCCATACTTCTTGCATTTGTATATAGGCATCTAAGATACTGGTTTGATCTTGCCTCCCAGCTTTGCCCTGACCCTCCCTTCTCTCTGCCATTATAGCCCATGCTCCCTCCTGTTTCCGACCCATCTCTCAGTTCTTGTTCCCCACTTACTTGTGGGGTTTACTCACCTGTCCCCGTAGAACCTAGTTTAAAGCCCTCCTTACTAGGTTAGCCAGTCTGTGCGCAAATAAGGCCTTTCCCCTCCTCGAAAGGTGAACGCCATCTCTGCCTAGCAGTCCTTCCTCAAATAACATCCCGTGGTCGAGGAAGCCAAAGCCCTCCTGGCGACACCATCATCGCAGCCAGGCATTCACCTCCACGATGCATCTGTCTCTGCCCGGGCCCCTACCTTCGACAGGAAGAATCGAAGAGAATACCACCTGCGCTCCAAACTCCTTAACCCGTATTCCCAGAGCCCTGTAGTCACTCTTGATCTGCTCAGTGTCACACCTCACAGTATCATTTGTGCCCACATGGATGAGTAGCATGGGGAAGTAGTCAGAAGGCCGGCTAATCCTCGACAATGCCTCTGTAACATCTCTGATACGGGCCCCTGGCAGGCAGCATACCTCCCGGGATGAACGGTCAGGGCGACAGATGGGTGTCTCCGTCCCCCTCAGCGGAGAGTCTCCAACCACCACTACCCTACGTTTCTTATTATCAGTGGTGGCAGCAGACCTCCCAGCCTTAGGGGTACGAGGCTTCCCCTCCTTAACTATAGGGGGTGATTCCTTCTCTCCTGTATCAAGAAGAGCACAACGGTTATCTATTACCACAGCAGGAGGGTCCGCAGCAGGAGTGGAGCACTGCCCGCTGCTAGAAGTAACCAGCTGCCAGTGTCCACCCTTAGCCATCTCCTCCTCCTCTAAACTTTCTTTAAGTATTAATTCTGGCCATGTTTGATTAGTTTTTCTAACCCTTAAATCCTGACATATGATATATTTTAAAGGATTTTTCTATTGCAAATATTAAGACTAATTTGAAAACCTGTGAAAATAAAACTCAAAGTTGATTGTAGTATAGAGGAACACAGTATAAGAAGTAACAGAAAAAAATGAAAAAAAATTGTTTAATTTATTTGACAGTTATACAAATAATAAAACAGTAATACCCAAATGCTGTACACAAAATAATATTAGAGGACAAGCCCGATAGAATACATCTTAATACTGTAAACTACACAAATGGTATTGTGAATGCTCAGTAGCAATAGTACTGTGCAGAAATGCTCTACTCCATAAACTCTCTTCCTTTATTATATACATTTAGAACAATTGTGCTTTTCCCTACACAAAGTAACATATCTTCAAAACAATAAAACTTAATGTGCAATATAAAGCTTAAATCCTGTAAAAGGTTAGGCGCCTATTTGTTCTGAGCACTTCAACTCTCAGTGAACTCAATGAGAGCAACAAGTGCTCAGCACTTCACAGGATCAGACCCTAAAAAGAAAAGAAAAAAAAGTACTGAACCCACAGGTATTTATCTGCAAATTGCAGTCAATTCAAACAAGTCATCATCCTCGTGAGCGTGTTGATTTTATTTTTAATGAGAAGTTTATTTCATGGTAGGATTTATTAATTGTGGTTCAGTTTGCAAAACACATCAAATTGCCCAAATCCCTTCAAGGCTGGAAACATTCAGTAGATGTTAGATGAGGGGTAGAAAAGGGGAGAGGAAGAACTGGAGGGATAGCTCAGTGCTTTGCACATTGACTTACTAAACCCAGTGTTGTGAGCTCAATCCTTGAGGGGATCATTTAGGGAACTGGGTAAAAAACTGCAAACTTAACAAGCAAATATATTCTCCGTTAAACCACAGGAGAGAGGGTACCTGACAAAGAAATGTAAAAATACTAGTTTATAAATCATTTACAACAAACACGTTTGAATGAAAACAAATTCCTCTGCTATCTTTGCCTCACTGTAGCTGAGCCTCAAGATTCTGGCAACATAACAGACAGTTTCCAGAATTTTGCTTTCAATTATTATTCTTTTTAAAACATATTTGCTAGAATCATTACTGGTGATTGCTATATCTTGTGCAGGAAGAAGTCAGTCATTTGAGACTGTTCCTCATTCATAATCAGCTTAATCTGATGCCCAGTTTCATATCCCCACCAAATGGGTTATCATTATAGCAGGCAGACAACTTGTCCATTTTATTTTCTCTAGTTAACATAAGTCAGCGATAAGTGTTGGGCAATAATTACAACTGATGTTTATACTAGCAGTTCTGTAAGCAGTATGGGGAAGATGAAAACAACAGAACTCATCCAAAGCTGTATGCAGATTTGAACTAGATTGTTGTACTGTGAGTTGAAGAACCACACAGTGAAATCCATTCCCTTGCATAGGCCCTGTGCCATATTCAAACCTCCATATAAGTTCAATGAGGCCAATCCTTCACCAACCTCCAACGGAAAAAGAGGGTCACACAGTGGAAGCAGTGTGATTTCCCTGTTGAGGGGAGGATTTAGGGAATTTGAATGGAGGTCCAGGGGCAGCCCTGTACATTATGGACACCAGCTCTGTAATGCTTGTGCAGCAGTGTTTAGGAGCAGGGCATGGCAGGCCAGGGATGGGCTGGCATCCATGGATCTGCTGATGTGGAGAAGATTTACTGGACATTGACCTTCACAAAGGGAGATATAGGATCATGGGGAAGGTGGCTGCAGTAATGGACGCAGGACTGGGAATCCCCCTCTTCAGTCTACCAAAGAATCTCCCTGCATTACATTGAGCTACTGGGTTTGTTTGTAGTTTTTGCACTGGGTTCAGTTTCATCAACAGAACTAGATGTGAACACTGCAAAATAGGCTCATGCATATCTTCTAAATACTTATTCATATTCTGCCTACTTCCCCCAGTCTTCATCTGCTGAATTTTAAATCTGAACAGGAAAAACCTCATCTACCATTCTGTTTCTAGGTCTCACTGGTTTCCCTAAGTCTACTAAAAAAGCCATTTATTTTTCTTTTTTTGTGCAATGGGAAATAAAGCATGTCCATCTACTTTGAATTTTATCTTCATTGAACTCATATTGGAGTATTAAAAAGTTCCCTGAGATGGGGCAGAAAAAAAACAGTTTTAATCCCCGAGGAAGCCCTTTTTTGACTGTAGACTCTGCCATCTCAACAGGGAGCCCAAATTCACAGACCACGAAGTATGTAGTAATAAAGGCATGTGAATAAGCTAAAAAAGGCACTACTCTGAGCTTCTCTGACATGAATATCAGTACATCTCTCAGTGGACAGTCAATCATTCCATAAAAAATAATGGGTGGAACAAGACGACCTCCATGCATATTTACTGTTAACAAGGATATCACCCATATTTGTTTTAAAATACAAACCTTTAATGTTTACCCTACACAGTTTTGCAGTTTTTCAAACCCAATTTAAATATGTTCCATTCAGTGCTGCCAAGTAGCTTTAAGTGATTCCCCTATGATTTCTGGAATAAAAAAACAAAACAAAAAAGGTATTAATCCATGATCATGTAGGCCAAATATTGGACCCCAGCACAAAGCCAAAGCAAACAAGTGTTGTGCAGGAAAGCTTGGTGGGGTGAGGGGGAGAAATACTGACTATGTCTATGAGATGGACAGCTGTGCTTTCAAACCACAGTCTGTTGGCTACAGTAATAAGTTCTGTGGCTTCCTCTGAGGGGAGTCTGGCTAGTGGACTTGCATGATTATAGACTTTCCTTTGCCATGGGTAATGAATCCTGGACCCACAAATTAGGAACAAGATTTATGCTTTAGGGCTAAAACCCACCATGTGTTGTATAGATGCAGGGGGGAGGAAGGAAGAGTTAGTCAACAAGGCAAAGATATACTCTTAGAACTTTCTTAAGTGCTAGTTCTGGAGCCTGGCACATGACTGGAGACATAATCAGGCTTCAGACCCCACTGTCATTAGGGAGTAATCAGAGTGAAAGTGTGATATGGAGCTCATTCCACTAGAACCATCACGTCCAAGACCAGCAGTTGGGATCAGGGGGGTCTTCACTTGGCTGCAGTCATTCCTCTACCAAGGTGTGAGTAAAGTTCTTTAAACTAGCTCTTCCCCTCCTTAAATAGGTGCATCCTTGCTCATGTGTCAGGTGTTAAGTTTCCTGATATACACATTCTAAAAAGAAAGTCCTGGTTTTGCTTAACTCTAATGCATTCAATCACTCTAATTACCCAAGTCTGTGATATGAACAGACTAAGAAACGGTACTATGGACTCTTCTGTACTAGATCCTGAAGATACTCCTTCTGCCACTTCTAAATCTCTTTCTTGGACAAGTACAGGACAAGAGCAGTTGTTCTGAGTAAGAAAATGAATGAGTCAGGGAGGTTTGGAAGAATATAACTGATATGGGAATAATACAGCAATGTGTTATTTTCATCAGTTACTTATCAGCATGTTAAACTGATACAAGACAAGTATATTGTCCAACACTGAGAAATTTAGATTTAAAAAGGACTTTGTTCAATTTATGCTTTATTTTCCATTCAGTTTTTTTTACCCATTCCAATGACAGGGATATTACATAGTGCAAAATTTTGCTACATTAATTCTTTGTCATTAATTCTTTTATTACTGTAATTAAAAACTGAAAATTTTGCTCCAATGGCAATAAAAATCACACCCATATGTTTAAGTGCATGGAATTTGGATATTTCTACAGAACAAATCACTTGAGACAAAGTCAGCATAGGAAATTTGTTTGAGGCTCTTCATTCAAACAAAGTAGGCAACATATATTCCAGTAGACAACAATACCCAGAAACATTTTTCCTTCAGCAGCACAGCAACACAGTACTAAATGTATGTTTTCTGCATGAAAAGAAAAACAAAGGTATTTGTATACAAAAAAAAAATCAGTGTAATCTTTGGTACCAAATGTAAGGGCACCTTCTTATTAAGTACGTCCTCCCCAGTTGGCAAGTAACAGAAACTTTTCCTTAAGAATGGCTCAAAATTACCAATCTCATAGTGGTTCTGTTTAGCTGGTACTGACAACAGCAGTTAAAAAAAGCAATCTGGAGGTTTAGAGTTGTGCAACAGCAGGATACAACATAAATATTTTTTAAGTATTTGATTTCCCTCCAATAAGAACTTATTTCTTCAAATACAACTCTTTGAAGATTTTATTTTTAATTGTTCCTATTGTCCTCATAAAATCCTTTAAGGATTCCAATACCCAAATGAATAAAACAGCAATCAGAAAAAACACCAACAAAAACAATGAGGTTATAATACAAGGTCAAACAGTCCCCTGACTGAAGGCATTTACTTGATCTATTTAATCGTATAGACACCACTTTCTCCAGTAATTCCACCATGATTTCTGATGACAAAGGCTGTTTTATTTCCCCAAGGACAGATTCCATCTGCTGGGTATTTCTTCTACAAGCTGCTCAATTTTGTGGTGGCAAGTCAGCATTAAATGGACTATTTGCTTCTTCCTTAATTGACGATGAATGCATCATTGGATCTTGTAAACACTACTGATTATACATTCAAGCTTTGTTCTTAGTGAAAGTGGCACTTACTTGAACCCTTGCAGTCAAGATACCTTAGTTTTATAGCACTTCACAGGTATAATATCAGCTGGTCATGGACTTCAGGTAAGCTTCCTTTTCCCAATGGCTTAGTGGGTATTGAAATATATCCTGTGTTCGATCCCATTGCCTTTCACAACATCTTTATGATGAAGTGACTATTCTGTACTCTATATTGTACTTTATATGTGCTTTATTGCTGTACACATTTCCCTGTTGTTAATTTCAGTGCTCCTTGGTTATGTAACATATGTAAAGTTTTAAACTCTAATGGCATTCTATGAGGGCTGGCATTAGAAAAGTACCGATATTTTAGATCATCGTAGTAATGATATTTGACTGGTTTTCCATATAAATCCTTTGGGAATGGCCAGAACCCATACAGGTGAATTTCATCACAAAATCTGGTAGTGAGCGTGTACATGAGGAGACCGGTGCTGGGTCGTTTGATGTGGACCTTGTTTGTCAGCCAGTAACTACAAAGCAAACAAGAAAAAGACAAGTCATGAAACGTAAATACAACTCCATATAAACAAAACTTGTGAAATGCACGTAGTTTATCTTCATTATATACATTATTTTTCTTTCATGCATGTTTTTATGGGCTTCATTCATTTCCTTGGAATGGATATATACTGATTAGCTTGTTTCTTCTCCTTTAGGGCAAGATGGTGAGCAGTTACTTGCAAAAGTAGTTCCATTAATTTTCAGTGGTATGACCTATGTAGGTAACTGCTCACTTGTGTGAGAAAGGAGTTCACAAGTTTTTAAAGGGGCCAATTTTCTTTTTGGAAGAGGAGGCTGAAGCTGCGACCAACACATGGTATTGCTCCCGAACTGAAGCTTTACATTGGCTCGATTGTATACTAGGAGTTAGGAATTCCAAAACAAAATGAATAATAATAGGAGATATACCAATCTCCTAGAACTGGAAGGGACCTTGAAAGGTCATTGAGTCCAGCCCCCTGCCTTCACTAGCAGGACCAAGTACTGATTTTTGCCCCAGATCCCTATGTGGCCCTCTTAAGGATTGAACTCACAACCCTGGGTTTAGCAGGCCAATGCTCAAACTACTGAGCTATCCCTCCCCCCCGGAACTACCAGCTCCAAAAGATATAAAAGAAGATTTCATTCATTTTGAAAAGACACTCTTTTTACATTATTTCACAGACATTAGACGAAGGGAAGAACTAGAATACCAGTTTACCTAGGTGATGGGGACTGCCACCCTCAGGGGCATTGTTAACAGGTCCAGAGAGTAACAACTACACCCTCTTTCTTAATGGGACAGGGCCTTAAGTTATTTTCTGTTGTGAGATGAGGTCATGGTATGGAAAAGTTTGGGAAACATGGATTCAAGGTTAGCACCTACTAATCAGGATCATTTGCTATATTTAAACACTAAGATAGGAGGAAGTATCTGTGCCAAACAAATGTCTAAATAGTTCACTTTGACTGTGAAATAGTTCAAATCTTTGGGCCAAAGTCTTTTGGACTATTCTTCAAAAATATGCATAATGCTGTTCTAATTATCAGGTAACTGCATAGGGAAAATGGGCCACGTAGACATATATCTGATCATTTGTACTTAGAAAGATCCAATTTAATAAATAAATACCTAATTAGCCAATTTTAAACACACAAATATGCAAATTAATTGCTTGTGCAAAAGTAGATGCAGTGATAAACATTTTTGTGTAATGCCCTATAGCTTCTCTTAAGAAAACACACAAAGGCAAAATTGTATTTTTGTAAAATCTGATTCATTGTTTTACTGAATAATAAAGGACATATTTATTAAAGTAATCTGACCCTTTAACTTGTTTGCATGTTTACTACAAATTTGAGACTATTTCTTTTCCCTATCACAAGGATAGCAACTTTTTTATAAATTCACCATTAAAATGAACTCTCTCTATTCTCGATTGATCTCTTTATACGTACTAACAAAACCCTCATAAATCTGAACATGCTTTTGCAGACTTGATAGACAAATCTGTGCGTGAAATCAAGATGTTACCAAAAGATGATGTATCTAATTTCTAATCTGAAATACTGTGCAGTGTTGTAGTTACACTGTTTCTTTGGTTTTCAGCAAGCTCTCCTTCTAAATGCAACAATGACAAATGTACATCTTGGCAGGCTTAGTTCTGGATGTCATTAATCACAGGTTTCTAAGGTTTTTTAAAGCATATGTTGGCAATGAGATAGAGCCTCTCAACTGCAAAAAGTTGATGCAAAGAGTGACAGAGGAAGAAACACAAGAATGTGAAGAATCTGATAAATTTAGGCTTTTTTTCTTGCGTGACAAAAAATAAATCGTGACTGATGACACTCCATTGGAAGACCATTCACATCTGTTTTCTGGTACATTTTGAATAAACTGAGGGAACTGTATTCTGAAAGGAGGCACTGAGTTGAACCATGTTTTGACAGAATTTTATTTTCTTGGTTCTATTCGGGTTTTCCAAAGTATGTTTTTAAGAGATGGATGTGCCAGCATTTCACAGGTTTATGAAAAAGGAAACACTTTTGTTAGGGCCAATGGAACTAATCCACATAACATTAAGATAGAGCTACAGCTACACTGACAATGACTCATTAGGTCAACTTATTTTCTTTTAAAATATATTAATTTTTATATTAACACCAGGTTAAAGAGAGGCCAGGCACATGAGTTTGAGTTCCAAATTCTAACAAGCTCTCAAGGAAGCAGGTGCTGAAAATAATTGCAGATAACCTGCTCCGTCCATTGAACAAAGACGACAGCATGTTGTTCTCTAATGATAATGCTTTACTTCCACACTAGCTTGCCGTGCTACTACCCAAGCAGACCAGCCTCACACTGAACCTTTGACAAGTACAGAGGCTGTTTCACATATCATTCTTGCCTAAAAAACCAGTGAATGAAAATAAGAAGTGCAAGACATAACAGTACTGCATAGCTCGCATAACTGCAGATCAAGAGTTACATTTTGTCTTGCTCATGTATATTTACTTAAAAGTTTCCCTGTCTGTAAAACTGGGATAATGACATTTACCCTCTGCAAAACATGTGGAGATCTCTGGATGAAAAGTGCTAAATGACAGCTAAGTTTTATTATTAATTGAAACAAAGAAAAGTGGTCTGAAAAGTGAAACAAAGAAAAGTGGCCATACATTCCACTGAAGTTAATGAGATTACGTTTGCTCGCTCCACTGAAAATCAGATCACTTTTACATAGATGCCTAAATATGGATTTAGGAATCAGGGGATGTTTTCAAAGACACAAATGGAAGTTGGGTGGACTGCATGGAAAGTCAAAGGGAGTTAGGCATCTAACTGAAAATCTTCACCGTCTTCCTATCTTTAGGCACCTAGTTCTGAAAAATATGGCCATATTCATTAAATAAGGTTTTGGCGTATTAGTGGCTTGGTAAGGACTGGCCTCGTGCTTGCTCAAACACTTAGCTAAGCTTTGTTAAGCACTTTGAAGAGGTAAAGCTCTGTAAGTGTTAAGTATTATTACTGTTTGGAGCAGGGGTTCTCACAACACATTTTTTGGTGGTCTCAGAGTGTGGCCACCAGCTCTTGCCATGCTGATACTTTTCTCTAAAACACTTAATTAACTTTAGGAAAAAAAACAAATAAATATGCTTATACACACACATCCAAATCATTGTAATTTATTTATGTAAGTTTTTTTGCAGACTCAATAGTAAAAATAATACTTGCATGTTCGTTAAATATCACTTTTCACAGCACACTTAGTAGCCAGCTCAGAGGCTGTGATAAGTGACTAACAAACATACAAGTATCACTTATCACAGCCTCCCAGCTAGCTAGTAAGTCTGCTGTGAAAAGTGATACTTGAATGTTTGTTAATATTACTTTTCTCAGCAAGACCCAGGACAAATTAAGCCTGCGGCACAGGAGGTGGCAGCGGGGCCAGGGGCGATGAATATGGGGCCAGGGAAGGCAGCGGGGCCCAGGGCAAAGGGGGTGAGCCTGTATGGCCGAGGCCAGGGGTCAGCGCACGTACCGTGTGGTCAGAGCTGGGGGCTGCATAGCTGAAGTCTGGGGTCAGAGCCTGCTGCTGCGCAGCCAGGACCAGGAGTCAGCATTGTGCTCCATGCTCTGCCCTCCAGCGGTGATGCAGGGCAGTGCATACAGGAGCAACAGGGAGGGAGGGGGAAAGGTTGATAATTGCCCCTCTCCCCCATCACCACCCAGGAGGTTTTTGTGACTGCATGAAAAGCCCCTAGTGGCCGCATTTGAGAAATGCTGGTTTGGAGTGCATACTTATGGTTGTGGTGTGGTTGGGGTTTTTTTAAAGACACACAAAATTATATTAATTTAGAGCAACATTGGGACTTCATGTGAATATATATGTTTACAGACATGAGTAAGAGTAGCAATATTTAGCCTTTAATATCAAAAGTGTCTTAAAAGCATCAGAAGCCCCAAAATCCTAAAAATATTAATTCTGTTAAAATTGACCTTTTCGGTTTCAGTTAGTGTCTTGCAGTCTGAGTCTCTGAAGTGGATGTGGCTTCGACAGTGGTTCTTTCATCTCAAAAAAAAAATGGCCTTTGTTTAAAAGGGAAAAAGAACCGTCTCTCCCTCTTCCAGTCCCTCCTCCCCGCAATAATTCCTGTTGCACTCACACAGTTTTAAAAAGCTGACAGGTTCTGTGAGCTGAAAGCAGCTCCAGGATGAGCCACAGCCACTTTAAAGACAGCAAAGACTCAGGAATCTCTTTAGTTTAAGAGACATATGAATGAAAGCAAATTAAGAAAGCGAATATTATGGTATGCGATTATGATAATTGCACAGTACTATGTGTTATTCTGAATGTTTTCATTAACGTGCATTTTTAGGCAGGAGAGACCTCTGAGATGTTCCCTCTGTTGATCCAGCATTTTACAACTGGTAAGATTTTTATTGTGGTATTTTGTTTTAACAAGTGCTAGGCTCCCTGAGCTGAAAACAACTTCAGACTGAGCAATAGTTAGTTCAAGAACTTCAAGCCACAGATAAGATATCTGCTCAACATAGGCTGAAGCTGAAACCCTGGGATCTAGTTTCAGCAGAAACAGGTGTTGCAGGGCTAGTAGAATTGGTGTGGCAGGCTCACCACATGCAGGAGGTTGCAGAATCAAGCTGCTTACTTACTACACTGCTGCCTTTCCCTCAGAAGCCCAACCAGGTACTTCCATTTTTTTTGTTGGGAACCTTCCATGGCCTCCTCTTACCCTGGGTGAATTTCACTCATATAAGAACTAGGGTTGCCAACTTTCTAATTGCACAAAACCAACACCCTTGCCCTGCCCCTTCAAGAGGACCTGCCTCCACCCCACTCTTTTTCTGAGGCCGCACCACCCATTCACTCCAGCCCCTCTCCCTCCTCGCTTGCTCTCCCCAATCCTCATTCACTTTCACTGGGCTAGGGCAGGGGGCTGGGGTGTGCGAGGGGGTGAGGGCTCCAGCGGGGGGTGCTGGCTGTGTGGTGGTCCCAGAAAATGAGGAGTTAAGGGTGCAGAAGAGGGCTCCAGGATAGGGTAGGGACACAGGGGGCGGGGGGTGATCGGAGCCATCACGGTCCCTTTTTGACCAGGCATTCCAATCAAAAACCAGATGCCTAGTGACTATAGTAAGAATGTCAGAGTTAAATGTTCATTAAATAAATCTGCAATATATAGAGACAGTTCCATATTTTTGGCACAAGGAATTAGTACAAGTTATTTCCAAGAGACAGAGATGAATATTCTATTACAGCTAGTATGAAAAACACCCCCAGCATACCAAAGTCTATCGCTAGTAGAGTTTACACTAGGAATTAAAAACCTGCAAGGAAACTTTCTTCTACTTGTCAAAACTCTTATCCAAATCATACTGAGAAAAATGTAATTGTTCGCCCACTCATACAAATGAGACATGTGCCCAAACTAAACTTCATAGTCAAAATATGGGGTGGGTTTAAATCTGTAGCTGAATTTTGCAGCTTGAGATCAGCTCAAATACAGATCCAAAGAACACAAGATGTGAAATGAATAAAAAGGTTAGAGCAGTTTGAAGCTTACTGCCTTCTTTAGAAATCAGATTAGAAATTAATCAGGAATGAACACATCTCACCTCTGCAAAGCCAAGATCCCAATCACTGTTTGAACTGATTTTAAAATAGACCTTTTTGTCTACCTGGCCTCTGTCATTTAGTCCTGGATTATATGACTAAAATTGTTAGTTACTAGAATAACTGCCCCACTATGAGCTCAATTAAGGCTTAATTTTTGGAAATTCCTTAAAGTTGCAAGTAATTGTTTGATCAGTAACCATTTTGCACCTTTCCTTTCCTGCCTGTGAACACATTCAGTTAAATCTAAGCTATAATGACAGCTTCTTTTTATTTATTTTTAGGAATATGGTTTGAAAGTATGGTTCTCTGTAAGATTAAGAATTCCAAGCAGCAAAGGAAAAGGCAGCTGTACTCAGGATCTGGAAAATGCAACTGGCATCTTTAGTTTTTCACAGGTTATCTCTGGACCTACATTCACAGCGATCGATGTCCTAGACCTGATTTTCAAACTGGCTGTGGACATAGAAAAAACAAGAAACACCACCAGTCCTGAACAGACTATCGTCTCCTTCAGGCTAAGATCAGAATCCACCCAAGTCTCCTGGCAAGACAGAGCAGCCCTATTAACAAGAAGTTCCTGGATTCAGTCAAATTCCAAAACATCCTTGCATATTACTTCAATTCATCAAAAGGCCGTAAAAAAGAAGACCAAGTAGGTCATTATGACCATTCAGTGTTAGTGTCATCATTAACCACAACAGCTGATATTCTGGCATTGAAACATTTGCTCCTTCCTCAAAGTTCCCAAGGGTTTCTATTGTTTTCTGATTATCTCTGACCAAAAAAAGTACAAAGGAAGACAATGCATCAGTGACCAAAAACAAACAGATATCAACATGTCCCAGTACAAGGAATACAAACTTATGTCCTGGCTATTGAAGAAACAGAGAAATCCCACCTTTCTTCCACCACAGCAGCTGCTAAATCACGTTCCATTAAACTATCACAGATTGTGAATCCTCCTGTTAACTGAGTACTTCAGCTACTCCCACTGAGAAGTATTATCAGAGTCCTTCTTGGAGAAAGTAATCCACATCAAATATTGACTCTTGGAGCCCTAGGAAGCATACAGCAGGCATAGGCCTGACGACAGGATACCCTCTCACTTTGAATTTTCCCATTCTTGGCCTAAAGTTGCAACAGGCAGTGAAAAAGTCAACTACTTCCATCCAAACTCCCTCATGCCTCTCAAAAAGCAATGACAGTAAGCATTTGCATATCTGCTTAAAATGGATGTACATAGTAGCAATTTGCCAATTTAAATATCCTGATTAGTCATCTTAAAACAGAAGTCATTAGCAAAATACTGTTTGGCTAATTTCAGAGTAGCAGCTGTGTTAGTCTGTATCCGCAAAAAGAACAGGAGTACTTGTGGCACCTTAGAGACAATCTAAGTACCACAAGTACTCCTGTTCTTTTTGTTTGGCTAATGGCATTAAACAAAGATTAGTATACTGAGTGTATACTACATAGAAAGCTGAATTGGCCATTAAAGCCTTGCATTCTGTAATATTAAGATTTAAAAAGATTTGTGAGGTAAATTATTTATGTATCAGAAAGAACACAACAAAAATATTCATATAAATGAGACCTGTTTACATTTTCAGTGTTTAGCATTAAGGATTATTACTTCACAAGCTTAATGCATAATTTCTATTGAACTTCTGATGCAGAAGTCCCAGGTACAAGATTTTAGGAGAGGAGTGACTGGCAGACACACTTAGAATAAAGTTTTCATGGACAATAGACTTTGAGAAATCCTATCATGGTGGAAAGGTGACGTAAGGATGGATTTGTTTAATGGTGCCGTGTCCTCACCATCTTGCATTGTTCAAGTACGGCAAAGTTTTGAGACAGCCTTTCAGCACAGTGGTTTCATCCCAGTAAGATAAAAGATGTTGAGATACTGTGACTAGCAAAAATTGTGCCATATTAATCATTACACATTCCTGCATGAGAAGTTAAACAGCTGAAAATCTGAACTGACATTATTAAGGGTGAAATCAAATGGAAATGGTGGTGGGGGTAGATTTTATTTAATATATTTTACACCATTTTATTCAGTTGTGGATGGAAAATACAGCATAGCTACAAAACCAAGAGTAAACTTTAAAAAAAAAAAAGTAACAGCATCAGGTGTTGGCTATCAGACTATTCATTAACAATCTTGGCACATGTCCTGTAGCATTCTGAAACCCCACTGAAGCACAGTCCACGCTGTTATAGGCTAATGAAAAATAGCACAATATGTTTATAAGTATAAAGACAGACAAACTTTGTTCCCTATTGTTTAATAAATATACATATAATTACACACACAAGAAATCTATGTTAAAAGAATGTAATTAAGATTGCAAAGTCAAGCACTCAAAAGTTATGAAATGCTAGAATTAAGGTTGCCTGTGCTACTTAATTTGGCCCTAATTAAAAAACTTGGCATTATGATATGACCACATACTATTTTTTCCCATAGGACTTCAGGTCCCAGCCTATGCTCCTCTACAGATTTTGTTCTCTTCTTCATTTGAATCATGCAGCTTCCTCCTCCATGTTACCGGAGCCCAGGAGAGGTTAAACTGTTGCCAATTACATTTGTACAATAAGAGCACAGGAAGCACTGTTGAGTGCTTACCTATGAGCTAATTTTCAATATTTATTATATGGCATTCTCAAGCAGTTAGTATACAAGACAAAACTGTTTTTATCAAAAGTAGTAAGGCACTTTATTAAAGGGAGATGCACTTGCTCAAACTGTTAGTTTTTCTTTAATGAGCTTAGTCAATGTTATTGCCCCCTTTCCTCTTTCTTTGACCTGACTTGGTGCCAAGTGGTTTCTGCTAAATATTTTCAGGCAAATTTAGGTTCCCGTTTATAAAGCAGATGGTGAATGAAAAGACCATTAGCCTGGGTTTTTGATGATAGCGTTTTTGTTCTTCTGCAGAATGAAGGAAAAAAAAATCAGTGACTGAAGCTGTAAAGACAACCAAGTTACAAGAGGCACTATATCTTGTTATGAAAAAGCATGAAAGTGCTAAGAAGATTGTGTATTCATCTTAATCACCACTGTGGAGAACTTTAAACATTTCAAATATTAGTTTTAGTGACTGTGACAAAACAGCTAACAATATATTAAAGCTCAGTTTGTACAATCTTAAAAATAATGGCCAAATTCTCTGCTATAGTGTAGCTGGTTTACAGTACTCTGGGGGCGTAATCTGGGCTGAGAGCAAATTTAGCCAATCATCTAGAGAAGACCACCTTAGTACAAGGGTGATACTCCAGTGACACAGATGCGATGTACGGGCACTTATGTCACACACCCCTCCCTGCAATCAGTGCACTGTGGAAAAGTAGGCATGGCAAAAAGACAGGGGACCTGACTACTATGCATCTGAACCACACCAGCCTCTGGCTGTGCTTTGACTTGCATTTAATTTGCCTTTATAAATAACCTAGCATACGTTAGAACTGACTTCCAGATGGCCCTGTGCAGAGCAGCATCAGGGTTGGGAAACTGCAAATGTGAGCTTTTAAACAACCTTTGTACCTACCTCTACCTGTACTTTATATCAGCTGAAGCTTGCTCATTATCTTTGTCTGTCCAGGTTAAACGAAATACCTGAAAACATGTTTTCCCTTTTAAGGTGGTTCTGAACCTTCTGGAGCAAATTCTGTCTATATTTAGACCTGCAGAATTTAGCTCTGTGTTTTCAGGAATGTCCAGAGAAGCTAAAATTGTATACTATCAAAAACATCAAAGGCATGTTTTTTTTTTTAAATTGTAAGCCTAAAATTTACATTTACGCAATCAGGTACACTATGCTGCCACACAAGAATTTACTGTGTATATTCAAGTAGGCTGTAAATCCACACTAACATTAAAAAGCCCACCGAAGAGTAGGTGCATCAATGATTCTTAAAAAATAATCTGTTTGTGAAGTTTTCCAAATGGCTAACTTTACATGACCAAATAAAATAAAAATAAAACATAAATAAATAAAAGTCACAATATAAGCCTATATATCACTGAATAAAACACAACCAGAATAGACTGATATCCCATAATGGCTGCTGAAGTGTCAAGTATGAATTATTAAAATTGATTGTTAGAAGCTCAGAAGACAAGATCCCACATGGACAAGCCGACCCCCATGATACAGTAACTAGTTCACTGCTGAACAAGTTTTAGATGAATTTAAGAAAAATTAATGTACTGATCTCTCTTGAAGACCAAACACACAGGTGTCACACTATAAATGTAATGGCAAAATACCATCCTATATTACTTTTCAAGCACAGGTGAAATGAACTCAACATGAACTTATACATACTATCCAAGGAGCCTCTATACGTTTTCCTTTTGCAATATTTCTGCGGAAAGAGTACTGACTCAGCCTCCAAAATGATAAACATCTCAAAATAAGAACAGCATGACTGTGTTAAAAGTTATACAAAATTGTCATGTCATGCTTTTGGTGAAGGAGCAATACGTCTATCCTTAAACTTCCATCTAACTATTCTGGTTACTAATGTTATTAAGAACTACCCAAAGGCAAATAATCTGGGAGCAAAATACTAACATGCTTAGAATGTCTCCTAAATAATGATCAACATACATGCATAAAACTATTTTAGCTTAGGGTTACTTAACTCAGAAAAGACCTAAATACACTCAGCACACATTGTAAAAACAATACAAATTGCTGACTTGAGAAAAGGCTCAATCTGCAGCTCCTACTCATGAAAGCAATCCTCCCCCATGAGAGTTGTTCTACTGACTGATATGCAACTATTCATGTGATTAACAGTTATGACTCATACTGGAAGTGAACATTTAAACTAGATCACAATCTACCGGACCTAAGAACTCCACTGATGAATCACAAAACCACCTAATCAGATGTTTAGAAGAATTTAATTAAACAATAACATACAAAAAGCTGCAAAACTGTTTTCTCCTAGATAAAAATATTAGAAGGATAGCAAGCTATGGGAGTAGTTATGACTATTAAGATATAGACTCTTAAATAGATTTTTTTTTAAATTATGCTATAACATGTATTTTTCAGGAATGGTTAAATGTATGCTGGCTTTCCTCTGTAATTGTGGAGCCATAGCAACAGAGCTTGTTTTCCTTTACATTAAATGTAGTGCTACAAGATAAATTACCATTTGCTATTTTAGAAAGAAAATATAATCTTATCCAAAATTTGTGTAAAATCTTACCCTGTGCCACAGTAAACAACACAACTAAAATGGAAACATGAAGGTATTTTTAAGAAGCTGTCAAATAAATGCAGTCAATCATCAAGGATCTGTCTCCTGCTCAAAATGGAGTCAATGAGAGTTTTACTATTGATGGCAGTAGGATCAGGAGCAGGCCCAAATTTATTAGCTAAAGACAGTATTTAGTATCTCTGTGCTGATCTTCAATGCCTTCCATGGAATTGGCCCAATGCACCACAGATGCTTTCCAAGACAAAAAGATTTCCCTTGACTTTCCCCAGGAACTATGAAGCAGCGAAGCTCAAAGATGGAGTTCCTGAGAGTAGCTGAAAAGTCTTATTTGGAAACAAGACCAAGGCTTTGAAACTCATTCCCAGAAATGAAGGACCACAAATCTCTCTGCCCTCAGAACAAAGTGTTAAATTCACTTCCAATTATCATTCCCTCAACTGCTATTCTGAACCGCAAAAAAAGGAAAAGAAAGAAAAAGCGGTGAAGGCAAAAAGGGAGAGAGAGAAAGAAGCAGGAGATAGGTAAGTAGAGAGAAAGTAAATACATTAAAAAAAAACCTTCTACTGCTTCAGGAGGAAGGAAAAGCAGACGACTGGACTAATGAGATTTTGGAGGCATCCTAATAATGGTGTGCATCATTATAAAAAACATAAGTGAATAATCTTCCCTTTCTAAACTATACAGGACTCAAATATACTCTACAAATTCTTCACTTATTTCAGCAAGATTATACTATTGTGCCTTGACTAGATAGGATTTCTGATAACACTGTTATGTCTTTTCCACCTAAGTGTTTTGTCAGTTTTGTTGCTTTTATCAAAATGAAAAACTTTAATATGATGGAGTTCATTGCTCTCTTTCAGATTTCTCGACTGTTCATCTCACTTCTCATTTTCAATGTACCGTTTAGATAGGATGTATACTGTTAATCAAAACTAATTTCTAGTTTTGTGTTCTAATTTTAATTTTCATAGTGGCATTTATTCTGATTACAGATCGTTTACTTCCAGGGTGAAATTGGAGATTCATTTTATATATTGGATTAATTTTACATACCTGTTTCTTAGTCTACCAACATAACCAGTCTCTAAAACATTTGCATGTCCTTAAAAATCTCAATATTAACCAATTCAGGAACTTATATTATTAGTGATGCAATTTTATATCAGCAGAACAACAATTAGATGTATGGTTAGAAGCTGAAAGCTTCATTACAATTGCTTAAAGGAGGATATTTCCTATATTACAAAATAGCTAGGAAGCAACTGAGGCCCAGACTCACAAAAGGACCTAGGTGCCTAAAATCCAGAAAGTAGACACCACTGAGAACCTCAAAATCCCCACTAAACTGCCACCTAACCCTCAGAGGTGCCTAAAATCCAATGGTGCCCAAATTTCTGCTAAAAGAACAGGAGTACTTGTGGCACCTTAGAGACTAACAAATTTATTTGAGCATAAGCTTTCATGGGCTACAGACCACTTCTTCGGATGCTGTAGCCCACGAAAGCTTATGGGCTTTATCCAAATCTTAATTGACAATTAGTGAAAGAGACCAGAATTTGAAGCAACTTGATCAACTGGCAAAAATGTCATTTTTAACAAATGCAGAACCTTCAAAAAGTTTGGATAGTCTGACAGCAAGTGCACTCTACGAATCACATACTCTTATGGCACTATGTAACTAATAAAACGTAGCTACCACAGCCTGCTGTAAATCACAAGTAGAAGGTAGCAATACTTCCTGGAGACGTGAGTTAATGCTGATGCTCATGAAACTGACTAACGAATAGCTTGGGCAAAAGTATAATGTGAACAAGGAGCTGTGCTACACTGATCATGTAGCTCTGCCAGTGCACCTCAATTAGGACACATCTCTGCTGTTTCAGGCCCTTGTTTCCTCAGAATAGAGACTTTAAATGGTGCTGAATTGTACAGTTCCTTTTGATGTGGTTAAACATACACTGGAGACTGTATCAAAACCTCTAAACTCATTTTCACCGGTGAGCTAAGTCAACTGTTAATAAAAATCTCCAGAGGTTAAAGGCTAGTGAACCACTACACCGCTTAGTCCACCGGAATGACAATTCAACACAAGATCGGAGCAGTTAAGCATGCTGATAGCACAAGCATAAAACCAATCTCTTTGGCAGCAACAGTAGTGTTATGATTAAAATTAAGAGAAACAATGGGCCTGGTCCCACAAACACATACTCCACTGAGTAGTCATTTTTCATGCTAGGTAGTCACATTGGAGTCAGCAGAACTACTCACATGAGTAAGTGTCAGCATCCCTAGATTCTTCTGTTAGATATACTTTAAATATTTCATTTTCATTCTGTAAGCATAGTTGTAAGAGAATTAAAACAGCACAAGACTGAGGAAAAGGGAGAACAGCAAAGAGATAATGAGACAGACATCAAAACGTTTGTGAAAAGATGAAGACTATAAAAACCGTGACTTGGAAACAAAAGTAACACAAGTAGAGGAATTAGTCAAATTAATATTGACTGACTATAGTAGCTAATCTGATACTATTGCAATATTTGTTACTTTGATCTTTGACAAGAATATTTAAATCAGTAATACTATGCGAATCAAACAAAAAAATCCATTGCGGTATTTTATTTGAACTTTAAAAAATTATATTTCATTCTTTGCCTTCATTCTTAGGTTGGTAATCCTGCATAAAAAGACCCTAAAACTTAAAAAAAAAAAAAAAAAAAGACAAAAAAACCCCTAACTACATATAAAATAAAGAGGTCCTAGTCTATTGAAGTTAACAAACTAAAAGCAAGAAACTAGAGAGATCTAGACACAAACAGATAAATAGATAAACGTTCTACCCAGAAACTAAATTTATTGAGGTTAGTTAGTTATCGACAGTAATGTGTGAAATTATCAGCCAAATACAATTCTCCATCTATTCAGATATGGGTCCTCATCTTTCAAGAATGACAAGAGCTATGCTGTGTGTAAACACACACACACACACACACACACACACACACGAAGATGGAAAGATATGTGCAAAAGAGTGAGTGAAAGAGTAAAAAAGGAAGTAATGGACAAAGGATACTTTTTAAAGTACAGTAATACCAGCTATTTCTAAAAGCAAAATGATAGGAACATATTCATAAAAGACAAGCAAACATTTATTGCATGAAAGACTAATGCTGTTTACAAAACTGTGCAAACCCACTCCGGTGCTCTGGGTACATAGTGGCATTGCTAGCCCGCACTGAAGCCCAGTTTTTAGCAAATTAAATAGATTTAAAGCAGATATGACTACACATGCTGCATGTTACACCTCCAGTTGGAGTTCAGACATAGCCTGGTAATTCATAGTTAGTATGCACTAAATTTCTTCACAAGAAACAACACCTAGCATAATTTATTGCAGATTAAGGGTTAGTCTTAATTGTGCTGGCTGCAACAGTCCCTCTGGGAGTGCTGCCCCACACAGGGATCACGCAGAGTATTAGGCACCCATCCCACCTTCTTACCTCTTCCTGACACGGTCTCCACACTCCCTCCACTGCGCCCCATCAGGAGGAATCTCCAGCAATCTCTATAAGGCAGATTTATGGGGGCTTAAGCTTTCAGAAAGAGATACAGCCAGGCCAAAAGTCTGGCCCAGAAGTTTTGGTGTGTCCCATGCCATCACATGAATGTTTCTTTGACAAATTCATCCGAATCTATTAAAAGATTGATTTCTGTTAGACAAAATGGTCTGCTTGCTGCAAAAAGGGGTGGCCTTTAAATGATGGGCACACAAATTATGTTGTAGCTAATACAAGTCCTGGTTCAAAAAAGCACTGGTGCTCAACTTTCAGCAAGTGCCAAATCTCCCTGAAATCAACAGATTGCAAGTAAGTGCTTAAAGTTAATCATGACTTATGTGCTCTCTGGCACAGAGGCTGTAGTTCTCACTTTTCCCGGGGATCTCTATTTGCAAGAGAGGGAGGTGTAAAATAGAATGGGACATGGATATCACACGGTTTGTAACAAGACAATATTTGGTTTGAATGGACAAGACTATGTAACCATACACCACTCACTCTGGAAAAGCCATATAGAATGAAGAGTTGTACTCCCCTAGTGAAAAACAGAGACAACTTTTGACTGACGAGAGATGATAACCCAGCAGTAAGAGTCGTTAGGAAAACAGCATGATGTAATCGAACTGCAAAATTATAGTGTTAGGAATATTCTGCCAGTGCAGAAGTCTGATCAGCTGATGATCCCTAAGTGCTTTGCAATAAACAGTATACTTCAGTTGTAATTTTTTAAAACATGCATTAAAAAAACCACAAACACACAAAAAAACCCACCCCAACCCACACTTGGAAATCTTACTATTTTATTCAAGCATTATCACAAATTACCTTTTATCCGTGTTTTGTTCTTTTTAAATTGCAAAAGCATACCACTGGAGTGGGATAATTAAAGTTAACAACTTGCACTGATTCTATCTTCCACCATTAGCTCTAGTCTTCTCTAATAACACAGATAATAGCTCTTAGGCTAATTTCCAAGAAACGTGTTTTCTCTATAGAAAAGATCCCAATGCATCTCCCTTTTGGACACACTGTCAACACTAAGATAAAAAGGAAAAATGTAAAAAAATGAAAATACACTGCAGGATGTTCAATACACTAAGGATGTGGTGAGCACCCTTTACTTTTGAGATCTGATGAGAAGGTCAAAACTACACATCATGCAGTTTAAAATTAACGGACTGTTCCAGATACATATGGTGAAACACATGCTTATTATTATTTGGTGTTGTTTGTTAGAACAACTACAATCACACAGCTGGAAATCCGACCACTTTTTCTTTAAATCAAGACAATTTAAGGTCTCCTTTTTAGAGATTATTACATATAAAATATTCATTACAGAGAATTAGATTTGATAAATACAATAAACCAGGACATATTAATCAGATATAAAACTACGGATTTTGCAGTTATATATCCCAGTTGTCAGTGTATTTTTATTAGCCAATCAGAAGAACCATGATTAAGGCTATGATAAGGCATGAGTATTTTTAATAAAAGTCCTGGACAGGTGATGGGCAATAAACAAAAAGTCATGACCCCTGATCTGTCCTTGACTTTTACTAAAAATACACCTAACTAAAACTTAAGTGCTAGGGGACGGGGGTGAGGTGCTGCTGCGCTGGAAGGTGGGTGCTCTGGGCCCTGCCACTGCTGGGGTGGAGTGGAGCCCAGGGCCCTGCAATGCTGTTGCTTGGGGGGAAAGGAAAGGGGCGGAGACAGCGCAGGGCCACCCTGCCACTGCTGCTCCGGGTGAGGAGCAGCAGCCCAGGGCCCTGCTGGTGCTCCCGGACCACTGCTCCGGGCAGCACCTGGGACCAGCTCCCTGGGGCTGCCTGAACAGTGGCCAGTGCAGCCAGCCCTGGGCTGCCCTAGCTGCTCAGACGGCACTGAGGTCAGCTGCATTGGTCACTGCAAAAGTCACGGAGCTCCTGGAAAGTCACGGAATCCGTGACCTCCCTGTAAGATCCACAGCATTAGCCATGGTGGATACGTATACAAAGAAAGTACTTAAATAAATAACCCAAGAGGTACAAGTTACAATTTAGGACCCAGATTCAGCAGAGTCCTTATGAACAGAAGTTAATGGAGTTTAAACATATGCTTAAAATTAAGCATATGCTTAACTGCTTTCCTCAAAAAGGCATGGTTTGCTGAATCAGAACCTACTGGAAGTTAATGCTGTGAAAGATGCCAGACTGACAGCCTGCCAAAATGAAGTTCTCTATTCACCCATAAAACGCATACAGCACATCTACAGGCACCACAAGCTTCCACAAACTGCCAAGCCAAAATGCCACAGTCTACTTCCTAGTTTCCATGTCCACTCAGTCTCTGACTTCTCTGCTAACATAAAAGTGTAATTAGCACCAATTGTGAACAGCAACTAGGCCAAGAC
Source organism: Gopherus evgoodei (assembly GCF_007399415.2). Taxonomy (NCBI): domain Eukaryota; kingdom Metazoa; phylum Chordata; order Testudines; family Testudinidae; genus Gopherus; species Gopherus evgoodei. The sequence goes on along the minus strand of NC_044327.1, from coordinate 72,276,309 downwards.
CACCAACCTGTTTCATACAGGCCACATAGCCACCAGTTGACAATGACTGCCAATCACTGCTGGACTAGCTCAGAGAGAAACCTGTGACATATAGATAAAAGGCTCTAGATACCGTTATTAATTCCTTGAACAAACACTTAACCACAAAAGAATCTGTGATGCACAGCAGGGGATGGCTGGCAACATGTTCTCGATGAGGATCCCATGACTAGCCTCCGTCATTAGTCTGACAAAACCCAGATTCGATAGCTTTCTGTATCAGCCCATCTTTTCTATTGGGTGTTTGGGAAATCGAGATAATGGAGTATGCTTGAGGGGCTTTATTATACAACTATTAATTCTTGTCAGGCAAATATAAGGGTGTGTGTAGGGTATGGTTTATTATATCATTTGTTTTATTTTCTTATTGCAGGTTTTATGAGTTTTTAATATAAAACAAAGATGTCGAAGTGGAAAGATGCCCGTTATTACTATTATAAATCAACTCAATAAAAGTGTCATGACTAATTTCCAGTAAACTAGCTAACCAGTTCCAATGAACTGCATGAAAGCCACAGTCTTAAAAATGAAACTGTGCAAATCTATTTTAATATTTTTTAAAATGCAAATATTATTAATTTTGTTGCTTATACCCCTCAAGCAAATACTAAAATGTCTACTTGAATAAATAAGCTGCAAGTCATTGCATATTGCCAATGGCCCTACTTATTTACCAACAACCATATAATTAATACTAATTTGAAGTGAGATCTTTAGTTTGAATTCAAACTACTCAACTTCATCATCAACGATATAGAAATTAAGTGTGTGTACATACTGGCACAGTTCCCAGATGTTTCATGCCCAGAAGTTTACAAAAATTGAAAAGAAAAATACCAAAAACAGAAAAAGCCTAACACTCGTAAATCGATGTAATACTTTTTTAATCTGCCCTTTCTTAACTATATTAGTAGGCAAATATTTTGCCAGAATACCCACAACTGTTTACAGAGGTCTCCTGGCTAAGGCACTCAGGGAGTTCAATTCCTGGCTCTACCACAGGTTTCCTGTTTGACCTCAGACAAGTCATTCAGGCCCAGATTCCCACCCATTGTCTCCCTCCTCCTTGGGTCATGCTGTGAAATGACCCAAGGGATTTAGGGAGACATCAATTTAAGCAGTGACTTTCTTCCTTTGTGAAGACCCCATTCAATGCCCACTGACTTCATTGGAAAGACACTCAGGGTATGGCTACACTTGCACTTCAAAGCGCTGCCGCGGCAGCGCTTTAAAGTTTCGAGTGTGGTCGCAGCGCCAGCGCTGGGAGAGAGCTCTCCCAGCGCTGCACGTACTCCACATCCTCTACGGGTGTAGCTTGCAGCACTGTGAGCCGCGCTCCCAGCGCTGCAGCACTGTTTACACTGAGGCTTTACAGCGCTGTATCTTGCAGCACTCAGGGGGGTGTTTTTTTCATACCCCTGAGAGCAAAAGTTGCAGCGCTGTAAAGCGCCAGTGTAGCCATGGCCTCATTGACTTCAATGTGTGCTAAATCAGGCCATGAGTTCTATCACTGAAGCTGGTGGCCCGCATTCACCAGTGCATCATGCCTGAAGCTCCTAGACACACTATGAAATTGGAGACCATTACAAGTTTCTCCACAACAGATCTTTTTGTGACTGACATTTCTGCTAAGACGGAAAGAAACAAAAACTGAGACCATGTCTTGTGAGAAGTATTTTTGTGCCTAAGCATCAGAAACCTGTGATTATGAGTCTTCCTTCCAAAGAGCTTCAAAGATTTGCTGAAGTAGATTTATGTGTGGGAACATAATGAGAAACTGAATACTGCTCTGATAAAAAGTCATACCACCTTCAAATCACACATGTACATCTTAAGATCCTTGTGGATGTTATAAGTTTTACTTGAAGACATGATTTTTATATGAGTGTAAAATGTACCCATTTTGCATTCTGGCACAACTCTGATACACCCACAACTTCCTCTTTGCAAAGTTCTCTGGCAACAGTGCACATATTTAGATTGAAACAGATACACAAAGTCATGCTCCTCCAAAACACTGTGGAAAACGGTTACTGCATTTGCTAAAAATGACATCTTATCTCAGATTATTTCTACAGGTAGTATTTAACAGTACAGCAGAAAATGATTACTAATTCTGAATGGAAATCCCCCAGTTCCATCTCTAGCACACAAACAGCAACCGAATTTAAAAAGTAAAAAAGTGCTGGCAATAACTTCTATGCCTCAGCATTGTCATTGATGTGCATTTGTGTTTTGATGGGGGGCAAACTACATGAGATAAGACTCCTGTTCCCATTCTCTATACTGTGCTCATGTGAATTTGGGTATATTTTCAAGTGTGATTTCTATCAGAAAATTGAGACTGACTTCCATTTTTACTTTAAGAAGGGTGATGGTCATAACTTTTAAATAACCAGTTAACTCTGTTTTTAGGCACCAAGCCCACAGCTTGCATTTAAAGTCTCCTCTTACTGTTTCAAATTAATACGTGCTATATGAAAAACAGATCCCCAAATGACCATTCTTAAAAATCTACATGTAAACTAAAAACAGTGGATTTAGAATGTGTTACACAAAGGATAATGGATTATTTATTACTTGACTTACAACGTTAGAGCTATCAAAAGAAAAAAAAAAAGACTGAGCCAAATCCTTCCTTCAAATATATCCCCGCTACTCCTACTGAAATCAGGAGTTGTTATGGGTCATAACTGAAGGCATACTTAAGCCCTCTTGATTGGAATTTTTGCTGCATTTTCAATAGTAGGACAACCAAACCAATTTGTTTTAGCTTAAAATCGTTAGGGGTCTGTCCTGTTCTCATTGTAGCCAATGGCAAAATTCCCATTGATTTACTGGCAACAGGATTGGGCTATTTTTAAAATTCCATATAAAGTAATAAGCAATGCTGTGAATTGTAGTGAGGTAAAAGGTACCAGTCAGAATCTGTGGTGACATCATCTATACCTCATAATCACCTATGCAGAAATATATATATAACGGCTGGATCCAACTCATTGAAGTCAAACGGTGAAACCCAGGAATGTAGTGTAAAGGTGACTCACACTAGAAATAAAAAACACAGACTTTTATGTTTTTTGTTGTGGTTGTTTCATTTCTCCATCCTCTGTAATAAAGACCTGAAAATGATTGTGGTGGTGGTGGTATACTTAGTTGTTTTTTCAAATGGAAGGTGGTTATGTGTATGGAATTCAGATCTAATATTGTCTGGAGAACTCAATGGTGACTGGAGAACTAGTGAAATTATGACAAAATAGCCAAAGAAAATAAACTGAGATGGTAAGAGAGAAAGGGATATTTAGTCAGACTAAAACTCAATTTATTTTATTCCTACTTCACTTCATTAACTAACAATTTAGAGAAAAAAATCTTGGTTAAATATTCAAAATCCCTATCCCGTCACTTTACAAGTTGAAATAATGTGTGAGAGCTAACAATATACATCTTCCAAGACCTACTACTAACCAGGTAAGAGCATACCAGGTAAGCTAATACTCCAGAAATATCTACGGTAAAAATCAACTTTAAAACAATAACACAAACAAATCTTATAGCATTTTCTTATATGTCCTGTAGAACAGTGTTTTTCAAACCATGGGTCGCAACCCACTACTGGGTTGTGGCATGTAAGGTGCTGGGTCTCTTTGCTCTGGTCAGCACCACTGATCAGGACGTTAAAATGTCGGCGGTGCTGCCCAGCTAAGGCAGATTAGTGCTTACCTTTTCTGACACCGTACTGTGCGCTGGAAGTGACAAGCAGCGGGTCCAGCTTCTAGGCAAGGGGGGCATGGGGCTCCAGATGCTGCCACCACCCCAAGCACTGGCTCTGCACTCCCATTGGTTGGTAACTGGCCAATGGGGACTAGGGGGGGCGGTGCCTGCGGGCAAGAGTTTCATGGAGCCAGACCTGTTGCTGGCCGCTTCCAGGGAGCAGCGTGGTCCATGGTGCAACTCGACTGCACCACTGACTGGGAGCCGCCAGAGGTAAGTCCATGCCCCAACCCTCTGCCCCAGCCCTGAGTGCCCCCTAAACCTAGACCCCCTTCCTGCACTCCAAATCCCTCATCCCCACCCGCACCCCAGAGCCCACACCCCCAGCCCAGAGCCCTGACCCTCCTGCACTCCAACCCCCTGCCCTAGCCCTTAGCCCCCTCCCACACCTTGAACCCCTTATTCCCAGCCCCACCCAAAAGCCCTCTTTCCCCCACACCAACCCTCTGCCCCAGCTCCTCACCCCTCCCACACCCCTCACCCTCAGCTCCGCTGGGTCACGGGCATCAATAATTTTCTTCACCTGGGTCCCCACAAAAAAATTTGAAAACCACTGATGTAGAAGCACTAGATGACGTAAATCTAATTATTTTTAAATACTCTGCAAATTACCTTTAAGGGCAGAAACCTCCCACCATTGCCATGTGCACTTTCTCCCCAATATTATCCCCCAATTTGGGTGGGTATCCCATAGAGCTAGCTTCAGCATTTATTTTACTTAGCAGTGACATAAGGAACCTATAGGCCTGTATCTTGTAACACATTGGCTTAAGCAGTTAGTTTAAGGCCTGAGGCCATCAACTTTGTCACAAATATATATCCTAACGGTCACTCTTAAGTTTTGGGGAACTGGGAATAGAATGATTAAGAGGGATTTTTGACCACAATGACACCAGCCAACCACAGGAACATGAGCTAACATCAGCTTTTGTTATTTTAGGATGGGAGCGTCTGCAGATGTCTGACCACAAAAGTGCCATGGCAATGAATGGACATCTATGATGGTTAGCTGAGATCATTAATTTGTACTTGTTTCTCCCACTATTTAAAAGGGGAAGAAACAGCACATCCACCTCCATCTTCTCACCCTCCAAAGCTCTCATTCCCAATTTCACCTCACTTTTCTACTCATGTCAGCAGAGGGAGCATGGACTCAAAGTAAGGACCACAGAATTTGGCTTAATGTGTTAATTCACAAAATCAGTGCTAACTGGGGGCTGGTCTACATGAGGGGAGGGGATCAATCTAAGATACGCAACTTCAATTACGTGAATAACGCAGCTGAAGTCGAAGTATCTTAGATCGAGTTACCTACAGTCCTCACGGCGCATGATCGATGTTCGCGGCTCCCCCTGTCGACTCCGCTACCGCTGTTCGCGCTGGTGGAGTTCCGGAGTCGACAAGAGATGCGATATATCGATCCCTGAGAAATCGACTGCTACCCCCCAATACGGCCGGTAGTGAAGACGTACTCTGGTATCCCATTTAAGGGCTCTCTGCAAAGCCAGTTCTAATGCTATTCTAAGTAAAGGTTGAAAGGAAATATAATAATGCAATCTATATTAGCATTATTTTATATTGGAAAGTGATATTTTCCTTTTTATTCTTCCAGTGTGGCATTCTTGTAATGCACTGAGGATTACTACATTGTTTACAGTAATAAGTAACTCCACTAAACCTGAATCACACAAGTGTAAAATTGGTGTAAGTAAATTCAGAGTCAGATCCATGCGGGCTCAGAGATGCTCAGAAATCACAACCTTTCATGTGAGTTGCAGCCCTGCACCTCACATCATCAGGCCATTACTGCATTAAAAATACCTTGGCAAATCACATTTCAACTAAAATTTAGCATTTGTAAAACCCAACAGAAATATTTCCAATAAAAAGTTAAATCCCTGTAACTGAAACTTTGCAATAGAGGCTTACTGCATAAAAACCCAAATGAGAAATTGTGGAGAAACTCAACTTTCAGAGTGATAGCCGTGTTAGTCTGTATCCGCAAAAAGAACGAGGAATACTTGTGGCACCTTAGAGACTAACAAATTTATTTGGGCATAAGCTTTTGTGGGCTAAAACCCACTTCATCAGATGCATGCAGTGGAAATTACAGTAGGAGGATATATATACACAGAAAACATGAAAAAAAAATCAGATGTCAAGAACTGTAACATTCAAAAACCAGTTGGAGAACCCTTCAACCTCTCTGGTCACTCAATTACAGACCTAAAAGTTGTAATTCTCCAAAAAACAAACACACACCAGACTCCAACAAAAAACTGCAGAATTGGAATTAATTTGCAAACTGGACACCATTAAATTAGGCTTGAATAAAGACTGGGAATGGATGGGTCATTACACAAAGTAAAAACTACTTCCCCATGTTAATTTTTCCCCTTCTTGTCAACTGTTTGAAATGGGCCATCCTGATTATCACTACAAAAGTTTTTTTCTCCTGCTGATAACAGCCCACCGTAATTGATTAGTCTTGTTAGAGTTAGTATGGCAACACCCATTTTTTCATATATATATCTCTTCCTACTATATTTTCCACTGAATGCATCCAAGGAAGTGGGTTTTAGCCCATGAAAGCTTATGCCCAAATAAATTTGATACTCTCTAAGGTGCCACAAGTACTCTTTGTTCTTTTTGTGGAGAAACTGACAATTAAAAAACAAATTACCCTGACTAGCGTATTTTCATTAGCAACCTGAGTTAGAAACAAAATGTAAAAAAAAAAAAACCCAGAAAAAAGCAGTACGGACATTTTTAAAAGAAATCTTTCATTGTGAGATATTTAGAAAGACAGGTTAAGGCATTTACTGTATTTAAACATAAACAATATATGATTTTTAGACTAATTGTGTAACTTAAATTTTTTATTTTCCAAAAATATATATGTGTGTGTGTGTGTGTGTGTGTATGTATATATTGCTACTTTGGCAGCAAAAATAGAGAAAGAATGTTAACAGAACAAACCACAAAGTGCAATATTGATCCCTCCCAGCAATTGTTTAGCATAGAGCTACAGGAGAACAATTTGACTTATGCATGTTTGAGTTTCATAAAGTATTATTTTTCTGTACTGCCTGCTGTGAAGGACATCAGAGAGATAGTGAAGATGTATATAAGGTCATTCCCTTCAAAATAAGCTGTTTGTCTCAACTTATAAAGGAAAAGGGCTCTGCACTGAAAAAATGACCATGAATAGGTACAACCCTGTACTGTTTACTCAGGCAAAATTCATAAAGACTTCATTAGGAATTATGCCTCAGTAGGGAGTACAAGATCAAGCTCATTACTGTCTTTCGTAAGAGGTGGCAAGATGAAAATCTTAATAAAGGGAAAGCCTGAAGAATGGTTATGTGATTTCCCCTACACAAAAGATTATGAAGGCATGAATAAATTTCCAGTGATGTGGATGCTGAATGGCAAACAGTTCAAGGGAATGAACTGTTGGAACTAAAAAAAAAAAAAGTCAGGATCATGCATTACATTTAAATTAAGATGCACATGAGAATATTGTTTTTGGACTCCCAGAGAGGAACAGGGCTGGATAAGGCAGGTTCACTTCATAGAAGAGTAGTATAAAAGACCGTAAAATTGTTTTACTGACTCTCTTTTGTTTCACTGCATACTCTCATCAGTGAGGAGTGAAGACTGTGGAGGAATCAGAGGGAAGAGACCTTCAGACCCACAGAACCCAGGGATCTGTGGATCTCTGTGCCACAGCTCTCCAGTTCCTGGAGCTATGTGCACGTCTATCCAGCCCCTCCACGTTGCCTGCTGGTTCCTCTCTCCCTGATGGTGTAGTTCTTACAGGAGCTTTGGTGCCACTGTTTGCTTCTCTCTGTGGCCATGTAACAGCAGAGGGAATTCACTGGAACCTAATGATCTTTGGAGCAGTGTTAACAGCTGCTCAGTTATCCATGTGGTCTGCAGAGCAGCATGCCACGGAAGAGAGCATCCCTTGCTCTGCTAGTTTTAATTGCCTTCATTAGTGGAAATGAAGAGCAGCATTTGGCCCACAATGCTAGCCAGTCCTAGTAAGTTCTATTCATCTCTTTGTCTCCTGTTTAATTTGGACTTCCATGGACGTTTTGACTCAACAAGGTACTTGAAGAAGACCCTACATGTACACACTGCACTTACTTTCCTATTCAACTGTCTTATGGTGTAAAATTAAAAACAAACACAAATAAACACAAACACAAACAGCTCAGCATGAAGTCTCAGGTCCATAAATAAACCCCCGTTTCATCTTTCTGAATTTTTTTGTTCAATTCAATTATTTTTAAAAGCTGTGTGGTTTGCTTACTGGAATTACCCTATAATTAACCTTCTGGTCAGCGGCTAAAGAGAGTGAATCATTTAAATCAATTAAACCTTTAATTTAGAGCTTCTACTTCCTGCCGTTAATCTTGAACACCATGGGATATTGATTACCTCAATTATTTTGTCAATAATGCATGCACAATTACATAAAAGTTCAGTAAAAGCTATTAGATGTAATGCGTAAGTAAGTCATGCAACTGTACAAAGAAAAACTCTTTGTGCCCCAAATTGTAAAGTAGTGATATAAAATGATATCTGAGCAAGCAATACAATGCTTAAGAAAAATTTCTTTATATTTGCCCACAGGAAATGGATTACAGCATAAAGTTATTTGATCATCCTGGGCAAGAACTGCTTAAGTCAGAATCTGAATGTAAAGGTCACTAAATATATGCAGTGGCTTAAAAATGCAGTTATCATACTGGACCTAGTATTTACATAATATGTCCATACAACGCTTTAAATCATCATGAGATTTCTGAGTAATACCCATCATTCACAGAAGTTTAATAGAGCATGAAATCTGCAAAAAGAACTTTCTTTTTCAAACACCACGTTACCTTTTTTATGAACCAAACAGCCCACAAGTGACCAGAATAAAAAAAGTTTTCTTTAAATTCTCTCATACCGTGGAGGGAGACTAGGATACATTCTGAATAAGAAAAGTGGCCAGATCCAGCTAAAAGTAATTCTAATAAAGACAACAGAGTTAAACACGAGAAGTCATTCTTCCGCTTTACTCTGCGCTGGTTAGGCCTCAACTGGAGTATTGTGTCCAGTTCTGGGCACCGCATTTCAAGAAAGATGTGGAGAAATTGGAGAGGGTCCAGAGAAGAGCAACAAGAATGATTAAAGGTCTTGAGAACATGACCTATGAAGGAAGGCTGAAGGAATTGGGTTTGTTTAGTTTGGAAAAGAGAAGACTGAGAGGGGACATGATAGCAGTTTTCAGGTATCTAAAAGGGAGTCATCAGGAGGAGGGAGAAAACTTGTTCACCTTAGCCTCCAATGATAGAACAAGAAGCAATGGGCTTAAACTGCAGCAAGGGAGATTTAGATTGGACATTAGGAAAAAGTTCCTAACTGTCAGGGTAGTTAAACACTGGAATAGATTGCCTAGGGAAGTTGTGGAATCTCCATCTCTGGAGATATTTAAGAGTAGGTTAGATAAATGTCTATTGGGGATGGTCTAGACAGTATTTGGTCGTGCCATGAGGGCAGGGGACTGGACTCGATGACCTCTCGAGGTCCCTTCCAGTCCTAGAGTCTATGAGTAAGAAGAGAAAGGTTTAGTGCCATGTGTGATCACTGCAAAACTGTCTGGTTATTATATACACCAGTACACATGAAGATATAATGTGGTCATACTAGATCACCTCAGTAGTCTATCAAGTCTAATATCCTGTCTCTGGAAACTGCTTAAACCTGATGTTCACAGAAAGATGAAGGAAAAACAATGCCCCTGGAAGACTTGGCAATGCTGTTCATAGGCAGAGAGCAGGGGTGATTCCTTCCTGAACACTGCAGTCATCAGCCTACACAATGAAACATGAAATTTCTTTAACCCTTGCTCAACACATCAAGTTGAAAACAAGAATCAAAGTCATCCAGCCTGTTTTAGACCACAGGTCTCCCTAGAGCATCAAATTTTAATGAAAATTTCAGGTGAGTCAGACCACAGGGCTCCTGACATTGAATTAAATATAGAGTTGCACAAGACAAAGTTTTGCTTGTTCTACAAAAAAATGAGTATTTTACAATTTGACTGTAAGCTCCTTGGGGTAGGGATTGTCTCTTAATGCATGTTTGTAAAGCACCCACAGAGATCCACTGTATTTGGGATGTCTACATTGCCATAAGAAAACTACAGCACTGAGTCTCAGAGGCCAGGTCAGCTGACTCGGGCCGCAGAACCACAACATTTCAGTGTAGACAGTTGAGCTAAGGCTGAAGCCCAAGTTCTGAGACTCTCTCCTCTAATAGGGTCTCTTAGCCCAGGCTCCATCCTGAGCTCAAAATATATAGACTGCAATTTTGCAGCCTGAGCCCCACAGGCTTGAGTCAGTTGACTTGAGCCAGCCACCTCATTACAATGTAGACATATCGTAAGGCTGACGGAGCATTTGAGCATTACCATCTTACAAATAATATACTGTTCTACTTTGCAGGCCTTTGTAGAAGTGTACTTGCAAATCTAATAAAAAAAATAAAGTCTCACTAAAGAGTCTCAGTTTGCACATCAGTACTCTATGAAAGTGCTCTGTCCCTCAAAAGACAAAAAAACCCAGTGAACATGTAAGCCATAAAGGGCCTCTTCTCTATCAGAGATGAAAATTCCTTTCTTTCAAAACAACTTTATGGAGTCATTTAAACATCAAATTGTACATTTTATTTATCCCCATTAGATTATCATTTCAAGTTCAAGATACTACTTTGGAAGATCTTCCTAGTATGTCTCTAGCATGGTCTTATTCAAATCTCTCCATGTTTCACCTAATATAACTTTGGAAGGATTTCAAAACATAAAAAAGAAGCAACATTACAGCCTTAATGATTTGCAGACTGATACTCTTATCATGAAATCTAATTTAAAAAGCCACTTTCATATAAATGATTATTTAAATGCAAAATAAAATGTAAAACAATGAAGTCTTGTATGTGTTTAAAAGTTAAAAGGAAGTTTCTATGTCTTCGGAGAAAATGCAAATGTTAATTTGGGAGAATGATTCTAAACGTCACGTTCACATATGTATACTCCAAGCTTTTTGTGGTCCTTAATGAAAATCACCACAGTATATTCAGGGGCAAGGATATGAAAACTATAACAAAACAAGGGTCACAAAAGTAATGGATATACAATTAGCACCATATTGTAAAATAAAGTACCTGACCAGACAATACCACTTTTTACAGTTAGAATACAAGAATGGCCATATTAGATCAGACCAAAGGTCCATCTATCCCAGTATCCTATCTTTTGACAGTGGCCAACGCCAGGTGCCCTGGAGGGAATGAACAGAACAAGTAACCGTCAAGCGATCCATCCCCTGTCACCTATTCCCAGCTTCTGGCAAACAGAGGCTAGGGACACCATCCCTGTCCATCCTGGCTAATAGCCATTGAGTTCAGCCTTGCATATCTTTCTTTAATCAAAAGTTAAAACCTGATCTCCTCCGATTGTTTCAAACACCGATGTAAAATATTTCATGTCTAACAGATTATTTAGCTGGTGTATACAATAAATTAGATGGTTTTTCACAAGTCTCACCCCACCCTTTTTCTTAAAATAAACAAGCAGAGTATCTGGGTGTACATATCCTGTTTCCTTTTTACCGCAGAGCTAGCAGCAATCTTCTACATGTTTTCATGCTATTTCTTTCACTTCTGCAGTAGCTGAGGACTCCATTAATTATCACAGTTTATTTATTAGACAGTAACTTATGGAGACTTGTGCTCAAGCATAGGAAAAAATACTGTTATACAGAAGACAAGTTCAGCCTCCACATAAGAGAATTTTAGGAGTGTTGCTTCTGGAATGTGTCTTCTCAGGAGAGCACAGATCATCACACACAATTCACATAGGGTTTGAAATAAAAATGAATGGAACAAAAATAAAAATAGAATTGTCATGTACTAAATGTTCCTCAAAATTACTATACCATAATATGCAAATAACAGTTACTAAATGAAGTGGCAATCAGTGGTTCTATATTTGTTTCAAGCTATTACTGATGTCAGATAAGGTAACTATACAAACCTTTTCACAGCCAACTATTTTACAAGGTTAGTGTGAGTTCATGAGGGTGGGAGGGGGAGGAGGGAGAACACAAATTTTACTTCATGTTTTCACATTATAGGTTTATCACTGGGGAATGTGGAACTGACATTTAGGCATAAATTTTATTTTTATAAAATCAATCTTCAAAATTAATCTTTGCCTATCAACTTCTACCACTGCTATAACATACAAATTGTTCTGCTTGAAATACATAGACCAGATACCTACTGTGGTGATAGCTTTTGAGATTTCTCTCTAAACATGAAAAAGAGATGGTACTTTTTTCAGAGGCATAAATTGTATTAGTACTAAATCTTATTGCTATATTTTTTAAAAGCCAGAAAAGCCTGTCTATTAGGAAATCTAGAAGGATATTGACTCTAAATTTAATCAATAGATATCTGTATGCTACCTGTCAATCAGACACATGAAGCCAAATTAATTCCTCATGTCACTTTGTGGAAGTCAGTGCAGTTAGATCAGGGATGAATCAGTCCCAGGACTTTTAGTTTCTGTTTTCATTAGATGAACTTTCATTTTTATTCATACTGTAAATGAGAACAATGAATAATGACAACTTCCACACCTGCTGCAGGGTGCAGCTAGAAGTCCAAATGAAAAGGGTTATTAATCCTCTCCATCCCCAAAACTGACTTCAGAGTAATGATTTGAAAGAGATTTAACAGACTTCCTGACGCATCACAGGCGCTCAAATCCCATACTTTTCTAAATATGGGGTCTCAAATAGGGTAATCTAACAGATTTAAAATTGTTGGCCTAAATTTTCAAAACTGACTAGTGATTTTTGGTGACTGAGTTATAGGTTATCAATTTAAGATACAATAAAGGGACCTGATTTTCAGAGGGTAAGTGCACAGTGCTTTTAAAAAATTAGGCCCCTTCAAGGTGCCTCAAGTTGGCCACCCAAAATGAAAGCACCCCTAGTAACTAGTCATTTTTGAGAATGTAAGCTATTACTACTACAACAGTTGTTTGTTAACTGAAACTGGACTTACTTTAAAGGATTTATTATGTTATGTATTTATTCATTCAGATTTATACACTTTAAATAAAGATCACCTATCCATATGTTCTAGGCACACTAGAGACAACCTGAAAATTCAACAAAATCAGTGTCCAAATGTAATTAAAGTATAGCAGTACAATTCAAAACAACCCACCAACAGCAACCAGGCAATTCAATGCCAAATTTACCTCCCTCTCTAACAATCGTCCTCCTATTCTCAACTGGCTGAAGAAGAAGAAAGACAAGGTTTGCCATCTGAAGGTAGTTCAAGTTAACCTCTTTGGACTGGGAGGTGAGTGAACTGTAAACCAATTTTCAAGGAAAGCACTGCGCCACAGCAGCTCCTTCTCAGGCCTACTAGTGAGACTTCAGCTCAAACATCTCATCTGATCTCAGCCGCAGTGGTCTGGTTCTAAGCTGTTTAGGGCTGTATAATCAAAACAGACACCTTAAACAACACCTGAAAACCTACAAGTCACTAGTGAAGTTCATGGAACATGGGCTGAATATGTTCACAGCAAGGTATTGCACTTAATAGATGAGCTGAAATATTGCATCAACTCCAGTTCGTCGTTTTAAGGTATATCCCTATGTGCATCATGGTAATCTAATCTTAAAATGACAGACATGAATGACAGTTATAACATCCACATCCAAGAAGCACATGCAATTTTATCTGGTTGAAAAAAAAAAAAAAAGAAAACAAACAGTCTCCTAGCTCCACTGGACACATACCTAGCTTTTAACAACTACTTTTAAGCTTTCAGTTATTCTGACTAGTTGGCTGTTTTTGATGGCCCAAAAGGCTCTCAATTCAGGACAAAACAGGGAACATTTTGAAAGGAGCTCAGGTTTTTACATCTGCCAGACAGACTCTTTTGTAGTATACCATTTCTGGAGATGGAATCTAACTCTTTCTCATGAAATACCAATCATTTTTGTCCTCCACAGCCTGGCCCAATAGAGAACATGAAGCACTTTTATTGTATTCTGTGTGTCAGAAGCTTCCCACCCATGCTTTGAATTCACCTTATTTTTCAGTAATTCTTCTGTATGATAATAGAAGTGTTCATGAAGGCGGAAAAGAAAAGTTACTAAAATACCCCAAACGTTTACCTTTGAACAGACGCAACGAGCAGACATTTATTACCAAACAAATAGCTTTATCAACAAATGCAATCCATTATGAAAATAATAGATATACCATAAACCCTTTTAGAGGTTTACTAGAGCTTTTTTCTATTTACTGGAAATTTTAGTTATGAGTTCCATTGTGCCAAGGACAGTCCAGTCTTTTACAGACACTTACCCTCTGACAGCATGAATAAGTCTCAGTGATGGATAAGCGGTTCGCACTTTCAATTTATTCTTAAGGATTAATGCATTAACCCACTCCACATGCTTCTCTCCGCCTTTCACCATGAAAGCAGGGATCCAAAGGACACTGTCATTCAGCATGGATAGTCTATGCACAAATTTTTCTCTGTCACTCTCATTCCGAAAGCCTCCAAATGCTCTTTGTACAACTGATGGATTCATGGTAATAAAATCAGATTTAGTTCCCACATCTGCAGCAAACTCCACCACAGGGGCTAGATTGCACCTGAAGAGGAAAAAATTAGTGGACAAATGAAAATAGATATGAACCATTAACTTAGATAAGGGTATGCATGAAGGAAAAGCTGAAAATGAACATGTAAAACTGTTTCACAATAGGTGAGCAAAAAAGTACCAATGGTAATCTGCATGATATTACTTAGCACTGTATACAGCCTGGATGTTCCCAGCGTGTTCTAAAAAAGGTATTATGTGTAACCAACTCAGTGAAGAAGATACTGTACAGTATATTTAAAGTTCATATAATTAGTGTTCAAACAGAATGTGTCAATACTTAGACAAGCGCTTAACAACAACATGTCTCTTGCAGCTATTGTTATTTTCACTAATGTGCAGTTGTTTAACCTATCTTGATTAAATTCCTTGGGGACAGCTTAAGCTCTTTAAAGGTAGTCATGCCAATCAAGTAAAATTCATGTATTTTTGTTATCCATTATGTAGTTTGTACAGCACATCATTTCATACCAATCACAAATAACTGTCAGAAAAATCAAACTGGTTTGGGTTTGTTTAGTTGTCAGTAAAGCTGGCTGAAAAATTCTGACAATCACAATTTGGAGGACATTTTTCATCTAAGTTTCAAGTTTTGACCAAAAGACTGACTTTTTTGTGAAAATTATGTCCCGTTTTTAGACCAGCTGCAGTTGGCAGTGACCCCTTGCTTTCTCCAATTTTGAGCTTGTTCAGGCCTTTTCCACCAACATGTAACTTTTAATAATCACCAACTAAGCAAAAAGAGATGAGTCTCTTAACGTTTTACTGTAATATATTGGCCATTAAGCTCATCATTAGTAACACATCCACATATTATACACCTGATAATATTTAAAATCTGTTCTAGAATAAACTGCATTTAAAAAACTTTTAAAATATATCTCCAGAAGAATATGAGAATCTATTTACTACATATACGTACAGGACACAGAAGTATCAACATAGGTAGGGTTTTTCTTACTCATTTCTTTGTTTCTGCAGTTGTTGCCTTGCAACAAAATCTTCCTACTCTTCCATTGAGTAATCTTTTTGTTTGTGACAAAAATAAGATGTAATTTTAGCAAAAATTGTCAGAAAATTTCATGTAGTGACTATTTTATGGTGCTCATCAGTATCACAAATGTGCCCCTGGAAAACACTGAATTTATCCTGACAACACTGCCGTCCCAGTCTAGTGCTTTAAAATCACACGAGCGGCCATCCTCTCAATAATTCTCAAACAGTGTAAGTTTAAATGAAGAAAGTTAAGTGTGAAGTAGGAGTTGAAATGGAAAAACACTGGGTCCACTTCATATCTGTTGTGTAACTCAAATGAAATCACTAGTTTGTACAGGTGCCAGCACAATGGCTAATTCTGAATGTGATCCTTGGCACTACTGTAATATAAATAATAGTTATTATAATAGAGGTTAATTCATTTAAGAAGAAACAAGATTTGCAATGCAAATTCTATTACCTGTACATACAAGTGCTAGAATCACATGGATGCGAAGGATATGGTGCTGAACATTTTTTTTTTTAAATGTAAAATTGCACTGACACAAATTTGGCCAATATGTCTTTAAGACAAACCTCTTCTGACCTGGCAACTACAGTACTGTTTAGGTAGCATCATCTCTCTTCAATTACAAAGGTTTTCTGCAATTAGAAAATGGTACCTAAATGTAATTTCCCCATAAACCTGAAAAATAATTATAAGGGCTAATACCTTGTGAGTTATCACCAATTCATGAGAAACATACCTAACGCAAAAGGTTATGTTTTATAATGATGTACTTTCTTGATCTAATGTATCTGGCGGTACATGTTTTATAACAGGCAGCATCATGAGATTTTTCAACCCTGGGATAGAAAAGATAATAAGCCAGCCCAAATTCACTCCTTGGTAATGGAGGTGTCCCTGCTTTGTTATTAAACACCTTAAGCAATTTTTTCAAACCTTGGTGCCTCATTATATGGATAGAGGAATTTAAATAAGTGGTTTTATTGTTAGACATGCCGTGTATCTTCAGTACTGGTGCTTGGTCCTCTAAGAATCTAGTCAGTTATTTTAGGTACATAATTATGAATTTAAGAGAATCATTTTAGATACTCAGTTTGAAAAACTTTTGTGATAGCGAAAGTAAGACAATGTCCTGTGAAACTCTAATTTCATGGAAGTACCTCAATGTTGCTATGCTAGTGCAGTGCCTACACTAATATTATTTTGGTAGAATATCAGTGTAATACTAGCTGTTACAGCAATATAGAATTGTGTTAGGAGAATGAACAACACTACCTTGGGAGCAGCTGATTGCTTTATAATAGTATTATCAGACTTTGTTCACTTTCCATCTATTTAACAGATTTTTTTCTCTCCAAAACTGTGGCTTACAGAACAGAAGATAGCAGTACTTAATGTTTTCTCAATAGCTTAATAGCTTATATTCCAGTCTAGAGGCAATGCAAAATCTTGCAAAATCTGTAAATTAAAAATAGCATATTCTTCACAAAGCAGCTTATGGTACAATTGTTTCTGCCATTTTAACTGACCCATCCGAGACTATGTTCACAATAGTCTTCAACTGTATTTTTGACACCACATTGCCACTACTAATCAACTTATATTTCCATAGGACTCTTGGAAATCTTATGTTAAAATGCCTTTCAGAATCAATTTTTTTAAATACTTTGGACATGCACATACTACAGTAATGTGGGGTGGGGTCACACACCGAGAGAGGGAGAGAGAGCACACTACATAAGATGTCTGTATGCGCCTTTCTGAAAGTTTCAGAGTAGCATACTTAAAAATAGGTACCTTTCTGTAAAATTGGATGTGAATGATTTCCACAGAGATATTCAGCATTTGCATACATTATGCTTTGGGTTCTAAAAAAATTATTAGCATTTTAGAGACTTAGTTGTTACATTATCAGCAAAATGGTCTTCTTTCTTTGTGCAACTGGGATTTTTCTTGGAATTCAGCACTGCATTTTCTGAATGATAACTATCTATGTCTAAATACATTTATATCTGGTATTAGACTTCACATATAATGACATGCAGAATATATCTTTTTCTAGATCATAAACTAGCTGCATTGCACACTTCCACTTTTCCACCCTCAAGAATCCACAATCAGGTCATTTTTTATTCTTTTTGGAAGGCTCAGATTCTAAAGCTTTTAGTTGTTGTAGTTTCCATTTAGGACTTCATGTTTTCAGACACACATACATGAACCTTATAAAACCAGCCACTGCCCTTGCACACAGATCTAAGTATATGTAGATAACTTCCTATATCTGTTTTCAAACCCTTTTTGGAGTCTCTAATGCACCACCTTTGTGATGTATCATGCTTGCAATACCGTACTTAAATAAACATAACTGTTTTCTTAGTTGACATCAATTGTTTTCTACTGTCTGTTCTGCAGACCTGTTTCAGGACAGCATCCTGATTCAGGAAAGCAGTAAACGTATTTAATTTTGAGCATGGACTCAAATCTTACTGAAGTCAATGTACTTAAGCAGATGCTTAAAGAAAAGCACAGGTTTACTGCATACCAGAATACAAATACATGGAAAAAATACTTGATTGCCTTCCTGAATCGGGACCTCAGATGAATGGCATGGGAAAAAGGAATGGTATCTGAATTAGAATGTGTCATATTTTAATCACATATTCAACTTTTAACCATATTTCAAACTACCACAGCTTTTTGCCCAATTAATTCATTTCTATCATGCTGTCAGTTCAAGTCACTAAAAAGGTATGCATCTTACTCCACTTATTGTTTATTTAACCATAATGAATTGCACCCAACCCCACTGCAGGGTATTGCTGTGATACAGCAGACTCCTTTATAGGTCTGGGAACATGTTCTGTGTAATATGAGCACAGAGATCAGCACTGAAAGTGCTCCAAGCACAAGGATCAATAGGTTTTAGCCCTCAGTGAGTCCCTATTAACACTCAAGTATTCTGAGTAAGTAACTGAAGATTACTTCACTAGGGCTCCCAGAAATAAAGGGAGAGGAATAATCTAGGAACAATTACATTATATGGCTGCCACAAAAAGGTCAACCCAAACATTCCTAACCCAGTCGTTGGGGCAGCCTAAGAGAGGGGTATAAAGAGTAACCATGTCTTGTTGAGACCTCTTCACATCATAATCCTCCCAACCATATGTACTGTAGTCCCATGTCAAATACTTTCAGGCCATCATCATGTATCTTGCTACTGCTGCTTACCTGTGCATCTCTTGACAGCCACAGGAAAGATGTTGCTTCCTTGCCCAGCTCTCAGGCCACCTGCTACCCAGTCTTTACCTCAAAGCCCTCAACTGCTGACTCTGGCCTACTACTCCTGGTCACACACAGGCACAGCCTCTTATGCCCTCCTGAGCCTGTTCTCCTCTGCTTTCAGAATAGGGTGACCAGATAGCAAGTGTGAAAAATCGGGTCAGGGGTTGGAGGGGTAACAGGCACCTATATAAGACAAAGCCACAATTATTGGGACTGTTCCTATAAAATCAGGACATCTGGTCACCCTACTCAGGAACTCTCTTCCTTTTCTGTACTGGAGGGATTACAAAACCATAGAAATGTAGGGCTGGACGGGACCTCCAGGGATCATCTTGGGCACCCCGCACACTGAGGCAGGATGAAGTTTACCTAGGCCATCCCTGACAGATGTTTATACGGCGCTTTCTACTGGCCAGCGTTAAACTGCATAACACATTATGTTCCATTCACTAGATCCTTTCACTGCAGTTCAGCCAGGGAAGAAGGTGGATACCCAGTAATAAGCCAGCTGATTCACTATAATATTTTCCCGTACTGGATATTAAATGACATGGTTCAAATTAAACTTAAATTTCTCCTGTTAATAAAAGGCTATTGCAGGAGTGTCCCTGCTACCACTCAGCCAGATTGAACAAGGGAAAATAAATACTATAGTGGTATTTTCAGGGCTATTTCCTGCCCATCTACCCCAATATTGTTTTCTTCTTATTGCACTACTTTTAAAATACCACTCTCAAACACAATTCTCTCCCAGATCTCAGCAACTCTCTTTAAGCTTCACAGTCACATGACCATCTTAACAAAAACAGTATCACCACTACTTAAGTCAACCTGCAAGGAAGCAAGCCCAACTCATCAATGCCCAGGAGGACAGACTTTAATATAGGAAATCCCTGAAGTCACGTACTGAAGTTGGGAACATGAAAACAGGACAGAAATATCAGTTATATCCTACACTGAAGACAGACTTCAGGAAGCAGGTGAGTGGCTCTACATATGAACAATCGACAAAACCTCATCACATCCTGCAAAAATTGGCAATGCTACAGCACAGTATTCACAAATTCCTTACTGCAGCTTATTTTTAAAGGGACTGCAATGTAAACAGGGATTGCCCTGGTAACAAGAATGTTACCAAAAAAAGAGGTTGTTTTATTTAGTTCTTTGTTTTTTATCCATTAAATTTCACATTGGGAAATGGTTCTGGTCTTCGAGATTGAAAGAATAAATATTTTTATATGGAAAAAACAGCTTAGCAGCTTTAGCTCCTTGTTTTTCCCTTGCACAGACTAGTTTTATCCTCCAGTTCTTAGAAAGATTCTTCTTGGTCTGAAGGTGCAGAAAGTTTAACTATAATGGTCTTTATCTGTGGGAAAAAGTAAACAGGTGGGGAAGGATCATAATACATGTGTTCACTAGTATCCACTCCACTGAATACAAGGCAACACATCTGGGTTCCACAGCTCACTACTCTTCCTCTTGGATGAACTAAGACAATATCCAAAATCCTAACTCAGCTGGTTCACCATCCCATAAAAAGGATATCGAGGAAATTACTGGCCAATAAATCTAACCTCAGCATCATATATTTAAAAAAAAAAAATCAACCAACCTAACTAGAGTGAATAATAAGGATTCAAGAACCTAGTAAGGAGGATAAGAAACAGCAAGAAGATAGTTAAGGTAAGCAGGTTCAAGTCAAACTAAATTGCGTGTGTTTTTGTAACAAACATAGTGGACATAATATATAAAGATATTAAAAACAGTTCCAAGTGGAGTCTCAATTAGAAAGCAAAAATATAGTTTGGTTAAAAGTACTCGTAAAAATATGCAAAAAGTAGAAGGATGGATACAGATTTGGCTGGAGGAGAGTAATTATTAGTGACCACGTGTAACAGTATCTTGAAGCATTCAACAAGGGTCAGTGTTGTATCTATTTTTACTTAGTATCTTCAGAAGTGACCTAGAGCAGTGATTCTCAACTAGGAGTACGTGTATCCCTGGGGATACGCAGAGGTCTTCCAGGGGATACATCAACTCATCTAGCTATTTGCCTAGTTTTATAACAGGCTACATAAAAAGCACTAGCAAAGTCGATACAAACTAAAATGTCATACCATGACTTGTTTATACTTTTCTATATACTATATCAGTGTTTCTCAATCTGGGTGTCGCAACCCCTGGGGGAGAAGGGGGATGTCACAGGATGGGTTCTGGGGGGGGGGGTCGCAAGTGCAGGACTGACATTAGGTGGTGGCAAGCATGTGCCCTTGAAGCTAAGATATATGTTGAAGCACAAGCCCCACCACCTGTGGCTCAAGCCAAAGCCTGGGCCCCACCGCCCAGGGCTGAAATCAGACCCCTGAAAGGGTACAGTAATCTGGAAAGGTTGAGAACCATTGACTTAGAGGAAGGAGTAGAGAGGACAGTGATCAGAGTGGCTGACAAAATGATGGATGGACTAGCACAATTAACAAGTAAATTCAGTAGCCTGTTTAAAAAAAAAAAAGTAGAGTAACAGTCAGAAATTAAGATAACAAGATTTAATAGATAAATTATGAGTTGGTTCACTTGGGGAGAAAAAATATTCTAAAGTATTAGGAAACAATACTCCATTGGGGGCGACATGAAAGAATAAATTGAACATGAGCATGCAATGTGATGCTGTCACCACAAAAGGAAACAAAGTACTGAAGTACACTGCATGTCATTTGGGAACCCATATAATGAACCACATCCTGAGATGTACAGAGTACAGGTTATGCGCGTGCACACAAAGTGCTTAAACCCTTGATCGTCCAACAGCACTGTCCAGGAACAGTCCCCTAAACCATGTCAGAACAGCCTCAGGACTACTCTTAGTAAACTTAAAATCTAGGAGGCCAAAGGAGTTAAAAATGCTGCCAAAAGATTAGCATTGCATGTACTTCTTTTTCTTTGGCCATGCCCCCGTCACCTACATCATGAGAGGCTGTATATTCTTACAGAGAAATTATCCAGGCTGGGCTCATTATGCTAGTTTTATGGCCCAATTAAGCCTGTCGCACAGTGAAGTTGCAGAACTGAATAACCTCATAAAGAAGGTATTGCAATCACATTCATGGAAGCCACAGCCAAATACAGATTTTATTATTCCACAGTGATGCAGTGGAATCGGCTAGATGACCCAAATGTACATATCCAACTCTAGTATTTATGGGCCAAATCCTGCATTCTTTGCTCAGACAGATTCCAATGTAAAGCAACAGGTAAAAACTGAGCAAGGACCTCAGGATTTGGCCCTATACATTTTAAGTGTGTTGATCCATTGTCTGATCTGTGCAATTTGTAGAATACAGGCTCCTTGGTTGAAACAGAAGTGTTTGGCAACTGTTGCTGGCATCAAGCAGAACCTGCACAGAACACTGCTGTGAAAGTGCTTCCTCTTTCAGCAAACCATTCCTTGTGGATCAAAGAATAATATGCCCATCATATGGTATTAACTCGAGGTGTACTCTGGAAGCCAAAATATTAAGATTAACCTGTTGTTGGAAAATCGATATGTATTCATGTCACCTAAACTCTACAGATGCATCTAAACTGGCTTCAAGAATCCCCAAGCCTTCCCCCTCACAGCCTGAAAACTTCGGTAATACAGATACAGTCCTGATCTCTAAAATGGACCAAAACTTGAAACCTTAATCCAGATGCCCCTGAACTTCTAGAATGTATCTAAATCTGGAACTGAACTTCAAGGCTCATGTGCACTGCAACAACACGAAAAACAAAAGCAAGGATAGCACAGAACTTACCAGAGAGAGTAATACCTGCTCATCTGTCTATTTACAGAAAGCACATCACTATGACGTCTGCATACTTAACACAAAACAGCTTCACTGCCTTGCATTTGGACTACATATAGCATGAAGCAAAAAAAAGGAGAGACCATAAGAACGGCCATATTGGATCAGATCAATGGTTCATCTAGCCTTATATCCTGTCTTCCAACAGTGGCCAATGCCAGGTGCTTCAGAGGGAATGAACAGAACAGGCAATCATCAAATGATCATCCCATCATCCACTCCCAGTTCCTGGCAGTCAGAGGCTACGGACACCCAGAGCATGGGGTTGCACCCATGATCATCTTGTCCAATAGCCATTCATGGACTTGTCTTCCATGAACTTATCAAATCCTTTTTTGATAAGTTTTGGCCTTCACAACATCCCTTGGCAATGAGTTCCACAGCTTGACTGCGCGTGTCATAAACAGATAGCTAAGGGTTAATGTCTCTTTCACCTATAAAGGGTTAACAAACAGTGACCTGCAAACACCTGACCAGAGGACCAATCAGGAGACAAGATACTTTCAAATCTCGTGGAGGGAAGCCTTTGTTTGTGGGTTTTGGGTTTGGCTTTGTTTTCTCTGGGTCCTGGATGGGCCTAGAGGTGCAACCAGGTTTCTGCCAATCTCCCTGCTACACTCTCTTATCTATTCAGAATTGTGAGTAAGAAAAAAGGCAGTTATAGTCTTTTAATTTGCTTTCTTATTTGCATATGTGTACTTGCTGGAAGTAGCTTAAATTGTGTTTCTGCTGGAGAAAGTTTCTTTCTATTGTTTATAAGTTGAAAGACCCTGTAACTTTTTACCATCTAAAGTGCAGAGATAAACCTTTTACTTTTTCTTTCTTTTTTTATTAAAAGTTTTGCTTTTTAAGACCTGTTTGATTTTTTTCTCGTAGTTAAGGTTCAAGGGAATTGTGTCTGTACTCACCAGGAAATTGGTGGGGAGAAGGGAAGGATAACTTTTCTCTTTGTACATTCACGCAGCTTGAATCTGTATGGCCTCTGGGTGAAGGGGAAGAAGGGAGGGGGGAGGTAAGCCTCCTCTCGGTGTGGTGATTCAAGAAGTTGAATCAGGTGATCTCCTAGTGTTCCCAGGGCGGGAAGGAGCTTGGAGGGGGAAGGGAATGGTTTATTTCCCTTTGTCGTGAGACTCAAGGAATTTGGGTCTTGGGACCCCCCAGGGAAGGTTTTCAGGGGAGACCAGAGTCTATCAGGCGCTCTACTCTAAGTCCTGATTGGTGGCAGCCTATCAGATCTAAGCTGGTAAATAAGCTTAGGGGAATTCATGCTAGTACCCATATTTTGGACGCTAAGGTCCAGACCTGGGAATTATACTTGACAGCGCGTTGCGTGAAGAACTAGTTTTGTGTGCTGTTTTAAACCTGCTGCCTATTAATTTGATTGGGTGATCCCTGGTTATGTGAAGGAATAAATAACACTTCCTTATTCATCTTCTCCATACCATTCATGATTTTATAGACCTCAGTGATCTCTACCCCTTAGCTGTTTCTTTTCCAAGCTGAAAAGCCCTAGTCTTTTTGCTCTCACCTCATACGTTTCACACCCTTAAATAATTTTTGTTGCCCTTCTCTGTACCTTTTTTAATTCTTTCTTGAGATGGGATGACCAGAACTTCATGCAGTATTCAAGGTGTGGGTGTACCATGGATTTATACAGTGACATTATGATATTATCTATCCTTTTCGTAATGGTTCCTAATATTGTTAGCTTTTTCAACAGCCACTGCACATTGAACAGATGTTTTCAGAAAACTATCCACGAAGATGCCAAGATCCCTTTTTTGAGTGGTAACAGCTAATTTAGATCCCATAATTTTGTACGTAAGGAAAATTGCATCCCAACTAATGTGCAATATTTTGCAAGAAGATTTCATTTGCCATTTTGTTGCCCAGTCACCCAGTTTCGTGAGATCCCTTTGGAACTTTTCGTAGTCTGCTTTGGACTAGTTTTGTATCATCTACAATTTTTGCCATCTCACTGTTTAGCCCTTTTCCAGACCATTTATTAACATATTGACTAGGGCTGGCCCCAGTGCCAATCCCTGGGGAACACCACTGTTTACCTCTCTCCATTCTGAAAACTGACCATTTATTCCTTTTCTTTGTTTCCTGTGCTTTAACCAGTTACTGATCCATGAGAGGACCTGCCTTATTAACCCATGACTAAGGTTATGATTCTGTCATGTAGGTAACTTCCCCCAGGGCTGCAGTGACAACTGACCAGCAGTCAGCCCTAGGGCTGCCAGAGATGCAGTCTCCAGCCCACCGGAGCAGCGGCTTGGGTTGGGTCAGCCACCCTGGGGTTGGAGCAGCTGCAAACCTTGGCAGAGCTCTATTTGTCCCCCCTTTTTCCCAGGGTATTCTTAGTAAAAGTCAGGGATAGGACGCAGGCTTCCATGAATTTTTGCTTATTGCTCGTGACCTGTCCTTTAGTGTGGGATCTTGTCAATAGTTCAAGTACTCTGTATTCACTGGATCACCCTTGTCCACATGTTTGTTGACCCTCTCAAAGAATTCTAACAGATTGGTGAGGTATGATTTCCCTTTACAGAAACTACATTGACTCTACCCCAAAAAATCATGTTCAACCATATGTCCAATCAATCTGTTCTTTAGTACATTTTCAAATCAACCAATTTGCCTGCTTCTGAAGTTAGGCTTAACGGCCAGTAAACTGCCAGGATGGCCTCTGGAGCTTTTTTAAAAAAGCTGGTGCCACATTGACTATCCTGCAATTTCATATCTGAGTTCCTGCAGAACACCTAGGTGAACACCATCTGAGCCTCACTTATTAATATTTAATTTATCAATTTGTTCCAAAACCTCCTCCGTTGACACCGCAATCTAGGACAGTTCTTCAGATTTGACACCTAAAATCCTCTGCAGTGAAGACTGACGCAAAGATTTAATTTAGCTTCTCCAGAATAGCCTTATCTTCTTTGACTGCTCCTTTAGCACCTCAATCATCCAGTAGCCCTACTGACTGTTTGGCAGGCTTCCTGTTTCTGATATACTTAGAAAAAAATGCTGTATTTTTTATTAGTTGCTCTTCAAAATTCATTTTTGGCCTGCGAAATGATACTTTTACACTTCACTTGCCAGAGGTCATGCTCCTTTCTGTTTTCCTCAATAGGATTTAACTTCTAGTTTTTACAGAATGGCTTTTTGCCTCTAACTCACTATTCCCCAAACTGTGCAGAGGAACGTTTTGGGGGGGGGATTCAGAGGAACATTTGGGGGGCTGGGATGGAGTGCCACCCAGCCCCGCTATGCCTCAGCAGCAGCTCTACTCCACCCCCTGTTCTGTCCCCAGCCCCAGCTCCACCCCAGCTCTTCCTTCAGCTCTGCCTGTTCCTCTGCTGAGCCAACTGTATGGTAACGGAAGGGGGTGCACACAGATTCCATTACTGTGTAAAGGGGTGGGGTATAACAAGAAAAGTTTGGGCACTACTGCTCTAAGTACTTCTTTTACTTTGCTGTTTAGCCATGGTGGCACTTTTTGGTCCTCTGGGGTTCCCCCACCCCCATTTGGAGTATACAGTAAATTTGAGCCTCTATTATGGTGTTTTTTTTAAAAGTTTCCATACAGCTTGCAGGCATTTCTCTTTTGAGACTGTACCTTTTAATTTCCATTTAACCAGCTTCCTCATTTTTGTATAGTTCCCCTTTCTGAAATTAAATGCTACTGTGGTGGGCTTCTTTGATGTTTCCCCCTTACAAGGATGTTAAATTTAATTATATTATGGTTGCTATTATTGAGTGATTCATCTGTATTCACCTCTCAGACCAGATCCTGTAAGTATCCCCTTGTGGGTTCCAGGACTAGCTGGTCCAAGAAGCAGTCATTTATGGTGTATAGAAACTTTATCTCTGCATCTCATCCCGTGGCAATATGAAGATAATAATGAGGGATTGTAACTGAGTTTCCCGCCCCCATTCCCATCTTATATCCTCTCTAAGCTCTGAGTTTTTCGCAATCGCCATCACCATCCTGGTCAGGTAGTCAGTAGTATAGTCCTATTGCTATAGTCTTATTATTTAAGCATGGAATTTCTATCTATAGAGATTCTATGGTACAGTTTGATTTGTTTAAATTTTTTTACTATATTTGACTCTCTTTCACAGATAATGCCACTCCCCCACCAGCATGACCTACTCTGTCATCCCTATGTATTTTGTACCCTGGTGTTACCATATCCCATTGATTATCATCATTCGACCAGGTTTCTGCAATGCCAGTTACATCAATATTATCATCATCTTACTTCTAGCTTTTTTACACAAGCATTTATAAAATGTGTCACTTTTAGTTGTCTGCAATTATGTGATGTAACTGAATGGGACTCTTTCATTTGTTCCTACCTGAATTTTATCAACATCCATCCTTACCTTTTTATAAGGATACAGAGACGTCCCTTTAATAGAGACTCCCCTACAGGACATCTCTATGAGAACGGTACGCTCTCCAAACCTGTTGGCTTTCCCCCAGCCCTTAGTTTAAAAAGGAATTTGTATTTCTTCCTAAAAGAACGGAAGAGATCTGGCAATAGCAGTGATTTGAAAAGCAAATAGTTTGGAGCCCTCAGAATTGTAGGATGATCTGGGAGCCAGTGTGGTTCCTGCCATAAACTAGAGCACCGGCTGCTCCAATTTAAGGCAATTTAAACTCCTAGCAGCTATCTCTAGGCTACTCCACAGTCTTCATAGCCCAGAATTCCTGAAAGTGATGGTCTCACTTCCTAAGACTTTCTCCCATCTGCTGGGTATGCACGGGAGCCAGCATAGAACTTCTTATAGAAGTAATACGATGTGCCTGTGCTGGGGGAGTTTTCCCAAGGTCCTTTGTGGTAGCACAATTCCAGCTCCTATCTGCCACTGATGTACAGGGGCCCGGTCTGCCCCTTAAGGTCTATCACGGTGATGTTATCATTTGTTAATTATTCCCTTCTGTAAGACTTGTTACAAGAATTCAGGTTTTATTTAAAAAAAATGTTGCCTTCTTTAAAGTGAGTTGCCAACAAGTTTCCTCATTTCTACCCTTATTTTTAAGTTGTTTACGAAACAGGAATTTAAACTTATGACCACTAAGTTCCTTGTTCCTGTAATAATATAGTGACTGTGATATGGGTTCTTCTGATGTGAGGCCACAGAATGAAGTAACAGGGAAGGTTTAAAGGGTATTAAATACTTAGAAAAACTGATGACATTATTTACTTCTTTGGCAGCAGACCTTGCTGCACCGCTACCCATGAGTTACTGAGTAGCTACTCTTGTTTCCAGTAGAGTTCTTCTGACATGGTTATAAAGAAATAAATTCATATCACTGAATGTTGCTGCATAGTATATGCAAAAAACTAAGTAAGTGAAATATCAAGAATGAGATCTTAATCACGGAAAGCCAGAAAACTAAGTTGTAGTTTTCACCCTGTCTCTATCTTCTTGCATACATGTAGTTTTACTAACTCTATATAAGAGGATTAGTCTAGAGGGCAGATCTCACACCACTAGCCTTTTCATACTATTTTAATATAGGTAATTTTAGAGCCATTATGTCACTCATTGAAGGAAGAGAGGTTAAATATTACAATTATTTACACTTCTGTGAGGGTTAAGGGGAACTCTCTTTTCCAGTCATACAGAAAAAGGATCTTTGTGGTTGTGAATAGCAAGAAGGAGCACTTAAGATATTCAAAAGGAAAAAGGGGGACTTTTTATGCTGGTGGAGCTGCACCAACTGAAGGATTAGTTTTTTTTTTAACCACAAAACTTACCAAAAGAAGAAGGGGGCTAGGGAAGCAGATTTATTACAGAACTGGTAATTTGTGGTTTTTGAGTTCAGATTACTATTTTATAGACTTTTGTTTAGGAGAGTTTTACAGTGTAATTGAATAATGGTGATTTTTAAAAGGTAAATTTAGAGTTTTGTAACTTCTGAAGGAAAAAATATTAATGAATGTTCTGCATTAGAACATTCTTTGCTAGTGACTAACATGAGAATCTTAACCATTAATGGAAATTTTACTATTCTTCTTAGATGTCTCTCGCAGGAAAACCATTAAAAAAGCCAGACTGGATCTTGTATGCTCTAGAACTAGCTGTTCTAAAAAGCAGTCATTTCTGATATCAATAAACTATTTATCTAAATCCTATCTGTTGTATGCAGTATTATAGCTATGGTGGTCCCAGGATATTAGGGAGACAAAGTGGGTGAGGTAATATATTTTATTGGACCAGCTTCTGATGGTAAGAGGGAAGACTCTCTCTCTCACCCCAACAGAAGTTGATCCAATAAAAGATATTACCTCACCCATCTTGTCTCCCTAATATCCTGTTATATTTGACTAGCCTTCATGTGGGCAGCTGAAATCACTCATTGGTTATTGTTTTATTGATTTAGACTGATCTTACATCAAATTGCACGTACAGACCAAGATTTATGAAACTGAGTGTCTTAAATTAGGCTTCTAAATCCTGACATCCCTATACAACTGCCATGATTTTCAAAACTGCTGAGATCCTGACAACATCAAATGAAGTCAACGGCCATGTTAGGTGCTCACTGAACTGATGATTCCCATAGGTAATGAAAAGTTTCTAAAGCTGGTTTTACCTCACCTACTCTGGGGCATATGGCACAGCAGGCACGCCAAGACATGGAAAAGGCCTAGCTAGAGAAATCCTGGGCCGGAGCAGAACTTCAAATGGAAACTTTCCGGCTGCAACAAAGTAAGAATAATCTCAGAGCTGCTCCAACTCATACCAGGGGCTTTCAGTCATCCCAAAGACTGGAAACAGTAGTGGTAGTAGTCACTTCTGCCCTCCTCACTTCTCAGAGGCACCAAATAAAGAAGAGCAACAGCTGAAGATATGACTTATTTTTATGCAACTGTTTTGTCTGACAAAAGTAATTGGGAACACAATAGAAAAAAGATTAAATCAGCTGGCAAAGTAGTAATTCTCATGTATGGAAGAGAAGCAACAGAAGCATCAGAATCTATGATGGAGAAAGGGTCAGCAGAAGCTGAAAAGTTGTCTTTGAAGTGCCATCTATATTTATGATACTTTGCAATATATTTTAAATAAAATAAAAGACACAACGTAAGTTGAGATAGTATTATCCAAAGACAAAAAAAAGGGTGAAGTGTCACCCTAAATCTTGCGCTGACAAGTCTACATTAAAATTTTTGCTAAGATACAGGAGGGAAAAAACAAGAGAAAGCTGGGACCTATGCATAGGTAAACACTGAGTGAAGTGAGCAATATTACTCTCGACATTATTCTCACTCAGTGCTCACATATTGTAATTAAAGCTATTTTACTACACAACAGAATAATTTGCAGAAAGAGGACAGACAATGGGCTGAAGCATTTGTAGAACATGAAGAGGAATAGAGTTCTAAAGGTTCTGTTGAAATGGTCTATCACACAGTCACATGACACCTTAAAGTGCAGTTCTGCTCTGAAGAGTGAGTTCGTAAAATTGGCAACTTCTCAACAGATCTGCTGCCTGTGTGCTTTCCTTCTTGAAACTGCTTACTTTCGCAATGAAAAGAAAAGTTTCTACTGCTTTCCTACCTCTTATTCCTACAAAGTCAAGACAGTTAAGAGTAACCGAGCTGGATTCTATTCCTTCTGGTGAATAATCAACAGAAGTTGTTTATCAAGTTCCAATTACCCACACCTGTGAAAACCTCACTAAAGGCAAGGGGAATGCACAGGTTTCACTAAGGGCATGTCTACACTGTAAACTTAAGTTGACCTATGTTAGGGCAAATTATAGCCACCACAGTAATTATTGTGGTGGTTCATGTCCACACTGCCCTTCTTCTGTCAGCAGTGTGTCTCCTCACCAGAAGTGCTTCCACCAACTTAAGAGGGGCAGTGTCAGAGGCTGAGAGCCAGGACTCACAGCCCCACACAAAGTTCCCTGCCAGTAGCCCAGTTCCCCGCCTGGAATGGGGCAGCTGCACCAGGCTTCTCGGCTCCCCGTTCACTTCTGGGAATGGGGCAGCTGACCAGTCTCCGGACACAGAGCTCCCTTCCAGGTGTAGCCGTGCTCCCAGCAGGCAGCCAAGAGCCTGGGAGGGCAGTCAGGTTCTCGGCAAGGAGATCCACACCTGAAATCTAGTCAGCTGCCATGCTCCCAGTGGGGAGTAGGGTGAGCAGATGTCCAAATTTTATAGGGACAGTCATGATATTCGGAGCTGTCTCTTATACAGATGCCTATTAACCACCACCACCCCCAGACTGTCCCCATTTTCCCCCACTTTCTATCTGGTCACCCTAGTGCAAAACCAGGAGCCTGGCTGGGAGACCTGCACCCAGAGTCTGGTCAGCTGCTGTGTGCCCAGAAGGAAGCAGGGAGCTGAGAGCCTGGACAGCAGCCCAAATCAGCCTGGCTGAGAGCAGGAAGTTGGGACCGGGGTCACAGTAGGGTTCCCCAAAGGGAGAGGGGAGCCCAGCAGCATCTTGAATTGGGAGCCTGGGTGACAGCCCATCTTGGAGCAGAGACCAGGCAGCAGCCCAACTGCGGAGCGAGAAATTGACAAGAATGACAGCCAATAGATATAAGTAATAGGGTGATGCAGTGCCCTGCAGATACTGCATCACCCTAACTACATCAATATAAGCCCTATGCCTCTCATGGAGTTACTATGTCAGTGCAGCAGGGCACTTACAATGGCAGGAGCAAGGCTGCAGTATGTACAATGACATAATTAGGTCAACATAAACTGCCTTTCATCCAGCTAATGCTGTAGTATAGACCAGGGCTAAGGGAATAATTTAAAGACAAGTGAACATTGGAAAACTGAGGGCCTAATTTGACTGGCAAAATCTCTCTTACTGAAGATGATGTGCAACCAGGGTGGATAAAAATCAATGATTTTTTAAATGAATAAAATCTGATTTTTTTAAATTTAAAATCAGGTTTTTTCCTCAAAAAGCATTTAATCAAAAAAAATCCATCTAAAGATAAAGATACATTATAGCTCAACGATAACTCATCATGGAATAAGGCTCATAAATTCAATATTTTCATGTAATGTTTAAGAAGAGTTTTGCAAATGAGTTCCAATAGTTCATGGATTAGGGATCCATGGATTAGGAGTTTCTGTATAGATTTAGGTTAATCTTTCTATCTACCCAATGGGACTCAGTGCTCAGTCTAGAATATACCATCAGAGATGCTTAGTTTTGCAGTTCCCAAACTGTGGCTGCGTCTCTCCAGAGATAACACAATTAACAGCTGACAGTCAATTTAATTTTTTTAAATATTTTGTTTAACTATTTTAGTTAACAATTTTAACAAAAACAATTTTAAAAAACTTGTGTTTAAATTCAAAAATTGATATGCTTGTTTTGTTAAAATATTATGTTCGCTGTCTAAGAAAAAAATTCAGAATACTTAACATCGTTTTAGTTAAATAACACAATTTAGATGTCTGTCTGCTGATCTCCTCCTCCTCCTAATGTAGGAGCATTGCCAGCAGATTGAGGGATGTGATCATTCCCCTCTATTTGTCATTGGTGAGGCCTCATCTGGAGTACTGTGTCCAGTTTTGGGCCCCACGCTAAAAGAAGGATGTGGAAAAACTGGAAAAAGAGTCCAGTAGAGGGCAACAAAAATGATAAGCCATGTGCTCCTGCCCCCTAATGAGGAGAGGCTGAGGGAACTGGGGTCATTTAGTCTGTGGAATATATGGAGATATACCTGTATCTCCTAGAACTGGAAGGGACCCTGAAGGGTCATTGAGTCCAGCCCCCTGCCTTCACTAGCAGGACCAAGTACTGATTTCTGCCCCAGATGCCTAAGTGGCCCCCTTAAGGGCTGAACTCACAACCCTGGGTTTAGCAAGTCAATGCTCAAGCCACTGAACTATCCCTCCCCCAAGAATGAGGTGGGATTTGATAGCTGCTTTTAACTACCTGAAAGGGGGTTCCAAAGAGGATGGATCTAGAATGTTCTCATTGGTAGCAGATGACAGAACAAGGAGTAATGGTCTCACATTACAGTGGGAGAGGTTTAGGTTGGATATTAGGAAAAAACTTTTTCACTAGGAGGGTAGTGAAGCACTGGAATGGGTTACCTAGGTAGGTGGTAGAATCTCCTTTCTTAGAGGTTTTTAAGATCAGGCCTGACAAAGCCCTGCCTGGGATGATTTAGTTGGGAACTGGACCTGCTTTGAGCAGGAGGTTGGACTAGATGACCTCTTGAGGTCTCTTCCAACCCTGATATTCTATGATTCTAACAGAGCATGGCAAGAAAATCCTCCAAGTATTAATGATTAACTTGTTGAATTGGAGATAGTTCACCGTCCAATGACTTCATAAATATCTGCTTCATTTACCTTTAGTGATTGGTAAATGAAATAACAAACAATCTTCTGATACAGCTGTAAAACTAATCTGAAAAGTTTTCAGAATAAATCACTTTAAAAATGTATAGTGTGTAACCTCTGAAAATGAAACCCACATTTACCTCTGAGCTGTGAAGAATACATATTAAGGTTATAACAACCATCAAGAATGCACTTTCATGTAGAAATCCATGATTAAATCGAGTCTTCCTGACTAGTGATTTAAATCAATTTGATTTAAATCAAATCCACCCTGCATGCAACAAAGATCCATCTGCTTCCTAGAAAGAAGGGACAGCAAGAATAGCAATTGCAGAGGTCAGGAAGTATCTTTATACTTCTAAACGGTGCACTTTTGCACTAAAAATCTGAGACAATTAACATGGAACCACAAAATGCTGTTTTTACATATACAATTTTGAGAGAACACCACACCTTAAGTAGAGTTGTATAACATGGCATATTAGTAGCATGTGGAGTTCAGTGGAGACAGATGGGATAAAGTGTTGTGACTGTTTCCCTTTTTTGGGGGGAAGTCAGATAAAAGATTGGGGTAGGGGTAGTTTGGAGATTTAGAAGAGAAATAAGTTCTTCTCATTGAAACAGTATTTAAAAAAATGTTATTGCACTTGACCAGAAGCCTCAGAAGCAGAAGTACAAATCTGGGGAACCTACTGGATTACAGAAGCAGTAATTGTTGCATGAAGATGAAATTTACAGAGAAATTGGATTTCTCATTATTTTTATTTGGCTTGCTTGTGGGCTTGTGTGTTGAATTTTAGTCTTTGTAGAGTACTATGGTTAAAAGGGTTTTCATTAGAAGATATATGGGAAATATAACCTGTCTTTGTTATGAGAGATGTAAGTGGTTTAACCATTAAGAGTAGGTTCCTCTAACTTTTAGGAATCACTCCCAGTGAAGCTATAAAAAACAAAAAAAAATACAAGGGCCAAGACAAACAGCTCCTGGCTAGTAAATACAATATCAGAAGGAGATATGAAAATGTACAGTAGGTAACTTTATTAAGGTATCCCTTTTCTCTAAATTTAAAGAATTTCTCTGAAAATTGAGAAAGACAGATTCCATCCACCATTCTGGAGGCATACAACTGTTGTACATGAGAACATTCCCCTGGTACAGGCACAACATAGGCCTGGTATATACTGCTCCCCCTCTCCCGCATTAGCCCTGGCATAGAGGGCATGCTGGGGACACAACCGGAGAGAAATCAGGGATGGGCCCATACTGGTACTATGAGGATTCTAGGCAGCATGGTAGCCCAGGATGGGTTGCCATTACTTTGAGCAGATAGGGACTGCTTTAATTTACACCAGGGGCCATTTCACTTTGTTGATGCGCAGCAACAAATTAAACCATACAAATGCGGAAATGGTATGTTTTGGGATTGTCATACACATTAATCAGATTCAGATAAGTTCAGTAAGACATTCAAAAGACTGGTTAAAAAGATAGCCAGATTCCTTCCCCCAA
This sequence comes from Gopherus evgoodei, assembly GCF_007399415.2. Classification (NCBI taxonomy): domain Eukaryota; kingdom Metazoa; phylum Chordata; order Testudines; family Testudinidae; genus Gopherus; species Gopherus evgoodei. The sequence goes on along the minus strand of NC_044327.1, from coordinate 72,241,768 downwards.
CATGGGAAGGACTCAACCCCCTGCTCTCTGCTCCTCACCTCTCAAACACCCTCATTCATAACCACAGTTATAACTTAGATAACTTTTTTCACATCTTAGTACTACACTTGATCTCAACCAAAAGGCTGAAAGTGATGCCCCATTCCCACCTTTCTTCCTCCCTCCCCTTTCTCAACTGGCAGAAATGTGAATGATTCACTCATTTCAAATCACTGGCACGCAGTGATCCTTGTAATGACTTAAATACATGTTTTTGATGTTTCCCCGAGGTTGCACACTTCATATTGCAACCTGAAAGGCACTGAAGGCATGTCCCAGTGCTTCCTGTAGTTCACATCTTTATTTTTTTTAAATTGATTGATTCATTCAAACACATATTGAAACTTACTCATCTCAGAGGCCCAGCAGTCATCAGCTGGTCAAAATTTGGGCCCTGATCCTACAAGCTGATTTCTGCAGACCCTTAAGTCAAAGGGCTCAGGGCTGTCCACTCCGATCAATTTGCAACAGTAGAGTTTTAACCATTATCTACTTGGATCTGACTCACAATAGCAATCTACAAGAGAGAGCTGTTTTTTGTCATACATGTAGAGTGATCCTACAAATCCTTACTCACATGAATAGACCTCGGGGCAAGTGTCTTTCTGTCGGTCTCTGAGGGAACGTCTACACTACCTGCCGTATTGGCAGGTAGTGATCAATCTATCAGGGATCGATTCATGGCGTCTAGTGTAGACATGATTAAAATCAATCCCTGATTGCTCTGCCGTCGACTCTGGAACTCCACTGCAGCAAGAGGCAGAAGCTGAGTCAATGGGGGAGTGGCAGGGGTTGACTCGCCGCCATCCCCACGGCCAGGTAAATTGACCTAAGATACCCAACTGCAGCTATGAGAAGAGCGTAGCTGAAGTTGGTGTATCTTAGGTCGACTCCCCCAGTGTAGACCTAGCCTAAAAGAGATGCATCATTTTCCTATATAAAGCCAATGGAACTAGTTGTACAAGTAAGGACTGCATCATATATGCATAAATACAGTATTCTGATAAAATGTACTTAAGATGCAACAGAAACCCACACCTGATTAAATGTTTACTATGTGGACAGTTCTGAGGAGCTGTGAGAGAGTCAAAGTCATGGAATACAATGAAAAATCCTTCTCTGCTCAGCCTGTCTCTCCATGGAATATCTACTATCAAAATTAATATTTGGTAGGTTTATGCGAAACAACAATTTGCTTAATACACATGCAGTAGTTGCCATTATCTCAGATGCCACTTCACAACATACTCCCCACACCAAACAAGAGGGGAGCAGGCATGCCACAATTTCCTTAAGCAGAGCAGTAGGTGTTGTCTCTTACTCCAGGATAAATCTAAATGCACCATCCAGCCCACACTAATATATTTAGGTCTGGATTCCTTGTGGAATAAGGTGCTACTTAGTGTCAGTAAGCCTGGCAGAATCTAGTCCTTTGCACAGGCATTATAAACTATCTGCAGCTACATCAAAGGTTTCTTGAGTGATCAGAATCCTTAAGTCCTGTGGAAAAAACGAAGCTGTTTTTCTAAAATCCTCAGTATTCTTAAAATTCTCAACCTAAAAGTAAACTGAATTCTTTTGTGTGCTCATGAAATCATGAACTGTTATAGAGAAGAAAAATAAATAAATCAGAGAATCTTGAACTCATTTTTTGGTAGGTACACAAGTGGCTCTTCTTTTTGATACTTGGAAACATTATAATTATCTTACAATATAACTAAAAATATAATTTAATATTTTTAAACAAAGGTCTTAAAACCACCATATAAACAAAAAAATTGCCACTTGCTTACTCTACAAAGGTTAGCTCTATACTCTTTAGTGGGTATAACATCATTAGCAGAGTTCATGCTTGAAAAACTCAGACAGTGTGAGCTGGTACTCCATGATTGAGACATCTTAAAACAGAAAAATGCTTAAGGTTAAAAATCATGTGTCCCCTGAATGCCTATTTCACCCTCATTATTTGGGGGCATTCAGCACATGTTGTCCTATGGCCAGTGTCTGGTTGGTTTTCTAAGTACTTGCAACTTATCTCTAAAGAAAGAGCACAACCAGACTATGCAGACAAAGGACAGGAAAGACAAAAAGGTAAAGGAAACCAAAGAAATGAGTCCTTAGAGCTGCAAAGATCTAGTGAATATTACTGCATGTGTATTTTTTTTTTACCTGACAGCAACAGCAATAGAAATATTGTTTAGAACATCCTTAGTGGAGGAACAAGCCTGACATGTTTTAATCTTAGACAGGAGCACCATCTTATAGCCATCTGATTCAACAGCTAGAGAACTGAAGAACAGCAGCAAGTGGAGCCAGGCCATTTCTCAGCAACCTGCGAGCAATCAGTGCATTATCTTATTTTTTACAGCACTGATTCCTTTCATGGAGTGACAGGTGTTCTTAAGGAACCTTTTCATGGTATACAGAAATACTACATGCTGTGATTTATCACATCAGTACTGTGGATGCAGGGATCAGTGCTCATTTACTTGGATACACTTAGCTTTAAAAGGTGACGAGGAAAGAATCTGAAGAGAGAAAATTTGCAATCAGTATCGTTTTAAGAGAACAGAAGCCTGATTCTCCTCTCTCACCAAGTTAACTCAACTGGGTCAGACCTTCTGATGCTTAAGCTGTTGTAGCTTTACTGAACTTGACAGAGCTAAGCCACTTTACTCCAGCAGAAGATCTAGCCCCTTGACTTTAAAGAAGTTACTCCTGATTTACACAGGTGCATGAAGAGAATCAAGTCCTGTATGTGTAGAGTTATACTTTATCTCAAATATAGCTGCTTAAGATGTGCCCTAAATATGGTAGAAACAGACAGTTACTCTGACAAAGCATACAACTACATTTGCAAAAAAAAGTGTGTGTTTACATATGCATTTTTAGCGCTCTGTAAAGAGGAGTGATAATTGCATTCTTGCAACTGTATAATTTACTAGCACAATTACCTGTTTGTTCCCATGTGTGCATACACTTCTCTCTTTGTTAGGTACCTATTTTTAAAAATATGGCTTAATAAACATATTCTAAACACAACCTAGTTATTTTCTTCTTTAGCTAGCTGTAGGCTCCAATTGACTATGATAGGTCAGATATCATCAGCATACAGAACACTGATGTCTCAGAGAAAGGAGACCAGTTATTAATGACCTTGGATAACTACCCTAGAGATAAGACAAGACACTATAGAATTTAAGATTTCAGAGTCGCAGCCGCGTTAGTCTGTATCCGCAAAAAGAACAGGAGTACTTGTGGCACCTTAGAGACTAACAAATGTATTTAATAAATAAATAAACAAGCTTATGCTGAAATAAATTTGTTAGTCTCTAAAGCACCACAAGTACTCCTGTTCTTTTTATAAAATTTAAATGAGCTACATAGTGAATGCTTCCTTCTCCCCTTGATAATGCTTTTAGGGTGTCCAAGTCATATTTCATTGGTTATTAATATTTTCAGGTTATCTTTAATGTAGTATCCAATTCCATCATATTGTAATTCAAGATTGCTGGATTTACTGTATCACAATCCGAACACTAACATAAGAATGGCCATAGTGTTCAGACCAAGGATCCATCCCGCCCAGTATCCTGTCTACTGACACTGGCCAATGGAAGGTGCCCCAAAGGGAGTGAACTTAACAGATAATGATCCAGTGATCTCTCTCCTGCTGTGCATCACCACCCTCTGACAAAGAGAGGCCAGGGACACTCTTCCTTACCCATCCTGGCTAATAGTCATTTATGGACTTAACCTCCATAATTTACCTAGTTCTCTTTTAAACCCTGTTATAGTCCTAGCCTTCACAACCTCCTCAGGCAACAAGTTCCACAGGTTGACTGTGTGAAGAAGAACTTCCTTTTATTTGTTTTAAACCTGCTGCCTATTCATTTCATTTGGTGGCCCCTAGTTCTTACATTATGGGAACAAGTAAATAACTTTTCCTTAATCACTTTCTCCACACCACTCATGATTTTATATACTTCTATCAGATCCATCCTTAGTCTCCTCTTTTCCAAGCTAAAAAAATACTTGCCTCTTTAATCTCTCCTCATATGGGACCCATTCCAAGCATCTAATCATTTTAGTTGCCCTTCTCAGAACCTTTTCTAATGCCAGTATATATTTTTTGAGATGAGACCACATCTGTATGCAGTATTCGAGATATGGGCGTACCATGGATTTATATAAGGGCAATAAAATATTCTCGGTCTTATTCTCTATCTTTTTTTTTTTTTTTTTTAAATGATTCCTAACATCCTGTTTGCTTTTTTGATTGCTGCTGCACACTGCGTGGACGTCTTTAGAGAACTATCCACGATGATGCCAAGATCTTTTCCCTCATTTGTTGTAGCTACAGTAGCCCCCACCCCCATCATATTGTATGTATAGTTGGGGCTATTTTTTCCGATGTGCATTACTTTATATTTATCCACATTAAATTTCATTTGCCATTTTGTTGCCCAATCACTTAGTTTTGTGAGATTTTTGAAGTTACTGTAGAATGTCTGAAGTACCTTCTTTACCTTCAGACACTGGTCTCATTTTCACTATCACTGCCCCCATCAAATTAACAAGACCACTGATATTGGGGTAGTGTGATCAAGATACTCCTGTTCTAATTAATCACACGCACTTTTTGTTATGTATTTCCTTTCATAAATCTCTTAAGGGGAAAACACAGTATTACCAAAATTAACAGAATATTATTTAGTTTCACCAAAACAATATAAGAATCTCTCTAAAATGGTTTGTTCATACTACACAAAACTGTTAGAGTCTACAAAAATTTTCTTCCTTAGCTTGTACGGTCAACTGTGAGCCCGTACGGTCAACTGTGAGCCCAATATAGCCTATACAACTGCTTTTACAGAAAAAGCAAAAAAAAAAAACCCACCATGGTGAATAAGATGCGTATATATTTTCTTTTCAGTGAGATCAACCAAAAGCAAAGGAATCTGCAAAGTCAGATCATGGAGTTCATACCTGAGCCCTTACAGCAATACAATTATCCAGCATGAAAGAAGCATAGAGTGCTGTTTACTTTTATTAGGTTCCTTTCTCTCCTCCTCCTAGCAAAGAGATATATTCAGTCTTCTCCCATAATTCCTAAAGGACTTCCTTACTACATACTTTAAAGCAGTGAAAAGTCTCTGAATGCAGTTTAGCCATACACATTCTGTGCACTTCTGAAGAGTTTTAAGGTCTGATCAGTGAAAAAAATCTCTGTACCATATATACTCCAAAGTGTCACACCCATTTCCTTGCCTCTTGTTCATATGAAGGATTCACTCTTGGCTAATCTGACTCTATTCTGGAGTACTAAGGATACTGATTATTATGGCAGTCCCTCTGATGCAATGGGATTGCATTGAAGTAACGCATGTGCCTCCAATATAAATTGCAGGTTTTGCTTCCTGATGTTTATACTGAGCTTTATCATTTTCCTTTCATTCACAGGCTAATTTCTGTAGATTAAACCTTTGCAAACCTACTTTCCTTTATTCCACAGAGCTCAAATTCTTAGTTAGTTCAAAATGCATATTAGGTCTCATCCTCCGGTTTCACTACTAGCTAAGACGTGTTTTGAGGATAGGCATAGGTGGTCTTAGCAAGGAGTTCTTTGACATCTACAGGAATTAAGCACACGATAAAGTTAAATACTGTACGTGCTTAGGTACTTTGTCCCTCAAAAAGGCCTGGATTCAGCAATCATGAGTTTACCTTCACATAGAAGAACTTCCTGCAGAAAGTATGGTATCTGCATCATTATGCAGCTTGTCAAGTCAAACACATTAAACCTGCAAGAGGGCATAATGTCAAGAAAAGAGCTACAGGCTAAATGCAGTTAGGCAATGGACTGTTTATAATGAACTCTCTCAGCTATAAGCAGGAGTTCTAACTTGGCAGAATCAAAGCGTTCTCAGTATAAGTCGAACATGCATGGAAAAGGAAAGGGCAGTCTCTGGCCAGTCACTGGAAAAACTCCAAAATAAAATATAGCTCCTATATCTGTGTGTGTAGTGTTTGGGTCACGCGTTGTAGGACAGAACAGAGAGATGAAAGGTGGAGTGTGAAGACAGACATTGTAATATCGCTTCCAACTCTTGATAATTTTCTTGTCTCTATCCTCCCAGCTTTCTGCAGCGTCACTATCAAAAACAGAAGTCAGGCCTTTCAGTTAGCAAGGTGCAGGAGCATCTCATGTCTCTGGCAACCCTAAATGACATACAGCATTTTCCCATAAGAGTCCAAAGAATTCATATCCATTTTTATTAGCATCTTTGGAAAAGTGCTCTTTTCGCAAATTAATACAAGTGATTATAAAATGAGATAACTAGCTGAGATGAAGTGCATAATGATGAAATGTATTTCACATTGCCCAATATACTAACGAGGTTTTCTTAAGTCCTGTTAAAAAGCTTGCTGTATTTCTCTATTCAAGCCTAAAATCGTGCCTTTGAAGAAAATATTACACAATAATTCCTGCAATTGTTACTACTAGGAAAAAGGTGATGAATTTATTTCAAAGCTGCCTAAGGGAGTTAGATGTCCATCCTCCACTGAAAGCTTTTGAAAATCCCAGCCTTAACATTATGAAAAGAAAAGAACTATAATTTTTCCTTTCAAAAACCCCGTCCTTTTCAAGTTTTTGACCACCAGCTTTGTATAAAATAGAAAAAGGAAAAACAGGAACAGAAGCAGTGATGTGAGCTAACCCTACATATATAGTAATCTTCTACCATCACCATTTCACCCTCCTTATTCCATACCAATGGAGACTTTGCCTAAATTTATCTGTGTATGTTCATATAATGACAGCTTGTCAAATGGAGGCAGTAACTGCTCTTAATTTACCACTGATCCGTGAAGAGAAAATTTTGTTGAGGCTGAGCATGTTTGAGTGTCTACACTAAAAAAAAATTTTTTTGTACCAGCTGTGGGGATATATTTTCAGAGCAATATGAAGTGAGTGAGGTGTGTGGCTTTCAATTATGATACCAGAAGCCATCTGACTAAATTTCAATGCCTCACAATGAAATTTTGACATCCCCCCCCGTATATAAAGTAATTCAGTAATTTACTGCTAGGCCATGTCTACTAGCCAAGAGACAGGAAGAGAGATTTTGGAAAAAGAAAAATTTTCCATTCACACGAACAACTTTTCTATCAGAGTAATGCATTTAACTGGAATAACACAAATGAACAAACACAGGCAATGAGTAATTGGAATCTGTCTTCTACCTCCAAATATGCACACCTCTCATTCCAAAAATGTATTTAAATTTAGGCATATCACAGTGAAAATATCACTTCAGATAAATTAGTCAGTAATTCCAAATAATTATAATCCCTGAAATTGATCTCTCAGGTTAAAGCATTTCTGCCTGTTCCCTCTCCCAACCCCAAAAGTGAAAGATAGCAGGTTATAATCCCCAGCAGCAGATGAAAGCTCACCTTATTACAAAGTCATGGTTGTCAATCTCCTTTCCACATTCACTGTCCAGGAGGATGCCAGAATTGCCCACAACTGCACATGTTTTAAACCGACGGTTCTTCATTGGCGAAACTTCAGGAAGGAGGCTGTGCAAATCCTGAGAAATGTTCAGGGTGCGACGTCTGTCTAGCACATAGTGAATTACGTCTCCTGGCTTGAAGCTGCTTTTGACCACTGAGACATCTCTTTCAGCATCCAAAAATCGAAGAATATTCTTCCTATTTTGAAAGAAACAGGCAGACAGTATTCATTCCTCACAATCAGCTCATCTTCTAGTAATATGGTATAAAACATAACATAAAAAAGTGTGAGGTTTCAGATTTTCATTCCCACAGTATCAGACTATGACGTTTCAGGTGCTATAAAGTTATGTTAGAGCTCCATTAAAAACCCTTATGGTCTTGATTAAAAAAAAGTCATGTGACAATTACTCAAAGACAGTCTAATCACTAGATGTTAAAGAATTAAGTGACTATAGATTCAAGTTTTAAAAGTTGGACAGTGCACATGCGCGGTAACTGGTTCCGAGTAGTATTTTAGAAAACTATCTGGCATGTGGGTTAATGCACAGACTCCGGAATAAAATGCATCATTCTATTTCATTAACAACCGGTAAATCAAAAAATATTTGCAAGGATTTCAATGTAGCCTTGTGTGTCAAAAATCAAGGAATGAATTAGCATGGTCTCACAGCCTTGGTCGAGTTGTCAGAGCTAGCAGCTAGATAAAACCCTTTAACCTCTAAACTGAGCATCTCTGTCATGGAAATCAGCAGGAGATAAGTCTGGCTTCGTCACAGTCTTTTTTTTTTTTTTTTTTTTTAAACAGATTCATTATCACGTTGGAACAGCACTTAAGAGCTTTACAGAGTTCCTCATCACCATTTCCATCAGTTTTAAGCACCAAGTTGGTATTATTATTCAGCGTGCTTGCACATGTATAACTCATTAGAACTTAGCACCTGTCTACACAGAGAAATTGCAGTTTTGTAACTTAAAATCAGTTTAAATTCAATTTAAGCCTCTTCTGCACAAACTTGCAGTGGTTTCATTAAACAAGTTCAGTTGTATTGGTGCAAACCCTAATGTACACATTTATTTTGGTTTAATATTAGCTTATTTTGGTTGACCTTAAGTCAGTTGGGAACAGGTTTAAGATGAACCAAAATAAGTCACTATTAAACCAAGTTAAGAGTACCCTTGTGCGGACACTCAAAGATTTAAATCTGGAAAAATAAAGGCTGTGGTGTGGGGTTTGTAGAGCCCCTCATTACACAAAAAAGGGTTACAAGAACATAAGAACGGCCATACTGGGTCAGATCAAAGGTCCATCTAGGCCAGTATCCTGTCTTCTGACAGTGGCCAATGCCAGGTGTCCAGAGGGAATGAACAGAACAGGTAATCATCAAGTGTTTCATCCCCTGTTGCCCATTTCCAGCTTCTGGCAAACAGAAGCTAGGGACACCATCCCTGTCCATCTTGGCTAATAGCCATTGATGTACCTTTCCTCCATGAACTTATCTAGTTCTTTTTTGAACCCTGTTATAATCTTGGCCTTCACAATAGCTTAGGGGTTTGATACAGGAGTGGTTGGGTGAGATTCTGTGGCCTGCATTGTGCAGGAGGTCAGACTAGATGATCATAATGGTCCCTTCTGACCTTAAACTCTATGAATCTATGAGCTTGCACCTCTGCAAGGCAAAAAGCCAGGTTTAAACCAATCTAAGACTGTCCACAGCCAAAGCTGTACCATTTTCGCTAGGTCAGTTTTTAAAATCACTAGTGCTACTGTACATGTAGACTGGGCCTGAGTAAACAATTTCCTTGATAATGAAGAAGTTGGAAAAGTTCTGGTCCACTCTGTCAGAGCCCAATTGTATAAATACCACCAGCTACAAGTCCCAAATCAGCAAAGCATTTAAGCAAATGTTTAAGCCCATCTCTACTCAGCTATGTACTTACATTTGTTAATGGGACTACAGTACATGTCTAAAGTTAAGCAGGTGCTCAATGGAACAGAGAAGCAGGGTTAGAACTACACCAAGAGGGCCTGACCTGGCAAAAACATTAGCTTAACTCTTACTAAAGCTTATTGGAGACTGCTCATTATGTATATGCCATCTGGAAGGCAGAAGAGGGCTCTTAAATTTTAAAATTGGTTATGGAAGGAGATTTAGTTAAAGCAGATTTGTTATTAAATGGTGCTTTCCCTAAAAAGGTGTCCTACCTCAGCATTGGCTCTGCAATTCTAACAGGAGAAAAAAAAGCTGTAAGAGACATTGTTACCATTCAAGTCAGCAGATAAGACTCTGGATGCACAACAAGCATTTTGTTGAGAGTAAAAAATAACATTTTCTTACAGTCACTTTGAGGACTCTGCATTTCTAATCCTTAGAACAGAATCAATACTTACCAGGAAAACCCTCCTGCTGTTTTAACTGCTGTACAAGCTATTTAGAAGTACCTACTTGGAAATGAAAGGGGGGAAATAACCTCCAGAGGTGAAGGGACAAAAAACACATCATCATCATGTAGGCCAGTCAGCTACCCTGTCACTGCCTCAAGATACAAGAGAATGTCTGATAATGAAACTGGTTACAAGACATTTGCAACCCTGGAATTTACCTTAAAAGCCTAAGGGAAAGTGAAACACAGTAAGATTTTTTTTCTAATGTTATCTCACGTATCTTAAACCTAACTAAAATAAAGAGAAAACCTTTAAATTATATTTTAGGGCTCTTGTGAATGTATGAAGTAGCATCAGAGCAAGGACATCTGATGATGTAGCATGTATGAGGGACCGAGATTAATGAAGCAGAATGGGAGATATTAAAACCTTAAATGCCTTAAGCTTTTGGTAAATGATGTAAATGGCAAGGCAAGTGATTTTTGTTTTGTTTTTTGTAAAGCAAGATAAAGACTTTCTTCAGCCCATAAGTTTAATAGACTTAAAAGTCCTGTGGGTTTGATGTGCCTACTTTTGTGGGCACCTGCAATAGAGATGTAAATGACTAGAAAAAGAATGAACGAAGAAAAACATTTGAGCAGATTGAATTAAAATCCTCATAAAAATATTCATTACATAGGAATGCAGCCTTCAGAGTTGGGGCTTTTTAAAGGAGATGGTGACTACATCTAGAAGGACAGTGGCTACAATGGACAGCCTCAATGAATAGGTGAAAATGTCAAAAGAACTCTCGGGGACCTGAGTGAAATAAGAATCATAAGGGAAGAGGGATGATTAGGAAGATTCACTTTTCAATACCCGATATACACTTTCAATATCTAAGAGGCACCTGGCTATTATGTGTCAGCAAAAGTGCAGCTACATTTGCACATAAACAGGATTTCCCATGTATTGTTTTACTGTGTCTTTTTAAATGTTAAGGCATCCAAGTGGGGAATAACTTGCCCACATGCTCAGGGTTTAGCTGATTGCCATATTTGGGGTCAGGAGGGAATTTTCCTCCAGAGGCCCTGGAGGTTTTTCACCTTCCCCCGCAGCGTGGGGCATGGGTCACTTGCTGGTGGATTCTCTGCAGCTTGAGGTCTTCAAACCACCAATTTGAAGACTTCAATAACTCAGACATAGGTTAGGGGTTTGTTATAGAAGTGGATGGGTAGGGTTCTGTGGCCTGCTTTGTGCAGGGGGTCTGACTAGAGGATCACATTGGTCCTTTCTGACCCTAGAATCTATGAATCTAACTTTCTATCCTCAATTAACACGAAATAAATTAGATAGAAAGAGCCCTGGCTTGAACTGTGACGTGTATTTATTAATCTGAATGTGGGTAATTCACAGCATAAACTCACTAGTTATCTAATTTTTAAATGCATGAAGGTCCTGATCCAGCTCCCGTTAAAATTAATGTAAGTCTTTCATACGTATGTATGAAATAATTTGAATAAGAGATCATTCAGAATTTACAGATTTGTTTACAGGAGAAGTTTACAAGATAGCTCTGTTGCTGACATGATTATTTGTTGGAGAGTTCACTCTTAATATGAGCTTCTGATTTCAGTTTCTATCAAAACTGTGGGCATAACTGCAGATTATTTAATAAGCAATATACAATTATTAGCGATGACACTTATTTATAGCTTTCTGGGAGATAGACTATAGACTCCTTTTAATAAACTGGCATTTTTCTCTTAAGATGTAGTTTATCGTTACAAAGCTCAAAATGCAATATTTGTACTATGCCATAGTACCATAAACAACGGTAACTTCTCCAATTTCTGTCTGAGAATTGTGTAGACTGAAGAAGAGTTGGGTGGGTAGACTTTAACTTAAAGGCTTTGGATTAATTTGCAGCCCACTAATGATTGGTCCATTTTCTTGAACAATCTCCCAACTTCAAATGTCCCAGAAAGATCCACAGAGACCATATATCCTGCTTTCACCTATCTCCCACGAAGATTCACATACCTAAGCCAGCTAGCACTGGAAGTCCTAGTTTCCAGAAAGGATCAGGGTTTATGTTCCAGTTGTCTCTAGCAGAAACAACTCATGAGGTGAACTTGCCGAAGAGCACCATAAATATCTAGGAAGCCAGTACCCCAGAAACACTGTAGTGTTAGAGTTGTTGGAACTACATTGAGAGGTCCTGCCCTGGCAAAGACATTAGCCTAATTCTTACCATTCATTAAGCATACACCATCCGGAATGCAGAGGAAGTTCTTAATTTCAAAATTAGTTATGGAAGATTTAGTTAAAATGATTTGTTGTCAATTAAATGGTGCTTTCCCTGAAAAGGTATTATTAACTCAATTTCTTTATCTGGCTGAATACAGATTTAGATAAACATTTTGGTGCAAAATTTTCCCTCCCCCTCCTCCCCCACTGACTCCTAATGAAGTCTATAGGAATTACACATGTCTCTGAAAGCAGACTGTGGCCTTATGTTAATACAGATTTTTTTTAATGTTTATATTAAGAGGGAGAAACAAAAACATTATTGTTTCACAGGGAACAACTGGGCTTGCCTTCAGCTGCGCATCCGAACAGAAAGTAGTATAATATACTTCCAGTTATCTGAAAATACTATTTATCCAAATCCACACAGTGCCCCCCATGCAGTCTTAAATTAGTTAACAACACTTCCATTTATCTAAATGCCTAGTCATCTGAAAGTTTTGGATATTGCCCAGCAGAGTCGGCTCCAGGAATAAGCAGCAATAAGCAATTGCTTAGGGTCCTGATCAGCTCAAGGGAGCCCCCATTTGCTTTTTTAAGTTTGTGCTGGGGTAGGGGCCAAAACCATTTCTGCTTACGGCCCCCAGTGGGCTAGCATCACCTTCGTCCCTTGGGCCATTTGGATAAATGAGAGAGTATTTGATTTTTAATATTTTTGAAAAAAGTGAAAAATGCATACTTTAATTTGATTAACCAATTTTTATTTTTCTGTATTTCTTTTCATGCTCTTACTATGCATAGTGATCACTAAGAAACTTAGCACTTCTAACAATTGTTTTACATACTGTACATTTTTGAGTATATATATTTAGTAATTGCAATGAGCTTTCTGCATGCTATTAAAAAAAAAAGAGAGAGAGATTCATGTTTAACTTCTCCAAGGAACTGCTGCTGATTACTTAAAGGCAAATGGTCACTTAAGAATATCTGCATGTGTTTTTAATTGCCTTAAAGCATCTCTGTAAACAAAGTCTGATTTTTAAATATCACACGGATCATTTTGACAGTAGCTAAAACTAATTTCTCTAATTAGAATACAAAAATAGCAAATCTTGCACGTGTTTTCACTTGAGCCCAACTTTGGGCTTTTTAGTTCTATTTTGGTCCTTGTACATATTTTTGTATAGAATAAACAAAATGTCAAAATATATAAAAGCAACTAGCAAGTCTCACACATTACTAACTGCTCCTTTAGAAAGATGCTACAGAATCATTCAGTACATTTGGCACATGTAATTTGTTGTGCTTGGTTCATATGCTTTGCTGCAAGCCAAGTTTATCCAATCCAATTCATTCTTTTTTTAAACTGTGCCCATCTGTGTGCTAGGCGCACCACCACAGAAGGCACATACAAAATAGGTCCCTCCTCTGAGGAACTTATACTCTAATTGATGGACTTCACAAACGAATGAAGACAAAGGTGAGGGCAATCATTTTAGTTGTGAGTATCGATGCAGGATCGTTTACAAAAAACAGCTACTGACGTTTCCTGTACTAAAATCCTAGCTGGGCACTTTGCAGGCTTCCACTCTTCTTACTTAACAGGAAACTCCGTTCATTGCTCCTTGACACAGCACACCAGACACTTGGGTAACTTTCTCCTTGCTTTCCCTCAGTGGATTCAACCCCCCCAACAGTTTAAGGGAGGTGAAAGAAGAAGGTGGTCACACACACTGAGTGGGACTCTGAACATCTAGGAGGTTGTATCTAAGATGTCAAATCAACCAGGCAAGGTATTAACAAACATCAACAGGACTTTATTTTTAAAGTGGAAACCTCTTTACCAAGCTGCTGCTGCATCCTCTAACTCTCACCCTGCCTCCTCAACTCCTCCTTCCTGTTTCCTGTCCTTTCAGGCTCCCAACAGCCAGTGCTCCCAGTTCCAATAATCTAAACAGCTAAACACCACAATCCCGCCTCTCAAACTCTCTCAACTAAAATAAACATTATTGTTCTAACCACAGGAACAAATAGGAAACAAATCACTATACTATTGGCAGAAATATTACACTCAAAACACTGTAGCTACTACATAACATTCTCTAGTCCAGACAGGTGGTCGTCTGGGTCTGAGAGACCGTCTCTCAAGCCCAGGTTCCAATGCAATGTCTTGCTGTGTTGATACTACGGTGAAGTCATCCAGTGCAGACTGGGCATTGGCATAATTTCCTCTTGGTGCATAGGCAGGTGCAAGATAAGAAGTATTCCTTACCCACCCATCAGAAAGTCAATAGAGAAGAAGGGACATTACACCTATGATTTTAAGAGGAGCTGTGAATTTATGATCCCCTTTGCGTAAAATTCCAGGCTTTTGTATTTAATGAAGGAACCACCCTCAAACTTTGGTTCCTTAGCACCCGCTGCTTGTCTCTGAAAGCCTTATACTTTGCTTGGTTCTGTTCAACTGTTTTTCCTCACATCATCCTCGGTTGGGGCTCAGGTCACGCCTTTAACAATCCAGCAATGTTCAGTTCAGTATTCATCTATTTCCCATGCAGTAATTCTGCAGGTGATCTTTGTGTTGTGGCATGTCGTGTAGCTCAGTATGCCTGCAAGATATCAGTAGTGAAGCGTATCCACAATTGCCCTTCCAGTTTAGCCATTTGCAAACTCTTTCAAACTTCTGTTAAACTGTTCGATTTCCCCATTGGCTTGAGGGTAATATAGGGATGACCTTCTGTGTAAGATGTTCCTCTCTGCTAGAAAAGTTTCAAACTCCAGGGGAGTAAATTGACAACCACAAAGAACAGGTTTCAGATAATGGTAATCTTCCCTGCTAAAAACTGAAGAGAGGAACTTAATTACTGTAGCAGAAGATGTTTGCGATGTAAACGCTACCTCAGGCCATCTACTGAAATAGTCTATTAAAGTGATGGCATAACGACAGTCAGTTGAAGCAGTATCAAAGGGTCCTACAATGACAATCGCCACTCTTTCCCCCATGCAGATTTAGGAAGAGGAACAGGCTGTAATTGAGGGGTACATGTCACTGCTGTCTTATCATGCATTTGGCAAGCGACACAGGATTTTATGAATGCTTCAGTTTGAGAGTCCATCCCCGGCCACCAATATAGATCCCGTAGTCGTTGTTTGGTTCTGACAATTCCTTGATGAGTATCGTGTGCCAGCTGTGAGTTTTAACTGTAATTCAGGCACAAGTAGCCAGTGTGTACCTCATAGCACACAGCCATCGAGCAAAGAAAGTTCATCCCAAACTCTAAAAAAAAGGCAGCAAAACCGGTTCAAGGTTTTTAGGGTTACTGGGCCATCTTTGTCAGAAATTCCCATAGTTTTTGTTGAATTGGACATGCTGAACAAGCATCTTGAAATGGTTTTCTTATTACAAGCACTCTTACTGCAGTTACAAGCGCAACTACTATCCTCATCCTCTGGTGGACCATCTGGTGAAGGCAAAGGCAGGTGAGAAAGAGTCAGCTACCACATTTGTTTCCAGGGTTACATTCCAGTTCATAGTCTTGCAGACCATCTAGCAATACGATATCCTGCTCTTCCCAGTCCTTTCATGGTGAGCAACATTGTCAAAGGGCTGTGGTTTGTGTGCAACTTTAGCGTGCGGCCTAACAGGTAATTTCCCCACTGTTCAGTAGCCTAGACACAAGCAAGTGCTTCTTTTTTTGGACTGTAGAATATTCTCTCAGCATTACTTAGTGTCCCTGGAGCAAAAGCAGCAATCCTCTTTGTGCTATCTTCACGAAGTTGTGCGAGGACAGCCCCAAGTCCATAATCAGAAGCACCAGTAGTTACAATTATGGCAATGCAGGTCTAAATAGTGCAAGTACTTGACTATATACAATCAAGTCTTTCACCGTTTCGAAACTAGCTTGTGCATCCACTGTCCACACTAAGGTTGAACTTCTCTGTAGTAATTCTCATAACTGTTCAATGACAGAAGCATAATTGGGAATGAATTTTGCATATCAGGAGGTAATACCCAAGAAGGAACGTAAGGTTTGCAAATCTGTTGGAGGAGGAGGATTTGAAATTGCCAGGATATGATCTGGATCAGGTTTTAGTCCAGCTTGTGAAATTGTATGCCCCAGAAAGGAGAATACAGTTTGTCTAAATTTGCATTTGGACCTATTGAGCTTGAGGCCTGCTTTGCTGATGTACTTTAGTACAGACTGCAGGTTACTGTCATGCTCCTCAGTAGTATTTCCAAACACGATAATATCATCCAAATAGCACTGAACTCTACACCGATTCTTCAGAATCAATGACTTTTTTGGAAGGCACTTGGGGCTGATGCGAGACCGTATGGAACATGTTTAAAACAAAATAGTCCCTCATGTGTAATAAATGCCGTGAGGTCTCTGCTATCTTCATGCAACATAACCTAGTGGTATGTGCTCTGCAAATCAAGAGTAGAAAACATCTTTGCTCCACAGAGCTCTGCAAATACTTCTTTTAAGTGAGGAAGAAGATGGCTGTCAATCACAATAGCTTTATTTGGCTCCCTTAAGTCCACACAAAGGCAAATGCCTCCACCCTTCTTCTGCATCACTACTATACGTGAAACCTATTCCAAGGAGTTACTCTTCAATAATGTCCTTTTGAACAAGTTTTCTAAGTTCCTTTGAAACAGCTTCCCTGACTGAAAATGGTAAGTGCCGTAATTTCTGCCTTACAGGCATCACATTATGCAGAAACCCATAAGCACAGCCAAGTTTCTCCTCGACCTGGTGTTGGGTCACAGCTGAAACTGGTGTGTGTACTGCAAGAGTGCTTTGCTGAGGAAGATCAATTCGTCCATTAACCACCCTGAGATTTAAAGCAGCTAATAAATCTCTGCTAAGGACAGGAGTGCCTTTGTGGACAATGTTGAACTCTGCAGTTACACAGCAATCACCAAAAGTAACTATTGCTGGCAGACAGCCATGTTTTCAAACAGCACACCAAATAAAGTTTGGGTTCAGTAAGAGGCACATCTTTAAAGTAATGCAAATAGATGGACTCAGGTAGTATAGATACTGCTGAGCTAGTGTCCAACATTAGCTGAATAGAGAGTGATGTGCCTGAGGGTATGGCGGAAACATTGCAGTGCATTCTCTTCTCTCCTGGAATATGTGCAGTAGTGGTTTTGTCCACGCGCAGCACAGTAACATCTGGTATTGTACTGCATGCACTTGTTGATTGAACTGGCTACTGCGACATACTTTAGCAAAATGCCCAATCTTTTTGCAATGATTGCACTGAGCTATTTTTGCTGGACATCCTGTGTAGCTTGCAAGGTGTTGTGGGGATCCACAGCAAAAGGATGCTTTTATTGTATTGTGAATTTTCTGATTCAGTGGCTTTTCATTAGTTTTCCTCCTGCTATAGCTTGTCTGCAGCAATAGTAAACTTTTCTGCAAAGGAGTCACAGCCTGGATTGTGCCTCCTGTATCCTTGCTCATTATTTTGGCTTCAGCTGTAGCTGACTCAATCTGAGCAGCAATGGTTATTGCTTTTTCTACTGTAAGTTGTGGTTCTAGAAGTAAGCGTTCTCTTACATGAAGCATGGTTGTTTTCTCAATGAACCCTAATCATCTCATCTGCCATATTCCCAAAGTCACAAGTTACAATCAGACTCCTCTGGGAAGCAATATACTGCATTATAGTCTCCTCCGTTTCTGCTCACGTTGGTGAAATCTGTAGTGATTAGCTACTACATTCACTTTTGGCACAAAGAAGTTCTTTAATGCAGTCTCACATTTATCATCTGCAAGGGAAAAAGTGTAAAGTATACGCTGTCCTTCTGCTCCAAGGCAGTGGATTAGCAGAGCACGCTTTCTTGCTTCAGAAATCTCTGTAGCACTGATTGCAAGCAGATAAGTCTCAAACATATGGATCCAGACAGTAAAAGCAATTGGAGGCTCACCTGGGCTTTGCAGAAAGGGTGCAGGTGGGTTCAGAGGCAGAAGATCCATCCTCTTCGCCAAATTGTCATATCAACCAGGCAAGGTACTAACAAACTTCAACAGAACTTTATTTTTAAAGTAGAAACCGCTTTACCAAGCTGCTGTTGCACCCTCTGTAACTTACTCTGCCTCCCCAACTCCTCTCCCCTCCTTCCTGTTTCCTGTCCTTTCAGACTTCCAACAGCCAGTGCTCTCAGTTCTAATAATTACAAGCAACATCTAAACACCACACAGTCACAACTGGGAAGGCAGCACATTTGCTGCAACCTCCAGTTACTAACTAATTATGCCTCCTTCCACACCTGCGCTCCCCCGCCTCCCCCTAGGCATGTTCTCACAGGCTACCATATTAGCTTCTGCTAATTCCCAGGTTAAGAGACAGGGGCTAAGGATCCACAAGGGCCAGTTGATATATGTCAGGAACTCAGACATAAACCTCCCCATAGAGTCTTGATCATGGAACAGCTTAGCAGCTACTCACCCTCCCACCAGTGTGGATCTGACACCAAGAATCTGATTCAATATACATAATAAAAAAAAAAGTTAGGACTTCTGTGGATAGTGGAAAGCTGTCATTTACTCGAGCAAGTCAAAAATGGTAATGGAGAGTGCTCAAGACATGGTACAAAATGAATCAGACTTTCAACTGCCTAGTGGTTAGGTCCAGGCACACAATGAAACATGCTTTCCTTATAAAAAGCAAATCCCACTCAGTAATTTTTCATATTTTGAACTTTTTATGGTGGGTGTCAAGCTGATGTAATACACAGCAGTGGCTGCCATCATGGGTTTTATAAAATGCCCGTACACTGTACATTAAGGGTTTCACAAATTATCTCTCCATTGCAAAGAACTGACAACTTTTTATACATTATTTAATAGGTACTAGCTTTTTTTTTTTTATTATTGTGTGTTTCTCTGTTATTTGCTATGGCATACCTCACACCACAAGTACAAACATTTTATTCACACTAACAGTTGCAATAATAGGAGCATGAATCATCTTCATGATCTACATAGTGCTTTTAATGTACTTTGGAAAGCTAAATAATTACTTTAGCAGTGAAAACACTCTAGGAGTTTGCTAGAGACATTCTGAAATTAGTCCCTATGACTCCAACAGTATACAAAATATTAAGGGACAGATCCTATTTACTGGTATGCATGGGGCGGACAGGTTGCACAGAGAGCCTGTTGCGAAAGCAGAAGAGTAAGATTTCTTCTTAGTGTTTAGAGTGTCAGAAAGGGGACCAGATATAGCAATGGTCAGCTCTGCAGAAGTTGTTCCCAACCTTTGTCCACCATTGTTGACTAGCTTGTACCCTGGCAGTAAGGATTCCCGGAAAGGAGATGCATCTGCCAGCATCCCTGATCCCCCTAGCACTGACGACTAGGGCAAGATACAGCCCTAAGTCATATTCAGCTAAAAGCTTCTGTTGGATCCTCTACTTCCACAACTTGATGCTCATGCTCATTACCACTACGGCTCAAAAAGACAGGAGCCATTTAGTGTTCAGCAGCTATTGAAAGTCTTCACACTGGTGTAGTAGAATATTTCCTACTTATACTAAGAGAAAGCATGTGCTCTTCTTCACATGTGTTCCTGGGATGACACTATAGCCTACATCATCATTTTAATAAGCCATTGTGTAATTTTTAAAAACTTACTATAACAAAGGCCTGGTCTACACTACCACAGTAAACTGATCTAAGCTACACTACTCCAGTTACATAAACAACATAACTGAAGTCAACATAGCTGGATTCACTTACTGCAGCATCTACACCATGCTGTGTTGATGAGAGACACTCTCCCACTGACCTACCTTATTCTTCTCAGGAACGCAAAGTATATAAACTGATGGGAGAACGCTCCCCCATCGATTTAGCACATTTTCACCAAACCCACTAAGTCAATGCTGCTGCTGCATCGATTTAGCTCCACAGTGAAGACAAGCCCAAAGTATTTTAAAAAGTTCTTAGTAATATGTTATTTTTGTTTCTGCTTTATCTGCATTGTCTCAATTGTTTCTACAATGGTTTTCTTTAACCTACCAAAGATCTTCTGAAAAGTGTGAAGACAGTGTGTGAGATCTCTCTCTAGAAACAGACTTTGGAGTATTTACCTGACATTCTCTTCAACATTTGTTCTCCTTGTCTTAATGTTATATTTTGCTTTCTTGAAACTGGGGAAAATTAAGTTTGTCAACTGTATGACATGCTGTGTTTCCTTCTGTAACCTGTAAGCCAAATACTTACTACAGCACTGAAGGTCACACTTAATGGTTTGCCCTGCACAACCAGATAGATTTGTTTTAAATGGTTACATTTTGGAAAGTGACTAAAAAGGGGTATTACTGGGTTTCATAATTATGTTCTCAATTACTTCCATAACGAATATGCTCAGTTTGCAAGTAAAACAATGATTTTGCTAAATTGCCAGACCAACAACCTAGGATTTGAAAGTCAAGAGGTGTTCTTTTGAGCTCACTCACCACCCCCACTTCAAATTGTTCTATCAATTACATCCATGTAAATCTGAAATAATCCCATTGATACAGGAATTACATTGATTTACACTAGGTGTAAATTAGAGCAAAATTTAGCTATTAACAACTATGCATGAGTCATATAGGCTTCAGAGTACTAAGAGAAGCAAAAAGTAGCTTAAGAGACAGATTTTGCCACCCTTATTTCTAAGCAGTACTTTATTCTGCCCATTACCCCACTAGAGTTCAGTGGGACCACTCACACATCAAGGTACAACTTAGTACTAGTAAAGAAAACATACTGACTAAATTGAGAAAGCACATGTGGTGCTACTTCTGCTCTCAGTCACACCAACATAAAATTGGAGTAAGTAAAATCACTGGACTTACTCCAAATTTACACTGGTGTAACTGAAAGAAGAATGGGACCAAGTATCTGTAGAAGGTAAAAGGTCTCACTTTAGAGTTCATCTACTGATCACTGCAGCCGGTAGAACTAGCTTTAGCATTTATTTTTTTCAGCAGTAATGCAAGGAACCTACAGGTCTGTATCCTCTAAGACACTGGCTTCAGCAATTAGCATAAGGCTTGAGGCCTATGAACTTAGGTGCAGATAAATGGCCTAACAAGTCAACCTTAAGTTTTGGGGAACCCAGAATAGAGTGTTTTTAAGGGTGAAGTTTGTCCATAACACCACCAGCCAACCACGGGAACTTGAGCTAACACCAGCTTTCGATATTTTAGGATGGGAACATCTGCGGATGTCTGACCACAAGAGCGTCACAGGCAATGAATTGAGGTATATGATAGTAAGTTGAGATCATTCATATACTAACCTATATGAGAAGGGCACCTCAAAATTAGTAGAGTGAGGAAATACAAATAAGAAAGAGGGGAAAAACCCCGAATGAATATGCACTAGAGATAGTGGCATCAGCGTAACATAAGAATTGTATCCCAGCCTATGTGATCGGGAAGGCAGAGATGTAGCCCTTGGGAGGTGCCAAGATGATGGCCACTGGTGATGAGGAAGATGGTGATGAGCAAGATAATGGCAAACATTTTGGGTTGTTCTGCAAGGGATAGTGCGAGTACATGGATGTTCAGATGTACAGTCTGTACTATCTTTATCTGCCTTGCTGGGTTAGAGTGCTTTATGAATACATTTAGCAAGGTCACAATTACAAATATTTCCTGAAGTATGAATGTTGTAACTGTGCACATTGAGGTTCCAAACTAAATAGTAACTTTAATACAAGGCCTGATCTTGGGACAAGAACCTGTCAAACCTCAGAGTGATAACTGGGAATTCTTCAGAAATCAATATAATTAATGTGATGTAGCCCAATCTAAGAATCATATGTTTAATTTAAAATTTAGAATTATTATTTCCTTAAAAAGCAATGAAATCACTGAAATGCAAGTCATCACAATCACTGTTCAGTAACTGTTATGACGGTGAGGCACTGAGGTCACTCACAGAATAAGCTTTTCGAAATCTCCATAGTCATAAGTATCCCACAGATTCCTTTTACCACAAAACTTTGCACATGCTAATCATCATTGAGCTATTAATATCTTCCCTTTGCTTTAGAATTCAAGACATAAAATAACTGGGCCCAATATACCAGTCCTTACTAAACGTTTATTCAGGCAAACTACTCCTGCATAAATAAGAAGTTTTACCTGATTAAAGACTTCAGGATTTGCCTCTTAAAAAAAGGAAATGGTTACACAGGAAGGGCACAGATGCCCCACTTTAAAGGACTAGATTGATTTTTTTCTCAGTGCCCCAAATATGGGCCAGTACATAGACTGCCCTGCTGCCCCAACACAGAAAGAGGCAATTTCCCACAGTCCTTCACTGGATATAGCTTATTCTACCACCCCTACTGGTTCAATTCTGCTAGCCAAGGCCCCACACATTCCCTACCCTTTCTGATCCCTGCTTGCTTGACAGGGGGAGGAAGTACCATATCCACAGCCCTGTGCTCTCCCATTCTTTATCCCCCATGCTGGGGCCCAAGGTCCAGGAAGCCTTGCTGTAACCATCTAGAGTGAGAGGTTGTGGCTTCCTCTTACTGCACAGTCAGGCACATTCTGGCCTCAAGTAACTTAACGGAAAAAAGGAAACTGCACAAAGTGTCCCTATTACTACTATTTACTCCCTCACAAAGCACAATCATTGTTCTTTAAAGCTCCCATTTATTCATTCTTACACATGAGGATGGAAGTATTACTTCTTTTCAGGCTTTCAGGTCATTCACCGTGCAACATTAAATAGAACTAGCACAGTATTTTGTTAAGCAACAACCACCTTTAAACTGTAAATCAAGAGTTCTAGATAAGTTCGCTAGACCTAGAGAATTATAGGCTATAGTAATATGAAATTAACTGTGTGTTATTCAGGGCACTCACCTTATCTCCAGTACCAAAGAAGAATTGATTTTCCAGCCTTCTACAGAACGATGAAAGATTGAAGCGCCATTCTTTTGAATTGTTTTATCAGAGCTATTGAGCATTGATCTACTCAAACTCAACTCAACATCTCTGAAATGCAATACGGAAAAGACATCATTAAGGTAAGGTTGGGGCTGCTGGGATGCTTTTTCTACACATCACAAAACACTAGTAGGGGTTTATTTATATCCATGAGGCAAAGCAGCAAGAATTTCTCCCCCATCTCCACTCATTTGACATGTTTAAGAAAATAAATTCCACCTAACAAAATGGTATTTTAGATACAAGGAAATGCTTAATCTGAAAAATATACAAACTCTTTAATTACATTAAGTTATTTAAAATCATATATCTTAAATACAGAGGAAGCTTTTATTGTGAATGTGGGCCCAAACTGACCAGATGTGGGCCAGAACCTGTACTCCTGATACATCACATAGTCCCATCAACTATTAAGCTATGCATTATGTTTTAGCTTTCAAACAACCCCACGTACCCACCCAATTTCTCAGTTATTATGCATGTGCTGGGCACATCAATTCTTTTGTCTCAATGATACTACAAGTCCCCCACATGTGGAGTTTCAAGCTACTGGAGCATATTCTTCCTTGATATGCTCATGGAATTTCTGTACAAGTTTGGAACAAGGGGGAGAATATGCCCACAGTGACTTAAGCTTGATTTTTAGGAACTTTTGCACACACACGTTTCACACAGCCATATAGTGTCAAAGAATAATCTATTATAGTTACATATTAAGCAGAGTCAGAGGTGGACATTTTTTAGGTGGAAAAACCTTGTGCACTAGAGGAAGTGGTGGCTGATGATCATGAACATGTACAGAGGTATTATAATTAAAAACCAGACAATAATAATTGTAATTATTGAATTGGTGTGTGGGAAGCTTGAGGGCCAAAGAATCGCACAAATCTAATAGGACACCTAAGAAGTTAGAAATAAAAATAGCAAGAACAACAATCAAATTTCTCTCTCTTGTAGGTAATCCTATTGACCCCAGCACAGAGATACGAGACAAAATTTGGAGCCCTGAGTTCAAACTTGAGGTTCTTTAATCCAGAGACGGGATCCCCAATGCGATGCCCATGGGTGCCATGGCGCCTGCCAGGGCCATCTAAATGTGCCCGCGTACTGGCTGGTGGACGAGCATCCACCAAAATTCGGCAGCATTTCAGCGGTGACGGCTCTGGATGATGCTGCTTGCTGCCGACAAGCAGCGTCATCCAGAGGCATTGCTGCTGAAATGCCGCCAAAATTCAGTGGCATTTTGGTGGCGACACCTCTGGATGATGCCACTTGGCAGCATTTCGGCGGATGCTCATCCGCTGCCATGGTCCTCTATGGCTCGTTGTCTGGTGCCCGCCAGACAAAAAACATTGGGGACCACTGAGCCAGAGTTTCTCAACCTATGGGTCATGACCCAAAATTGGGTCACCAGAATGTATCAAAAGGTTGTGTCAAGGCCTGGTGGGGGAAGATTTGGTCCTGGTGCATGGGATCGCAGCACCACTCTTGACTGGCCTAACCTCTCCTCCATCATGATGACAACGGGCCAACTCAGCCAAATTTGATTGGCACTGCGACCCCACATGCCACTTCACAATCCCACTCACAGAAATTACCCCTTTCCAAATGCCCCCAACCCCTCCAATCAGGAAGGCTGGGCCAAACATGAGTGGCACTGAAACTCCAGAGACCACAAAACCCAGAGCAGGAAGCAAAACACAGCCAGCCCCACAGGACAGGAGCAGCTGCTATGGTACACCTGGTGTACATATGTCATATTTATTACATTAATGTGTATATTATATATAGTGAGTAAGAAATAGTTAGTAAACCAGATTAATTGTTGTGCTAAATTTATTTGCTGGGTCATGACAGGCCATCAAGATTTACAAATGGTTCCCGAGTTCCAAATAGTTGAGAATCACTGCTTTAATCCTTACTGGATAATAATATTTTAGAGTTAGAGTGCCTTTCATCCAGTAACATTTCAAATGACTTTACCAACTACATATAGGAATCGCTTTGCCTATTAAGGAAACACAGTCACCTCTGAAATAATACATAAATAATAAAATTAATACTTGGCTCCAGTATAGACCTTTTCATCAACACATCTCAAAGCAAGTAAATGGAACACGCCAGCTGTTAGACAGTAAGCTCTTTGGGTCCAAGTCTGTCTTCGTGTTTACACTGCACCTAGAACAAATGTGATCCTGGCTGGAAAGGGCTCCTAAGCACTACAAAAAAATAATATTTGGCAGTATACAAACATTACAAAACAGATTAGTCTACAGTGATGAATCCAACAGAATTTAAACTGCATTAGAATTTTAGTTAGGCTAATGTAATTACCTAAACTAAGATCTGGGTAGCATTTCAAAAAATCATAGTCACTAAAAAGCCAATAAGTGGCCAAACACTGTTTCACAACTCATCAAAAAGACACTACTAGCAACCCTGTGCCCCACTGCTATCATGCTGAGGCACTGATGTAGTACTAATTCAGAGGTAAGATGTCATCTACTGAAAAGCCAACTCAGTAATTTTATAGGTCTGGCACCTTTGTGCAAATTATTCGATTTATTTTAACTTGAAGTGGATAGGAGGATGTTGTAAAAGTCCACCTGGAATAATCCCATTAGTGTCAATGAAAGTTATCTGCATATGTTCTATGGGAAAGATCTCAATCAGAATTCATTTAACCACTTCCTTGTGACTCCACAGGCAGTAAAGTTTCTTTACAATAGCAGGGAATATATTTACTGCATATATTTGTCCTACAACACGATACAGTACATGCGTCTAAAGGAAAATTAACAAAATAAATCAAGGAAAGTATACTGTATAACAATACATTGGAAAGGATTCTGGTTTATGCTGAGCTAAGAGAAATCCATTAAGCACTTTCACAGGGTGGCATACATGACAGAATTAGCAATTAAGTAACTTGTACCTAAAAAGTACTCCACCATTTGAAATGTGGTTGACTTGAGTCTTCAAGATGTACTCTACAGCTACAACAAACTACAAATATGATGCAATAAAACAACTTTAAAAAAAACATGTTTTCAGGAGCTGAAAGTCCCAATGTTCTGCATTAAAGCTCTACTCCAAATGCAGTAGAAATTTGCTTACTCATAAAAATGCTCTCCTTATCCCTTTTCTTTACCCCCTATATATCATAAATACACAAAAGAAAAAGCTACATTTACACAAAGCTAAACGTGTCACAAAACACCCTGAAATTTTTCTTTGCGTAAATCATCTGACAAGTATAACAAACAATTTGGGTCGCATTCTACCCTCCAGATTTGTGTGGAACTACAACTGATGTTAGTGGGAAATCTACCAGAAGACAAAGAGCAATTTAGGACTGAAAGCATCAACCTTGCTGCTGACTCTCTTGACTTTGGAGATATAAACTCTCTGGAGATATACAATATCCATTTATATCAATGGACCAAACAATCAATCTTGGGTAAAATATGGCCTAATATGATTCCGGAAAGAAATCTTTCATAACCCCTGTTTTCTGGACTTCCAACAAACCCCCAACCTCACCAAAATCATCAGAAGCAAGCTTCCCACAAACCAGGACACCAATTCAAAGCAGCACCAGATCCTGCCAGAACAACAGATGCAAAACCGGAACACAGATCTCCATTGCCATGATTATCAACATCCCAACAACACACTTTTCAGAGTTCCACAGGACCTACATATGCCTATCATAAGATGTTGGTATACCTCATGCAGGGAATCAAATGCCATAAGAACTATGTGGGTGAAAACAGTTCTTGATCCCCAAAAGAAACCTACACACCAACACATCATCTTCAA
This sequence comes from Gopherus evgoodei, assembly GCF_007399415.2. Classification (NCBI taxonomy): domain Eukaryota; kingdom Metazoa; phylum Chordata; order Testudines; family Testudinidae; genus Gopherus; species Gopherus evgoodei. The sequence continues at coordinate 72,214,802 of NC_044327.1, read as the reverse complement.
AAAGACAAACCTAGAAGCTTAAATTCATAACTTTGCTAGACACTAAAAATCATGGACTCTGAGACACCGGTTTTATGTATTATTACAACAGTTAGGGACTACTTTCTAACTGATTTTAAATACTTTCAGTTATATGTGCCCCCAAAACCACGTATATTAGGATACATGTTTATATTTATATAAAAACATATATATTTATTAGGAGACATGTTTATCTTTAATAAGCTAGTGAGAAAGAAGGCTAGCTAGTTTTAAATGTCTTCTTGGGAACACACCTAAACCTTTAACTTTATATATATACAAATACATACAAAGACATCAAAAGAAGTTTGAAGAGAAACGAACTCCAAGATATGGTCCAAAAGGAGTGGGGAGGAATTGTGGGCACCCCGATCCTGTGTAAATGGGAAAAGGAGTTGAGAGTGAAGTGAGTATCTATAATATCTACTTTTGTAAAGAAACTATACTAAACCTTAGATTTTAATATACCAAATTGCAGCAAGACAGAAAAGGTTATATAGCCCAGTCAGTTGTCCCTTTATAAAAGGGGATCCAAACAATACATTATTAATCATATGAAATACAAAGGGGCTCCCAGGCTTAACTCTGTGCTCGGGGGAAATAAGAATGAAAAAAAGCAGGGAAAGAAAGAAACAAGCTCATTGCAGCCTGGCAGGAGTGGAACAATCTGCCTGGCCCCCCAGCTCTGTAATTAGTGGAGTTAATGAAGGAGGAGGAGCCCTGCTATCTGAACTGTGCCTGCTCCTTTCGATGACCGGGGCAACCTGCCTGCGCTAACAAAGGCTCCGTTCTTTTGCCTCTTTTTGAGGCTTAAGCTCAGCTCAGCGGTTGAAAGAGACAGGCAGCGCTTTCCTGTCGACTTGCAGCGAAACACTCGCAATGCAAATTTTCCGACACGCTACGTACGAGGCAACCACAAAGCCTGCCCGGAGCTGCTGCTCTGCTGCTGCATCTGCTCCAGTCCGCCGGCAGCAACCTTTCTGCCAGCTGAGCACAGCTGCTTGTCATGGTCCCTGCAACCAGGCATAGGGGGAGCAGGGGAAGCGCTCCAGCGGTGCAATGTCCACCCCTCCTTCCAGCAGCACAGCTGCTTGTCAGGAACCCTGGTCGGGGTGAAGGGGGAAGCGATGCACTGGCTTCCTTCCAGCATAGCTACCTGTCAAGGAACTTGGAAACAGGATGCTAGAGATGAGGGTGGGGAAGGGTCGATGCACTCGCCTCCCTCCAGCATAGAAAGGAGCTTGGGGAAGCGATGCACTCGCCTCCTTCACACTAGCACAGCTGTGCCCGTCAGCGGCTGGATCAAACCTCTCCGAGGCACTGGCAGACTTGCAAGGAGGAACAGAAGGACGTACACCAGCCACCGGCTGGCCCTCCATCCTCCGGGGCGCGCACATGCACACATCCTGCTTCCCAGCCACGCCAGCCGCACATGGGTAACGGAACCATATTGTATGCATGAATAGAAATACACATACGGAGCCATGCCCTTTCTGGGTAATACCTCCACAGCCCCACCGCGTTCACACATGGCACCTTCGTAGAGGGCACGCGTACGGGGGCACTGGTTTGCCACGAGCCCTTTAGGGAGCTCTCTCTTTCCTGTTAATGATTCACTGGGGATCTCCTATTCTTCCTCTCCCCCTACTCCCAATGCACCCTCACAATAAGTAACACTGTTTTGCATTTATATTGCGCCTCCAAACCAATGAGCGCTGGGCGTGTGCAAACATTCATGAATAAAAACCCGCCGTGAATGCTTCCAAAAAAATCGATTTTACGCTTCTGGTGACATAAATAAAAACCAAGAATTAAATTCCGCTGCGTTATCGCATTTCTGCAGTCCTTGGCTATCTTTAAAAAGAAATCATGAAAGAATAAAAATTCGACAATCATCTCTGGTGGACGGAAACAAAGACTTGGCTAAGAAACCAGCTTCTTCACGTTAGTTTCAAGTTTAAAAAAAAATGGAGTGACCAAAGACAATAAATCAAGAGGAAGACAGCAAGCAGCTTTTGTCTTTTGTCTTAATCACAGATCGGGAGAAGAAGGAAACAGGCGGTGGGTTGTGAAATAAAAGGTTTGCAAAAAAGAAACATCTGAAGAGTGAAGGGGATTTTATAATCTATTCTCGGATCCCCGAGGAACAGGCTACCAGCAACAACAGCCATCACCAAAGTTACGACAATTTGCTATACAAACTTCAAAGCAACAAAGGCAGAAAGAAACAGCTCGTTACTCAAGCCAGGAAACGAACGGAACTTGATTTTATTATTATGGCCAGCGTAAGCACCAGAAAGGTGTCCCAAGTCCTCAGTAAAAAGCTTTTTTCCCCCCCCTCTAACCTTCTTAGAAAAATGTGTTATTGCCTAGATCACAAAAACAACAAATCTAACGTGCCACCCGTTTCAAATCTACACGACACTGATGAACCCTCTTCTATTTAAAAGTAACCGGCTTCCTTCAGCCTCTTTCTGCGCGCAAAAAACAACCATTTGTGGGGCGAGGGGTATTTAACAACCCTCAGATCACACTTTGATTTTAAATTTAAAGAGAAAAAGTAAAGACAAACTCTTTATTACGAGACTATTCTGCAGCGCTGGTTGCTTTTGTCATCTGAACATGAAAGCAATACCACACGCTTATAAACGCAAAGTTGAAATATGCTAGAACATAAAACCAAGGAAATGGGGTGGGGCGGAGGAGAGAAGGACAGTAAGAAAGACCCTGGATCATTTAAATTTCACATGCTACCTTTCCTTTGTCAAATCTTTACAAGTCAAGGCTTTGCATTTACCCCGTGAGTTGCGTTTCCTGGTGCTCCTCAGTTCTTGCTATTTCTTTTGTCTTATAAAAGATCAGGAGGATACTTATCGTGCAGATAGTCCACCTCTTTCTGATGGAACGCATGTCTTCTCCCAGAGCCCCCCCTTCTCTTTGTTTGGCAGGGGCGTGCAAAAAAAAAAACCAAACACACATAAAACACAAAGACTCTACGCAAATTTGCAAAAATAAAAAAAAAAGAGAGGGCAGAGATACTGCTGTTATGAGCAGAAATCAGAGGCAGCGGCTGCTGCTCCTCGGCTGGGGGAATAAGTCCTTCTCCTCTCCCCTGGCGCTGCCCGGAGCCTGTGTGCGCACCGACGCGCCGCGGTTCTCTCTGGCTCAGCTGCCACTCTCACGTTTCTTCCCAGTGTACGGAACAGGCATAGGCTGCAGCAACCAGCGCCAGGCTCCTCTACGTCGCTGGCCCCGCCCTTTCCCTGGCAAGGAAATGATGAGCACAGCCCAGCCAATAAGCGCCCAGGGGGCGGAGATGGCTGCCTCCCCAACTTTAAAAGCCTTTCCCGGCGCCCCGAGCTTCTTTAATGCTGCTTCTGGCGCTAGAGGTGGGGATGGGGCGGTAGCATCTCCCCGCGCTGAAAGGCGCGCCCCGTAGAAAACTTCTCAGGGATCCTCTTTCGTTTGAGACTGGAGGCATCAGCCCCAAGGGGACGGCTGCGTATTGTGCATGTACCGCTAGAGTCAGTGCGCTGCTCTCAAATTCCGTGTCATACTAGCGCTTGGCACTAACAACCCGGCATGAATTAAGTCATCCACTCTGCAGTAAGTTAGCAATTTCTTCGATGTGGGTAAAAATGTGTTTATTACGGCTGGAACAAGGTTGCAAAACAATTTCTTTTGTAATACTGCCCCCTCCCCAATACACCCAATGTCCCCAAGCAGGCACTGGATGGTATGACTTGAAGATTGTGGGGGGTAAGAAGAGGGAATTTTCAGTAAAATCTCTTCAACCACCCTGCAGCACTGGGACAGTAAGAAAATACATTTTATTTTAAAGAGATTCTTTTAAAGGGGATGGGAGGGATGATAGCACAAATTGCTCCCACGTTTGCACCTTGGCAGGCTGCAGTTGTTTTAGAGCAGGGGTAGGCAACCCATGACACCTGTGCCAAAGGTGGCATGTGAACTGATTTTCAGTGGCACTCACACTGCCTGGGGCCTGGCCACCAGTCCTGGGGGCTCTGCAATTTAGTTTAATTTTAAATGAAGCTTCTTAAACATTTTAAAAACCTTATTTACTTTACATACAACAATAGTTTAGTTATATATTATAGACTTATAGAAAGAGACCTTCTAAACATGTTAAAATGTATGACTGGCATGCGAAACCTTTAATTAGAGTGAATAAATGAAGACTTGGCACACCACTTCTGAAAGGTTGCTGACTCCTGGTTTAGAGGATAAAAACAACATTAACTGACTGTGCATATCCCCTGATCCTGCAAAGATTTATGCATATGTGTAGTCCCTTCAGTCAGTAGGACTACTGGCATGCATAAAGTTAAGTATATGCATAAGTCTCTGGACAGCAGTTGCTAAGATATTAGCAAGGTATAGTTAAATCCTAACTCTGCTCAATATTATTGTATATACTTGTTAGCTGGCTTGGCACTCAATAGGCTGTTACTATCAGACTACTGCAGGGACAATTGGTATTAAATGAATAGTGGCCCTTTAATACGAAACAAAACTCGGGAAGCAGAGGGAGACCAAACAAAAAGACATAGGTAGTAGAAAATTGTAAAGCTTGACAGTCAAAACCTGGCTCACTTGGGGCTGTATTTACTCTCCTATGGCCCTGCTATGCTCTCTTCCAATAGAGTTGACATGTCAACGCCATGTGGAATCCCTGGAGTTTGACTGGGTAAATACATGGGGGTGGGGAGGGAGGCGTCAACCCCAGGCAAGCAGAATAGCTGTTTGTCTTTTAGCTTAATGTTGGCACAAGAACAAATGGGTATAAACTGGCTGTGAATACATTTATGCTGGAACTTAAAAGAAGATTTCAAACGATCAGTAGAGTGAGGTTCTGCAAACAGCCTCCCCCTAGGAATTATGGGGTCAAACAACCTAACTAGGTTTAAGATGGAGCTTAATAGATTTATATTCAGGGGCCTGAACTTGATGATCCATGAGGTTTACAAGCCTATAATGTATATGGAGTAATTTATTTTTCCTCCTTTACTGTGCATTACTTTGCATTTAATCAACAATGTTCTTCATTTGTCAAATTTCCCATTCATCTACATTGTTTAGGTTCCCTCAAAGTTTCTCACAGTTGTTTCTGAATTGGCACACAATTATTTATCTTTGGCATCTGCAAATTATTACATCCCTAGTCATCCCCCTTTTCCAAATATAGTGCAGAATATTGAGGCACCCCATTGTTAACTTTTAGCTATGATACAAATTGACTGTTTATTCCTACGCTTGATAAAACCTTTGACTCTCATCCACAACTGCTTAGTTTCTTTTGTGAGGAATCTTGTTGAAAGCCCTTTGAGAGAGGGGGAAAAAACAAACAAACCCTACATCAAGCAGTTATTTTTTAACCATTACTCTGATACATTCAAAGACTTCAGAGATTAGTGACAATTTTCCTTAGCAGAAACCATATTAGACCCTATCACATCACAATCTTGCAGGTTTTTTGTTTTTGTTTTTGTTTTTTCATTTCAACCAATTGACCAAGTACAGATGTAAGGCTTGTTGGTCCGTAATTCCCTAGATCACACCTTTTAAAATGTTAATTTGCTCTTCTCCAACCCTCAACTCAGCTTTACAATTTTCATTCCTAAGTTCCTTCATGAGAATCTGAGGTGTCCCCCACTGCAGCAGAACCTTCTCCCACACATTTGCATGAGTGACTGAAGCCCCTCTTGTTGCATGGTTTCTAAGATTTGGTACATTCTACAATAACCTACAAATGCTAATAGTTATTCAGAGAATGGGCCCAGTCCAGAACCAGCACCCACTGAAGTCAACAGAAGTTGTACTAGTGACATTAATGAGAACTGAATCAAACAGCAAAGAAAACTGGCGTACCTTTGCTCTGATAACCCAGACTCAGACAATGGTCTCCAGATAAATAGAAGTATCAGAGGTAGGAAACCACTTTATCTCTTTGAGATGAGATCTTCAGAGGCTACTTGGGACCATTTAAATGTTACCATTAAGAGCAGGCAGTTTCTCTTTTTTTAAAAAAATTATATTTGAAATACAAAAATCTATACGGACATAATATTAAAGTGGCATAGCTAAGATCACAAGAAAATGCAAAAGTTACAGTTCCACTTGCCATGTTAGCTATGTTGTACATAGGTGATATTTTCTATTTCTGGTTATATGTGTATATAATTTGTACATGTCAAAATGTATACCATAATGGCAGGCAGGATGTACAATATATTCATTTTTTCATGAACATACTCAGATTTTGAATTAAGTGCTCTGAACTGCAATTTAGTGATGGCAATATGCAGTCTAATATTACTGCGGTTCTCAACCAAGGATCCAGGGGCCCCGAGCAGGTTTCAGGGGTCTGCCAAGCAGGGCCAGCATTAGACTTGCTGTGGCCCAGGGCAGAAAGCTGAAGCCGCACCTCATGGGGCTGAAGGCTAGGGTTCCAGGCCCTGCCACCCATGGGTGAAGCTTGAGAAACTTAGCTTCACAGGGCCCCATGTGGTTTGGGGCCCTGGCAATTGCCCTTCTTGCTACCCCTAATACTGACCCTGCCTTTTATATGCAGAAAAACAGCTGCTGTGGCACAGGTGGGCCATTGAGTTTTTATAGGAGGGGTGGGGGCTCAGAAAGAAAAAGGTTGAAAACTCATGTAATATTACAGAGTAATAGTGAGTTTCATGTTATACAAAACATGGAGAAACACATGGTTCCTGCTCCAAGAAATTTACAACCTTAAAATAAAGTGTTCATAGATTCCAAGGTCAGAACCACTGTGATCATCTAGTCTGTGTATAACATGGTTATAAACATCCACAAAATAATTCCTAGATAATTATTCTATAATTTAGAATAACATTAAATGTTACTTTAAAAGTTGTCAGTGATGGAATCCACCACAAATGGTAGTAAATTATTTTGCGATAAGGGTGTAATTCCTATATTCCTGCCTCTCCCATGAACACAGACCACTCTGAGACCTTCTTGCTTGTAAACACTGGCGTGTCCTTTATTTACAATGTTTCACTCTCTCCCCCAATACATATCAATGCATCCACCCCTTTGCACTGTATGTGTGAGGCAGTGGTTTGAGGGTGACTAGACTCAGGCAACTCCCCTGGCCAGGCTCTCGCTTACCTTCTCTCTCTCCCCCTTCCCCCTCCTCTTTTTAAACACTGGCCTGTGATGGGATAATTAGCTCATTGACTTCCTCTGGCCTAATAATTGGATACACTCCTGACCAATTAGGTCTTCCTTGGGGCAATGTAATTGTTGCTAATACTGACCAGACTGCTGGTTCAAATTCCATTTCTCAGACTTGTCACGTTTCAATGTGAAATTAAAAATTTACACCTTATTTCCAGCCTGAATTTATCTAGCTTCAACTTTCAGCTACTGAAGCGTGTTATACCCTCTCTGCTAGACTGAAGAGCCCATTAAAATATTTGTTTCCCATGTAGATACATATTGACTGTAATCAAGTCACCCTCTCCTCCTTTGTTAAGTTTAATAGATTCAAAGAGCTTACTCTGTCACTATAAGGCAGACTTCTAATATTTTAATCATTCTCTTGGCTCTTCTCTGAACCTTTGCCAATTTATCCTCCTTTATGTTTCTACTTCTTGAATTGGGGCACCAGAACTGGAGAAAGTATCCCAGCAGCAGTCACACCAGTGCCAAATATGGAGTTAAATAACATTTACCCCTACTGAATAGTCCCTGGTTTATGTGTCACAGGATTGCATTAGCATTGTTAGCCTCAGCACCACAGTGGCAGCTCATGTTATGCACCAATCACCTCCATGTCATTTTCAGAATCATTGGTTTCCTGGACAGAGTCCCCCATGCCTTAGGTGCCAACTCCATGGGTGCTCTAGGGCTGGAGCACCCATGGGGAAAAATTAGTGGATGCCTTGCACCCACTGGCAGCCAAACTCCCCTCACCCCCCGTCCCATCTCCTCCTCCTCACCCCCCCATGCACACTGTGTCCCTGCTCCTCCGCCCACCTCCCACCATTTCCCACCCGGCCACTGCCAAACAGCTCTTTGGCAGTGTGCTGGGAGGCAGGGGGAGAAGTGGGAATGTGGCACATTCAAGGGAGAGGGGGAGATTTTGGGAAGGAGTTGGAATAGGGGCAGGGAGGGGGTGGAGTTGGGGCAGGGACTTTGGGGAAGGAGTTGGAATGGGGGCAGGGCTTCATGGAAGGGGTGGAGTAGGGGCAGAGCCAGGGGCAAGGGGGTGTTGAGCCAGGGGAAAGTGAGGAAGTCAGCGCCTATGCCCCATGCTGTAAGAGGGGTCTACGTTCTTTGTTCTCCATTTAGCTGTATTAAAATACACAGTTTGCTTGTAAATTGTGCACAGGCAATCCAGATCACTGAGTTAGTGACCTGTCCTCTTCCTTATTTACGTCTCCAGAATAGGGTTGCCAACTGTCTAATCACACAAACCCAAACACTTTGCCCTGCCCCTTCTCCGAGGCCAAGGTCCTGCCCCACTCACTCCATCTCCTCTCCTTCTGTCACTTGCGCTCCCCCACCCTCACTCAGTTCCATGGCGCTAGGGCAAGGGGTTAGGGTGCAGGAATGGGTGCGGGGTGCAAGCTCTGGGAGCGAGTTTGGGTGCAGGCGGAGGCTCAAGTCTGGGGTCGGGGGTTGGGGTGTGGGCTCTGGGAGGGAGGTTATAGGAGGGGGCTCAGGGCTGGGGTGCAATAGGGGGTGAGGGGTGCATGCTCTGGCTGGGAGATGCTTACCTCAGGCAGCTTCTGGGTGGTGGTGCAGTGGGGTTAAGGCTATGTCTACAATGGCAACTGAACAACAAAACTTTTGTCTGTTAGAGGTGTTAACTCCACCCAAAAGAAAAGTTTTGCCAATGACAAGTGCCGGTGTGAACAGCTCTTTGTAGGCAGTACCACTCGCCTGCCGACGACGCTAACACCGCTTGCCGTGGGATTTTTCGTTCACAGGAGAGCAGACAAACAGCAGCTACACGGCACAACTTTTAGCAGCAATACTGTAATGAGACAGCTTTCTCACTAAAAGCTGCGTAATGTAGACATAGCCAACAGGGCAGGAGTAGCATTTGGAGAACCCCTATCCCCCCACCCCAAAGGCCGCAAGGATGTGCTGGACACTTCCAGGACACTTCTGGGAGCAGCAGCGGGGGCAGAGTAAACAGGAATCCTGCCTTAGTGCTGCCAGACTTTTAGAGCCTAAGATCTCCTCATTTGGCTTCAGTAGCTTCTGAAAAATAAGGCCTAATTTGACACAGGCAAAACCAGGAGAGTTGACAACCCTACTCTACAAATGTGTAGGTCATCTGCAAACTATCAATGATTGTTTTGTTCTGTTCCAGGTCCTTGATAAGAAATGTTAACTAGCATAGGGCCTAGAACTTGCAGTACCCTAACAGGGGTAACACTTGATTATTACTTCTTTACTATTACATTTTCAGGCTTAGCAGTTAGTAATCCATTTAATGGGTGCCATATTAATTATGTTGTTCTATTTTTCTTTAATCAAAATGTTGTGTGATACCATGTCAAAACACCATACAAAAGTATGTTATGTCAGCACTATTTCTTTATCAGCCAAACTTGTAATGTCTTTAAGAAAAGAAATCAAGTTACGGAAGATCTATTTTCCATAAACCCATATAGATTTACATTAATTTTTTATTAAAAAGTCCCATATCAGCCACTCCACTATCTTGCCCAGGTTTGATGTCAGGTTGAGAGGTCTAAGTTACCCAGGTCATCCTATTTACCCCTTTTTAAAAATTGGGGCATTAGTTTTCTTCCAGCCTTCTGGAACTTTCCCAGTGTTTCAAGACTTACTGGAAAAAAGTCAACAACATTAATGTCCAGCAAGCTCCTGAGCCAGCTCTTTTTAAAACACTTGGATGAAAGTTATCTGGACCTGCTGATCTAAAAATATCTGATGTTAGTAGCTTCTGTTTAATATCCTCCAGAGATAATAGAAAAATGGAAAATGTTCTCCCCAGATACAGAACAGAAATATTTCTTGAACACTTCAGCTTTTTCTGCATTACCACCATCTAGTAACAGACAAATACTATTGTTAGGTTTCCTTGTTTAATATTAAACTCCCTATTGTCCTGAACTCTGCTGGCCATAGATTTCTCGTGGCCTTTTGCTTTCCATATCAAATATTCTACAATTCCTAGCTTCTGATTTATTTTCCTTACCGTCAATTTTCCTTTTCTTCCGGTTACCTCATTGGGTGTTCTCGTTGCATAAGGAATGCACTATTTGTCCCCTTGGCCCCTTTTTGTGGTTGCTATTCCAGGCTAGGACACTGCAACCCATCTGTGTGCACTATGCAGGGGTTTCTTGGCCACTAGAATAGTTCAAATGTGATCTATTGGCCCCTCCTCAACTTGACACAGTCCATTATCCAAAGCACCTCTGTGCCAGTCTGTTCAGAACTTACCTCTGAGTCCCTACCTCAGGCCCACTGGGAGTATGAGGGGAGATCCTCTGTCTGGATGCTCTGCCCATGTTTCCCCTTCTCGTATAGGATTGTATTCTAGCTCTCAGATGTAGTCAAGTAATAAGCAGAGGCATATAGTTAATTGAGCCAGGTGGTGCATTTTATTTCTAATGACAGTTTATTACAACACAAAATGAGTTTACTGTATAAAGAATTTTGAAATTCTTATCTAGTACTTCACTAATTCTTTTAATTACCTTTCTTTAATGGGCCATCAACTGTACTTCACAGCACTAACAAGCTATCTAAATTATGCCTTGAAATTATATGGCTTGGTTTTTTTAATAAAAACTGATATTTACATAAAAAGAATTCATATCAAATATAGTTTATAATATGAATTAAATAGTTTAGTCAAACTAATCCAGAAACATGCTCAGAAAATCGTATTTCATGGCAGCTAACAGGAAAATTTTTCATAGAGGGGTATTGGAGAAGCAAAAAATTGTGAATACTACAAATCATGCATTTAAGCCGTTCACATTTTTGTGTGCTAGTTAGTTCCAACATCAGACTTCATGAGAGAGCCTGAACTTTGTACTGAATAAATTTAGCGACTGGAAATATTTGCAATTGTTAAACCATATTAAGTCTTTTCCCACTAAATACATTTCATTCTATGCATCTGTGCCCAAACACAAACAAACAAAAAAACACTTTTGTGGCCAAATTCTTCTCTCATTTAAACTAATATAAATCCACTGCAGTCAAAGTAAAAATGTAGTTCTCTGAGCTTTATCATACAGTCACTTTTTAAAAAAGAATCTCCATTTAAATTCATGTAGTTCTACCTTAAAAAAATAAAATGCTATAGCTCTGTATTTCTAACTAAATTTACTGCAAGGAAGAGTTTGGTAGATGTCTGTTCTTGAGGAGGGAGGTATTCATATATGCTCAACACTTTAGAATTGATTTAGTTTTGCACGCCACATTTGCTACTACAAGCCATTCTATTTTTGTTGTGTAACAAAAATCTTAGATAATGAATGATTAATCCTTTGAGCAGTTTAAGCACTTCTCATGGTTAGATATTTTTTCCACAAAGGCATGATTCAATATGTATCATTTCCTTTGATAACTTCAAGTAAAGTATCAGAGGGTAGCCGTGTTAGTCTGGATCTGTAAAAGCAGCAAAGAATCCTGTGGCACTTTACAGACTAACAGACATTTTGGAGCATGAGCTTTCGTGGGTGAATACCCACTTCATCAGATGCATGTAGTGGAAATTTCTTTACCAAGAAAGAAACCAACAGGACTCCAGTGGCCATCACATACAGTCCCCAGCTAAAACCCCTCCAACGCATCAGGGATCTACAACCCATCCTGAACAATGATCCCACACTTCCACAGGCCTTGGGTGGCAGGCCAGTCCTCGCCCACAGACAACCTGCCAACCTGAAACATAGTCTCACCAGTAACTGCACACTGCACCATAGTAACTCTAGCTCAGGAACCAATCCATGCAACAAACCTCAATGCCAACTCTGCCCACATATCTACACCAGCGATACCATCACAGGACCTAAGCAGATCAGCCACACCATCACCAGTTCATTCACGTCCACCAATGTAATATATGCCATCATATGCCAGCAATGCCCCTCCGCTATGTACATCGGCCAAACTGGACAGTCTCTATGGAAAAGGATAAATGGACACAAATCAGATATTAGGAATGGCAATATACAAAAACCTGTAGGAGAACACTTCAACTTCCCTGGTCACACTACAGCAGACCTTAAGGTGACCATCTTGCCGCAAAAAAACTTCAGGACCAGACTTCAAAGAGAAACTGCTGAGCTTCAGTTCATCTGCAAATTTGACACCATCAGCTCAGGATTAAACAAAGACTGTGAATGGCTTGCCAACTACAAAACCAGTTTCTCCTCCCTTGGTTTTCACACCTCAACTGCAAGAACAGGGCATCATCCTCCCTGATTGAACTAACCTCATTATCTCTAGCTTGCTTGCATATATATACCTGCCCCTGGAAATTTCCACTACATGCATCTGACGAAGTGGGTATTCACCCACGAAAGCTCATGCTAAACGTCTGTTAGTCTATAAGGTGCCACAGGATTCTTTGCTGCTTTCAAGTAAAGATAAACAATAACAGTGTTAACTTTAAGTTGTTTAGTGTTGATGTTCAGGAAACACTAATACTCTGAACAAAACATCACTTAACCCCAAATTTTAACACCTCCCTGTGGTTTTTTTCCATTAAATCTTGTCCTTCAACATGTTTATGCTAGAGGAGCTCTTTGATATGCAATCTTTTTATTCTTGTAGCAGAAGCATAAACCTGTATTTTTAAAATTACTAGCATTTCAAATAGCAAAACATTGCACATTAGCAGTGTAGAGGAATGGCTTTGCTATATGCAGTAGGGTTAAAGCAGTTTTAATAAACTTCTTATCATATTTATTCCACCATATGGAATAAAGTATGGGTGGGTCATGCTAAATTTTACTTTTCAGATTCATAAAAAGCATGTATTTCCCCTCTTTTTGTGTGCTTAAATTACCATGACTTATGTGTGACAGCCTAACAGAACAGCCACAGGATCAACACAGAATTGTAATAAACTTGCATGGATTACCAAATCTTTCTCAGCAATTTCTTGTGTAGTGGAAATCTCCCGTCAATCACCCAGAAATGCTGTAGTAAATCATAATGTTGATGTCAAATTCCAGTGTGTTTTGCTTGTGTGTTTCTTTTGCACTGGCGTAACTATACTAGCGCAGACACCCCCATGCTACAGGGGTGCTTTAAAATGTTTATAGTGGGGGGGGTGCTAGGAGCCATTAAACCAAAACTGTAAACCCTGTATATGATGGAAACCACTTCAAGCCATGGGGTGCAGCAGCACTCAGTTTCAGCACCTGTGTCAAGTGGTAGCTGCACTGTAGAAATATAAGGGTACGTCTACACTACGGGATTATTCCGATTTTACATAAACTGGTTTTATAAAACAGATTGTATAAAGTCGAGTGCATGCGGCCACACTAAGCACATTAATTCGGTGGTGTGCGTCCATGGTCCGAGGCTAGCGTCGATTTCCGGAGCGTTGCACTGTGGGTAGCTATTCCATAGCTATCCCATAGTTCCCGCAGTCTCCCTCGCCCCTTAGAATTCTGGGTTGAGAGCCCAGTGGCTGATGGGGCAAAAATCATTGTCGCGGGTGGTTCTGGGTAAATGTCGTCAGTCATTCCTTCCTCCGGGAAAGCAATGGCAGACAATCATTTTGCACCCTTTTTCCCTGGATTGCCCTGACAGACGCCATAGCACGGCAACCATGGAGCCTGTTCAGCTTTTTTTTTTTTTTTTTTACAGTCACCGTATGTGTACTGGATGCCGAGGACAGAGACGATACTCCAGCACTACACAGCAGCATTCATTTGCTTTTGCATGATAGCAGAGATGGTTATCAGTCATTCTGTACCGTCTGCTGCCGGTGTAAATTGGCAATGAGATGATGGTTATCTGTCCTTCTGTGTTGTCTGCTGCTATCATGGGTGCCCCTGGCTGAGATCGGCCGGGGGCGCAAAGGCAAAACTGGGAATGACTCCCCGAGTCAATCCCCCCTTTATAGTTTCTAAAAATAGTCAGTCCTGCCTAGAATATGGGGTAAGTGTACTTGAGAACCAGTGTATCAGAGAGCACAGCTGCTCCGTGTCAGATCCCGCAGAAATGATGAGCTACATACCATTCACAGGGGGTGCCCCTGCAACAATCCCACCCGTCGCTTCCCTCCTCCCCCAACCTTCCTGGGCTACCATGGCAGTGTCCCCCCCATTTGTGTCATGAAGTTATAAAGAATGCAAGAATAAGAAACAATGACTTGTTAGTGAGATAAAATGAGGGGGAGGCAGCCTCTATGTGCTATGACAGTCCAGGCAGGACATTAAGTGATGCGGGGGAGAGGAGCCCAGCATGCCGCTGCTATGATAGTCCAGGCAGTACAGAATCTTTTCTTTACACAGGAAAGGGAGGGGGCTGATGGAGCTCAGCCCCCAGTTGCTATGAGGAGGATGGTTACCAGCTGTCCTGTACCATCTACTGGGAATGACCGAAAATCATTCCTATTTTCACCCAGGCGCCCCCGGCCAGCCTCACCTGTAGCCAGCCAGGAGCACTCACGGGTTGATAATAAGGACAGTTACCAGTCCTACTGCACCATCTGCCACCGGGCAGCAGAGAGGAGTGGATACTGCTCTTCACTGCTGCAGCATCGTGTCTACCAGCAGCATTCTGTAGACCTAGGGTGACATTGAAAGAAGTCAAGAAATAATTTCTTTCCCTTTTCTTTCATGTGAGGGGGGGGAGTAAATTGATGATCTATTCCCTGAACCACGCCGGGCAAAGTGTTTGAACCTACAGGCATTGGGAGTTCAGCCAAGAATGCAAATACTTTTTGGAGACTGCTGGGGACTGTGGGATAGCTGGAGTCCTCAGTACCTGCTCCCTCCCTCCATGAGAGTCCATTTGAGTCTCTGGCTTCCCGTTATGCTTGTCATGCAGCACTGTGTAGCCTGGAGATTTTTTTTTCAAACGCTTTGGCATTTCTTCTTCTGTAACGGAGCTTTGATAGAACAGATTTGTTTCCCCATACAGCGATCAGATCCAGTATTTCCTGTACGGTCCATACTGGAGTTCTTTTTGGATTTGGGACTGCATTGCCACCCGTGCTGATCAGAGCTCCATGCTAGGCAAACAGGAAATGAAAATCAAACTTTCGTGGGGCTTTTCCTGTTTACCTGGCCACTTTATCCGAGCTGAGATTGCTGTCCAGAGCGGTCACAGTGGCGCACTGTGGGATACCGCCTGGAGGCCAATACCGTCGATTTGCGGCCACACTAACTCTAATCCGATATGGTAATACCGATTTTAGCGCTACTCCTCTCGTCGGGGAGGAGTACAGAAATCGGTTTAAAGAGCCCTTTATATCGATATAAAGGGCCTCGTAGTGTGGACGGGTACAGCGTTAAATCGGTTTAACGCTGCTAAAATCGGTTTAAAAGTGTAGTGTAGACCAAGCCTAAGACAGAGCTTGCTCTGGTGTTGCAATGCATTTATTTTAGGAGTCTGCACCAGTGTAACTCAGTATAGTAACACTAAAGCATTGATATTCAAACTGTGGGGTGCACTTCCCAGGGGGAAGAGCAATGAGATTCCAGGAGGACAGAAGGACCTGAGTGGTTAAGAATTCTCTTGTTTCTTCAAACTATTATCGATAAAATAACAATTCCTTTCACTAGTCACCAAGTCACTTGTTCCAGCCACCGCTGCCAGGCTGGAAGAACAAGGAGATAGGAAGGATGAGAGGAAATGGCCTCTCTGTAGAGGAGGTGGGGGGCACCTCATTCCAGCTCACTAACCTCTACAGAGATTGATGCACATGGCCCCACACTGGTGGTTCCTCCCATGCTCTTGTGCATGCATGCTAGGGATTGTGTCAGGGTCAGAGAAGCCTGTGGCCTGTCAGTGATTCTGGGGAGAATGGGTGCAATGTGTGTCCTGCTGGGGCTGCCTGTCTGGAGTACATCCGAGTAAGAGGATACTTGCAGGTCAGTAGCAGCTGAATGGCCTGGCTGGGTTGGGCTGCCACAGAAATACTGTTTCTTAGAAGGGGGCAAGTATGCAAGGGACATGAGATCTCTGAAGGGAGCCCCCCCACACACACAGAAATAAAGAATTTGGGAGCCTCTGGATTAGAGCAAGTTTCCCTGATCCAGATGTGTCCTTATATGGCCAGAACTACATTAAACACTCTTGGCACATAGCTATGTTGGTCAGCAATCACAGTGCTGACCAACATAGATGTGCCAGCAAGAGTATCTACCTTAGACCCAGCTCTACTAGCAAAATTACACTTTTGCCAATATAGCTCATCTCACTCAGTTGGGGAGGGGTGGGGGAAATTCTTCATGATCACTCATCCTAGTGTGAAGTTGGATTAAGTAGTGGTAAGGAGTTCCTTAGGCCAGGCCTATGCTAGAAGTGCTCAGGGCTAGCCTTTGAGATCCATGAAAACTGTGGCATCAGATCTCAGATTTGGTGGGGACCAAAGTTAGTTTGCAACTATGGGGAGCAGCATCACCTAGTTGTCTAACAGCGTTAGGACACCACAAGATCACTCCCAACCAGAGGCCTTGCAGCAGAGTCAGCAAGCATATCTGTGGGACAGCTGATACACCTTTGGACACAAGGAGATTAATGGGGTCAGCTACTCACTACTCAGCAGTGCCTGCTTCTGGTCACTCTGGGATTAGCTCTTTGAACCTGATGCTCTCTTCCTGCAGTTCCTTGGCCTGTCATCTCACTCTGCACACCCTCTCTTGCTCCTCAGGAGTTGCAGTGCCTCATCTTTGTGGCTTTGTCCTCTGGCCAAGCCACAAGAGTCCTCTCCTTCCAGAGTAATATCAATGTCTTCCTTGCTTCCTAAACAGTCTTTAAATCCACTGCCCTGGCTGGGCCACTCCCTCACGTGGTCCCAGACAGCCTTCAAGTACACTGCCAGGACTGAGCCACACAATGGCCAGTAGGTGAATTCAGGCCCACCCTGTACTCTGGGGCATCTGCTCCAGGGCCTTATCTTCAGTAGCAAAGGTCCAGGCAATCATAAACCTTTCTGCCACTCCCCTGGACTACTCCCTATCTTGCCTATCCCAGGCTTGCATTCTCCACCCTTCTAGCCAAACCCTTTTGCTTGGCTCTACATTTCTTTCTCACTCACTTCTCTCAGTGAGAGTGACTGCAGCCCTCTTTCTGCTACTAGCTTCCTGGTTTTATAGAAACCCTGCCTGTTCCTGTACAGGTTAGCTTCCCTTAATTAGGGATTTTCTCAGTCTAAATATCCCCCAGCTTGCAGCCCAGTAGGTTAATTGGCCCACCTGGCCTACATTAAACCCATTAGGGCCAGTGTAGAGGGAACACTCCTGAAACAGAACAGCAGCAGGGACTAGATTATGAGAATGGAAACAAGGACTCCCATACTCTAATCCTCTCTCTGAAACTAACTCCTTCTGAAGTTTGGGTCAAGACATTTGACCTTTTTGTTCCCTAAGCTATAAAATGGAGTTAATACTTGCCTGCCACACAGCAAGAGGTCTGTGAAACTTAAACAGTTGCTGTTTGTAGAGAGCCATGTGTCAAGCCAGATTTTGGCTGGATGCCACACAAAAGACTCCAGAGGCTGCAGACATAGTGGCTTCCACGTGCCCAGATTATCCATGATAATTTTCCTTGAAATGCCACACACAGGCCCCAGCACAAGCAGCTGACCTCCATATCTGCACCTGGGGAAGTAGGAAGTAAACATTTTCCTCCACTTTTTATAAGTGAATTAGTAAAATTTGGGAAGCATCCAGCGCCAGCACTACCATTTAGGCAGCCTAAGCAATTGCCTAGGGTGCCAGGATTATTGGAGGGTGGCATTTTGCTGGGGGGGTGGCAGGCGGCTCCAGTTGACCTGCCACAGGCATGCCTCCGGACGGTCCGCTGGCGCAGCGGCTCCGGTGGACATCCCGCAGGCACGACTGCGGCAGCTCCACCGGAGCCATGGACCAATGGACCCTCTGCAGGAATGACTGCGGCAGCTCCACCGGAGCCGCGGGACCAGCGCGGGGGGCGGCAAAATGGCCGTGCATCTAGGGCTCAAGAAACCCTGGCACCGGTCCTGGATGCATCCCAAATAATCTTACTAACACTTCTCCAAATCCTCAGGTTGGCCCTCTGCATAGCGAGGTGATCATAACATACAGGGGTCAGTTAGGTCTTTGTGTATGAGGGAGAATGGCTATATTTTGTTTTGAAAGCTTGCCTAAGACTACTGAGGCCACCTGTGGCCTACCAATAGGCAGGCCACTCGGTCAGTTTTAAATTGGACAGTCCTACTTTTGTAATGTTTGTCCCCCATCTGGTAGTTAGACAAAACCCCCATCTGATACTGGACAAACCCAGATATGGACACGATAATGGACTGCACTGCTCTGCCCACACTTGTGTAACTTTGCATACACAGTTCATGCAAGATCATGTGAGGAGAGGTAGAGTTACACCATTCCTTGAAGTACTAGAATATCCTGTATTCTGGGACTGTGTACATGGACATTCCATCTACCTCTGAGGAGTTTGCCCTGTAGGATGCACATACTGTAGGTCCCCACATCCACAGACTGCATATGGGGCCATTCCATCAGCCCTGTGACTAGGGTGGCGAGGTGCCAAGTTTTCAACCAGAGTCTGCCCAAAAAGGGGACCTGACGGTATCTCATCAGATCTACTGACTGGACACCTAAAGTCCGGTTACTGCAAGGAGGGGAGGCACTGGGTCATCACCTTCACCACCCCTATTCCTTTGGGGGTGCCTCCTACTTGCACTGGACAGCTGCAGCTCCCAGCCTGGCTCCATGGGAGAGTCCCCCTTGACCCAGGCAGGGAGTTGGGAGGGCAAAAGCAGTGAGCAATTGCCGGGGGTGGGGGGAAAGAAGAGGAATGTGTGACATTATTGACAATCTGTAACTGTATAGGCCACTGGTACATATTTGCAGCAAAAATTGTATAAAGGTTGTCGTGTAAGGGGTTTATGGAGAGGTTATGATTATGCTGTTTATATATGAGTATCATTTTTGAAGTTGAAGTTATGAATATTGACTCTATACTGTCTGTATTTCAAACTTATGCTTTGCTTCTGGGTGATACCCCAGACAAGCTGGTGTGAGCTCTGCCTAGCCTGCTTCCTAGCATGCTTGATGGCTCATTAAGGACCATCAGCTATACAACTGATCCATTGAAAGAAGGCAGATACACCTTGTGACTCAGCAAAGTATGCAAGGACTTGCCCATCTGACTCCAGACTCCATTTTGCTGTAATTTTCCACAGTAAGAACAAGGAGGTGTTCTTACACCTGGAAAAGAACAGACCCATCAGACTATAAAAGGCTGATGGCCCATCTCCATCTGGTCTTCAATCCTGCTTCATACCTCTGCAGGGATTTTGGTGCAAATGGAAGCTCTATACTAAGGACTGATGACCCATCCCAGCTGTGGATGTACTCCAGAGATTTGATTTAAACCTGCAGTTTACTCTAACATTGCTACAAGCCTGAACCAAGAACGTTGCCATTACTGTATGTAATCGATTCCATTTAACCAGTTCTAGTTCTCATCTATATCCTTTTCCTTTTATGAATAAACCTTTAGATGCTAAAGGATTGGCAACAGCATGATTTGTGGGTAAGATCTGATTTGTATATTGACCTGGATTGGGGGCTTGGTCCTTTGGGATCGAGAGAACCTCTTTTCTTTTATTGGAGTATTGGTTTTCATAACCATTTGTCCCCATAATGAGTGGCACTGGTGGTGATACTAGAAAACGGGAGTGTCTAAGGGAATTGTTTGTGTGACTTATGGTTTGCCAGTGAGGTAAAACCAAAGTCTTCTCTGTTTGGCTGGTTCAGTTTGCCTTGGTGTGCATAGAAACCCCAGCCTTGGGCTGTAACTGTTCTGCTTTAAGCAGTTTGTCCTGGATTGGTACTCTCAGTTAGGTCCCACCAGAACCAGCATCGTTACAGTGGATGGGGCAGAGCCGGGGGGTGGGAGGGAGGAAGAGGAAGGGCAAGGGAGGTTCCAGCACTCCTGTTGGAGTGCCTGTTTTTTAAATATTACCTATTTGACAACCGTACCTGTGACATTCATTTCTTTCTAGTTGCAAATCCAAAGGCATGCATGCACCTCCTGTGACCTGAAGAAGATGTGCACACCTATCTGAGTGCCTACAGTAACAGTACAGGGTTCTTTAGTAGATAAAGGTGTAAGAAAATTCAATAGCAGGAACTTGAAGCTTGATGAATTCAGAACAGAAATAAGAACCAAATATTTAATAGTGAGGGTCATTAGCTGTTGGAACAACTTACTTAGGGATGTGCCGGATTTTTCAAAACTCCCATCTGAAGAATTTGAACCTAACCCTGACAGTTTAAGATCAGGAAGGCACTCATGTAGAGTCATGGACATTCTGTTGCGATTTCATCAGGAAAAAAGCTCACTGCTGTCTGACCTAGCAGATACTCCTAAAGGGGACACCATTGAGGCAGAGTGCAGGAGGGCTGTATTTGGATTAATGTAGCACCTAGGAGACCTAGTCATGGACCAGGACCCTATCGTTTTATTGTAAATATTATGTATTAGTTTATTTGTTCCTAAAATTATAGTTAAGTAAGCTAATTATTGCTCCTAATAAATACAAGGAAGTGGTGTTAGTGGGGTCTAAGAATTGTTCTTAGCCCCAAAACCAAATGGGGGAGCTGAAGGGTATGGTTGTGTTTATTTTAAATAAAATATGGTTTACAGGGTGCCTATATATAGGGAAGCATACTGTGGCTCACCAGCCTAGCAACATTCTGGAGAAGGCCATGGGGAGCGGTGTGAGCTCAGCATGTGGACTGGAGCACAATGAGCATGTGATAAACAAACCCATATATGGGTTTGTTTAACTCTGATTGGTTAAGGTTCATGTTATGTAAGTTGTTATATAACTTGTTATATAAGCACCATGTACTATAAAGTAGCGAGGGGAGGGGCTCCTTGCTGGAGGGACTCTGTCTGATTCTTTGTACCAGGGGCTCTCTTTGTGCACATGTTGAATAAAGCTTTATTGAATTGAATCGCATTGGATCGAAGTCCCATGATTTCTACCCAGCATCAGACTCACTGGGAACCACCAAATCCCAACAAAAGCAAAAACAAAACAAACAAAATAAAATAAAATAAAAAACCCTGCCCAGAGGCTATATTCTGACTACTAAAGAATAAGGGTGGCAGGGGAAGCAGTGGTACAGAGAGGTAAAGTCATTTGCCCAATGTCACAACTGGCCAGAGGTAGACCTGGGAAGAAAATCTAGATGTGGAGTCCTGTATCCACTGAAGTCAATGGCAAAACTTCCACTGACTTCAGAGGAGCCAGGATTTTACCCCAGCTCTCCAGTCCAGTGATATATATCGACTTAGACCATGTTGCTAAATATAATGAGAGAGAAAACTAGTTTTACAAAAGTAGGGTGCAGTGAAAGTTATTTCTGAATAAGAAGTTTCCAAAAATAAATGACAAATTCCATTAAAAAAATTGCATTAATGATCTAATTATATTACTTTCATTCTGCTCAACTTCTGTGACTGAGACTTCCTCCCCATTCCACTCCCCCGCCCCCCGTCCCCATTCTGATGGCTTAGGGAAAGCAGACAAAGTTTTAAACTGGTCACAGTTATAGAAGTCCTTTAGAAGCTTTTCAATGCTAAGGCTCTCATCTGAGGAAATATAAGTACTGTATCAACTTCAGAGCATTTTTCTTTTGACTCTTCAAATATGCTTTTCATTAAATAAAGGCCATAGATCTTCTTTTGCTGAGAACATTTGAACCTGTGTTCTTTAAAAAGCAAATTGTCACACAATCAAACAAATATTTTTGATACAAGGGAGTAGCACAATAAAAGCACTTCTAGTTCAGTGAAATACTGTGAAAAGCAAATTTGATTTACCAAGTCTGTAGGATAATGTGAACTTTAATGTTAAAGTTACAGGGATGTTTGATCTTGAAATCACTGTTTGAGCCTTGCCTGAGGTAAACTCCATTGTGTGAAGGACGTTTATTTTTATATATACACATATAAAGTGTTACAGGCTGTAGCTATGTTTTAGTTACATAGAAAGGGTCAAATCTGAAGCTAAAAACATTTTAGAGGAAAATTGTCTCTTACCAAGGGAGCATTCTGAGTTGGCAGATCGGGGGTTGGGAGAGTTTGTATCTCTGGGCCAGGCTAATGAAAAGCTCAGTGTGGTCTGATTAATCCAGTCCTGTGCCCACACACAGGATTAGATTCACCTGCAACTTTGTTCAGGTAGCACAAGAGTGTTATAATGTGGTCACAAATTCCAGCAGAGAACTTCTCTAGTGCAGGGTGTAGATGTGCCCAATTTGGGTCTGCACCTCAGCCTTTCTACTATGTCTCCAGCATAAGACGTGTGACATGGAGGGGGAGGTAGGGTTGAGAATTTAGCGGGAGCTCTGAGGCAATCTCCCATTGGTGAAATTTAGAGGTGTCTGGCAGCACCTAAAAGTTATGTCAGGACAAGGTCTTGGAGGCCATATGAACACTGCCACCTACCTGGGCAGCAATCTGATAGCTGCCCCCCTTCCCCATAAGAACTTTTAGCCTCTGCATCTGGCCATGTGTCTGTCTATTTTACAGCATGGAGGTGTTGCATGCACTGTTGCATCCCCTAACATCCTTTTTAAAGTGTCACTGTCCGCACACAAAGCTTTACTGAACAGCACAAAGGCATTCACAGCCCTGAGGAAGGCTAAAGCACCACTAGATCCACCACATTTCACTCTTGCAGTGCTAGCAGGCACAAGTAGCAACTGTTCCTGTGCATTTGGTACTCTCAGCCAGTGGTTAAAGTAGATTGAAACAAGAGGGGGAGCACCACTGCACCAGATTAAAAAAACAAAAAACAAAAAAACAAAAACAAAAACAAACAACCAAAATGGCTCTTGGGCGTGCCACTGCTTTACTCAAACCAGGGAGAGAAGGGAGCAAAATTTCCCTGGCCTCCACCAGAAACAATTTCTCTATCCCCACCCACCAAAAATGCCCAAGAAATCCCTAATGACCTTTGTGGGTCAAGTTTCCGAACTTCACAGCTCATGGGGTTTGTAAGAATAGCCACTGGGATTAGAGGCTAGCAGCCTTTGCTAGGTATCAGGAGATTTAACCCTGGCCCTTGTTATGTGACTGGGACCATGAAATTAAAACTCTTCTTGCCTGAATCTGTGCCAAAAGTGGAGTCAATTAAGGCACCCAAATCCCTGCATTTGGAAGGTCCCCTGCCAGGGAATATTAGGAGGTGGTTGCATTGCTTTCAAATTTGTCTTTAAGCAAGTGATATTGATGACAAATTGGAGTGGCAAAGTCCTCCACACAACTGTGTGTTAGAGCCCCATAAGTACAAGAGAGCTATACCACATTCCATTAGAAGCATAAAGTCTTTCAAAAGTTTCAAGAATGCTTGGATCCATGCAAAAATGTTATTTGGGAAAAACAGCTTTACAAGGGACCAAGGAAGACCATTGTTATAGACGTGTAATAAAGCTAAGTAATATGAAATTGACAAGTGCAAATTAGTTAAAGATTATATATGGTATAACAGGGCAAAGCAAGGTTATTGTGAGGAATGAACTTCACGTCACAAAGCACAGTGAGTATTTGCAGAACTAGTGAAAACTGCTTCCCAAATGCAAGTGTTAGCAAGCAGAGAAAAATGAAGTGCATCTAACGAAGAGTGCATAACAAGGTAAACAAAATATAAGGGTAAACCACTGACAGAGGCCAGTTTTGTTTGCAATAAGTGTGGAGGTAATCACCATAGGATGCAAACGTGTGTAGGACAAAGGGTGTTGTGTCGACAGGCAGGAAAACACCATATTCCCAAAGTATTTAACTCAGTACAGGTAGACAAAAAACAAAGAACATGCATCTGGAGGACAAGGCTTTGATGAAGAAGCTTTAAACTATGTTCGATGGGGCAAGAGACGAAAGTCCACAAGTCAGTCCAAAATATGGAGTTGGAATCTTAGGGGACATGGGCAATCACAATAGGGATGAGACAAAAGAGACTGTAGAGGGGAAATTAACAAATATCTTAAATGTCTGCATACTAATTCCCCACACTCCTTGTATAAGCAGTAAGAACTAGAAATACTAGCAAATAGTTAAGTTTACAACATAACTGGCATCAGAAATGCTTGCTGGGATAATTCCCATTATTGGAATATTGATTTAGAAGGGTACAACCTGTTCAGGAAGGAGTTGTTCCCTTTAAATCAGAGATGTATACACTTGCACTGAATTTGAGATAGAAATGGGAGTCTGACCTATTGAAAGTCTCTGGATAAGGATAAAAATGGCAAAAAATAAGGGTGATGTCATGGTAGGTGTCCATAGACCACCTAAACATGAAGAGGGGGATGAGGATTTAAAACAAAAACAAAACAAAAAAACCCTAAACATTTCATCCAAAACACAGGACTTGGTGGTGATGGAGGGACTTCAGCTACCCAGATACATGTTTAGCCAACAAATTCTTGGAACACATTGAGACAACTTATTACAGAAGGTGAAGAAAGCTACTGGGGGGAGATTTGATTGAGAAAGAAGAACTTGTTGAGAATCAAAGTGGAAGACAACTTCGATGAGTGATCATGAAATTATGAGTTTGTGATTCTAAGAAAAAGAGCAGAATAAAGGCAATGGACTTCAGTAAACTCAGAATTGATAGTAAGATTCCATGGGAAGCAAATCTAAGGAAAGAGAATTCAGGAGGGAGAGACAGCAGAAAACATGGCAATGGCCAAAGTGTTAAATGGCTTGTTTCAGTTTTCACAAAAAATAAAGTTTCCAGTCATGAACATCAGTGTAGATGGGGCAGGATCTGAGACTAACATAGGCAAACGAACAAGTGAAGAATCACTTGGAAAAAATCAGATCTCAGTTGGCAGGGCCTGATAAAATACATCCTAGAATATTTAAGGAGCTGGCTGAAGAGATTTCAGCCATTATAGATTATCTCTGAGAACTCATGGAGGCTGGGAGAAATAACCAAGGACTGGAAAAGGGCACATATAGTGCTTCTCTATAAAGAGAGAATAAGGCCAACACAGAAAATTACAGACCAGTCAGCTTAATGTCAGTACCCAGGAGGATAATGGAGCAAAACAATTTGTAAATACCTAGAAAAAAATAAGATGAGTAATAATCAACATGGGTTTGCAAAGAAGAAATCCTTCTTTGACAGAGAAACAAGTCTTGTGGATGAGGTAAACAGTAAATATGATGCATCGATCTCAGCTTTAGTAAGGCTTTTGATACTCTCTCATACGACCTTCTCAAACAGACAAGAGAAATATAGCCTAGATAGAACTACTATAAGGTGGGTGCATAACTGGTTGGAAAACTGTTCCCAGGGAGTAGTTATCACAATCAAACTGAAATGACATGTTGAGTGGGGTCCTGGAGGGATGTGTCCTATGTCCAGTTCTATTGAATATCTTCATAAATTATTTGAATAATAGCATAGAGAGTACACTTATAAAGTTGGCAGGCAATACTAAGCTGGGAGGGGTTGAAAGCACTTTGGAGGACAGGATTAGAATTCAACGTGATCTTGACAAACTGGAGAAGTCATCTTAAATGAACAGGATGAAATTCAGTACGACAAATGCAAAGTACTACATTTAGGAAGGAATAATCAACTACACTAATACAAAATGGGAAACATCTAGGAAGGAGTACTGTAGAAAAGGATTTGGGGGATCTAGTGGATGATAAGCTAAATATGAGTGAACTATGTAATACAGTTGCAAATAAGCAAACATTCTGGGATCTATTGGCAGGAGTGTTGTAAGCAAGACATGAGAAGTAATTCTTCTACTCTATTCAGTGCTGATAAGGCCTCAACTGGAGTAGCGTGTCCAGTTCTGGGTACCATACTTTGATAAAGGCGGATAAATTGGAGAAAGTCCAGAGAAGAGCAACAAGAATAAGTAAGTATGGAAAACATTACCTATCAGGGAAGACTGAAAAAAATGTTGTTTTTTAGCACATGTTTTCAAGCACATAAAAGATTGTTATAAAAAGATGGTGATAAATTGTTCTCCTTATCCACTGAGGACAGGAGAAGTAGTAATGGGTTATATTGCAGCAAGGGAGATTTAGACATTAGGAAAAGCTTCCCAACCGTAAGGACAGTTAAACCTAGAGAAGCTGTGGAATCTCCATCACTGGAGGTTTAAGAACAGGTTAGACAAACACCTGTCAGGAATGGTCAGATAATACTTAGCCCTGTCTTAGTGCAGCAGTCTGGACTAGATGTCCTATCAACGTCCCTTCCAGTCCTATATTTCTATGTAGCTGCAAAAAAGAAGTTCTTTGTTGGGTCTCTTTATAAGTGTACAAAGCAATGTCTAACCATGGACTGGTTTGTGGCAATGGAAATAAAGAATGTTTCAAAATAGATAGTGGACATAGTGAAATGTTCTCAAAGTGAGCATGTACAGGCTTACTGACTGTCCAGCCTAAAAGAAGACATTAAAGTTTGACCCTGCAGGCTACTGAGCTCTCTCAAAAAATCACTTATCTTAAACCTGGTGTAGTCATGGGAGTATGCATATGCTTAGAGAGTTACCATCTGCTTAACTGGATTCAGTCCAGACTGCTCAACACCTTGTAGGATTGAGCCCCAAGCTATCTTTCTGAACCGATTTTGTTCCAGTACCTTGGTCTATTTCATCAAGCAATCCTTCAGAGTGCTTATAACAACATATTTTAGCCTAAGAGGGGTTTTGCTGAATTACAGCCCATCAAAATACTTTTGTCCTCAATTGGTTATAGATCAGTTTGCTACATGATAGCTTAAGGACAAAGCACAATTTGTAAAGAGCTCTTGTTGGGAATTTACAGTACATTACCATTACCATGCCTATGTTTGCTCTGGCACATGTAGAAAAAAAGAAAGTGAAGCCTGCTTTCTCGCTAAGCAAAGATTTTTCTTTAATACTATTTTACAATTGGCCAAGATAGTCTTTTTGTCCAACTGAGCAGTAAATGGAACTGTAATAGCAAGTGCAGTTGGAATGTTATCACTATCTCCATTTTCTCAGTTAGTTATGCCTTGTTCATAGGGTTTTTAGAATTCCCATTAAGACACCTATCAATCGTCGCCTTAAAAGCTGGTGGCAAGTCCAAATTCATTTAAAATAAAGCAGTAAGAAAAAAAAACACAATGCCATTCCCCTATGTTTCAAGCCTATTGAGAGAGATAAACCAGGTTCTAGCTTCCAAGGCCATTTTCTGTTGACTTATTTCACATGTTAAAGAAGTATTAGTCTCCAGGCAAAAGATTAATAATATTTTCATGGGCACACCTGCCATATGCTGTAATTAAGTTTTAACTACTGATTAGTTGTCATAAGCAAATCAGAGGGTTTGCATGACTCATTCATCAGCATTGGTAAAATTCTCCTCTGTATGTAGTCAAGGTAAAAGGGTTTTGTTTGAGACACAAACATGGGAACTTCAATATTCTCTCCAGTTCACAGACAGTGCATAGGCCACATGTGCAGAGGAGCTGCTTCTAAAATTTGTGGATCAAAATCAAGGCAGCAGCCCATTTTGATCTCCCACACCCCTGTGCCATGTGGACCCTTCATATTTCTCAGGACCCCAGCCACTCCCTAGGCCCCAAGGACAAGCAACCTAGAGCTTGGGACTACAGTTTCCCTGGATAGCCTCACTCAGTCTCTGGTTTACTTATAGGACCACCACAGCAGGTTAGCTGCAAGTAGGGAATTTTAGAGTCACATGGGACCCAGTGATAAATTGTACATTTCTGCTTTCTCCAGCTTCATTTAAGTGTTTTGGATATATTTAAGAGCAGGTAAAGATGATTTTAAAAATGCAAAAATTCTAGTTAGAATCTAAAATTAGTAATGGTGCATGTGTAGCCTTATATTTATGCAAATAGAGTAAAAGGGAATGGCTTTAAAAAATAAAATGTTACCTGCCAAAACCTGTACTCAGAGTTGCATACTTGTACTGAAAAGAAGACTGCACTGGAGTAGGCAGGGAACCACACTTACCTTGCTGCTTTAGGTATCAGTGACAGCAACAATCCTCAGAGCAAAAATAGAGACCTCTGAGCAGATAACACTGAACCTTTGGCAGATCAGTAACAGAATATATGTAGTTTTAAAAGAGTGTGCTTTACAATAGATTCACACCAAGCAGGACCAGCTCCAGGCACCAGCTTATCAAGCAGGTGCTTGGGGCTGCCATTCCGGAGCGGGGCGGCACTTTCAAGTATTTGGCAGCAATTCGGCGGAGGGTCCCTCGCTCCTGCTCGGAACGAAGGACCTCCCACTGAATTGCCGCAGATCGCGATTGCGGCTCTTTTTCTTTGTTTTTTTTTTGGCTGCTTGGGGTTGCAAAATGCCTGGAGCTGGCCCTGACACCAAGTGCAAGAGTGTAAACCAGATCCTACCATGCCTGTCTGGGAAGTTGTGTGTCAGGGGATTCAGCTGGTGGGAGGGCAAGGCACCAGATGGCAGCCAAGAGCATCATTCCTGGTTGCTTGTTCCATCTTAAGATATGAGCTCCCTCACTTCATCTAAGATGCTCCAGATCTCATAGGATTTGATCCAAATCAGCTCATATCTCTGCTGGTATGGCCCTTCCTATATACACCCTATCAGCGATGTTGGGTAGTTCTAGGCCTGACTTCAGACACTTGTACTACTGCACCTCTAATTATGGTGGAATTTCTGCCATCAAGGGAACACAAAAACTGAGCTGTGGTATTCAGGTTAAGTCCCTGTATGTATTACATGTGTGAATGCTACCCTTCCACCAGAGCCTCAAAAGGGCCACAATACAAAACTGCAGAGGCCCTGTAAGAGATCTTTATGAACTCTGAACACAGTAGAGTTGAGGTTAGTTGCGGCCCAGTCCTAGGAGCACACAGATGAGACGGTCTTGTGGGGAGGGGAAGTTATGGATTCATTTTTCTGGGCCTGTGAATTTCATAGATTCACCAGTTGGAATAAAAATACACATACATCCCTGCCATCTCATTGAGTAGCAGCATTTGCTCTCCCACCCCCTATCATTTCATGGGCTGATTTCCCATATTCAAAGTTTGCAAGCGAATAAATGTGTACTGATGTGATGGTGCCTTATAGTCTGAATAATGTTGTGCATTGTTAGTTATTTTTTCAGTATTTGAAAAAGTATTAAAAATAGTAAAATAAATGTGGGGGGAGGGCTTCCACCTCTATTTTTCAGTTTCGATAATCTTATAACTAAAAAAGAAATCCCATTCTATTTTTCCAGTCACAGACTCAGACTAACCCACTGGAAAGTTCACTATCTAGTACATCCAGGACACTATTTTTGTTGTAGAACAAAACAAAAAAACAGATGACTGGTTGTTTCAAAGATTTATGCTTAAACAGGCTTATATGCAGGTTCCAAATGAAGTTCTATTTTGATTTTCAATTTATAAGTTGTCCTTAGCACCATATGTCCTCTATATCTCTGCTTCTTCTATAAGCTAAAAATTGACAGATGTTTCCAGATTTACTACTGCAAGACAAGAAACATGTGTACCAAAAATGGAACAAAACTGTAATTTTAAATCTTTGCTAACTTTATTTCTGATTCACAGCTATGATATTTAGACCTTTTCAGGCGTGCTCTATAAAGAAAATATCAAAATAAGTTTCTACTTGCAGTAAAGTTAATATACTACTAGTTGGTCTGGAACATGAGTAAAACAGGCCAATTGTTTTAAAACTGCCAGAGTCTCATTTATTTCTAGGACATTACTGTAAGTGCTCATAGGGCAGATATGTTTAAGATGAAATAAGATACTTGAGGCCTGTTTCTCCTCTCATTTACATGTGAATAATTCTAACTCTGCTGTCAGTAGAATTAAACCAATGTAAACTGGTGTAAGTGAGTGGAAAATTAGGACTGATCTTGATATTTGATCTTGGCAGCAGAGAGAACTGCTAGCTAAAAGTTCAAAAATTTAAAGTAAAGAGACCAGGGGCCTGATCCAAAGCCCATTAAAGTGTATGGAAAGACTCAGGTGCACTTCAGATTAGACCTTATAGGACAGTGATTTAAGTCAGGAACAGCTCCACTGAAGAAGTGAATGGAATTACAGCAACATAAGTGACAAATGAGGCAGCTTTGGTGTGTGTTCACAGGTTCAATTGCACCCACAGAAATCATAAAATCAAGAGTGCAAAAAACAGGAGAAAATACACTGGTCCTGGTCTGACTGAGCAGAGAGGCGTTAGGCTGGAGAACAAGTCCACCTTGCACTCATATCACAAAGTTCTCCACTCACTCAAATTCAGCCTGGTCATCCCTCTGACAGAGGGACAGCCAAACCAAACCTGGGTGGCATTGTGACCTGTGCACTAGTTTGCACCAGCCAGACCAGGAAGCTGGGCTCAGCCCCATGGGACAGGAGCCACTGCTGTGAGGCGAGTGTCAGACAGGCCTGCTTTCCAATATCTCCTTGTCCAGTGCCTCCCCTTCACACTGGGTTAGGACTAGGGCAGAAAGTGCTGCTGCAGCTGGCTGGTCAGTGCCCTCTTAGCAGTGAAGTATAGTACACCCATTGAATTGGGAAGCTACATTCAACCAAGCCCTATGTAAAAGTGACAATTCAACTTGTCTGCTCCCTGGATGTATTCAGACTTACTAAAATACATACCTCACTTCTATTAGCACTACATAGCTAGTACAGCTACAGAGAATGAGCTGGTGCTTGTTTAGCTCATGCTTCATCAGTTACAGGTAGAATTAAAAAAAAAAAGTCTACATTAAGATAGAGTTAAGGTTGGATAGATTTACAAGGGGTAAAACAATTACAGAGACATTGCAATTACCCCAAAACCAAGCATTAGAAACAGGAAATTCAGAATTAAGATGACACATAAGAAATCCAAACATGTAAAGGTATGGAAATTCAAAGTTAACTCCTTAACAGCTTTCACGCAACAAGCATGTTTGAGGCATTTTATTGTTTTTGACCCCATATGAAATGAACCAGATGCTTAAGGGCACATTAGAGATTTGTAATATATTTGATTTCCCAGTGCCACAGGGCAGAGTTATTTGGATACCTTAATAGTAATGAAAAATTGTTCTTAAAAAACAGAAAAGAAAGAAACCGCTGGCTGTTCATTTCTGCTTATTAAGATGCAAGCAAAAGGAGGCAAATCATCCTATGTATCTTATTCATTTTTTGGACTATGATATATAAGAAACCTTTATTTCACACCATTCACTGAGTTATTTCAGAGGATGTATAGTCATGACAAATTAATTGACATGTTTTCATGTGACTGTAAAGCAAAGTTAATGCAGTCTAGTTAATACTGTTCTGTTTTAGAGGTGGGATGTGAATGAGCATTTTAGATCTGCAGCTCTAGAGCGCATGACCATTTGAATGGTCAAAACAAGAGGTAGGTAGGAAAAAAAATTTTCCTGGGGAAGATTTTGTTTTTTAGATTTTTAGATTTCCAAGGAAGTCTTTAAGGGCAGGGAGAGGGAAGAAGGAGGAGTGTGCACAAATACTTTTGGTCAAACACTGAAGCGTTTCAGTCAAAAACTTTGTTTAAACAGACAATCACATGTTGGAAAAGCCACCACAGTGCCTCATGGGAGTTTTAGTTTGGATGCCTTGTGCCTGCCCCCTCCCACTCCAGTCTCTCTCTATGATCCAGGCTCCTTGGTTGGACTGCATGTTCCATGATGCATCACAGATTCCCTCTTGTGTTGCAGTGCATCCTGGGAGTCCCTAGCTATGGTGCATGAGGGCAAATTAGTTCAGTTTGGGAATCTGGCTCACAGGAAAATGAGGACACAAGGCAGCTAAATTGCAACCCCAGCTGAAGAGCTGTGTTAAAGTTCATTTGCCAATAACTTCCTTTATATCTTTAAAGGAAGAGAAAATATTTATAAGCAAAGAATACCAAAGTACGAAGCAGAAGTGAGGTATAATGGAAGAGCCATTTTCACTCCAGCATCAGAAACACTGGGCTCAGCCAATGTTTCTTATCACTTTCAGGTTAGCAACCCCTTTTTTGGGCTTTGAATAAGGGAACTTATCCCATTAAAAATTATATAGATATAGGAATAAGTATCAATGACAAGGGTTATATGAGTTTAATTGTGTGTGTCAAGAGATTAACAAAGCCTTGCCTTGAAGGGGCATGCTCACCTTTAGAACAAACTTCCCTGCATCAGCACATAATATCCCTAGTATCCTCAACTCCAATGCCACCTGCAGGCCATCTGCCTCTCACCAGGTCTTCCACAACTCAGTCCTCCAGTCCTATGACAAAATTCAACCACCTTTCAGGGTACTCAAAGTCCCAACAAACAAAAAGCTCTTTATCCCTCCTGAGCTCAGATCACAGTTCTTCCTATGTTTCTCTCCAGTCCCCCGTTCCTTACAGACCTTAGCTCAGGACTTCCCCAACAGGAGTCTATCTTGCTCCCTGTAGGTCTCTCCTATTCTCTGTTCCCTTTCCAGAACATAGGTCCCAAGACTGCTTCCCTGGACAGTTCACCTTTGTTCCAGGGGCCCACTGCAGAAATTAGCTCGGTTCCTGCCACTTAGTCACAGCCACTCCCAAAGCATCAGGTTTCCTCCATACATTCTCTGAACTGAATTCACACAGGATCCTTACAAGGCCCAAGTGACCATTGGCTCATGACCTAGCTCCACCTCCTGCAGCTGGAAGGAAATCAATCAGTCAATCACCCCATAGGTATGCAGCATGTCTCTACTTGGGTTTTCATTTCTTCTCTAGCAGATGATGGAGAAACCCCATCACAGAAAGGTATGAGGGAACAAGATAGTGTGGCAGGGTCTCCTGGGAAGACATGAAAGGAGTGGAGCTACTACTACATTTGAAATCACGATCTTTGAAGGTTTTGGCCACCCAGAAGTTATTCTGTGAATGTTTTTCATGTTTGTTTTAGAATTATAATAAAATATTCAGTACTTTTTATGAACCTACTCACTGAAAAACTCTGGGCTATACTGTATCATTTGGAAAAAACTTCTGAAGCTCCCAAGCATGCAAAGTGAGTGCACCTGCTATCACACTCCTTTGTGGGACACAACTCACTTTGCCTTATATGGCTGGCCAGTTCATCTTGCCAGTGTGTAAAGGGGATCAAAGTCATGATCCAGTCAAGTCCTCCCACATCCTTTCTGGGTACCAGGCACCCCAGGATTGGAGAGGGAGAAGCCTCTGCACACCCCAGAGAACAGGGACTGCAAATTTGCCTGGCCCCTTATGCAGGCCACAA
Source organism: Gopherus evgoodei (assembly GCF_007399415.2). Taxonomy (NCBI): domain Eukaryota; kingdom Metazoa; phylum Chordata; order Testudines; family Testudinidae; genus Gopherus; species Gopherus evgoodei. The sequence goes on along the minus strand of NC_044327.1, from coordinate 72,181,295 downwards.
AAGAGGAATGAAATCCTGTCCCCACTAAGTCAATGGCAGAACTCTCATTGATCCCGTTGTGGCCAGGATTTCACCTCAGATGGCTCTTTATGCCCTTTGCCTTTCCTGCCCAACCAAATAAAGAGCAGGTGGAACCAGGCCCTCAGTCTGCAGTCTAAATTTGTATCCATCTTGGACAGTTCTCAGCATTCTTCTCCAGCAACACTTTTTAACCATTCATCTTACCATCCACACAACAGGTTATTAATGTACAAGGGGAACATTAAAATAAACAAACAATGCTAATATAACAGTTCACTCTGGCAAAATCATTACAAAATTGTACCCATCCTACAGTGGACAGTGCAGAAAACAATGACAGTGCAGAATATAAGAAGATAAACAAGCCAGTAACGTCAAATGAAGAAATATCCTTATCTGACAGGAACCTAGTCCAGAAAAATAAATAAATAAAATATATAATTTGCAGTGTGTTTTGTTAAAAAAAATTGATATCTTAGCTATGTCAAATAAAAATTCTTCAAACAAAGCAAAGTCTCCAGTCCTCATTCAGGCCAGATCCTGCTGGTTCTGATTATCTAAGCCATTTCTCTTTGGCTTCAATCAGAGTTGTGCTTGATCAGTACTTCGCATTAAGTATCACACATGAATGGGTTCTATATATATGCCAAATCTGATGTTTTAAAGCTATACAGTATTTGAATAATCTGTGTACAAAAAGCATGTTAACAAAACCCTTTAAAAACTGCTTATTTGCATTTTAGTCTTGACAAGGGAAGCCTGTTTTTTTTCCACATGCTTACCTCAAAAATGGCAAAACTCAAAATAATTCATTTCAGTGCTGACCAGATCCAGAAAACATTAGCTCTGAGAGCATGTTTTCAGAAAGTTATAGACATAAAGTGAATATTTTTCAAATACATCTAAGTGATTTAGGGACATATATTCCATTGGCTTTTAATAGGACTTGTACTCCAAAGTCATTTAAGTACTCTGGAAAATTCCACTCAAAACAGGAGGTGGTATATCTTACAGCCTTCTGTTAATGCTTGAGGGTTAAAAGCTGGGGGAGAGTACAGAAAGAGCAAGTAAGTTACACCTTCTTACTCCTACTTTCTGATCAGTTTATATCAGAAACATATTTTACATGATCATAGGGGGACCCGGAAGTTTAAGGGGTGTCTGGCTTTTTGATAAATCTGGGTCCTGGTTAGCCTTAGCTTAGAATAATTGTGTCATCTCAGCCTTAAGAATATCTAGTCCATCTACTAGATGTATCTAGTCCATCTACTAGTGCAATTCTGTAAATGGTAGAGGTACAAGTAGATTTGGCATCTTACATTCGGAGAAATTGTGGCTATTACTGTCAGTTAATAGCTAACTAAAAATGGCTGATTTAATGTTGACCTTCATCATATATCTCTTTTTAGGTAGATACTTCAGAGTTCCACTGTTTCTTTGCTAACTGAAGTTATTTCACGACCACGGCATATTACTACAGGAGATGTCACTGATAACCCAAGAGAAGCAATGTTTCTCAGACACCACTCTTTAAAACAATCCATCTGACTTAAGGTTTCACAGAAAACCTCAACAGAATCTTTGTAAATACCAGATGTTGATAGGTTACTAAATTATTTTTCTCTATACAAAAAACTGTTGCTACACTTAATTGCTCTGCTGATTGTTTAAGTCTCAGTTTGTAGTCAACTCCATGATACTGCATCTATTAAAGTTCATTTTTAAAATTTTAACAGTTCATACAATGTTTGATATTCCTAACAGTATGATGGTATATGAAGTAATTGTTAAATCTAATAAAATAGCATGTACAAAAGGTTTCTGTCAAGTTAAAAATTTCAGATTTTACTGTGTTGGTTTGTTTTTATAGTTACACAAATAATTTAAAAAAACTGATTTCAATCTCAAAACCTGCTCACAAATGTGGTGCTATTTCTGCTCTAAAATGAGCACAATGCAACTGTTTTCTTTTGGGTTTAATATTTTCTTATTCAGTATTCTTGTTCTTCATCAGTGAAAAATTAAAACAACATTTTCAATGCCTGAAAGATGTAAAATGGCTCATCCTCAAGTTGCTTCTGAGGCACTGAAGACAAAGAAACAGAAACAGCCGCTAAAAAGGTGATCCCCTGCAGCACTTGTTTATCATGTATTCGTAAATGGATAAAAATACATTTAAAAAGTCTTAGAGCTTAATTCATCTGCAATTTTACAAGCTTTACGTTCGACAGAAAACTTGCCAGGGTGATATTTTTTATAAGAAAAAAAATCAAAGCCAATATTTCTGAACAAAAACTTTATCAACCATCCAGCTCACTATTCTGAAACTAGAAACAATAATGATTTATGACATTTTATGACATTTAACATGACATTTAACAGAACATGAAACGTCATTGCCTACACTACATAATTTCATATGTAAATATAAGTAACGCAGTTAGATGAAACATTGCAAAATCTCTTCTGAAATATTTTTTGTCAGTAGTTAAAGGATTTTTAGTAAGAGAGCTCAGGAAATCTGAATAAGTTAGACTACTCTTTATTGAAATCCAGAAGTATATGTTTTTCCCTAGCACCAAAAAGAACAATAATTAGATATGTCTTGATATGTGATTTACATAGGCACTTAATGGAGTTCAACAACCATTGGAAGTTAACTTAACTCCCTTAGATGCTTTTGAAAATCCCAATCTAGAAATATGCACTGCTATAAGTACCAGTTCAGCTCCTGGCACAAGTAAGAGGAGCCATAATTATGCCAGCAATAATAGCTGGACTGGAGCATACTGCAGCCATACCATTTACAACATGCCCTCTATACCAATAATATTGGGCACTGGTGTCACAGAACTAGCTATGCTGGCTGTAAACCAGCTAGGAATTTCCCTAGGCAAATTTTCTGGCCCATTTGCAGCACAGGAGTGGTACAAAGGGGATAAAGTGGAGATAAAGAATTTGGCCAGAATGTTTTATATCATTTTGCAATAGCGAAAAATCTGGAGGTTTCACTCAAACATTTCAAACAAAATATTTTTTTATAGGAAAAACTGTTGAATGGATACTTTTGGGGGGAAGGGAATTGTCTATTTGCACAGTGGCAAATATCTAAAAATGTGCTTTTTCTCGAAGGAAATTGTTACACTTTTTCACAATAAAATGTTTTTGCACTCTAGATATGGTCATAGCAACATAATCACTCCTGTGCACATAAGTAAAATATACAGTTAACCAACATGAGCCAGAACTGTGCCATTAAATGAATCACAGAGTTTTGCTCACGTGCAAATCTTGTCTTAGAATGGATGTTAAGACAAATTAATTTCAGTTAACATAATATATCATAATGAAATACAGCCCAGGTTTGTACCTACTATAGCTATGGTAGTGTACTTTTTTCAGGAGGGTCAAAGAGAAAGGAAAGAAGTCACATATCTCTAGGTGGGGATTCCTGTCATTTCAAGGAGAAAGGGGTAAAGTGGATATCCCTGGATCATACTGTTTTCCCTCAATTCCCAGCTGAAATATGGTCATTTGGGACTATTGCAAGTTGGCAGAGTTTCGAGTGGCCCAGGGACTTTTCTAAACTCTACTGGGGATGGGAGTAGCCAGAGAATCAGGAAAACATTACCAGTTCCCCAATAATCCCTCCTGCTCTCCCTCCACTGCCCCAAGTTTTCAGTGCACAGCGGATAATATGAGCTACAGTCTCTGCCCCAAAGAATTAACAATATTATTGTAGGCAGGGCTGGTAGCACTGTAATATTAAGGTTGTCGAAGACTTCTTGTGGAAAAAATAGTATATGATCATATAATTAAATACTATATCATTATATGAACAGGAATACTTGTGGCACCTTAGAGACTAACAAATTTATTTGAGCATATGCTCAAATAAATTTGTAAATTTGTTAGGTCAACTTTCACGTGCTAAGGAGCTGCTCCAGAATTTTTTATTATTTGTGAAGGATGATGTAAGAGGAAAAAAGCACAGCTTGATTTTTCAGATACCTATGCTGAGTTTGAAGGATGAGAAGTAGAAAGTCATTTTGTGACTTGTAGATTGAGCAAATTTTATATAAAAATCACAACTGAATATAAAACTCCATGAAGTTATTTTTTTGGTTCCATTTCTAACTCTCTCCCAACTACCTGGCCTGTTTTCTTTGGTCTATTACACCATTGTTCTGCCAGTTAATTCAATTGAAGTCTGTGGATTACACCAGCATAAAACTGATGTAACGGAGTGGAGTGTTCAGTCCTAAATTGTAAATGGATGGCATGGCTTCTGCCTCTTCTGCTCATGAAGACTAGTGAAGTGAGTGATCTTAGGGTTTTGTAATATTACATTCACGGTTCTTCTGATATGCACCTCTGATTTCATTTAATTATTTAAAATATATTCTAATTTTCTACTAAGTGATTTGATTATCAAGCTTGATATAGGATTGCAGTTTTGCAAATGTTGAGATGAAAAGTTCTTAGTCCTGTGTTTTCAAGGTCTCAGGCTAAAAGAAAAGATTACAAATGAGTTTATATCAAAGATCCAGGTTTTGTTCTAATCAGTCATTCATACCTTCCACACTGGATCTTTCAGAGGTTTTTAATCTATTCTGTGAACCAAAGATGCACTGAATTACAACAAAGGTAAGTGTTGACTTCCTTTATCTACATTATTAGGTGTCTTTGTAGAGTGGTTCAACACTAATTCTTAGCTTAGGCTGCTTTTTTAAACATCCATCTAACAGTTTCCTATCTCACTTTGTTGTTTCTATTATAATTTAAAAGGAAGCAGCTGTTCAAATTTATTTATGTTCTTTTTTGCATCTACTCAGACCCATTGTATTTATTTTGGCTTTCACAAATCTGTTTGTATCCAGTGTCTTTATTCTTACAAGTAAAAGAGGAGGTTTTCTGCTTTTTCTTTAAACACACAAATTGCCTTCTTTTTGTTCCAGAACTGTTGTGTACACAGAAATAGGCACTGAAAATAAACTTATGCCAAGAGAATAAATCAGATAAAAAGAGTTAAGAAAGTGGTTGTTGAGGCTTTGGAACAGTAAATCTGGCCTTCACCGGTAGTTTTATATCACTCCTGTGGTGCAAAATAGCGATACACTAAGACAGGGGTAGGCAACCTATGGCACATGGATGCCGAAGGCGGCATGCAAGGTGATTTTCAGTGGCACTCACACTGCCCGGGTCCTGGCCACCAGTCCAGGGGGCTCTGCTTTTTAATTTAATTTTAAATGAATCTTCTTAAACATTTTAAAATCCTTGTTTCGTTTACATACAATAATAGTTTAGTTATATATTATAGACTTATAGAAAGAGACCTTCTAAAAATGTTAAAATGTATTACTGGCACATGAAAACTTAAATTAGAGTGAATAAATGAAGACTTGGCACAACACTTCCAAAAGGTTGCCGATCCCTGCACTAAGAGTATGTCTACACTGGCAAGTTTCTGCACCACAAGTTATACCACTTTTATTAAAATGCTGGAATTAAACCACTGTTGCGTGTCCACACTATGCTTCTTGTGATGCTGGACTGCATCCACATTAGCAGATCTTGCAATAGCAAAGACAGCAGTGCATTGTGGTATCTATCCCACTCTGCAACTGGCCACAGGGTGCTTTGGGAAGGATTTGCAATGCCTCATGGGACAGGCACAATGTTACATGATGCAGGTTTCTTTGGCCTGTTCTAATTTTCAACAGGGAGCATACAGGTGCCAGCTCACACTCGAACTATCTATATTATTAAATGGATTGGGAATGTCTGATAACAGGGTGTTTCTTAGAATCATAGAATATCAGGGTTGGAAGGGACCTCAGGAGGTCATCTAGTCCAACCCCCTGCTCAAAGCAGGACCAATCTCCAACTAAATCATCACAGCCAGGGCTTTGTCAAGCCTGACCTTAAAAACCTCTAAGGAAGGAGATTCCACCACCTCCCTAGGTAACCCATTCCAGTGCTTCACCACCCTCCTACTGAAAAAGTTTTCCTAATATCCAACTTAAACCTCCCCCACTGCAACTTGATTACAGTTTACAGATTACTTTTTGTTCTATCATCTGGTACCATGAAGAACAATCTAGACCCATCTCTTTGGAAACCCCTTTCAGATAATTGAAAGCAGCTATCAAATCCTCCCTCATTCTTCTCCTCTGCAGACTAAACAATCCCAGTTCCCTCAGCCTCTCCTCATAAGTCATGTGCTCCAGCCTCCTAATCATTTTTGTGGACCTCCGCTAGACTCTTTCCAACTTTTCCACATCCTTCTTGTAGTGTGGGGCCCAAAACTGGATACAATACTCCAGATGAGGCCTCACCAATGTTGAACAGAGGGGAATGATCACGTCCCTTGATTAGCTGGCAAAGCCCCTACTTATACTGCCCAAAATGCCGTTAGCCTTGGCAACAAGGGCACACTATCAACTCATATCCAGCTTCTCATCCACTGTAACCTCAGGTCCTTTTCTGCAGAATTGTTGCCTAGCCATTCTGTCCCTAGTCTGTAGCAGTGCATGGGATTCTTCCTTCCTAAGTGCAGGACTCTGCACTTGTCCTTGTGGAACCTCATCAGATTTCTTTTGGCCCAATCCTCTAGTTTTTCTAGGTCCCTCTGTAGGCTATCCTTACCCTCCAGTGTATCTACCACTCCTCCCAGTTTAGTGTCATCTGCAAACTTGCTGAGGGTGCAGTTCATGCTGTCTTCCAGATCACTAATGAAGATATTGAACAAAACCAGCCCCAGGACCGACCCTTGGGGCACTCCACTTGATACTGGCTGCCAACTAGACATGGAGCCATTGATCACTACCTGTTGAACCTGATGATCTAGCCAGTTTTCTATCCACCTTATAGTCCATTCATCCAGCCCATACTTTAACTTGCCGGCAAGAATACTGTGGAAGACCATATCAAAAGCTTTGCTAAAGTCAAGGAATAACACATCCACTGTTTTCCCTCATCCACAGACCCAGTTATCTCATAGAAGGCAATTAGGTTAGTCAGGCATGACTTGCCCTTGGTGAATCTATGCTGACTGTTCCTGATCACTTTCCTCTCCTCTAAGTGCTTCAGAATTGATTCCTTGAGGACCTGCTCCATAATTTTTCCAGGGACTGAGGTAAGGCTGACTGGCCTGTAGTTCTCCGGATCCTCCTCCTTCTCTTTTTTAAAGATGGGTACTACATTAGCCTTTTTCCAGTCATCCAGGACCTCGATGGATCACAATGAGTTTTCAAAAATAATGGCCAATGGCTCTGCAATCACATTCACCAACTCTTTTAGCACCCTTGGATGCAGCGTATCTGGCCCCATGGACTTGTGCTTGTCCGACTTTTCTAAATAGTCCTGAACCACTTCTTTCTCCACAGAGGGCTGGTCACCTCCTCCCCATGCTGTGCTGCCTAGTGCAGCAGTCTGGGTGCTGACCTTGTTCATGAAGACAGAGGCAAAAAAAGCATTGAGTACATTAGCTTTTTCCACATCCTCTGTCACTAGGTTGCCTCCCTCATTCAGTAAGGGGCCCACACTTTCCTTGACTTTCTTGTTGCTAACATAACTGAAGAAACCATTCTTGTTACTCTTAACATCCGTTGCTAGCTGCAACTCCAAGTGTGATTTGGCCTTCCTGATTTCACTCCTGCATGCCTGAGCAACATTTTTATATTCCACTCTTGTCATTTGTCTAATCTTCCACTTCTTGTAAGCTTCTTTTTTGTGTTTAAGATCAGCAAGGATTTCACTGTTAAGCCAAGCTGGTCGGCTGCCATATTTAGTAGTCTTTCTACACATTGGGATGGTTTGTTCCTGTAACCTCAATAAGGATTCCTTAAAATGAAGCCAGCTCTCCTGGACTCCTTTCTCCCTCATGTTATTCTCCCGGGCAGGGCCGGCTTTAGGAAGTGCGGGGCCCAATTCAAACATTTTCGGCGGGGCCCTGGCAGGGATGATTTAAAAAAAAAAAGTGGAAAAAAAAGCCTTTCATTTCTTTCATATGTTATTTACTTTCCATAACTATATAAATAATAAAATTATATATTATGTACATTGCATCATATATGCTGTTGATTGGTTATTAATGACTGCCATTTCACATGTGTGGGTCCCAGCTGCTCCCTGCCCCCCTCAATGAGGCAGGTGTGCAGGGTTACTGCCCTGGGAACTGCAGAGCACAAGTGGACATGGGGCTGGCTGGAGGCAGGGCAGGGGCTGACTGGAGGTAGGGTCTGGCTGCAGGCAGGGCAAGGGTGCAGGGCTGGTTGGAGATGGGGGTGTGTGGGGCGGGCTGGCTTCAGGCAGGGCCGCAGGGGGATGCAGCAGGGGTTGGCAGGGCTGGAGACAGAGGAGTGTGAGACTGGCTGGCTTCAGGCAGGGGGGTGCAGCAGGGGTTGGCTGGAGACAGGGCAGGGTGTGCAGGGCTGGTGCGGGCAACAGTGTGTGTGGGGCTGGCTGGCTTTGGACAGGGCCACACGGGGTATGTGGCAGGGGTTGACTAGAGACATGGCAGGGGGTTTGACAGGGACTGGCTGTGAGCACAGGGTGCAGAGCTGGCTGCAGGCAGGGGGAGCGGGGCTGGTGTGGGCAGGGCAGGGGGTGCAGCAGAGGCAGCTGGAGCCCCAGCCCTTTAAATAGCCCCCAAGCTCCCTGCTATCCCAGGGCTTTGGGGGCTATTTAAAGGGCCCGGGCCTCCCCAGCTTCTACCCCACTCTGGACCTTTTAAATAGCTGCGGGAGCCCTGGGGAATGCATGGGGGTGGCGGGGCTCTGGCTGCTATTTAAAGGACCTGGGTGGCAGAGGCAGCTGGAGCCCTGGCCCTTTAAATAGCCCCCAGAGCCCGTCACTACCCCAGGGCTCTGGAGGCTATTTAAAGGCCCGGAGCTCCAGCCGGGAGAGCAGAGCCACAGGGCTTGTCGCACTTCGGCTGGGGCTCCAGCCAGGAGAGCGGGGCTGCGGGGCTTGCCGTGCTCCGGTCGGGGCTCCAGCTGGGATAGCGGGGCCGCGGGGCTTGCCGCGCTCCCGTCTGCGCTTCGCTCAAGTGAGCGGGACCACCTGGAAGACCCCGGAACAGATCACAGCCAGGGACCTGGGGTAAGTTTAAAAAAAAAAGTGTCTAAGGCGCGGGGCCCTCTTAGGCGCGAGGCCCAATTCCTGGGAATTGGGCGAATCGGCCTAAAGCCGGCCCTGCTCCCGGGGGATCCTGCCATCAGTTCCCTGAGGGAATCAAAGTCTGCTTTTCTGAAGTACAGGGTCTGTATTCTGCTGCTCTCCTTTCTTTCTTGTGTCAGGATCCTGACCTCGACCATCCCATGGTCACTGCCTCCCAGGTTCCCATCCACTTTTGCTTCCCCTACTAATTCTTCCCGATTTGTGAGCAGCTCTGCCCTTAGTTGGTTCCTCCAGCACTTGCACCAGGAAATTTTCCCCTACACTTTCCAAAAACTTCCTGGATTGTCTGTGCACTGCTGTATTGCTCTCCCAGCAGATATCATGGTGATTGAAGTCTCCCATGAGAACCAGGGCCTGTGATCTAGTAACTTCTGTTAGTTACCGGAAGAAAGCCTCGTCCACTCCACCTGGTTTGGTGCTCTATAGCAGACTCCCACCATGACATCACCCTTGTTGCACACACTTCTAAACTTAATCCAGCGATTCTCAGGTTTTTCTGCAGTTTCATACTGGAGCTCTGAGCAGTCATACTGCTCTCTTACATACAATGCAACTCCTCCATCTTTTCTGCCCTGCCTGTCCTTCCTGAACAGTTTATATCCATCCATGACAGTACTCCATTCATGTGAATTATCCCACCAAGTCTCTATTATTCCAATCACATCATAGTTCCTTGATTGTGCCAGGACTTCCAGTTCTCCCTGCTTGTTTCCCAGGCTTCTTGCATTTGTGTACAGGCACTTACGATAAGTCACTGATGTCCCACTTTCTCAGTCTGAGACAGGAGTCCTCCCCTCTTGTATTCTCCTGCTCGTGCTTCCTCCTGGTATCCCATTTCCCCACTTACCTCAGGGCTTTGATATCCTTCCCCCAGTGAACATAGTTTAAAGCCCTCCTCACTAGGTTAGCCAGCCTCCTTGCGAAGATGCTCTTCCCTCTCTTCATTAGGTGGAGCTCATCGCTGCCTAGCACTCCTCCTTTTTGGAACACCATCTCATGGTTGAAGAATCCAAGGCCTTCTCTCCAAAACCACCTGCATAACCGTTCATTGACTTCCACGATATAACGGTCTCTTCCTGGCCATTTTCCTTCCACAGGGAGGATGGATGAGAATACCACTTGTGCCTGAAACTCCTTTATCCTTCTTCCGAGAACCACGTAGTCTGCAGTGATCCACTCAATGTCATTCTTGGCAGTATCATTGGTGCCTACATGGAGAAGCAGAAAGGGGTAGCGATTCGAGGGCTTGATGAGTCTCAGCAGTCTCTCCGTCACATTGTGAATCCTAGCTCCTGGCAAGCAGCAGACCTCTCAGTTTTCCCAGTCAGAGCAGCAGATAGATGACTCAGTCCACCTGAGAAGGGAGTCCCCGACCACCACCACCCACCTCCTTCTCTTGGGAGTGGTGGCCATGGAACACCTATCCCTAGGACAGTGCATCTCAGGCTTTCCAGTCGGTGGAGTCTCCTTCTGCTCCCTTCCCTCAGATGTATCATCTAGTCCACTCTCCACATTAGTACCTGTGGAGAGAATATGAAAACGGTTGCTCATCTGTATCTCCATTGCTGGTACATGGACACTCCTCTTTCTTCTTCTGAAGGCCACATGCTGCCAAATTTCTTCACCATCCTTCTGACCCCGCTGTGCAGCCTGCTCTGATTCTTCAGAATGTTGTGCCCGTAGAAGCATATCCTGATGTCTGTCCAAGAAGGCTTCATTTTCTCTTATGCAACGCAGGGTTGATACTTGTTTCTCCAGACCTCAAACTTTCTCTTCCAATATGGAGACCAGCTTGCACTTTGTACAGACAAAGTCGCTTCTGTTCTGTGGAAGAAAGACAAACATGGCACATCCTGTGCAGGTAACAACAGCTGAAAGCTCACCATCCATATTTCCTTCCTTCTAAGCGCTTCCTCAGCTGTTGCAGTAACTGCTCAGAGAAGCCTGCAAGATGAAAGCCTCAGTGCATTTTCCCCAGGCAAACTCCCTCTGTTAGCCTCTGTTGTTCGCCATTCATCTGGTTTGCTGCTGACTGACTTTTTATAACAGTCAGGCCCACTCAAGACCCACTTGGAACAAAGCACTCCCAATTCACACTTTTCAAACAATCAAGCACATGGTCAAACTGACAAATTGTCCCCGCAATAAACACTCAACAAACAAATACAGCCCTCCAAATGCAGCACTTAGCGTACCTCCTCTCGGATAGATCCCAGGCAAACTCCCTTTGTTAGCTTCCGCTGTTCCCCGTTCTAACTTCCTCTTTCCAGGATAATCCCTTGTTTGATAAAGCTTCTAATTTGCAGTGTTGTTATAGCCATGTTGGTCCCAGGCTATGATAAAGAAGATAGGTGAGGTAATATCTTTTATTGACCAGCTTCTGTTGATGGAAGGCTTTCAAGTTTTACAGAGCTCTTCCTCAGGTCCAGAGAAGGAAACCAGAGTATCCAAGCAAAATACGAGGTGGGACAGATTGTTAAGCCCAAGGGGTTCACACATGCTGTAGGAGGCCACTTAAAAAGAAATGGGCAATTAAGTGTTGGCAGCAATGCTTAATTTGTGCGAGGGCTTAGGCCCAACACCTCTAGGCTTGGCAGTTCATAGCCCTGGCACTTCTGGGCTTGCTGCATCAGTTATGAATGTAAAAGAATTGCTTGAGCCCCAGCCCCTCTTCCATTACAAATTAAGCACTATTTGGCAGGCAGTATGTTGTGTTACAGATTGTTATAATGAGCCATAAAACCAATGTCTTTGTTAAGTCCATGGTCTTCAGTATCCAGTCCAGTTATTAATTTAAGTTCGCAGGGTCATCATTAGGTGTTACGCAGGTTTTCTTTGAGAATGAGGCCAGAGAGGTCAGATATGGCATGACTGCTTTATGAAAAATGTTCACCCCTGGATGATAAGGTATTCTTGTCTTTTATCATTTTTCTGTGTGGATTTATTCAAGAGGGTATGATATTTTTATTTTTAATTTTATTATGATTTTTCTGTGAATTAAGACACTTCATTTTCAAGTTGATTCTTTGTATGACAGGGTAAGATTTCTCCATTGAGATATTTTTGGCCATGATTTGACAGGTGAAAGTTCTTGAATCCCATGTAAAACCTTCTTTCAAATAATGAGGGGCATATACCAACACATTTTAAGCAAAATTCTCCTACTGATTTCAGTTGTGAATATTACTTAAAAATCAGCAGCATATATCCCTAGCTTTTTATTTGCTTAGGCTTTCAGTTGTGAAGCTACATATTTTAAACATTGTGAAGCACTCAGAGGGGAGTCATAACATTAATTAAGCTTTTCCCATCTGTATAAATAATTGAAGAAGAAAAAGAGAGTTTCTCCTACAAATTGACCAGAATGTATCCAAGTTAATAGGGCTCTGCCTTGGCAATGGAATCTGCTCACATGGATTCAGTTTCAGAATCAGGACCCAAGTCAATTCTGTTCAGCTGAAAAACAGGTTATGCAATAATAATTTCACCACTTGGAAGTCACATTTGGGGGGCCACATTTCAAAAAGATATGTGTAAAAATCCATGTACAAATCTTGTGAACCAACCTTAGTCATGTACAGAACGCCCAAACTCCATATCTAAATTGGACATGTGAAAATTTATGCACGTACTTTTGAGTAGGCACTGGTGAGAAATCACTCCTAGAGTACTAAATGCAGTTTTGGTTACTGAGCTTGACATAGTAGGGTATAGAGGACAGAAATAAATGATTTGGGGTATGGAAGAGAAATCCTTGCTAGTCTTCAAGATCTAAATGTAGTGGATTCAGTTTATCCCATTAGAGCAAAGAGGTGAAAATTTGTGTCCCTCTGTGCCTAAAAGGGCTGCTGTACTCCAGGAAAGGGCAGGCAATGTTAGCATGGTCTTGCAGAGGGTGGTGAAGAGGTACAGTAAGAGCTCCATCAGTGCCCTGCCAATGGAGGCTGTTCAAGCATGTGCTACTGACTCATTATATCTGAGCTTGCCTCATCATACCATCTCTCCAGGCAGCTGTATCCACTTTTGAGGGTGCAGTGGCTCATCTAATACTTTAAAAATTGCAATGGAGTTTGAACCCTTTCATCAATCAGAGCATTAAATGCTCACCTGTCAGCATCTAAAGTAGATTAATCTTCAAACCTGCAGTGATGGCGCAAGTTTTTTTTATGCTATCCTCAAGGTCCAAATGCCTGATTAATTATTTTATATTTTGAAGGGGGTTTGAGATTATAGAGCAGGGGTAGGCAACCTTTCAGAAGTGCTGTGCCGAGTCTTCATTTATTCACTCTGATTTAAGGTTTTGCGTGCCAGTAATTCATTTTAATGTTTTTAGAAGGTGTCTTTCTATGTCTATAATATATAACTAAACTATTCTTGTTTGTAAAGTAAATAAACTTTTTAAAAGTTTACGAAGTTTCATTTAAAATTAAATTAAAATGCAAAGCCCCCCGGACCGGTGGCCAGGACCCGGGCAGTGTGAGTGCCACTGAAAATCAGCTCACGTGCCACCTTCATCATGCGTGCCATAGGTTGCCTACCCCTGTTACAGAATCTCTAAAAAGTGCTTTTTTTAAGCAGTCTTCCAGAATAAAGTGTAGGTATTATTAATGGGGTTTGAAGGCTGAGATCTTTGGGGAGACTGATGCTGCTTCAATCGATGCAGGGGTCGATTCAGAAGGTCTAATGAAGACCTACTAAATTGGTGGCAGTAATAGTGCTGACCCACTCTTGCAAGCAACTGCAGCTTACTTTGACCCCCATAATTAGTTCATCTCTCTGGTTGAAACCAGTACTCCACCTCTCAGAGAAGAGTAAGGGAAGTGAACCAGAGAGCATCTCCCATTGACGTAGCACAGTGAAGACACCGGAGTAAGTCGACCTAAAACTATGTCAACTTAGCGTAACTTAGGTAGTGAAGACAAGCCCTCAGTAAATGGTTTGTATTAATTTTCTAAACAAATAGTGAAAGGAAGCTTCAGATAAAGCTCTGTTTACCTTCCAGAGCTTCTTGCTCCCTTGGAGTTGGAACTTATTCAAAAGTAGCTGAAACTGTGGCATGATTTGAAATAAGAATATTGCCAGTGTCAGCATCAGACTCTCGGCCCACACTTGAAATATTGTCTATCTGTTAAAATTAATTCCAGGCTGTGGGGAAAAGATATATTGATGATCCTTTAAATGTAGTAGTCTCTGGAAGTCCACTAGTGAAAGGAGAAGCTTAGTGAAGGTCTCTCATGAATTATCTTAAAACTGGAGTATCACATAGTTAACTCAACCCCAAATGACAATATATCCATTGACACAAGGGGCTTAAAGAATAACATCCTACTAAAAGCTTTTGTTCCTGGGTTATTAGGGAAATCCCCTCTCTCTATAAAATATCTCTCATAATAACTATTGCACCATTCAGGATCTGAAAAAGATCTTTATATTGTAATTATATCGTAAATATGAGGGTAGTATACAATCTCAACCACCACCATCCAGATTTGTTATTGTATGTTAGGGAAGACAATGTCCTTTCCACCTATTCATGCTTACAGTACTCCAACTGATTCGTTTAATTTTCCAGAGTAAAACAATGTGAGCATGACCTCCTTTAATTAGAGCTGACCAAGAATTTTTCAACAAAACATGTTTGTCAGAAATTGTTGATTTACTGAACCAGAAATTGTTAACAGGAAAGAGTATCTTCACTTTTATATAAAAAAAGTTTCAAAATGATCAAGACATCCTGTTTTAACATTTTTGAAAAGGAATGTACTTTTTTTCCAATTCAAAGAGACTTTGTCTCCCAAATTAAGTTATAGTAAAAAAAAATGCAAAGCAATAACAAGAGATTGCAAGCTCAGCAAAACATTTTGATTGACACAATCTGCAATTTTTTTGAGGGGGATTTTCAGTTTGAGAACATTTTTGAGATTTTAAGTTTTTTGTCACAATGTGGGATGGGAAAAATTTTCAAAACCTTAAAAATTTTCATGGGATTGGAAACCTGTTTCCTGCCCAGCTCTACTTTTAAATATCAGCAGAATTCATGAGTTTTAGAATGAGGTGAGTATGATATATAGTCTATATGGGCCAAACATGGAAGATTTGTGGAGAGAACCAATGATGTGTTTAGAGGGATTTCAGAATGGGGATTTAAGTTCTTACTTGCTAAGACAAAGGGAATGATCTTCACACAAAGGAAGACTGGGAAAAATGGCACCTATATATACAGGAAAAAATGCAGGTAGTGCAAAATTTTACATTCTTAGGAGTTATGTATGAGAACAAACTACCTTTAGTCTTGATATTATCTATATGACACTTCCAAGTTAAATAAAGAATGAATCTGCTTAAAAGTATTGCTGGGAATAATTGGGGTGCAGATAAGAACACATTGAAGATGCTGTATAGGGCATTAATAAGACTAGTTGTAGATTAGGGATGACAAGCCTTTAATTCAGCTTCTAAATCAACACTAAAAAAATTAGATCCCATCCAAGCCCGAGCTCTGTGATTCACATATGGTGCAAGTATCAGAACTCAATTGTGTGCACTGTAGGCAGCAACTGGAGAAATGCCTAAACATTTCAGGATTAAATTGTTAGATTTAACCTTTTGGGCTAAAGTTAATGGAAATAGTGATGATAAGAACTTTAAATGAATATGTGAGGACTACTGGGAATTAAGTAGACAAGAGGTAATTGGATGCCACTAACTCCCATATGCCAACAGGGTCAAAAAGTGGGTAAAAGACTTAGGTCAAGAGGAAAATCTGGAAGAAATTAAAAACTTTAGTTATGGGAAATCAGACTATAGCTATACAGTTGTCTCTTCAGTCGTAGATTTGGAATTATATGATAAAGGGAAGAGCAGGACCATCAAATAGGATGACTAAGATTTATGAATTTGTATATGACAAATGGGGTCAGCATTGCCAAATCTATATGGATAGTTCTAGAAATGGCAACACAGGTAGAGTGGGAAAAGTCTTTTGTATCACTGAATTTGGAGTTAAGAGATCAATGACGCTATCCAATTTTATGGCCATTATGACAGCTGAATTGATGGGCATACAGTTGACACTGACCTGGATAAGAGATGTCTGCCATACTATCACTGCTACTATCTCTGACTTTCTATTGGGTATAATGGCAGTTAGAAAGGGAGCCTCTGAAAGCAGGAATCACTTAATAAATGAAATCTTAACTACAGAGATCGTTCAATTAGGCATACATATAGTAATTGTGTGGAATCTGGCATATGTCAGGATACCGGGCAATGAAATAGCAGAAAAAGCAGCAAATAATGCCTTAATGATTGAATATGTTGATATAAAGATTCCTCTGAGTAAACAGAAGTTCAAAATTTGGTTAAGAGAGAATTTAAGATGGAATGGCAAGAACTATGGACTAAAGAAAAGAAAAGGACAAAGGTTCTCTGAAATATGTCCTAAACTTGAGCATAATGGTATTTTTAATAGCTATGACAGAAGAAGTGAAGCAACTATATTTAAAGTGCTAACAGGTCACTGTGACCTGAATGGAAATTCATATTTCCTAAACAAGCACAGAGACAAGTTGTGCAACATATGCAAAGTCCAAGAAATAGTTGACCAAGTGCTGTGACACTGAAGGGAGAATTATACAGAAAGATTCTTTATGAAAAACTGAGATGTCTCAAGGTGAAAGAATATAGTCTAAAAGGATTGGTAAGAGTAACAAGAAAGTGGGGTAGTATTTTTTTTTTAAGGATACAAGACTGGGTGAGAGAATATAGATTTTTGTTTATGCAAAAACTCAAGTAAGTGGTGGTCATGGCCTCACATGCTGAGGCTGCTCTGCCGTAAAGTAACAGGAAAAGAAAAGAAAACAAGAAAGAGTGCTAGCGAAGCTGTTGGTTCCCAACGATGTCATTGGAGCTTTATGGAGCTGTTGCTGACTGATGAAGATGCAACTTTGTTCTCTGGGTCAGAGATCCTTTTCTATGACTCCTCCATTTGCTCTATGATTTCCTGCTATATTGTTTGCAAGCAGAGAGAAAAAAACAACCATAGGGTTATGGACAGAAGAGTTGGCAGCTATTTTTTTTAGGGCCAAAGCTTTTAATTAATGCATCAGAAATTCTTTTTACCATTACAATTTCTTCAGTATCAGATGGAGCATTCTTCTACTCTCTCTTCTTCTAGGTTCTGCATAGCATAATTGGTGTTGAATTACTTCTGCATCTTTCCCTGGAGCTGCTGAGCAGATTTTCCTGTTCCACTGTTGTTCCAAAAACATGTGTTGTCTGATAATTATTTCCTCTTTTTGATTGTTCCTTTACTCAAATAAAAAGTATGTTAAAAACAGGAGATATGAGCTGGAACTTGTGCTATGAAGCACTTTACTCTTTTTTCCATGTTAGATGAGGGAATTATATGAGAGCTCACACAGAGAGAATGAGGTAACCCAACAACCCACGACAAAAAGCTGGGAAGACTCTTAGCCCTGGTCTACACTACGGGAGAGGGATTGATCTAAGTTACCCAACTTCAGCTATGTGAATAATGTAGCTGAAGTCAACATACTTAGATCGACTTACCATGCCATCTTCACCACAGTGAGTTGACTGCTGCCGCTCCCCCGTTGACTCTGCCTGCGTCTCTCATGGCGCTGGAGTACAGGAGTCAATGGGAGAGCACTCGGGTTGATTTATCACATCGAGACTAGATGTAATAATAGATCCCTGCTGGATCGATCTCTGCCCACCGATCCAGCGGGTAGCGTAGACATACCCTTACATTCTTTTTGCCTGGCTCTGTGGTCCTAGACCTCCTCTTCTTCACATTCTCTGCCCTTGGTCCTGTGGCTTTTTTTGCTAGCAGATTATTAATTTAGGACCAGGAACTATATGTGGAACTTTTGTCCAGAAAAGTAAACAGCAACTTTTAAAAAGAATGGAACCACATGAAAACCTTGAAGGACCTTGAGAAAGGCATCTCCTTTCCCCACTGTGAGTTGCTGAAGGGAAAGGCATATCAGAGGGGTAGCCGTGTTAGTCTGTATCCACAAAAACAACAAGGAGTCCAGTGGCACCTTGAAGACTAACAGATTTATTTGGGCATAAGCTTTCATGGGTAAAAAAACCCACTTCATCAGATGTTTGGAGTGAAAATTACAGATACAGGCATAAATATATTGGCACATGAAGAGAAGGGAGTTATTTTACAAATGGAGATGGCCAGTGTTGAGAAGGCCAATTCAGTCAGGTTAGATGTGGTCCACTCCCAATTATTGATGAGGAGGTGTCAATACCAAGAGAGGGAAAATTGCTTTTGTAGTGAGCCAGCCACTCTCAGTCCCTACTCAAGCTCAAATTAATGGTGTTAAGTTTGCAAATGAATTGTAGCTCTACAGTTTCTCTTTGAAGTCTGCTTTTCAAGTTTTTTTGTTGAAGGATGGCTACTTTTAAATCTGTTATTGAATGTCCAAGAAGATTGAAGTATTCTCCTACTGGCTTTTGTATGTTACCATTCCTGATGTCTGATGTGTGTCCATTTATTCTTTTACACAGAGACTGCCTGGTCTGGGCAATATACATGGCAGAGGGGCAATGCTTGCACATGATGGCATATATCACATTAGTAGATGTGCAGGTGAATGAGCTCCTTATGGTGTAGCTGATGTAGTTGGGTCTTCTGATGGTGTTGCTAGAGTAGATATGGGGACAGAGTAGGCAACGGAGTTTGTTACAGGGTTTGGTTCCTGGGTTAGTGTTTCTGTGGTGTGGTGTATAGTTGCTGGTGAGTATTTGCTTCAGGACTGGCTTGCCTCCCAAGTTCTGTGAGAGTGAGGGATCATTTTCCAGGATACGTTGTAGAACACTGATGATGTGCTGGAGAGGTTTTAGCTGGGGGCTGTACATGATGGCCAGTGGAGTTCTGTTATTTTCCTTGTTGGGCCTGTCCTGTAGTAGGTGACTTCTGGGTACCCGTTCTCGCTCTGTCAATCTCTTTCCTCACTTACCCAGGTGGGTACTGTAGTTTTAATAATGCCTCATAAAGATCTTGCAGGTGTTTGTCTCTGTCTCAGGGATTGGAGCAAATGTGGTTGTATCTTAAGGCTTGGCTGTAGACAATGGATCGTGTGATGTGTCCTGGATGGAAGCTGGAGGCATGTAGGTAAGTATAGCAGTCAGCAGGTTTCCAGTATATGGTGGTGTTTATATGACTATCATTTATTTGCACTGTAATGTCCAGGAAGTGGATCTCTTGTGTGGACTGGTCCAGGCTGAGGTTGATGGTAGGGTGGAAATTGTTTGAAATCCAGGTGGAATTCAAGGGAAATGGAAGAGGAAATGGCTGTTCCTGGTTTTGCTTGCTGGTCTTTGAAAAGAGTAGGGCTGCAAAATGGCTTTTTAATCAAAAGTCTCCATAGAGCTCAGGGAAATCATTGAGGGAGCTGCTGCAGTTAGTTAATACAAGTTTTGAAGAGATATTCACTTATGTAAAAATATCAGTACATAGGACACCTGGTACAAGTAGTAGTCTGTGCTGTATGCTGTGCTAAAATAACCTTGCAGCCCCCCCTGCAATTCCCTTTTGAGTTAGAACCCCCAGTTTGAGAAATGCTGGTCTCCTCCATGAAATCTGAAATCTATATAATATAGGGTAAAAGCACACAGAAGACCAGTTTTTAGGGCGGGAGAGAAATTTCATAGTTCATGACACATTTTTCATGGCCGTGAATTTGGTAGGGCCCTACTGATATAGTATACTGATATAGCTGGACCAGCCATAAACTCCTACTGTAGTCATGGCCTGAGTTAGGAGGGTGCACTCCATCCTCCTTCTGGAAAGCTGGGAGTGGCAGTAGAATCAGCAAGTGGTCCAAAGTAGAATTTTAGTTCATATATTTTCAGTTAGGATTGTTACATATTGTTAAAGTTAATGTACCAGCTTTATCTCTACTTCAGTTCAATCAACATCATTGGTTGTATACAAGGGGCTAGTAATAAATAATTTGGTCCTATATTTTTCAAGCCACTTGAAATTCCAATATTGATGATTTTCCAGGCTCTCTGTGTGTGTGTGTGTGCGTGTGTGTGTATGTGTGTATACCTTCTTAAAAAAATGTGTTGGCTGTAAGGAGCAAAGACGATTATTTCCCACATGTATGTGACTTTTGTACATAGTAATGCATAGCTCTGAAGCTGCTAATGCACTTACAATTTGCTAAACAGTTTTCTTTAAAAAAATATTAAATGTAGCTAAATTGATGCATTTCACTCCTAAATCCCCTGAGTATGAACTGAAATTGAAGTGTCATATTTCATCAAGAGAAAAATGCCAAAATATCTGAAAACATGATTCCACCCACCATTTTGTTTTGTTTTGTTTCTTTCCCTCTTTCTTCTTTTAGTGAATTAAGAACTTGTGAAAGGTGTCAGGCTAAGAGTCCTAGAGAACAAAGTCCGCCATCCACAGGAAAAAAACCCACCACTCTGCTGTACATGGATCCAAGTGTGCACCACTCTACTGTGTATTATCACCCTGCCTGTGTGTGTCAATCCCAAAGCAAAGGGAGCACCTGTACAGGTACAGGACTAATAATGGAGGATAGATAGTGCTGTTCTAACGTCCCCAGCCTGGCTGAAGCAAAAGAAGTGGCCTAAGTTAATCAGCTGCAGCAGTAAAATAAAAATTAGAATGAAAATCAATGTAATCTATAATGTTTGACAGACATTCATACATATATTTTTTTATATAGATAGATATAATCTTTGATTAATATACATCTAAAGGCAAAACCAAGAACCTACAAATTGTCATATGGGATGAGACCAGTGATCTGTGTAATCCAGTTATCTGTTTCCAATAGTGGCCAGCACAAGATTCTTTCGAAGAACATAAAAGGATCCTTAAAATGGCCAATTATGGATTAACCCGTACACAAGGGAAGCTTCTTCCTATCGGCCAGACAAGTAATGGTTCATTTTCCTGTAGGGCTTATATCCCTAATGCAACTGTAGATGTTGTAATTATTCATATAAATATCAAATCCTTTTCTGAATTGTGCTAAGCGCTTGGCCCTAATGGTATTTAAGGGTAGTGAGTTCCACAGATTAATTATGCATTGTGAAAAGAAATGTTTCCTTTTATCAGTTTTAAATTTATGACTTTTCAATGTTATTAGATGTCATTTTATTCTTTTATTATTATCAAGGGTAAATATGAGTTGCTGAGTTATCGTTTCTATATAGTTATTTTACTGCCTCCATCATGTCCCGTGTTGTTGTAGCTGTGTTGGTCCCAGGATATTAGAGAGTTAATGTGGGTGAGATAATATCTTTTATTGGACTGACAGAAGTTGGTCTGATAAAAGAGATTACGTCACCAACCTTGTCTCTCTATCATGTCCCCTCTTGTTTATAACCTTACTAAATAGTTTTAACCTTTTCAATCTCACCTTATACGGAAAGCTTTCTGTGTCTCTAATCCTTTTCTGTTAACTGTCTCTAGGGCTCTTCTATTTCTGCTATTTCTTTTTTTGAGACAGGATGATCAGTATTCCAGGTAAGGGCACACCACTGATTTATAGAATGGTATTACAATACTCTCACTATTTTCTAATCCATTTTTTTATACATTCTAACTTTTTATTTGCTTTTTTGGCCATTGCAGATGAGCAGATCACTACAAGGGGCACTCCCCAGTGACCCCCAGCTCTTTTTGCTGCAGTTAGTTTGGAACCCATCAATGTATATGAATAGCTCAAATATTCCTTTCAATGTGGATTATCTTGCATTTACCAGCTCTGAATTTTGTCTGCCATTGTGCTGCTCAGTTGTCAAATCCCTCTGGAGTTTCTCACAGTTTTCTCTGGTTTTGAATATCCTATATAATTTTATCTCATCTGTATATGTTACCACCTTGAATTCCAGGTTATTAATGACTATATTGTTAAAAAGATCAGATGTAGTGTAGTACAGAACCTTGCAGCATTCCATGGTTAACTTTTTGGCATGTTGGACATGGATCACTTATTCCAACTTTTTATTTTCTGTCTCTTAGCCAGTTTCTAATCCATGACAGAAGTTTACCTGTCAATCTCTGACTATGATCGTTTCTTTAGTAGCCCCTAGCAAGGGCCTTTATCATAGTTTTCTTAAAAGTCTAAGTAAATTATATCTACTGGTTCTTCTTGATCTACAATTTTGTTGGCATTCTCAAAGAAATCTAACTGATTAGAAACCCATAGTTTTTCTTTTGAGAAGTCAGGCTGGTTTGTTTCTTTCAGGCCACTTTCATCTAGGTCAGGGGTAAGCACCCTGGCGGGCCGGGCCAGTTTGTTTACCTGGCACATCGGCAGGTTCAGCCGACCGCAGCTCCCACTGGGTGTGGTTCGCTCTCCCAGGGCAACAGGGGTAGAGGGAAGCCATGGCCAGCACATCCCTCGGCCTGCACCACTTTCCGCAGCCCCTATTGGCCTGGGACGGTGAACTATGGCCAGTGGGAGCTGCAGTCGGCCAAACCTGCCAACTTGGCAGATAAACAAAATGGCCCAGCCCACCAGGGTGCTTACCCTGGTGAGCTGTGTGCCAGAGGTTGCCGACTTCTGATCTAGATGTTACAGAATGCTGTATTTCAATTATTGTTTCAAATAGTTTTCTTGGTGCTGAAGTGAGGTTCACTGGACTGTAATTATCAGGATCAGCCCCAAACTGTTTAAATATAGACACAACATTTCCTACCCTCCAGTCCTGGGGTGGTTCTAATGAGAGATTGTATATTGTTGTTAACAGCTCAGAGGCTTTATTTTTAAATTCCTAATAACTCTTAAGTGAATAACATCTGATCCTAGTGACATGTTGCTATTTAATTAAGCAGTTTGTTCTAGCACTTCCTCATTTGACACTACAATCTTCAGTAATGCCTCATTATTACATGGAAAACTCTAAGGTAGGAATCACCTCAGCTTTCTTTGTGCAAATAAATCATTGGATTTCTCCACAGTATCCTTATCTCCTGATCTGTTGTTACTCAGTGTCACCCAGCAGACCTAACAATCTCTCTCACGCTTCCTGCAGCTCATATTAGCTCTTTAAGTAAGAGAAAAATATCGTCAGATCTGACTGCAGAGGCCATCAGCAATAATGCTGCTTTCAGTATCTCTAGACATCCCAGTAGCTAAAAAATATGCCTGAAAATTGACTGTGTGCATATTTATCAGCAGATACTTAACTATAGGCAACTGTCTGTCACTATACTGGATTAGGGTGGGGATAAAAGAACTAGCACCACTCCCTTTTAAGAATAGATCCTAAAAGGTACTAGAGACTATGTGTATAGGGTAAAGATTTCAAATGTGTCTAATGGTCACATGTTATAGATTCCAAGGTTAGAAGGGACTATTGTGCTCATGAATCGGACCTCGTGCATCAGACAGGCCATACCACTTCCCCAAAATAATTCCTCGAATGTATCTTTAAAAAAACCCAAACAAACAAACAAAAAAACAATATTGACTTTAAAATTGCCAGTGACTGAGAAAGCACCATGACGTTTGGCAAGTTGATCCAATAGGTTCATGACTCTCACTGTTAAAAACATGGTTTTTAATTAATCACATTTAATTTCCAGTATGAGTTTGTCAACCTCCATCCATTGGATCTTGTTTAAAAGTATTTAGGTGCATCAAGATGTGGATAAATACCCTCTGAGATTTTCAAAAATACCTGAGCAAGTTAGCTGCCTAACTGCTCTGAATACCTTTGAAAATCTGGCTCTAAGTCACTTTTGAAAGTGGGACTTAGGCTCCAGAGTCACTTCAGCTCTTGAAAATTTGACTCCTGGTGAGTCAAAGGATTTCTTTCTTCAAAGGGTATGTTTGTGCTGAAAAAAAAAAAAAGGTGCACACTCAACTTAGTTCAGCTAACCCACATTAGCTAACTCTGGTTAAAAGAGCAACCCATGAAATGAGGCCTCTGAGGAGTTAAAAAGGGAATGACTACTCAGATCCTAGGATCGTAATGTTATAGTGTATGGGACCTGCTCACCTCCCTCTGTTCCCTTAAGATTTGACATTAAACAGAACATATACATATATTTCTCTCAAAATATTACTTATTTCATTGAAACCTTTTCAAAATAGGTAATTAAACTGGCCTTTACTTAGATTTATAACACTAGTAGGTGCATTTACGAAGGGCATGTCTACCCTACAAAATTAAGTCAACTTAAGTTAGGTCAACCTACAGCCACCACGTTAATTAAATTAGCTCTTTGTGTGCACACTATGTTCCTTCTGTTGACAGTTTGCATCCTCACCAGGAGCACTTGCAATGACTTAAGTGGAGTATTATGGGTCACTGACAGCCAGAACCCAGCTATTCTGGGGCTGACAGCTGGTGCCTCGCCACCTTGGGCTTACAGCTCGGGCTATTAGCCCCCAGGTGGCAGGGTTCCCTCTGTCAGCCCCGGGGTGGCAGGGCTAGGCTGTCAAAGGCAGCAACAGGAAATATAAGCAATGCAATAGCTACATGGACACAGCATTGACCTAACTGCATTGACCTAACCAATTAGGTCGGCATAGCAGGTGAGTTAAATCAGTGGTTAGAACATTGTAGTGTAGACACTTACATAGTTAGCTTGACATAAGCTGCCTTACGTCGACCTAACTCTGTACTGTAGACCAGGCCTAAGTTAGGCACTCATTTACTCTGATTATACAACAAATACAGGGTATAGTAGATTATAGCCAGCAAAATGTGCCCATTTATAGTCATAAGAACATAAAATGGCCATACTGGATCAGACCAATGGTTCATCTTCCAACAGTGGCTGGTGCAAGGTGCTTCAGAGAGAATGACTAGAACATGGCAATATACTGAGTGATCCATCCCTTGTCATCCAGTGTCAGATTCTGGCAGTGAGAGATCTGGGGACAGCGAGCACATGGGGTTGCATTCCTGACCATGTTGGTTAATAGCCATTGATAGACCAATCCTCCATGAACAATTTCTGTTTTGAACCTAGCTATATTTTTGGCCTTTACAACATCCCCTGGCAATGAGTTCCACATGTTGATGCCATGTTGTATAAAGAAGTACTTCTTTATGTTTGTTTTAAATCTGCTGCCCTATTAATTTCATTGGGTAACCTCTGATTGTGTTATGTGAAGGGATAAATAGCACTTCCTTATTCACTTTCTTCATACCATTCTTGATTTTATAGCCCATTATTATATCCCCCCTTAGTCATCTCTTTTCGAAGCTGAAATGTCTCAGTCTTTTTAATCCTCCTTTCCAAAAAGATTTCCAGTTCCTAATAAACCTAAATCTCCCTTCTGAACACCATTGTTTCATTTATCTGTTGAAACACTGCAGTTCTGCCTGTATAACTGGCCCTGCATGTGGAACTGGAAGCTTTTCAGGGAATGCTACCATGCAGGTCCTGGACTTTAATTCTTACCTCACAAGCTAAATTTGGCCTTTAGGACCTTTCTCCTACCTTTCCTATGTCACTATGTTACATGCATCACAAACATTGGCTCCACTCCAGCATTGCACATAAGTCTGTTCAGCTGTTTTGAGAGGTCTGCAACCTTTTCACCCACCAGGCAATTTACCATACAGTTCTCCAGGTCATCACAAACGCTATTATCTATATTTCTAATAAGTACATTCCCCATTACTGTTACCTGTCTCTTCCTAATAACAAAGAGGTATCCTCAGTGTGAGGGAATGCAGTGACATCTGGAAAGCAACTATGGGACCATTTCCCTTCACTCCAGCTCAGTGTTCTCTTTGCCCAAGGCTTTCAGCAACACAACATAGAGGTTGTCACACTATACTGTGTCCCAGAAAATCTCATCTATTTACCTCTCTGTCTTCCTTAGCTCCTCCAGCTCAGCCACTCTTGTCTCAAGAGTCTGTGTTCTGTCTCTGAGGGCCATGAGCTGCTTGCACTGAATGCACACATATGTTACCTGCTCACAAGGCAGGTAATTATACATGCTGCATTCAATGCAATAAACTGGATAGCCCCCACTCTGCTGCTGGACTTCTGCCTGCATTATTATTTACTCTTGCAGGGGGTTTATTTGTTCTCTCTCTCTCTGTGGTGTGGGGGTGAATGCAAGTGCCCTAAATTTAGAGAATGTTTATTAGGCATACTTGGCTCTCCCACTCCCTCTATAAATCCCCTTCCAAAAATCCTGTTTGCTACTCATCTGGTCATTACAAACTGGCCTTTTATACCCCTGTTCTCCCTGAGTTAGCCTCGCCCATTTGTCAAGAGATCCTAAAGGGATTAGGGATCAAAGCACAGCAAGCTAGAACCTCCTTAAGAAGCTCTCAGTCTTGCCTAGCAGGCCACTAGACTCAGCAAATAGACCCTCCAAAATAACCCACACTATAAACTTCAAGCAAACAAACACATGGCAAGCAAGCACACAACAAGAAACAAACTAATCGACAAACCCCAAGGTTCATGTAGTTGTTCCTTCTTCTCCCGGGGAACGCTCTCTCAAAACTCTCCTGTTTCCTGCTCCTGTTTGCTAGCTCAACCTGCTTATCGACAATACTGCTAGCCAGAAAGTATTACAGAGTAATTATTGAATTAAGCTTCTTCACTATCTTTCATTTTTTGGTATTTAGTGTAATAAATGACCCAGCTGATACTCTTTTAATATTACATTCACTTCTGGCTACTTAATATAGTGGGAAAAGTGATTAGCTTTAATTAGCCTTCATTAAATTCATTCTACAGCCTCAATATCCAGTCATTATAAATCCTTTTCTGCAATTATGTTTAAATCACAGTTACATTTGAATGGAAATGATAGAATTTTATTTTGTAAAAAGAATATTTCATTAACCCAATAAGCTGGAATGTGTGGGTTGCTATTTTGGCACAGTGCACCACCACACAAAAGTTAAATAAAGAATTATTTCTAAATATATATTTATGATAGCACCTACCATGTATTAGGCATTTCTCAAACAATGAAAGGATGGTTCTGCTCTGAAGAGGCCCCAGTTTAAGGACAGACAGACAAGTAGACGGGTTGGAATGACAAAAGGCAATTTATATTCAAATTAAATCAATTCACTATAATCAACATGGCAATAGTAGTTCTGTAAGAGAGGCTTCAAGGGGATCCACCTCTGTGGTACCATTGCTACCTGCTCCATACCCTGCAGAGGAGCATCTGTGACTCCAGCAATCCATGCATGGTAGGGGAAAGGAGACATGCATCGTCCATCATCCCCAACACTCAGCAGGAAATCTTTTGTAATGTTGAGACCTCTCTGTGGTGAGGAGTACTACCTCTGATGTGAGGCAAATGGAGATGTGGGAAGTCCTGTCAACAAGGGTCCAATGAAGCAGGAAGTCTCGGCCACTAACGTGATTTCCACATAGATGGACCAATGTATGTCTCTGGCAGTCTTCCTGAGTACTGCAAGCTCTTTTGAATATCCATCTCAATTGTTGGAGGACCACAGGAGGTGTAGGCCCCATATTCCCCCTCCCCCAATTTCCCATCCCTTCACTCCTCCAGGATAACTGTAGTAGATCTCCTCAAGGGTGATCTTTCAAGGGTTCTGCCACAGCAGCGGGAAATTCTCTTTGCTACTTTAGATGGAATTACTAAGCACAATTTGGCCAGCATTTTTATTTATTTGCCAAATTCTATAAAGCCATGGCTTGGAAATTGCTTCTAAAATAAAGCAAGGTATAGAGGTATAAAGTCCTGGTGTAATCATTGTCACAACAATTGCTATTCATTACTCTAAAATGAATGTAGTTCTGCTGTTAGGCAACATCCTGGTCAATGGATTGGTGGGTTTGCACTAGCAGCCACAAATTCAGCAAACATGTATTACTATGTATTACTGGGAAGGGGTACAGAGGTAGCCATCCTCCTGCTGCAAGCATTGCTATAAAAAATCTGTTTGCCTCTCTCCAAAAGGCAGGAAGGACGGACACATCTGTAAACTTCACCCTGGAATGACTTTCTGGGACAAGGAAGTTGCCCTACCTTTCATAGGCTGTTCACTGGTATGCCGAAAAGCACCCACACACTGCACATAACAACTTTGTTACACTTTTTTACAAGAGAAGACTTAAGGAATGATTTTTTTCTCCTTTGTTCCGTTTCCCCCACCACCCCATCAGTGGAGGGGTGTTAACAGGCCACTTCAGCTTGAATGATTCCTTGAAATATATGTTAACTACCTATGCTAAACAAACTGCTCCACCTTGTTTTTTGCTATGACACTTGGATTACATTTCCCAGACCTGAAAAAGAGCTCTGTGTAAACTCAAAAACTTGTCTCTCTCACCAACAGAAGTTGGTCCAATAAAAGATATTACCACACCCCCTTGTCACCCAGGAAGGAAACATTTTTATCCACCACTAAAAATTTAAATAACTTATTTTAAGTAATTATAAATAATAGATTTCTTTGAGTGAGGCCAACGGCATCCCACTAACATCTGTCACTATGCCATAACCAAGATCTGTCAAAAATACATTTTTCTTTGGTTCTTTCTATCTTTTTGTTGAGCTTATACATTTCACCTACTAAAAGTGTTGAATTAATAGACAAAAGCATAACCTACCTGCTTTCCATAATTGGTACAACTTAGCCAAACCATAGTACCTTTTCAATCTGACACTATCAAACAAAAGATATGCATTGACGTCACTTGTTACTGCAGAGCATGGGAGGCTGAATGACAGGAGGGAGAGAAACAGATATGACAATTGCACCATCATAAAAATATTGCAGCAGGAGAGAAAGGAAGGCAAGTATGCAGACTTAACCTGGCACCACTAAAATGACTCATTCAATCCTACCCCACAGTTTTGAGCAGATGAAAAGTTTTAGCTTAAGTCATCCTGTGAAGTTTAATTTGTAATATGTGACACTTTGTTACTACTGCAAGACAGAGAGTTAGGCAGGGAAAAGTGGGGCTCAGGAGAAAAAATAATCACACCGCAGAATTCATTTGTCATCACTTACTATTACAATGTACTAGTCTAGCATTGTAAGGCAGTTTGCTTTGATTTATTTACCTGGCAACTATTAACTCATAAGAATGCTGACATTTGTGATTTATTCTGATCACAGGAAGTTACTCCATATCTTCAGGCAGTGAGATGACTCTGTTATCAATAACTATAATCATCAGGAGCATTTGCAGATGAGCAGCTCAAATAACAGAAAATTGTCTTGGTGAGTTTTGGCCAAATCACTCTTTTTTCTCCAGCAAAATATAGAATATAAGCCATATTTAGTTTAAAGAGAGAGGTGTATTTTATAAATTATGTGTTCAGATGCCCAGTTCATCTGTCAGGTAGTTCAGAGGAGACAAAATGTTTTGCTTGCCCTGAAAGGTAGATTGGTATTGAGAACAGCTGCTTGTTTATCTGCAGCCTTATAACTGTAAAGACCAAAACCCAGACTGACCCATCCAGGGAGTAACAACAACTGTCAGCAAGAGAGACAGGAAACATCTGTCGGGATACACTCAAGGGGGGTGGTTTGGAGACAGCTGAAACTTCCCATGAATGGGGCCTCCCAGATCCTGCGGATCCATGGGAAATGGATCATGTATACATGGATGGTTTCTGTCCATACTCTTCTCCACTAACCCTCTGTCTTCTATCATAACATGGCTCTCATTATCACTGTATCTCTCCATCTGCTCAACAGCAGCCACTAAGGAGGCTCAGAGGGAATGAATATTCCCTCAGACACTCTAACCTTCTCCTTGAATATCCACTGGGCAATCTGTGATGTTAGCACTGGACTGCGACATGCAGAGCATGAGACTGACTATACTCTTCCAAGTTACCTCCAAAACCATGGGGAGACCCTTCTGCATAGAAATTCACTGGAGTGGCATTCACCAAGTTCTGCTGATTCTGTTGATACAGCACTTTCCACTTGGTTGGTGAGATGAGCCCATTGCAGATAGATATTGAAGAGACACCAGAACTCCAAGAAATATCTGCTTGACAAGTGAAAACAGATTTAAAAAATAGTGCATTATATGTACAGTTTAGCAGGTAGAAGAGCTGAGTGGCTTGTCCTGTGATGTCTGTAGCAGCAATCTGCCTCTCTAAACTTCTGTGGATACCACTCTGAAGGAGCTCCATAGAGAAACATTGCAAGAATTTAGGGAGTGAGATATGGAGTGGAGCAGGGAATATGTTTATGTTGCACACTGCTAAGCTGCTGGATATCCCCCAGTGAATATTAAAGTGTGAGTTACAACTGATTAAAGTTCTTCTGAGTCTCTTCCATGGTTGCCAGTGAGCAACTGCAGGGGTACCTAGCCAACATCAGCCTGGCTGCAGCAGTAACTTTACTGCTGAGAGGAACATAGAAACAGTGGAAAACTGAGAAGGCAAGATCCTATTTCATAGACATGAGATAAGGAGATCTTACCCCTGCAAATTCCATGGCACCAAACCCCTTCTTCTTTGACAACCTGACTGCCAGGATATATGTCATGGAATAGACAGGCATTTATTTCATCAACTACCCACATATATTCAAAACATTTAGAAAGAAACAAGAATGTAAGAGAGTATTTATTAGGAGCCTAATCTCATACCTTAGTTTTCTGAGAACTATTTTACTAGACTTTCCACAAGGAGTGCATATGTGTA
The DNA here is from genome assembly GCF_007399415.2 of Gopherus evgoodei. Classification (NCBI taxonomy): domain Eukaryota; kingdom Metazoa; phylum Chordata; order Testudines; family Testudinidae; genus Gopherus; species Gopherus evgoodei. The sequence continues at coordinate 72,150,435 of NC_044327.1, read as the reverse complement.
TTATTTGCTTTATAACACTTTTCCCTTAGGCTGACAAGTTGCTTTAGGAATCTATGAGAAAGATGAGAGGCTCTTAAGTACTAGCGTTGTTAACAGATCCACTGAAAAGGACTAGAAGCTATGACAAAAAGGACTGGAAGCTATGACAGATGTTTTTCCATTATTACCAATAGCAACATGCTAATGTTACACCCTGATCGACTATGTGTTTTAAACATTAAATTGTATGATGACTTCTGCCATCCTAATAGAATTTAGCCTACCATATTGCCTATCTTGATAGCATGTGTTGATTCAGCTGCTGATATTTATTTATTTCATAGAGTTCTAAAATGCATCTATCCAACCATTAGAGAATAAAACTAAGAATACACGATATGTCAGCTATAAGATCTGGCTGAGGCAAAAGTGTCTAATATAAGCTACAATTATTATTACTGTTTTACTGGAGGCCTTAAGCAAAAGATCTATGAGGCTAGTGTATCAATCTATTAAGAATTCACAGCAGAACGTACAAGCAATGGGCAAATACAGATATGTAGAAACAAGTCTCCACAATTACCACCTTTTCCTATATTTTCTGAAATTGCTACACTTCCAAAACCATTATTTCAAAATGCTTTTTGGCACTCAAATAGATACATTGGGAACGAAACAGTACAAAAAACATCCCTCAGGGCACTTTTCAATGCAAAGTTAATTTAAAGGAGTGTCACACAAATGTTACAAATTCAATTTTTAAATCAGACTTTAAGTGTTAATAATGCGCATGATTCACTGGTCCACTCTGGCTGCTTTTGGTTCTCCGGTGATGCAAAGTGGCTATAAATGCAGGTTATGCAGCCAATTAGCCTGGGGTTATGGTTGCAGCATTGGAGCAGCACAAAACAGGCAGAACACCCCCACTGAATCTGAACTTTTGATTATAAGTGGTTTCTATAGCATGAAGCATAAATACCACATCTTCTAAGAATACTACTATTTTGCTATTCCACTCCTCATCAAGAAATGTACCTTTACTAAGGGAAAACCGGGACATAGAGAAGTGAAACAACTTGCCTCAGGTCAAGCTGCAGGTCAGATGCATGACAAGGTACAGAACCCAGATCTCTTGACTGCTAGTCTGGTGACTTAGCAGTTGGATCACACTGACTCATACAGCAACTGTGCCAAATTCTGCTCCATTTACACCCTTACTTTCCTACTTCTAGCTCTGACATTTTCAGCAGATTCAAACATGAGTGAATGATTTCTGGCACAAAAGCAAGAGGTCAGAAATATAGGCTGGCCTGTTACAAACAAAGAATACTGTCTTACAAAGGTACCGTGAATCTTTACTGGCAGCTAAAGAAGAGATTTAAAAACAGGAATTAGTATTAAACACCTCTGTAATCTCATATCTTTGCGCAGAACTTTGTAGTGATTAACCAAAGAGATGCAGTCACTGTCTTGAGGAGTCAGACAAACAGGAACATGGAGATAGACAAAGGAAGGTGTTACAGAAAGGAAGGGGAGGGTATGGTAATAGGAGCTATTTTACTCCTGGGAAGGACTAAAATAGCTTTATGGTTTTATGAATGTGCTGCCAGGGAGCCAAGAGGGGACTGGAAACCTTTCTGGTGCAGAGGCACTGGGCTTTTTCAGACATGACCCTGGCCTCCAATTGATCCTTAGGGAGCCACAAGATTGAGGGTGGTCCCTGTAGTGGTAGCATATGTGTGTGTGTAGAGAACACTGTACTCCCAAATGATGTGTGTGAGTAGCTCCATGAGGAGAAGCTTGCAGACATGTCTTAATCCAAAACTCGTTCTGAGGGGCTCTGGAAAGAGTTGATCTGAGTTTAGGTATAGTTGTTGCTGGAACACCTCACAACATTTTCTGGCTTCTAATATTATTCAGAAGTCACATCATTATGCTGTTACCCTATACTGAAAGAACACAGAATTTGTCACAGTTGGGATGCTTGGGATTCAAGATCCTCATTCTGCATAGTCCCTCAATGCATACTGAAATAAAATGTGACTTGAAAGTGGTCTGCACTGTTCAATCAGAGGCCTTCAGTCAACACAGAATTTGTCACAAATTCTGGTGAACTCATCAACTGTATTAAAAGTGCTACTCCCCATATCACTCTGTTGCATAAAGAACTGTGATAGCACAACGGCAGAACAATCAATACTGTTCATTGTGTGATATGAGAATTTTTCCTATACACATTCTATTTTCTTTGGGTAAGTCGACATCACCCTCTGGATTGGCGGGTAGTGATCGGTTTATCAGGGATTCATAGACTCTAGGACTGGAAGGGACCTCGAGAGGTCATCGAGTCCAGTCCCCTGCCCTCATGGCAGGACCAAATACTGTCTAGACCATCCCTAATAGATATTTATCTAACCTACTCTTAAATATCTCCAGAGATGGAGATTCCACAACTTCCCTAGGCAATCTATTCCAGTGTTTAACTACCCTGACAGTTAGGAACTTTTTCCTAATATCCAACCTAAATCTCCCTTGCTGCAGTTTAAGCTCATTGCTTCTTGTTCTATCATTAGAGGCTAAAGTGAACAAGTTTTCTCCCTCCTCCTGATGACTCCCTTTTAGATACCTGAAAACTGCTATCATGTCCCCTCTCAGTCTTCTCTTTTCCAAACTAAACAAATCCAATACCTTCAGCCTTCCTTCGTAGGTCATGTTCTCAAGACCTTTAATCATTCTTGTTGCTCTTCTCTGGACCCTCTCCAATTTCTCCACATCTTTCTTGAAATGCGGTGCCCAAAACTGGACACAATACTCCAGTTGAGGCCTAACCAGCGCAGAGTAAAGCAGAAGAATGACTTCTCGTGTCTTGTTTACAACACACCTCTTAATGCATCCCAGAATCACGTTTGCTTTTTTTGCAACAGTATCACACTGTTGACTCATATTAAGCTTGTGGTCCACTATGACCCCTAGATCTCTTTCTGCCATACTCCTTCGTAGACAGTCTCTTCCCATTCTGTATGTGTGAAACTGATTGTTCCTTCCTAGGTGGAGCACTTTGCATTTATCTTTATTGAACTTCATCCTGTTTACCTCAGACCATTTCTCCAATTTGTCCAGATCATTTTGAATTATGACCCTGTCCTCCAAAGCAGTTGCAATCCCTCCCAGTTTGGTATCGTCTGCAAACTTAATAAGCGTACTTTCTATGCCAACATCTAAATCGTTGATGAAGATATTGAACAGAGCCGGTCCCAAAACAGACCCCTGCGGAACCCCACTTGTTATACCTTTCCAGCAAGATTGGGAGCCATTAATAACTACTCTCTGAGTACAGTTATCCAGCCAGTTATGCACCCACCTTATAGTAGCCCCATCTAAATTGTACTTTCCTAGTTTATCTATAAGAATATCATGCGACACCGTATCAAATGTCTTACTAAAGTCTAGGTATATCACATCCACCGCTTCTCCCTTATCCACAAGGCTCGTTATCCTATCAAAGAATGCTATCAGATTAGTTTGACACGATTTGTTCTTTACAAATCCATGCTGGCTATTCCCTATCACCTTACCACCTTCGAAGTGTTTGCAGATGATTTCTTTAATTATCTGCTCCATTATCTTCCCTGGCACAGAAATTAAACTAACTGCTCTGTAGTTTTCTGGATTGTTTTTATTTCCCTTTCTATAGATGGGCACTATATTTGCCCCCTTCCAGTCTTCTGGAATCTCCCCCGTCTCCCATGATTTCCCAAAGATAATAGCTAGAGGTTCAGATACCTCCTCTATTAACTCCTTGAGTATTCTAGGATGCATTTCATCAGGCCCTGGTGACTTGCAGGCATCTAACTTTTCTAAGTGATTTTTTACTTGCTCTTTTTTTATTTTATCTTCTAAACCTACCCTCTTCCCATAAGCATTCACTATATTAGACATTCCTTCAGACTTCTCAGTGAAGACCGAAACAAAGTCATTAAGCATCTCTGCCATTTCCAAGTCTCCCGTTACTGTTTCCCCCTCCTCACTGAGCAGTGGGCCTACGCTGTCCTTGGTCTTCCTCTTGTTTCTAATGTATTGATAAAAAGTCTTCTTGTTTTCCTTTATTCCCATAGCTAGTTTGAGCTCATTTTGTGCCTTTGCCTTTCTAATCTTGCCTCTGCATTCCTGTGTTATTTGCCTATATTCATCCTTTGTAATCTGACCTAGTTTCCATTTTTTATATGACGCCTTTTTATTTTGTAGGTCACGCAAGATCTCGTGGTTAAGCCAAGGTGGTCTTTTGCCACATTTTCTATCTTTCCTAACCATCGGAATAGCTTGCTTTTGGGCCCTTAATAGCATCCCTTTGAAAAACTGCCAACTCTCCTCAGTTGTTTTTCCCCTCAGTCTTGATTCCCATGGGACCTTACCTATCAGCTCTCTGAACTTACCAAAATTCGCCTTCCTGAAATCCATTGTCTCTATTTTGCTGTACTCCCTTCTACCCTTCCTTAGAATTGCAAACTCTATAATTTCATGATCACTTTCACCCAAGCTTCCTTCTACTTTCAAATTCTCAACGAGTTCCTCCCTATTTGTTAAAATCAAGTCTAGAACAGCTTCCCCCCTAGTAGCTTTTTCAACTTTCTGAAATAAAAAGTTGTCTGCAATGCAGTCCAGGAAGTTATTGGATAGTCTGTGCCCCGCGGTGTTATTTTCCCAACATATATCTGGATAGTTGAAGTCCCCCATCACCACCAAATCTTGGGCTTTGGATGATTTTGTTAGTTGTTTGAAAAAAGCCTCATCCACCTCTTCCACCTGATTAGGTGGCCTGTAGTAGACTCCCAGCATGACATCACCCGTGTTTTTTACCCCTTTTAGCTTAACCCAGAGACTCTCAACACTTCCATCTCCTATGTCCATCTCCACCTCAGTCCAAGTGTGTACATTTTTAATATATAAGGCAACACCTCCTCCCTTTTTCCCCTGTCTATCCTTCCTGAGCAAACTATACCCATCCACACCAACATTCCAGTCGTGTGTATTATCCCACCAAGTTTCAGTAATGCCAACAATGTCATAGTTGTATTTATTTATTAGCACTTCCAGTTCTTCCTGCTTATTACCCATACTTCTTGCATTTGTATATAGGCATCTAAGATACTGGTTTGATCTTGCCCCCCAGCTTTGCCCTGACCCTCCTTTCTCTCTGCCATTATATCCCGTGCTCCCTCCTGTTTCCAACCCATCCCCCAGGTCTTGTTCCCCACTTACCTGTGGGGTTTGCTCACCTGTCCCCGTTGAACCTAGTTTAAAGCCCTCCTTACTAGGTTAGCCAGTCTGTGCGCAAATAAGGCCTTTCCCCTCCTCGAAAGGTGAACGCCATCTCTGCCTAGCAGTCCTTCCTCGAATAGCATCCCGTGGTCGAGGAAGGCAAAGTCCTCCTGGCGACACTATCTTCGCAGCCAGGCATTCACCTCCACAATGCATCTGTCTCTGCCCGGGCCCCTACCTTCGACAGGAAGAATCGAAGAGAATACCACCTGTGCTCCAAACTCCTTAACCCGTACTCCCAGAGCCCTGTAGTCACTCTTGATCTGCTCAATGTCACACCTCACAGTATCATTTGTGCCCACATGGATGAGTAGCATGGGGTAGTAGTCAGAAGGCCGGATAATCCTCGACAATGCCTCTGTAACATCTCGGATATGGGCCCCTGGCAGGCAGCATACCTCCCGGGATGAATGGTCAGGGCAACAGATGGGTGTGTCTGTCCCCCTCAGCAGAGAGTCTCCAACCACAACTACCCTACGTTTCTTATTATCAGTGGTGGCAGCAGACCTCCCAGCCTTAGGGATACAAGGCTTCGCCTCCTTAACTGTTGGGGGTGATTCCTTCTCTCCTGTATCAAGAGGAGCATAACGGTTATCTATTACCACAGCAGGAGGGCTCGCAGCAGGGGTGGAGCACTGCCTGCTGCCAGAAGTAACCAGCTGCCAGTGTCCACCCTGAACCATCTCCTCCTCCACTGGTGTGTCAGTAGTCCTGTGAACTGGGACAGCTATGTCAGCTGTCTCCACATGGATACTGTCCAGGAATTGCTCATGGATATGGATGTTCCTCAGCCTAGCCACCTCCTCCTGTAGCTCTCCCACCTGCTGCCTGAGAGATTCCACCAGTAGGTACCTTTCACATTGGATGCCACCCCCAGCCTGGATATCAGTAAGCGGAAATTGCAAGTTACAGTCTTTGCAAGCCCACACCAGAATCTGGGTAAAAGCATCCATGCTTTAGTGCTCTGTCTGGCTACAGGCGCAGGTGGAGGAGACAGAAGCAGTGCTGCCACAGGTGTTGCGGGTCCTCCTCACCATCATAAGCCTCCCTCTGTCAAACTCTCTCAAATTCCCGTCTGCAGCTCCCTGTCCGCTCTGCTTTAAACGGAAAGGTTTTGGATGTGGCTTGGTTTATAGGTTCAGGGGACCAATGGGTCACAGATGAGACCGACAAGGGACCCCCACTCCCTTCCTACTCCCCTTCCAAACTCCCTTGCGAACTCCCTGTTAGCAGCTCCTGTTCGCTAAGCTCCCTGGTCACTTGTGCGCAGCTTTATAAAGCCCTGGCCTGAGTGAATGCCCCGCCCACTGGTTAAGGCTCAGCCAATTACCAGAGGCTTCTAGCTTTCAAACCTTCCTTGGTAGCTCCGCCTCCAACTGCCAGCTACAGCACACGGTCCTTCATCTAGACGCGATATATCGGTCCCCGAACACGGTCCCGTCGACTCCGGAACTCCACCAGGGCAAGCGGTGGTAGTGGAGTCAACAGGGGGACCCCGTAGTTAAAGTTGCGTATCTTACATCGACCCCGCCCCCTAGTGTAGACCAGGCCCTTAAGGATTTATTGCTGAAAATCATAGCTCTGAGCTAGAGTTAGAATAATAATTATCCAACAGAATTTGGCCTCCCTCTTTCAACAAACTGACCAAGACTAATGAAACCTAATGTTCAGTGAAAATTGTTCTGTCCCCATGTCAGATGTCATTAGCTGCTTCAATTGGTATTTGGTCTTATTTTGTATTTGAGAGATATGGCACCAATGGCCAACTTATTGTCGCTCAACTTGGTATGTATCAGTATGTGGCATGTACTGATTTCATAGCATAGAAAAATAAAATGAAGAGGTCCGTATCTCTTTTCAGCAATACAGCATAATAAATATAAAATAAAATGAGAAAAATAAATCCAGTGACTGGTGAAAACTATAAAACCTATATTTATGGTGAAATAGAGCATATAGAAGTACTAGAATGAATAACTCTATTCCCTGCCCCATCTTAGGGACTGCTTGACTTTTTGTAGGACATTTTCAGACCTTTTTGTGCAACTTCTGTGGGAAAATATTTCCATGATGGGATTTGCTAGCAAAGACTCTATACAGTCATGATATGCAACTCTTTCAATGAAGGGAAAAGGCGGGAGGTCTACTACAATCATTTCTGCTGTTCAATAATTTAGAAACTATTGTCTTTAGATGACTTGAAAGAAATTTGTTTTTCTTTCTCTATTGCTTCCCACAGAGAGAGTTCTTCTATAGTACATGATGTTAATGTTGTGGCCCATAATGTTAAGAAATCAGTATTGCAAAAAGCAGAACTGATGAGTTCAGCAGAAATTTTTTTTTAACTGTGTGAATATAGTGCTCATGAAAGGGGACAGTTGCACAGTCCTAGAAACTGAGGTCTTTTATTTATCCATAGAATAGGTGTTACGTGGGGTTCTTTCAACCCAAAGCTCTTGGTAACTTTACTCTGTGCGAGGAAGTGTCAGGAAATAAATCAGGGGAGACACGGCCATCTGACCGATAGATGGCTGGCACAACAGAACAACACGAGAGTGCTTTCACTTAAAGCTAAACTTTACTAGTCTCAAGCACTTACACACGTTCGCAACGAGATTAGTAAAACACCCCCAAACCTTGATAGTTACCAAAGTTGAGTGTGGCTTTCAAGTGATACAATGGCAGCCCGTCTGCCACTGGAGAACACAAGATGCAACCAGAGGGAGAGGCCAGTCCCCAAACGAGTTCCAGCTGTCTCAAGCTTTTCCCCCTTATTTATACATTAGTAATTAAAGAAACCTTGTTAAGTAAGCAGTTTCAATCAAGACGTTCCTTCTGATTATTGACTAACCAGGTGTGGGTTTTTCCAGAACTTGCAGCCTTGAGACCTCAATAGACATTCCTGGAGCATATCCTTCTCTTTGAAAATGCATGTATCAGCAATTTTAACACAATTCTTTCCAGAAAGGATGCGGGGTCAAGCTGCCCTTTTGATGGCAACCTAAATCCCCCTCCCCTCCTGCCTTGGTCAAGTTGAGACTTGTTTTTAACAGCTTGCTGACTAGGCTGTCTTTAACAATAAGCCATAGTGGTTTCAGGCACTTTACTGATCTGCCATAGTCTCCCCGTACATAGGAAGCAGTGAAAGCTTCTTCATCATGCCCCACCAATACATCTCAGCTCTGATCTGGAGAGACCTAGCCTAGAAGTGAGAGGATAGTTCAATCTCCATGACTATTTTTATATCTCCAAAGATCTGGTCTATCTATTGAGTGCCACCGAGGGTATATTTTTGATGTCATTGTCCACTAGGAACTGGATTCAATTCACCTTGCTTTTACTTAAAAGTGGTCATATGATAAAAGCTTATAAATAATCTTACTTGGATTTGAATCAGTGACCTAGAGGTGAAAACTGATCTGTGTCCTGTTTCCAACCCCCTGGAGAACATTGGGCATTATCTTATTCCTGTTAAAATCACTGTCAAAATTCATATTTACTTCAATAAGTGCATAACTGGACTCACAGTGCTCAACCAGTATGTGCACATAATTTTTTTTATATATGTGGGCATAGAAGTGTGAGCTCTTCTTTCTAGTTTCGATACTATGGCTTACTTCTTTGATATGTCATCACCTCAAGTTGGACAAAATATACTCAGAGAATATTCTTGGGGTGTAGTCTTTGAGGTTTTATTCCCTGCCTCTTTGATTTCAGTTAGATATCTCTCTTTGTAGGTATAGTCTCAATGTACAATTCCTTTTCTGTGGAGCAGGACTGCTCAAATTATGTGAGGACTGCACTTAGAAACTTGAATATTATCTAATTTAAATGTTAAAACAAAAGTATATGAAGACAATTAAAGTATTTTCTCAGACTTTGTATTCCTTGATAAATGAATATACACACTGCTTTTTGTTTGAGATTACCCACAACAAAAATCTGCTATCTATTAGTTCTGCACACTTTATAGGAATAGATCAGCTGTGGGCTAAATTTGGGGTATTTTATGAACATCTTTCATCAAGATTCTAGATCTAAGCATGTCTGGAGGTACTCATTTGTACCAGATCCTGGACCTGGCATGGCTCTGTCTTGAAGGCACAGCCAAAGCAGTGAAGCATAGCTCTGTACGGTAGTTAAAAGCCTTTAAATTCAGTCAGGCTAACTCTTCCCTCAGAAACAATATACTTACATTGCTGCCAGCATCCAAACCCAGTCCAAGGACAGATTTCACTCACCCAGGCATAGTGAAATAACAATAGGGATCACTTCTAATGACAGCTGTGAAGTGTGTAGCCCAATCTATAGATTATGTAATAATTACATTGATTACTTAAGAATTCCCAGTTATCACTTTGAGAGTATATAGGTTCTTGTTCCAAGATCAGGCCCAGTATTATTAAAATTACTATATAGTAGGGAAACCCCATGTGCACAGCTGCGACACTCACACTATAGGAACTTTTCTATATTTACTAATAGTTTAATCCATTTAGCAAAGTCACAAACACTCTAACTCAGTAAGGTAAATAGAGATTATGGAATGTACAGCTGCACATCCATATACTCACAGCATCCATTGTAGGACAACCCGAAATATTAACCATTATCTTCCTCATCAGCATCAGCCATCATTCTGGCCCCTTCCAAGGGCTACATCTCTCACCTATTGTCCAGAGGCTGGGATGCAACTTTTATAATATGTTATGCTGATGCCACTGTATCTAATGCATATTTAGTAGGGGTTTTCCTCCCTTTTCCTTATTTGTATCTCCTCATCTACTAATGGGGAGGTGTCCTTCTTCTATAGGTTAGTATCTTAATATGTGTAACTACCACTTCAGCTCATGATCATACCCATAACCCCTTGCTTATGTTATTCCTTCCCTGTTCCTTGCAGTAGCACTTACTGTAACATTCTAATTCCTACCATTAAGCAAGCTCTCCTTAATTCCTAAAATCTAAAGGTAACCATTATCTATGCCAGGGGTTGGCAACCTCTGGCACGCAGCTCACCAGAGTAAGCACCCTGGTGGGCTGGGACAGTTTGTTTACCTGCCATGTCTGCAGATTTGGCCGACCACGGCTCCCACTGGCCGTGGTTCACTGTCCGAGGCCAATGGGGCTGGCGGGAAGCAGCGTGGGCAAGGGATGTATAGGGTGCTTACCCTGGTGAGCCGCGTGCCAGAGGTTGCCGACCCCTGATCTATGCCAAGGGTTGTGGGCTATTTTATGGCTAACTTATGCTTCAGCTACCTTATAGGATACTGTAGGTTTCTTACAATACAGCTGAATATAATGAAAGCAGCTAAATATAATGAATACAAGGCAGTGAATACAGTAAAGGCAAGCTAGCCCTATGGGTACAAATGGAGCTATTATTCAGAAGAGGGACAATATCCATTAAAGCAAAATCCCTTCTTCCTCCGCTGCTACCAGATAACACTGACCCTCAAATCTTCCATACAAACTGTACTGATTTTTTTGTTTTTTTAAACACACTTTGAGATCCATCCTGGTCTCTTTTTCTTCCACTGAGGAACCTCTATGGGTGTGATTGGTGGAGTGAGCATTAGAGAGAAGGAATACATGGAGAGCCTTTAAGGAGGATGTCTCTATCCCAATCAGTTCATGGATCACAGAGGATGGAGAGCCTCTTTTTCCCTCTTCTACCCCCAGCCTGGCTGCTTTCACTACTGGTGGAGTTAAGGTACTTTAGAAATCCAGCCAGCCAGCAAAAGCTTTCCGCCCCTCCCCTCATCTCTTACAAGCATATGAGAGGCTCAGATTTCAGCCAGTCTATAGTACATAGCAACAAACCTACATGGAGAGTAAGTGTGACACCTTTACTATAAATTCAGCTGCTAGGAATGGAGGAGAAACTGAATTCAGAAGCTGCTTCCTAACATGCAATCCATCCATAAATAGGTCAGTTGTCCTGTCCAATGTATCACTACTTCGGAATTACTTAAGGTACAAAGTGTTGTCTACTCGATAGTCCCATGATTCTGTCAGTCTGTGGTATTGGCCCTATGTTTTTCTCATTTAAAAAGGAGACAGAAAAGCTGCAGGATCACAGTGAAATAAGCTGCACATGAGCAGTACTGTTTTGCAGATGTCAGTGTATTTAGTGCACTGGTGGTATCCAACTTTGCCCAAAACCCTACAGGATTTATCCATATCACCACCTCCCTATAGATCAGATTGTTATACAGGATCTCTGAAGACTGTGGATCTGAAAACAGCTTCCTCAGTAGTGACTTTAAGATGACAGTGTAGTACATTAGCAGAATTCACAGTTCATAATGCTGTACATTTGCCAGATTAAGTAATAACATACAATACACGTCTCCAGGGAATCATCCCAATACTCACAGTGAACTCCACATCCCATTTTGGGGCTTTTGTCCAATTAACATGCATCTCTTCAGTGCAAATGGTCAGTCTGTTTTTGGCTCAGTTCTATCCAGGGTGCTATCATGTTGTTCATCAAAGAGCAGTGTTGGGGAACCTACTGATTCGCAAACAAGTGTAAATATACAAGTCCCATGATTCTTTTTAATGAATCGGAACCTAAATGCTTACAGCTGCATTGATTTTGATGCTCCCTCTTTACAACACTCTGCACAAACATTCTAAAAATGGATGCTAATTAGTCCTCTACCAGACAAAAAATACAAATAATTGTTACTCAAAAATAAAATCTTATTTTAATTATACTATTCAAAAACACTGTAGTGTGGACATTTAATCAAAAACCACACATATACATTTTGATATATTAAAAAATATAAGCCAGACACATCCTTCAGTAAAGGCCCCTGTGGAGGCAATTTACTGTAACTTCTGAATTCATTTCCCATGTGCTTTCTGCAGATTTTGCCTGCATTACTTCTCTTCTAGAAATTGTGTCAGAACTCTGTACATAAACAATGGAAAGGATCAGCCACAGCGGAGAGATGAGATCAACTGCATGTATTATAGTCACACCAATAAGTTAAGCTTCTGTCAGCAATTCTCTTCTCTCACCCCACCGCTATTTTTTTTTTAAAACCAGTGTTTTGGCATTGGCCATAACCAATTCATTCTAAACTGAAACTAAGCACGTAAGGTCAAAAGTCAGAAGCAATTCCTTTCAGTTAAATTTTCAGAACAATCCCATTTGATTGACTGTTGTTATAGGGATATTTTAAGTGACTTATTTTAGGTGCTTTCTTTTGAAATCCTTTTGCTAAAATATATGGGCTTATTTATTTAAAATGAAATATTATAGATTGCTACTTCGTATTGTGGACCAGGGGATCTATTCTCCTCTCTCAGTATTTTTGATGGAATTCACACAATCATAAGAACGGAACAGTAGTCCCGTGTGTCATTCAGAGGAGTCATCAGCAGATGCAAGTTTTGGCAAAATTGTGGAGACTACAGTTTCCATAAGTGCTCTGCTGAGCACCTTTGAAATTCCTGGCTAGTGCTTTCTCCATGCCATGCACCCTTTGCCTGGTGCAGCTTCTGGCTTGCCCAGCTAAAAGAACCTCTATTATGTCCTCCCTTGAAATGTTCAACGCGCACAAACATGATAGCAGCCTGCTATTGCAGGTGCAAATATCCAGTTTAATGGAACAAAACCTATGAAAATTTAGCCATTCATACTTTTATGTTCACATTTGAAAAAAAAAATCAACCACTATGTAGGCAACTTGTTTCAAAATGGGTCAGATCCATCAGTATGCACCGGTTGTTTCTGGAAGCATCCACTGCAGTCCACTGTCAGAGATGGACATTGGACTAGATGGACCTACAGTCTGATCCAGCATGCAATTATTACATTCCTATGCTTTTCATTGTTGAAATGCCACAAAGCAACAAGGATGAACAGGTGAGTGGCCCATGTTTTCTAGGGTGCATATCCATAGAGTTGGACAGATCTCTCCTACTGACTGATACAAAATGGATATGATATTACCTAGAACAGAATAAGTCCTAAAAATGTAAATCCAGAGTCTGCTTTGAAGCCACTACTAAGTGCCTGTGTTTGAAGTCAGTGCTAATGAATGGAGGTATTGTGGACTTACACTAAAGGTGCCTATGATTAAAATCTGGCCAGGAAGCTGAGTTACCTTCACATCCTTCAGAAGGGGTGCTCCCCAGTAGGGCTAGGGCACCCTAGTGGTATGAGGGAACTCACATTGATGTGGTCTGTGCTGGATCTATTCTATATATAATGTAGGACATCTATTCCATTGCTGTAAATCCAGTTCTATTTACTTGTCGTTTTCTCATTCAATTGCCAGCATAGACATAGCCTAAGGGATAGTCTTCTCTGCAGGTCTATCATTTCCTTCAGCAACAGGAGTATGTTGGTTCTTGCTGTCTGGAATGGTAAAGGATGGGATGATAATACTCAATAGGACCCACATAAGAGCAATGTTATCATTCACAAGTACACACCAGAATGTGGACTAAAGCTGGGTGTAAGTGTGAAGAAACATATGTTAATATTTCATATGAATGTCAGAGTGAAATTTGCTTCATTCATATTCACAACTAGAACTAGACACAATGGAAAAAAGATAATTGTTGAGCAAATTCATAGCTGAACAAATTATCAAAGGATGTTTATGAAAAATTCACCCAACACTAATGCAGACTAAGATACAACCTTGCAAGCGTTCATTTGTCTGAAAAATACCAGTGATGTAATGATTAATGCCATTAAGCATCTCCTTTGGCAGCACTGAACTGAGAACCACAAGAAAAGGAGGTACAGATTGTGTCAAATATCCTGAACAAATCTTATGGAATTAAGATTAACTTTATTGGATGAAATTAAACTTGATTGAAATTAGGGTTAATACCTTTGGGGTACATTGTATTATAAATGCAATTGTGTATGTGTTGTTGTGGCATTGGATGTACCATCTCTAGTAGGGAGAAGGGATGCTAATGAACTTCCCCTGTTATACCCCAGGGAAGAAATGCTGATTCAAACTGGATTCTCTAGAGACCCGCAGACAAAGAAAAGACACTTGAAAAAAAGCCTGAATTTTAAATTGAGTCAGGACCTTCTTTCTGATCCATCAAACAGGACCTCTGGTCCATGGAGGTTACCAGTCCTTAGGGGAAGATTGGAAGAACTTGGCCTACTGAGGTTGAATAAAACTGTTTCTTTGTTCTGAGCTGAAGCGTTGATGAACTTGTAACCAAAAAGAAATCCCTGGGGTGGGGTGATGCCTGAAGCCCCAGGCTCTTTAAATCACTGCCGGAGCCCTGCCTCCACTACTCCAGTGGCAGCAGGGCTCCAGAGGCAATTTAAAGGGCTCCCCTCAGTGGCTGGAGCCCCAAGCCCTTTAAATCGCCTTCGGAGCCCTGCCACCGCTACCCCAGCCCTAGCCCAAGCCCTGCTGCCCTGGGGTAGCAGTGGCAGGGCTCCCGTGGTGATTTAAAGGGCCTGGAGCTCCGCGGCAGCTGGAGCCCCAGGCCCTGTAATTCGCCCCTGAACCCTGGGGCTCCCAGCTGCCTCTGCAGCTAGTAGCTCTGGGGTGATTTACCTTTCAATCTAGAAAGTCCCCGCCTCTTCCAGTTGAGGCCACACCCTCTCAGGACTCCGGTGTACCGGTAAGTCCTTTTAAGTTACTTTCACCCCTGGGCATACCGCTGGTATTGTGGCTACTATGCCAGCTCCCAGGGCCATCCCTAGCAGAGTGTGGGGCCTGGGACAACCCCTTCTCCAACCCAGGCCCCATCCCCACTCCACCCCTTCCCCTACCCAGGCCCCATCCCCACTCCACCCCTTCCCCTAAGCCCCACCCCCCTCTTCTACCCCAGCTCCACCACTGCCCTGTCTCTTTCTGGCTTCCACTCCCTTCTCCAAGTGACACTGGGAGCTAGCGGGGTGGGCTGGAATTGCTGCTGCTGCCTGAGTGAGGCTTGACCCCCACTGCTGGTACTAGGCCCCCCGCTAACTCCCAGCCTGCCCCCCCCACCCTAACCCCACTCTCCCCCGGGCCAACCTAGTGCCTCCTGCACAACATGCACACAGAGCCATCCCTAGGGTACAGCGATTTGGGGTGGCTGCTGTGAGGCCCCCAAAGTGCAGTGCCCAGGGTGGCTGTCCCAATTCGCCGTTGCCCTAGGGACAGCTCTGCCACCTCCTCTCCCTGTAGCCAGCATAAGGGACATAGCTAGAGAAAAAGGGCAGTGGCCAGCAATTCACTGTCCACCACCAATCCCCAGCTGTTATTTCAGCCCCTTACATTGGAAGCTGATGTAACTTGCCATCAGACTCTGGCCTTCTCTAATTTATACCTGGGACCAGTCTGCACACATAGCGAGTCATGGTTCAGGGGTGCAAATGTGAGCTTCATGGCTCCTTTGCATCTTCCTGCCCCTCAACTTAAGATGTTTGCTTCTCAGCCATTAGGGCGACCAGACAGCAAGTGTGAAAAATCAGGATGGGGGTGTGGGTAATAGGAGCCTATATGAGAAAAAAAGACCCCAAAATCAGGACTGTCCCTATAAAATTGGGACATCTGGTCACCCTATCAGCCATAGTTTAGGATCCGGCTTTAGTGTTCACTCACCTGTGCAGAAGGTTGATATATTTAGATGGTTTAAGAATTAGGATATAAACACCTAAAATATGACATTTTCCAGCACTCCAAACAACCCTACCATTGCATGTATGTACATAAATGCAAGGCACAGATGCAGCAGAAAAAGGAGGATGCTGGCTAATTTGTGCAAAGGAAGACATTACTGTCAAAGAAATAAATGGTGTTTACTTCAGCTGCCATTGCACAAACATGAACAAGCTGTAAGACAGTTATAAGTTCTTCCAATAATAGTTTGAATGACAATTATGAAATGGTCAAAAAATATTTATAGACAGGGTATATATTTTTTCTTACATTGTTTATTGATCAAAAGAGGGAGAGAGAGAAATATGTTAGAACTACACTGTCATTGATCATTCGGTTTCATTTTCTGAAAATCTTTCCATGAAATGAAAGGGAGGATGAAGAGATAAAGGAAATAATGCAATGGGTCAAATCCTGCTCAATTTATTCTTTCAAGTAGTCTGAAGGGTATGCTTGTGTTCATTTTGGATAAAATGTGGTTTGCAGGGTGCTTATGCATATGGAAGCATGCATGGCTCACTACTCTAGGAACATTCTAGAGAAGGCCAGGGGGAGGGGATTGAGCTCAGCATGTGGAATGGAGAACTATGAGTATGTGATAAACAAATCCATATATGGAAAGGTTGGAGGTTTGTGTTATGTGACTTGTTATGTAAGTGCCATAAAATAGCAAGGGGAGGGGCTCCTTGCTGGAGGGACTCTGCCTGATTTTTGTACCAGCGGCTCTCCCTTTGTGCAGATTGAATAAAACCCTGGTGAATTGAATTGAATCGCATTACATCAAAGTCCCTTGATTCTACCCAGCATCTGACTCACTAGGAACCACAGAATCCCAACAAGTCTCAGCAACATCGATGGGGTTACTCCCATGACTTTGGGCCTGGTCCAAAGCAAGTAGGATTTACCCACAATCACATTGTAAGGCCACATTGTGAAATAAACATCACAACAGAGTGTGATGTAGTTATTTGACACTCTTCATTCCCATCCTGTGAAGTGACTGTTCAGTACAAATTACCACTGACATGAAAAGCTTTTCAACTGAGATAGGATACCAAGATCCTGATCTGTAGCATTCCAGTGCATTTTTCACAAGTAGGGATATTAGTGTAGCTCACAGGTGTGTGTGTGTCAGGGCCCCTTTTGTTCTGTTCACAGATGGTATGAGTTGTTACCAGCCCCAACTATACAGCTTTAGCTCTAGATGCAGCAGCTCATGCTTCTTGCTGCAGAAGGCCCCTGGTTCAATCCCCACTATACAGACCTGAGGCTGGGGGCTTTAACAACAATTCAGGTCCTCTGATCAGCACAGAGGAGAATATGTAACCCATTTTCACCAAAGATTACAGAAATACCATTTCCCTTGACAAATTCTAATTTGGGTACTTACAGGCTGACTAAATTCCCCCTTGAGTTTTAATTGGACACTATTTTTCTAATCTTTTGGACCTAAACTGTTGTGGTTACTATATGCTCTTAACAGCTGTTGCCTTTTACCTCAAAAGTGGCTGCATTTCAGTGAAGGGCAAAGTAATTCACTGTTTGAGAACTTCTGGGATGAAAAGTCAGACAATTCTGCACTTGCTTCTCTATGCCTCTTTAGGAAATGGCTGAGTGAACTGTTCCTAAGACATTTCATCTGTTCAGGGCAGGAAGGGTTAGCAGGGGCTGTACACAAAGGGGTTCCCCAATAGAGCTTCAAAAAGATAGCATGAGGTTCTGTCAAAGCCTGCTGCTGCCTGGGGACAAGGGGTCCCATCCTTTTACTCAAGGTAGTGTCATGATATTTTACTGCACCAGGAGAAATAAACTGTGCTCTCAGCACATCCACACAAAATAGAGCATACTCAATAATTATCCTTTAAAAGTAATTAAGAGCCTGATCTAAAGCCTATTATAATCAATGGGAGTCTTTCTGCTGACTATGAGATTCTGCCCTGCAGTTGTATCCCTTCCCTCTGTACTTTTCTGATGACCTAAGCACCTTTATAAAAAAGTAATTTCCATGCCATTTTTAGTATTTTATAGTATATTAAGTGTTAATACAATATAGTATCAGAATAACTATACATTGACTTTTTTGATCCTTAATTCCTGTTGTCCTGTGTAACTACAGGTTTATTTTCCAAACAGTAACTACAGGACAAGGCTGCCTGTGGCGCTACTAACTCCACACCTTAAATTGGCCAGTAGAAATCACTGCTGAGCAATCATCATGCGCCAGGCCTTTCCTATAAGAGGAAGGTATTTGATTTCTTTATTTAGTTCTCAACATGTAAATATAAAAATACTTTCCCCATGTTTTAGGTGCTCTTAATTAAAAATGTAGATAATCAAAGCAGTAGTAAACCAAAAGCATTTGTGTGTGTGTAAAGTCAGCCAGTCCTCAAACCAACATTTCCAACCTCAGTGCCTACAAAATCTGAGTCGTCCACATAAAATCCACATTCAAATCTCCACCTTTCTAAAATACCTGTCCAAACAGTAGGGCACATTGCAAAGCCCATAAGTTCAGAGTTGGGATCTTTCAGGGCAAGATGGTGGATGGGGAGTAAATTTGAAAGTCAAGGAACTCTTCCAGAAGCTCCCGCTCTTATGTGTCCAAGGAACACTAGCTTGAGCAGTTCTAGTGTTCTCATCTGCAGCTAGAGACGGTCTGAAAATTTCCAACAGAACAATTTTCCATTGAGAAACACAGTTTTGTCAAAATCAAAATATTTTCCAAGAATATTGATTTCAACCACCATTGAAAAATGTTAGGGTGCCAAAATATTTCATTTTGACTGTCAAATTATTTTGTTTTAGTTTTTATATTATATTAAAAGAGTAATTTTATTATATAGAAGGATAACTAGATTGAGCGATATGAATAGATTTTAAGGTCAGAAGGAATCATGACATCTTCTGGTTTGATCTCCTGTATTGTATATCATATTTATGTTTCATATTTGAGTAGCTTAAATATATACATTCTATTTAATATTAAATAAGAGTCAAAACAAAGGGAATTTTAACATTTCAACACTATCAAAACCAAATGTTTTCATGGTCCCAAATCAAATTCTTTTGGAATTTTCACTGTCATGGGAAATTTCTTAATTTTGACTTTTTGTTCCAATTTCCCCCCTTCCCCTCACAGGTGCTGTAATTGCCCATGAAATGGAAATTCTTTTTCCTAACCAGCTCTGTCTGTGGCAGAGTTGCAGAGTGTTGAGACAGTCAAGCAGATAGGCACATCCTAAGACATTTAGTGCCTTATAGGTGAGAACAAACACCTTCAACCTCACCTTGAAATCAACTGACCTTGAATGTAGATTCCAGAGCACTAATGTCATGTGCTCACAGCGAGATACACCACTTAACAACTGAGCCTTTGCATCATATAGGGAGCTTCAGTCTTCAGCCTGGTTTAAGTTCTAGCCCATAACAAGCATATTGCAATAGTCTTGAATTAGGGACCCACACACCAGAAAAATGATTGAAACCTAATGACTAGACACAAATAGGAAAAAGCCATCCTGGTTACTGGTGTTATAGCTGGGGTTCTCAAACTGGGGGTTTTGATCCCGCAGGAGGTCATGAGATTATTATGTCGCGAGCTGTCAGCCTCCACCTCCAAGCCCCGCTTTGCCTCCAGCATTTATAATATTGTTAAATATATTTTTAAAAATATTTTAAGTTTATAGGTGGAGTGGGTTGCACTCAGAGGCTTCCTGTGTGAAAGGGGTCACCAATACAAAAGTTTGAGAACCACTGTGCTATGCGATGGTCTAAGAGCAGCCAGGAGTCTAACAATTTGTTAACTCAAGTGACATATGATGGGCATATACCCTCAGCCAATATTTGCCATAACCCCAGTTACTTCCTGTAACCTAACATCACCACCTCAGTCTTTTCTTGACTGAGCCTCAGCCAAATCCATCCATGCCCCAGGCACTACCATATATTGACAGACACTCAACTGTATCATCTGGATGGAGGAAATGAAAAAACAATGCTGAGTGTCATTGGTATATTGAGAACATTTTAATCCCTGTTTCCTCTCTATGGCTCTGTATACTTACACCAAAAAGGAGGGATGATAAGATGGAACATTGTGCATATTACACAAGTGTCCTTGAGGCAAAAAAGCAATTACTTAAACTCACCCTCTGGGATCTCTCCAACGGGGGGGAAATAAGTTATCACAAGGCAGTTCAGTCTACTTCTGTTCCAGCCCGTAAACAAGTCAACAATAACTTATGATCAATGGCTCTGAAGGCAGCTGATAGAACTAATATTTTTTCCTGTCTGGGTGTTTGATCTCTTTCCATCACTATAAGGAGTTTTAAATTGTGCCGGGGCTGCAATGAGCCACAGCCCAGTCCCAGATTTGGGAGGCACAAACTTTGGGATAAAGCCACTTTCCACCCATTCCTTCCTGTACTGCCCCTCTTGGACACTTGAGCTTCTGGAGAGGCATTGGTAAGAATCTCATCTAGGGCATGTGGACAATGATTTTGTACAAGTAAGAAATCTAGATGAATTGATGCAGAAAACTCTGGATTGTTGTCCCCAAGTTCTGGCTTTACTGGCAAAGGTACTGTGGGGTAAAGTTGTGCTGCAATTGGTTTTCCTAACCTCAATTGTGTTCAGTCCTGTAACATCTATGTTTGGGAATATGGCACCTATTATGTATGGGACTGTAGCACAAGTCCTAGTCTCCCAGAGAGCAGAACATGGACAGTGAACTCCATCAGCCAAAACGAGACCTGTGGGGGGATGGATGGATGGATAAGCAAAGAGTGCTGCCCCAGGGTGCTTGCCACTGGTCAGCTGCTGAAGCTCTGTCTCAGAAGTAGTCACAGAGGTCCCAGAAAGTCATGGAATCCGTGACAGAATCGTAGCCTTACATATGATCTATATAAGGATGTTTTAACCTTTAAAACTGATATCTTGCTTCAAGCCACTGATACTGACATTACTCATGTCATTCACACTAGCAATTTGAAAGAAGATAGATTAAACAGTTACTACGTAATATGACTGCATACTGCAGAGTCTATTTTTCCCCATTCATTTGGATTTAATTAATGTAAATACTTTCATTTGTAGCAGCAAGGAGTCTCATCATTGAGATGTGGTTCTATCTGGTTATAATGATGTTAAAAAGCCAGAAACAAAAAGCGGCATTATCTGGATGAATAGACTGGCTCAATGAGCAAATATGTCATGCTGACCAATCTTACTGGCCTATGGAAGAGGAAGAGTTAATTAGTTTATTACTACAACAGACTGAAAGAAAACCTGTTGTGTTAATTGGCTTCTTGGATAAGAATCAATGTCTCATTAATCTTAACCACATCAACCTGCTAACACTATTTAATATCTGATGGAATAATGACAAGTGACATTACAGGGAATGCTGCATACCACATACAGAAATGCTTTCACCTCTTATTAACTCTACTAACTGCACACTACTACTTGCACTGTGGGATTTAGAAAGTTAGAATATCCTTATGAGTGAGGGAAAAAGACCACTATATACAGAGAAATGGAAAGTGTGTGTCTTACTGCATGCTGAAATTCCATGTGAATTTTATATTGACTTTCTTCCAACCAAATCCCATCCACACAAGCAACAAAACATTAGTCAGAGTTTTTTTAAAAAATCAGTTATGGTAGATATTGGGTATTTTATTATCCTGGTGTAACCAAAAGCAGAATTTGGCAGATGTTTCCTGATTACGAGGCAAGATGTAAGACTAAAAAGCTGGGAAAAAAATCTTTCCCCTCCCTTTATTATTGCAAGGGGGGGGTTCTTTTGTTTTTTGTTTTCTAAAAGGGCTGTCGATTAATTGCAGTTAACTCATGCAATTAACTCAAAAACATTAATTGTGATGAGTCACACTTTTAAACAATAGAATACCAATTGAAATTTGGATTTTTTCTACATTTTCAAATATATTGATTTCAGTTACAACACAGTGCTTACTTTATATTATTTTTCATTGCAAATATTTGTACTGTAAAAATGATAAATAAAAGAAATAGTCTTTTTCAATTCACCTCATACAAGTACTGCAGTGCAAACTCTTTATCATGAAAGTGCAACTTACAAATGTAGATTTTTTTTTATTACATAACTACACTCAAAAACAATGTAAAAATTTAGAGCCTACAAGTCCACTCAGTTCTAAGTCTTTTTTTCAGCCAATCACTCAGACAAACGAGTTCATCTTTGCAGGAGATAATACTGGCCACTTATTTCCAATGTCACCCAAAAGTGAGAACAGGCATTCGCAAGGCACTTTTGTAGCCAGCGTTGCAAGGTATTTACATGCCAGATATGCGAAACATTCGTATGTCCCTTCATGCTTCTGCCATCATTCCAGAGGACATGCGTCCATGTTGATGATGCTTGTGGAAAAAAAAATGTGTTAATTAAATTTGTGACTGAACTCCTTGGGGGACAATTCTATGTCTCCAGCTCTGTTTTACCCACATTCTGCCATATATTTCATGTTATAGCAATCTCGGATGATGACCCAGCATGTTTTTCATTTTAAGAACATTGCATTGCAGAACTGACAAAACAGAAAGAAGGTACTAATGTGAGATTTCTAAAGATAGCTACAGCACTCAACCCAAGGTTTAAGAATCTGAAGTGCCTTCCAAAATCTGAGAGAGAGGAGGTGTAGAACATGTTTTCAGAAGAGTTAAAAGAGCAACACTCCAATGTGGAAACTTCAGAATCCGAACCACCAAAAATCAACCCTCTCCTGATGGCATATGACTCAGATAATGAAAATGAACATGCATTGGTCTGCATCAGTTTGGATTGTTATCGAGCAGAACCAGTCATCAGCATGGACGCATGTCCTCTGGAATGGTGGTTGAAGCATGAAGGGACATTTGAATCTTTAGTGCATCTGGCACATAAAAATATTGTGATGCCAGCTACAACAGTGCCATGCGAATGCCTGTTCTTACTTTCAGCTGACATTGTAAACAAGAAGCAGGCAGTATTATCTCCCATAAATGTGAGCAAACGTGTTTTTCTGAGCAATTGGCTGAACAAGAAATAGGATGGCGCGGACTTGTAGGCTTTAAAGTTTTACTTTCTTTTATTTTCGAGTGCAGTTATTTTTTGTACATAATTCTACATTTGTAAATTCAACTTTCATGATAGACTCATAGACTCTAGGACTGGAAGGGACCTCGAGAGGTCATCGAGTCCAGTCCCCTGCCCTCATGGCAGGACCAAATACCGTCTAGACCATCCCTGATAGACATTTATCTAACCTACTCTTAAATATCTCCAGAGATGGAGATTCCACAACTTCCCTAGGCAATCTATTCCAGTGTTTAACTACCCTGACAGTTAGGAACTTTTTCCTAATGTCCAACCTAAATCTCCCTTGCTGCAGTTTAAGCCCATTGCTTCTTGTTCTATCATTGGAGGCTAAGGTGAACAAGTTTTCTCCCTCCTCCTGATGACACCCTTTTAGATACCTGAAAACTGCTATCATGTCCCCTCTCAGTCTTCTCTTTTCCAAACTAAACAAACCCAATTCCTTCAGCCTTCCTTCATAGGTCATGTTCTCAAGACCTTTAATCATTCTTGTTGCTCTTCTCTGGACCCTCTCCAATTTCTCCACATCTTTCTTGAAATGCGGTGCCCAGAACTGGACACAATACTCCAGTTGAGGCCTAACCAGCGCAGAGTAAAGCGGAAGAATGACTTCTCGTGTCTTGTTTACAACACACCTGTTAATGCATCCCAGAATCATGTTTGCTTTTTTGCAACAGTATCACACTGTTGACTCATATTAAGCTTGTGGTCCACTATGACCCCTAGATCTCTTTCTGCCATACTCCTTCCTAGACAGTCTCTTCCCATTCTGTATGTGTGAAACTGATTGTTCCTTCCTAAGTGGAGCACTTTGCATTTATCTTTATTGAACTTCATCCTGTTTACCTCAGACCATTTCTCCAATTTGTCCAGATCATTTTGAATTTTGACCCTGTCCTCCAGAGCAGTTGCAATCCCTCCCAGTTTGGTATTGTCCGCAAACTTAATAAGCGTACTTTCTATGCCAACATCTAAATCGTTGATGAAGATATTAAACAGAACCGGTCCCAAAACAGACCCCTGCGGAATGATAAAATATTGCACTACAGTACCTGTATTAGGTGAATTGAAAAATACTATTTCTTTGTTTTTATGGTGCAAACATTTGTAATAAAAAATAATATAAAATGAGCACTGTACATGTTGAATGCTGTGTTGTAATTGAAATCAATGTATTTGAAAATGTAGAAAATATCCAAAAATATTTAAATAAATGGTATTCTATTGTTTAACAGTGTGATTAATTGAGCAATTAATCATGATTCATTTTTTAAATCACTTGACACTCTACTTTCTAGGTATTTATACTGGGCTCATTGCTGTCATATACAAATGAAGTTGATCTTACCTGCAGAATTGAATAATTTGCTTAGAAATACCAGAGAGTATATTGTGCTAATTATTTGGTAACCAAACTGTCACTGTTTTGGAGGCATGGAATGCAATTAACTAAGGAACTTGGGTCTATATGTCATCAGTGAATGACATTGGTATACATATTAACACTTACTGGTTCACAACATGTCAAGGATGACTGAGGTGGGAAACTTCCATTAAGGCACTTTGTACTGTGACTAAAGGTGAGTGATGTTGAATTGACCAATCTACCACTTTCCACAATAAACAAGACTTCATATGCAAAACTAATCTCACTAAAAGTGAAATTCAACCCTGTGCAAAGAGTCAACATAAGGTTTCTGCTCCTATTTGTGGGCTGAAATGGCTCTTGAGATCTTGCATTAGTCTTCTATATAATGGTGGATTTCACTCCAACTGCATTGTATATATTCACAGCTTTAAGTGCTTCCAACGTCTATAGCCATTGATATGTAGCCCACTTATCCAAAGCTCATTGGAATTATCTGGCTTTGAGAGGCTTTATTCGAATTAGAGCAGAACACATTTATGTTCCGGCCGTTTGGTCTCTCAGTACTCAAATTATAACAATTGCACATAGTTCATCATAGTTGTTGTAAATGTAGCCCAGAGCTCATTATTCTGAGTGATTGTTGTTCTACAACTTGTGCTGTCACCTTTTGCTGAATTATCGTCTCAGATTTTGAGAAAACACCCACACCAGGCTCTCCACTTTCTGGCATACAGCTGTCCCTCAGAAATGTAGTTCTCTGTGAAAGCTGGTATGACTGGCTTTGAATGCTGACTGTCTAATTGCTCTTGCATCCAGCTGCCACACAATAAATGCTATGGTACCAGGATACTCAGTGAAAATGTTTGTTAGATATGTTTCATAAGGTTTTATTTAAGAAAACCGACTCACTACAAAACTGTACTTATCTGTACTCTGATGCTAACAATGTGCTATATAAAATAGCAAGTAATAACAGAAAAGGAAAACCGAGCCAAGTTTCAAAGAATATAAACAAGAGAACCAACACAAGCATGCCAAACAAAATTTATACTGAATTGTAAGTGATAACCTGGTCCACAGCTAAAATAAAAAGCACTAGAGCCCTGATCCTGCAATTTATTTCACACTGATGCCCCCTAAGTCTCTTGTGGAGTCCTTCTGATTTCAGTTGGGGTTCAGCAGGGAAACAAGAGTCCATCTGAACAGAATAACTTGCAGGATTGGGGCCTGATTTCTCCTGCTCCCAATCCATGCATTGAGGATGCACTACACTCAATCTGTTAATTAATCCACAACAAATGTTCTCTGGCAAATGCCTATCAAACTCCACAATTGAGCCTTACTTGGAAGGAAGTCACAAACATATGCTTGGAAGTAGTACAGGGAAGAACAATCCTCGCTCAAGAAGGCCTTCCCTCCCATCTGTTATAGAAGACTATGTGTAAGGATGGCCAAAAGTTCCAAACATCAGTTGTGATTAGACAGAGGTGAGGTGGCTTTTCCTTTACCCACAAATAAAAGTTTGCGTTCCAGCATCACCTAGAGAGCCCCGACCAAGTTTAAGACCCTATTTGCTAGGCTCTGTAGAAACAGTGAACAAGAGTCCCTGTTCTGAAGAGTTTACAATTTAAAAGATAATAGGGAAGAAGGGGAAGCAGAGGCAGAGAGGTAAAGTGACCAACTTCACCCAGCAGGTCAGTGGAGATCCAGGAATATAGCCCAGATCACCTGACTCCCAGTCTAATGCCTCATCCTATTGCCTCCCCCAGTTTCCTGCCTCATCTATTGCAATAGTGATAGAATTCACAAGATTTTCTTTGTGTTTTAAGCATCTGAGGCTAGCAATTACATACATAATACATTTCAGTTTTCGGCATTCAAGGCAGACAGGAGGGGGTGGTGGGAGAAACTTTCGGCAGACTTGTTCACAAGATTGCTTATTAAAGAGAGCTTCCAGAGCAGAGAAATAGTGACTATCTGAACTGTTATCTGAAATAGCTTTGGAATGAACTGTAATTAATAGGGCAAAGTGTCCTAAGAGCTATTTTAAGATATTAAATAGAGGAACATTTAGATTAACCCAAATTGACTTAAAGGACACAAAATTCTTCTCGATCCTGCAATAGACTCCACATAGGCGTATGGGTTCTTTTGCTACTAAGCTTATCACAGGATCAAGGGCATAATGATTTGATTTATAATTATGAGGTATTACAATTTACACATAAGGATATGTAGTGACGGGTAGAGCTGGTTGATAAACTATTTTCCCATCTCATGACAATTTGAGGTTTGAAAAAAAATGTCTATCCCAAATCAGGACAAAGTCAAATCTCAAATATTTTCACAAACAGAAAATTGGAAAAAATAGGTTGGGTCAATTGAAATGTTCCACTGTGATTGACTTTATTCTTACTTTTTAATAATACCATAGCTCAAGTTTTGAAAGGAAAATGAATTTTTGTTTTTAAAATGTCAAAATGAGATGTTAACAATTTCAAAACTTTTTAAAATAATTTTTAAAAAAGGAAACTTCATCAAATCTGATCCTGTCTTGCAAACAATTTTAGTTTCAACAAATTGGCATTTTGACAAAAAAAAGTTTGGTCCAAATATTTGACTATTTGATCATCTTTAGTGACCAGGCATATTTAATAGCTAAATTCTGAAAAAGTAAGACCTGAAGTCTGAGAAAATGTGCATATAATTATTTGCCTATACAGCGCATATCATTTTGCAGTCGTGCATACAAGATGGACAGTTGTGCACGTGTATTTAAATATATGAATGTTGTGGGGCTTG
Source organism: Gopherus evgoodei (assembly GCF_007399415.2). Taxonomy (NCBI): domain Eukaryota; kingdom Metazoa; phylum Chordata; order Testudines; family Testudinidae; genus Gopherus; species Gopherus evgoodei. The sequence goes on along the minus strand of NC_044327.1, from coordinate 72,123,206 downwards.
GGTTTTTGAAGTTTTTAGACTTCACTATTATATATAAAAAACCTCCTTTCAGGTATGTTTACTAATTCTTAAGCCTACCTTTGCCCTTTCCAAACAGTCTAGAAATCATGCTAGACTACAAGCCTCCCACTAAGTTCAGGCCACAATGACCAATGGAAAAAAAATCAGGCCAAATTAAGTTTCACCATAAACTGTGCACCTGGGGTTCCCCCATTTAACCAAAAGTCATGCAGGGTAGGAAAACTGTTCCCCAATTCTCTCAGTATATCAAATATGTATTTTCAGATTAAAAAATCTTCTGTTTGAGATGTTTTTCCCTCTTTCTCCACAGTATATAATTCACGACAGCATTCACAGTGTAGCCTAAAATATGTTTAGCCAACATTTGGCTTTGGCCTAATGTTAGCCTAAGAATGGAGGAGTGTGGGAATTGAGTCTGCTAGTGTGAGTAGAAGTTACAAAAGTTGGAGACAGCAAGGGAGAAAAATAGAAGGTAGCTAGGCCAGGACCCAGGTTTGTGTTGTGGCTATGTTTTGGTTATAATTGGTTTAAGCAGGGTTTTTAATAAGGGTTTTGAGACTTTGGGAATGTTTTATTAAAATGCTATCTATATTGATAGCGTGGGGCAGATGTTAATTTAAATAATGTGAATGTAAAAAACAATAAGGGGGTGACTAATATAATTATGATAAGGGATAGTTTAATGCTAATTGGTATTATAATGGGTTATAAAAGGAGTAACCTTTACTAAATTGTAAGAGAGCTGCAATTAATATAAAAAAGTTACCATTAGATTCTAGCATTAAAAAGGCTGTACTTCACTCTGCTGTCAGTGGACTAATAACCAGTTGATATACTTGGACTCAAAGATGAAATAATGTAACTATAGTATCATGCAATTACCACTTGCACAATGTTCGCTTAACTAATCATTTTCGTTTTTAATAAAGTTTGGTTTTATTATTCAGACTTAGTCATCCTCTATTAAATAGATTTCCTGTTACTGACCTAGAGGCTTGAACCTGAAAACCAAGGTAGGCTTAATTCACCCTTATCTTTAAGAATTTAATATTAATTGGGAAAATTTTGACATAAAGGTTACAAAATATTACATTGTAATCTACCACTAGTGTTGCAATGTCATAGATTGCTTAAATCAGCCTCTATATCAGACAACTGGAGGATAGTTAATGTAACACAGACTTTTAAGAAAGGCTCCAGAGATAATCCTGGCAATTCTAGGCTGTTAAACCTAATTTAAGTACCATGCAAATTGACAAAATATAGTAGAGAACAGAATTATCAGACATAGATGAACACAATATGTTGGGGAAGAGTGACCCAGGCTTTTGTAAGGGGAACTCTTGCCTCACCAATACTCTTTGGATGTCAAACAAACGTGGACAAGGCTGATCCAGTCAATGTAGTGTACTTTGACTTTCAAAAAGCCTTTGATAAGATCCCTCACCACAGCAAGCAGTCATGGAGTAAGAAAAAAGGTCCCTTCATGGATAAGTAACTGGATAAAAGATAGGGAACAAAAGATAGAAATGAAGGCTCAGTTTTCATAGTTGAGAGGTAAATAGCAGGGTCCTCCAAAGATCTGCATTGGGACCAGTGCTGTTCAACATAGTCATAAATGACCTGGAAAAGGGGGTAAACGGTGAGGTGGCAAAGCTTTTAGATAATACAAAATGGCCCAAGAGAGTTAAGCCCAAAGCTGCCTTCGAAGAGATACAAAGGGATCTCACAAAACTGGGTGACCGGGCAGCAAAATGGTAGATACATTTGATGGTGATAAGTACAAAGTAAGGCACATTGGAAAACAACTACACATACAAAATGATGGAGTCTAAATTAGCTGTTACCGTTCAAGAAAGATCTTGGAGTCATTGTGACTAGTTCTCTGAAAACATCTGGTCAGTGTTATTTACCTCTTCAAATAACTAAATGAAATTGACAGGCAGAAGATTTAAAACAAATGTAAGGACGTACTTCACACAACCCACAGTCAACCTGTGGAACTCACTGCCAGAGATCAGAGTGAAGGTCAAAAGCACACAGAAAAAATACCCAGGTGGTTTAGCAGATGGAAATAAGGAGGAGTGTGAGTGATAAACAATCACGTTGATAAGGGAAGCACCAGGGAGCCAAAAATAGGATCCTGCTTTTACATAAAGTAGCTATTGTATACTTTGATATTTCAGCATCATTTGCAATTTTTAAATAAACTAATTATATCCCTGAATGCTGCACAAACATAGTCACTGTTGACTGCAATACTCGTAGGCACTACAGCCCAGGTTTTTAAAAAGGTATTTCGGCATTACTGTGCTCAATGTTGCAATGCCTAACTGATTTAGGGGACTAAATCTTATTTTCAAAAAGGATTTAGGTAGTTAGGAGCCAAAATCCCATTAATTGCCTAAATCCCTTTTTAAAATGAGATTTAGTCCCCTAAATCAGTTAGGCATTGCAACACTGAGCAGAACAATGCCTAAATACCTTTAAAAACCTGTGACTAGATCTCATAGAATCATAGATTATTAAGGTTACAAGGGACCTCAGGAGGTCATCTAGTCCAACCCCCTGCTCAAAGCAGGACCAATCCCCAAATGGCCCCCTCAAGGATTGAACTCACAACCCTGGGTTTCTACCACTAAATCTAGATTCAGCTAGAAAAAAACAAAGGTAAGTCTCTCAAACAACATGTTTTTGAAATACGGCTGTACAGAAAATGTTCTTCTATTTAAATCACTTCTCAGAATTTACCTGTCTAATTAGCATCAAAATGTCCTCCAGATATGTAGCAGTTACTATGTCCTTGCCAAGTACTGCATCCAAATGGGAGCTGGTCTTGTCCCCAGCTCAACCATCTCAGTTTCCTGCGTATTTTAAGGCTCCTGATCCCTCTCAGCCTGCTCTTCATCTTTCTCGATGGATTTATCGTTAAATATGTCTGCCCCACTGGGCAAAGGTATACCATGTGCCATTGCAATGCTGTGAAGCATACAACATATTAGGAATATTCTGTTAACCTTTTCAAGTGTATATTGTAATACGTCACCAGCAAGATACAGACACTTTTATCTTATGGTCAGAAGACCAAATACCCTCTCTGGCCATACTAGTGGATTTGAAGGCACCAATATACTCATGCTATGTGTTTGAGGTCTCATGAAGGTCATGACAAGCCAGGGTCTCAGAAGTTACCCTCTGTTGTGTCTCCTGAGAGAAGTAAGCCGACAACTGATAACTACCACAACACCATATTAAACAGAACAATCCTGTTAAGCGCTCGTGTGATTTGAGTGCAACTAAGAAGCTGTTCTGGAAAATCCTTTGATCACTTAAAATATGTGCCAAAAACCCTTTTAGAGTATGCAGGTCTCTTGTACCCATTAAAAAAATTAGAAAATTCTGGCTTAATGCCCCCTTCTTCAGGGTCCAGCTCTTTCAACAGAAGGTGGCTGGCTGACTCTCAATTCTTGTGGGGAATTTGCTCAAGACAAGTGATTGTGAAGGACACCCTATGCACTGCGTTTTACTGTTGATAATGGATTGGTAGAGAGTCCAGTTATTTATCTTGGGCAAGTTTCTTCTACAATTTAACCAAACCTCAGATCTATATTGATTCTTCATTTATCTTTCTTTTCCTGGAATCATCATTGCCCATTTTTCCTTGTCAAACAAGAATCACTATATATGGTAGAATAGTAGAATTCTGTAGCCAACATTGTATTTTTATCCGACCTGCCTTAAAAAGTAGAACATTTTTCATATATGCACACACAGAGCTATCTGCAGTCTGGCAGCTTTTAATTCCAATGGCAGTTTAATTTTTTCAAATCATATATGTGTATCTCCATGTTTGTCTGGTAAACACACCAAATTCCATTTAGACAAATAGATTTCTTTCAAATATTCAGTATCTGGATGTGTTTAAATGCTTTATTTGCTTTAGCAGTACAATGCATTGTGGGTACAAAATCATTTGCATAAAGAGTTATATAAATGGAAGACCAGAGTTTAAAACATGACTATATTTCATTTGACTAGTAAAATGCTTGGTTAGGAAACTTAACTCACAAAACTAGAACTTCAGAGAAGTAGGAGAAGATACTGACGTTGTCCAATGCAGATAAAAGCAAAAAACAAACAAACAACAACAAAAAAACACGAACCAAACAACATCCCTCCCACTCCCTTCTACTTTCTGTAAGCAGATCTTCAAAAAGGTCAGAACTCATTTGCACACAATAATTAGGCCTCATATACTGGGGGAAAAAAATCCAGTTGCTTACAGCCTTTTACTTCTAATTTATATTTTTTTAAAGCAAATAAGAAACTCCAGTATATATGCAAGTTCAGTATTTTACATGCAAGATGCACAGAAAATCTGTATTAGGTTCTACAAATCATGCTCATTAAAATGATTATTCCCAGGCTGCATTCTGCAAGGTACAACATTCCCCATCAGAGGAGCTGAGTACCCTTGTCTCCGACTGACTCCAAAGAGATCTGAGGATGCTCAGGGTTTAACAGAATCAGGCCCTTAATGATTGAGCAGATGCTTCAGGGATCGATATTAGATGTAGCAAAGGGCAACCACACTGTTGAATATTCAGAATATTTTGTAAAAATTGCACCAGTAAAGGTTTCCAGGACAGCACTCATTATTTATCATTAGGATTGGGAATCTAGATTTCCAACTGCTACCCACTAATGCACATGTCCTACTGGTTAGAGCCAGACTGTCCTTATGTCTGTAGGTTAATTGAAAAATTTAGCACATAATCTGGAATAATAATCACCTAAGAAACATGACCGATCACTTACCCGGGTAAGCAGGTTGTAATTGCAATTTAGTGCAGATAAGTGCAACATAGATAGAAAGTAAATGCAAAGTAGCAAGTGGGAGTTTCTTAAAGAGGAATTGTACTTTTCACTTATCAGAAAAGTTATCTTTTATTAATACATACCTGCAGTGCATGAGACAAATACATGTACTAGAGCCCATACCAGAAAATCCGCCCCCACACACACCTTTTACAGTCAGGTGGACAGTACTGTAGGTATGGGTCAAACCTTCCAAAGATAATCCAGGTGTAATATACCTGAGCACACTAACAAAAGGCATCATTTTAAAATTACCATGTCACAATACTACTTAATATGGTGCCAAATATGAAATAAAGTGAAGTTGTGGAAGGATGACTTAAAAAAATTTAGACACTGTTATAAGTAACTCATCATATCCTTAGCCAAGCACTGATCCTGCATTGAAAGCCTGCACAGAACTTCACTGACTTCAGTGGGGTTCTGCATGAGCACAGTGCTCCTTGCCGAATCAGTAACGTATGTAGTGTTCCAAGGGAAAGAGCAGAAATTCCACCAATGGAGACATTTAAGAGTAAATTGGTAAAGTACAAACTGAAGCTACCTTGCTACTATAAACCTGAACCTCAACCCTGCCTTCCTTAAAAAGAAACCACTCCCCTTATCTGAGAGTCAGGAGAGCTGGGTTCAGTTCCCAGTTCTGCTATAGAGTTCCTAAGTTACTTGGTCCTGTCTCAATGGTGAGAGCTCAACTAGATGACCTCTTGAGATCCCTTCCAAACCTACATTTCTATGATTTTGGGCAAGTCACTTATAGCCAGATTTTAAAGAGTGCTCAGCACCTGCAACCAGGGCCAGGTTTTACATAGTGCTCAGCTTCCATTTAGGCAGCAAAATAAGAGGCTAGATTTTCAAAGATCTCACTCTGCACATATTGTGCTGCAAATCAGGCCACAAGTGTCACAATGAGAGCTTCTGGATGCTGAGTACTTCTGTAAATCTGTCCCCAATTGCAAGTATTGAGCACTTGAAAATCTGGCCCTGAGCTCATTTGTAAATCTGGGCCCAAATTTCCATGTTTCAGTTTGCTAACTGTAAAATGAGGTCAATAGTAATATTATACCTCAAAAGAGTGTTGTGAAGATGAATTCACTCAGATACGATGGTGATGGAGCTACATAAATATAACCTTAATGTCACTCTGAAAATTTGTAAAGATATACATTAGTCAAAATAAATTACTAGGGCAATGGTTCCCAAATTTGTTCCCTCACTTGTGCAGGGAAATCCCCGGTGGGCTGGGCCGGGCCAGTTTGTGTACCTGCCGCGTCCACAGGTTCGGCCGATTGCGGCTCCCAGTGGCCACAGTTCGCTGCTCCAGGCCAATGGGAGCTGCTGGAAGCAGCAGCCAGTACATCTCTCGGCCTGTGCCACTTCCAACAGCTCTAATTGGCTGGAACAGTGAACCATAGCCACTGGGAGCTGCGATCAGTCGAACTTGCGGACATGGCAGGTACACAAACTGGCCCAGCCCACCAGAGGCTTTCCCTGCACAAGCAATGGAACAAGTTTGGGAACCACTGTACTAGGGGATTATAAAATCCTATTTCCTATTCAAAGAATCCATTTACAACAAATTATAACAGTAAACTATAATATTAATAAAAAATCCATACTAGCTGCTACAATATACAGTTATAATACAGCAGGTAAAAATAAAACCTTGTTAGGACTACATACACTAATAAAAATCTACAACACTATGTCAACATATTTCATGAAAATTAATCATTCCAATTCCATTAATAAAAATATTTACTCTTCCAACACATCACGCTACTTAGAAGTCTGATATAATTCAAGGCACAATGGGACTATATCCCTTGCAGAATGTTTACAATGCATTTAACAAACTATATGCAATATTGGATGAAGTGTTCTTTTTATTGAATGATAATTTGTTTTCATGACTGTTGTGCAACACCCAGAATGCTTTTGTGGGGCAGGCAAGTGCTTTAAAAATAAAAATTAATACATCAACAGCATATTTCAAATATTGAATTCAAGTGGTCAGGTTGTATGGGTGATGAGAAATGGCTGGAATGAGTGGTGAAGGATTATATGGCTGAGGAGTACTGACTAGGTATCTTAACTGTTCATTTCCAGAGTTTTTAATGTTTGAGTTTTTAAGGATGTGATTTTTTTTTTAAATGCAAGATGGAAATCATTTAAACACATTTCCTACCTCTACTATATTTTTAACAAAGTCCCTTTTCTGGTGGAAAGATTGGAAAGATGGGACTGCTTGACCTAATAGTTTTTAATCTTCTTATTTTGTGGTTCTATGAAGCTATGATTGGCTAGATGGGGTAAGTTTGTAAAGTATATTCTCCTCAAACAATGGAAAAGTTAGTGGAAATAAAATTTAAATCTGAAAAGGAAACTTCATACAAATTACACTCAGAGAAAGGCACTCCTTTAACATAGATGAATGTTTCCAAATAGAAAAGGCAGAATAATCCTTGCACCGAAGAGCTCACAAACTAAAGATACAAAGAAACATCAGAAAGCAGGCAGAAGGAATTGGCATAACACATATTTGTCACAGAAGAAAATCAAGTCTATTTTAAGTGGGGCTTATATCCCTGCCTATTAAGTTTGCCTGACACACCTCATCGGAGAACCCTGTTTTTCAGTTTATAACTTTGCCAAACTAATGGTTGAGACTGACATTTTACCTGCTTGCTGTCTGCCTCAGGCTGAATGTTCTGGAAAATTTCAGCCAAAACAGTTCAATCATTTCTGAGAAAGAGGCTATGGAAATTCATTGTTTTGCCCTTGTTAAAAAATTCTGGTGAGCTTTCCTTTGAGAGGGTCTAATGCCTCCATGTTTTGAAGCAGGCACTTGAGGAAGAGTTGCCTCTGCATCAGGGATATGCTTCTTGTCAGAGGCAAAATCTGGTCCAGTTACAAGCCTTTGAAAAACCAGTTTGCACCATTCTCAGTAGAAATTTGCTAGCCTTCACCTATATTCCCTGAAGATTCCATATGCACTGGGCATGCTCCAGCCACATCTGAGAATGCTCATCCTTGCAGTTGCAGTTCGTAGCGGTTCCAGGCTATGTCAGGTCTGGGCACTGCAACTGAGCACAGGGAGCCTGTCTGCTGTGCTCTCAGTGCTTCCCCTGAGGAAGTCAAGGAACAAGAAGGAGGGAAGTTGCCGGATACAAATGCAGACTGGCAAGAGCCAGACTTGGCGCAGGCAACCTTAATTCTGCCATTTCCTAACTTGAGTTTTTGTCTTGAAACCCTAATAATGTTTTTAGCATTTTTTTGCATGCAACATACATTTTAGGGGAAATCTGAATACAACTTCAGTTATGGAGTAGCTATCAGTGCTTCTATCTGTTTTAAATAAAGAATTTAAATTATTCCCCAATGGCTCTTCATGCTTGCCACCAGCCAGCAAGTTTTCCCATAAGCTTCATGGCAATGGTGGATCTTCAGGCGGTACAGGAAGGTAGAGTGGACAAGGTGTCTTACAGATGTGCTTTGGAAGGGTGTTCCATGCACAAGGAACAGCAAAGTATTAGCATTATTGTGACATTAAAAATGTATTTGAATACAGCATTATATTCCATATTTACTTTTAGAGGCTGCCAGAGAAGTCTACTAATGGTGGGGATTTTAATTCGCTCCTACCTACAGTGCTGTGAAACAACCATTATGGTACAGTGGTAAAAATTTGGCTAAAATAAAAAAGGCTGATGTATATTCATCTTACTTCAAGTTAATAACAAATAAACTATGCTAAGAAGCCATGTTGTCAATGCATGTACCCAGCATACATTGGGGAAGCCATGCCAAATGTCAGACATGCTAACTACAACAAGGCCCTTGTTAAACTAGGAAAATGAGAAGTGCTTTATCAAATGTGCTAGCAAACACATTAGTTAGTATGCTGTTAAATGCTACTTAGCTCCTAGTGTTAATTAATACAATGGTATTTAAAAAAATTAATGTTCATAGTCAACTCAGGGGAAGGAAAATTACAATTTAAAGGCCTGGAGGGAGAAAGACATTACAGATAAGATAAGAATGTGGGTTTCGCTGTTTGAGTATACATGCTTCATGGAAAAGGTGGGTTTTGAGCAGTTTCTTGATGGAGGGAGTTGTGTGTGTATTAGGGGGAGGTTATTTCAGACAGTAGGGCCTTGTATGCACAAAAAACAAGGGGGTGTTCTTAACTCGTTAACTAACATGAGGTAAAATCTTAGTGAAGCTGAGGTACTTTGAAATGAGTTAGCAGGTCAAGGTATACCTTAGATTCCCCTTTAGTCTTTACCTGGATCTGCTAACATGTGAAAGCTACAAAATTCCTTGTCTTCAAAATGATTATCACAAAGGAAAGAACAATTTTTCCCAGTGAAGACAGACCCAAAGAGGCCAGTAAGGAAGAGAGGGTGGAGATGGGAATGGGAAGAGAGCAGTGATGTGACCAGGAAGGTAAGGAGTGAAGCAGAGTTGAAAGAAATGAAATCATAGACAAATCACATACTTTTTAACCTTATTAGCCTTTATTATGTTATATGGTAAAAGAAATGGAGAACTCACTGTTTGTTAGACAACGTATCTGAAACCTCTTGACTTGTATTTTTGATTCTCTTGCTTCAGGACCAAAGCGAATTGTTTTTTGAAGTCAGAAAGGAATATTTCTTCACCCTCAACCACTGCAGTAACATATTTCACATTTGCCTGGTTGCATTTTGGCTTCTTTTTTTTTTTAAACTACTTCAGCCATTGTCCACTGACAGGAATACCACCAACTTGATAAGCCATTTGGTATATTGCAGTTCACGTAGTCCTAAACATTTTATATCATCTTATAAAAAAAAGTTTCAGACAGTATTGATTTTGACATAACAGGAATCCTTAAAAAGCTGAATCAGTCTGAAAGATTCTACCCATTTTAACTAAATCTCTAACACATCCATATGAAAGAATAGAATGTGTTGAAGCTTTAAAAACAGTATCACTGTTTAGGTATGCCTACTGTAATCTGACTTTCCCAGGCAGTTATTAACATTCAGACACAGAAAAGGCAGAAAATTAAAAGGTTGTGTGGGTGCAGGTGGGGAGAGGAGGGAGTCAACAGAAATATTCAAAAGCAACTGCAAAAATGAAGGTGAAAATTGCTCCATTTGCATGTAGCTCTTAAGTTCTTAAGGAGCAGCAGCAATAGCAAAAAATTATTTAACAGAATTTTCCATATGGCTTCTCCTATTTTCTATAAATCAGCTCATGAACTAAGTAGATAGGAAGTCAATGCTGATTGATTTCAATCGCAAAAGGAATTGCAAGTCTAAATTAGATCTAGAAAATTGCAGTTGTAATAGGGCACAGAACAGTCATTTTGTCCTTACCGCTAAATATTCTCATTGGTGTCAGTTTATTTCAGAATATACATGGCATAGTATGCACAGTGGTTTACAACGGATATGAACAGAGGCCAAAGGAGTCATTTTTAATCAATTGTACCTTCTGTTAAGCAATGGGAGATATTGCTATTTTAGACCCAGTTTCAGGAAAGCATTCCTATTCAGGAAGGGTATTTAAGCACATGTATAGCTCTAAGTTTGCAAATAAGGGCTTTGAGTAGGGCTGGCCTTAAACATGTATTTAAGTGCTTTCCTGAATTGGGGCCATAATTTGTTTCTTTGTTAAATTGACCGGCTATGTTATTTTAACCATGTTGTTACCAATAATTGCTAGAACTAAGTAAATAATACTTTCCTAAAGTTTCATTTTGCTGAGACCACATACAATATCTAACAACTAAAACATCTTGAGTATACCAGTGGTTCAGGCCCCTAGAACTTGAGAGTGAGGCCCAGGGTCAATTCCCTGCTCTGTCACAGACTTTCTTATGTAAACTTGGGCAAGTCACTTAGCCTTTCTGTGCCTCAAGTCCTCATCTGTAAAATGGGGATAATAGTACTTCACTAGCTCTTACGGGTATTGTGAGGATAAACACATTAAAGATTGTGAGATGTTCAGATACTTATGACCCCCATCACAGTAGTAAATAAAATATATAGATTATGTCATTGCTGGATCATTGATTGTAAAAGGTCTCTTCTGTTCCACATAATACTTGGCTAATAGTTTATAACCAAGACTATTTTTGAATAAATCATTTAAGTAATTTCAAAGACTGAACATTTTTAAAAAAAAAGTTATTTCCTGGGGGAAAAATAGAAAAATGGGTTACATTTGTTGAATATATTGTTCACTGACTATAGTTCAGCCAACTGTATTACTGATTGTTTTATGGCTAACAAACCACACTAGCCTCTCAATAGTTCAGTTTCTCTGTTTGTAAAGTGGGACTAATAGTACTTCTGTCATTCAGTGATGTGAGACTTATTTTATTAATGTTTGCAATGATCTTCCCTTGGATGGGAAGGTGCAAAATATTTTTATTGCTTTAGTTAAGCTATAGCCTCTACTACCTCAGATAGTTGTTCCCTCTGCTCCAGAGAAGACCTGTAAAGACAGAATTGCAATAATTTAGAGACAAGAGAAACTAAAAGCTAGTTAAATGTCATTCATATGCCTTTGTTATCACAGATATTTGTATGCATGCACATATGCACAAAAGAGAAAAGACACTGAAAGAAGAATCAAGACAAAATGGGAGTGTCCTCAGAACCTCAAGGATGAAGGAACAGGGCTAATTTCTAAAAGAAAAATAAAAAATGAAGTGACAAGAAACCCTTGTGTAATTCCATTCATATGAAGTGTTTTACACCTGGAATAAATTTGTTCTTTGCAATGAAAGTTCCATATGAGCCCATCCTTCCTAGCCCATCAGAAGACTAAGGGTAAAGTCCTGGCTCTATTAAATAGAATGGTAGATTTGCCACAGACTTAAGTCGAGCAGACTTTCACCCCAAGCATGGGAGAACAGTATTAACTAAAAGAGGCAGACTCCTAGAGTAAAATCTTTTCTTTTACAATATTGGTTTGAGCTCATTAATGAATTCCCTTTGCATTTGTTCAGGCCCATTTGTGATTCACTGACAAAATAATCATGAAAACAAATTTCAAAGTCATGGGTACAAGTATTTGTAGAAACAATTTTAAAATTGTAGGCAAAAATAGTCCTGACAGACTTACCTGTGCATTCATCTAGTCAGAGAACAAAAAAAAGTGACTATTCAGAAGTCAGAGTAATGAAGCAGAATAGTTCAAATTTCTATTAGCAACAATAAATCAACAGAGTAGAAAATGAACATGCAACCTTAACTATTTCACCGTGGCTGGGTGATTAAAACAGTTTGAGCTACCATCATTCTGTTCATGCTATGAATTTGAAAGCTTTTAGTACAGTCGCAAAACTGCGCAACTCCCCTTCATTCTCTGATAATTTTGTGATGGAGTCAACAATGTGGATAATTGAACTTAATCTTTGAGGTTCAGATTCATGAGTCCCTGTGAAGATAGGTAAAAGGATTTCTATTCCACAATGGTGAGCATCCATGGTACCTGCTATTAGTTTTAATAATGGTTAATATATTTAAAGCAACCATCCAAACAGTTGAACAGTTCACTTGTTCCTGAAGGTCTCATTGTGACATTTCATAAATTAACCATGATATGATTTCAGGGGCCAGGAATGATTCCAGGTGCTATATCAAGAATTCCTCTTGCAGGTTATACCTTTCAATCTGCACACTGAGGGAGTACTATAGGAAGCATTGATTTTTCAGAGTTTTGTATAGTATGTGGTGAGGCATGAGCATACAAATATAGAGTAAGTGCACTCATTAGTTAATTTCACAAAGGGAAAGGTATCCTGCAGTATCATAGATTACATACATATAATGCTATGAATGCTGCTGAGCATTAAAAAGTTGCCTATAAACAATCAAGTGTCAACTGAAGTAGAGTTGATTGAATTATCCATTAAGATATCAGACAACTCTAACTGTATTCTAACCTCTTCTCTTCATCTATTATCCATAATCAGGTCTTTTTATATGGAATTTGTTATTCTCAGAACTACTGCAAATAATTTGTGGAAAAAATATTGATCGTGAATGGGTCACTATAACTAGTCACACTGTAAATAGTCTAATATAATAATTAGACTAGACATGACATTATTTTTAATCCATGACTGAAATACTTGAATGTTTAAAACAGTAAAAATCCATTTTTCTTGTGTGATTTTTACTAATTTGTTTCTTGTTCATAAATTGTACAAATAAAAACAAGAGACCTTTTCAAAGTAGCTAGTGGAGCACTTTATATGTGAGTTCTTCCATGAATATTTATGCTCATTTGCCAGGCTTTTGCTTGTACGTAAACATTTGCAAGCATTTGTGAATAAATACAAATAAAAAGTGTTGTGAATAGAGCTGGCCAGAAAACAGAATTTCCATCCCATGGATAATGTCAAGCTTTCAAGGGGAAAATTCATAACAAATTGTAAAAAGACAAAGTTTTTGTGGGTCAGAAATTCCCAAACATTCCTTTTCACAAGTAAAACTGGCAAAAGCCTTCCACAGGGCAGCTGGAGTGCCATTTTTCTGATTGTCCTGATGGAAAGACAAAGTTTTTTGACAAAACTGAAATTTCCACAGAAAATTTTGATTTTGCAAAAAGGACATTTTCCATTGGAATATCATTTTTATGGAAAAATTCCTGACCAGTTGTAATTGTCGGTATCAGCGCAGCAGATCAGTGGATTTCAGTCAGATACTTTGTCTTATTTATTCAGCTCCAAGTGGGGAAAAAAGTCAGGAAAAATATCTGAAGATTTATAACACTACTGAATATTGTCTCAAGGGATGAGTTGGAAACCTTATAGCTTGGGAAGTGGAACTGGAATTAAAAAGCACAGCAGAATAAATAAGGAAAAAGTCACACATATGGGGGTCTCAATAGAATATAGTACAGCTTTTCCCTTGCTTATTTCTATTACTCTATACATTAGAGAATGATAGGAAATAAAATATGTTGAAAGATTAATACTTCTTTGCAAGACATCGTCTGTTAATGTAACACATCACAAGTCAGTGGGGAAGTTCTCAGATAGACAGTATGTAGTTCATTTATATTGGAACCTGAGTCACAAGAAAATTACAAGGGACAACGATAAAGTTTCAACAATTATTATTTGGAATCAGTGGAGATCAATGATAGACAAAATAGAGTTTGGACTATTTTCAGAACAAATTTGTGCTCTGCTTTTATAGATATTAATCATGGGGATAGAAAAGGCTGAAAAAAATATCAGTCAAGGATAGAAGTAAATAAAGGTTACAAATAGACAATTGGATATAGTCTCTACTCATAAAATTCACAGCTTTGTCCAGAAAAACTATCAAATGGGGATCTATCTAACTCATGTCTCCGCTGCTGATTCCAATGAAGCATTTCAAACAAATCAGCCTCTCAAAAATGGCTCTGGATTCCAATGCATTAAAAAAAAAATGCAGTGAGTTTTCTACTGGATGAACTAAGGCCAACTTTCTCTTCAAAAAGTGTACCTTTGATGTACCTTTGACCAACATTCAGAGGGTGGCCATTAATACTAGTATCAACTAATGATCTTGCTTGAAACATTACAAGTAATTCCTAATGAGATTTTAGACAATAAACACACTTAAAGTGGGGCACAGAGAAGGTATAGGTATATTGTTTCAAAATTCTCAGGTCCATTTCCAACAAAAAATAATGCAGTCCAGTACTTTATTAGAACACAAGCTGTGATGTATTTAAACACAAAAACTACGTTTAATGGAATTCCTAACATCTCTGTTTAGTATTTATGGCTTCTTGTTCAGAACTTTGGGAAAGGAGGGGGACAAGAGGACTCAAGGGAGAAGATGGGACTCTTCATGAATGGCAGAGTAACCACATTCCAGTGGCCAGTGCCCCAAAGCGCTCCTCCAGACTCCTCCTCCAAGTCAGGAGCTAGTGGTTGGGCGGAACAAGAGGACTGAGGTCACCAGCGTGGATGCCTCATGCCTGGCAACATTCGCCTTCAGACTTTTTAGCCAGTGGTTGCATCAGTAATGTCATCCTTGAGGACTTTTGTCATTTGACCATGTAATAAAATAATCATTAATAAAAATTCTTAGGCTCTCTAGTTTTCAAAGTATCCGTGTGTTGACATCTGGCTTTTATGGTATAACTGTTGCTGGGTGGGGACTGATGGTAATACATTAATCAGCATCCATGAACTAACCACTGGGAACTATTTGGAGAAATTAAGTAGCTTGGTATTCCATGATTCAGGAGTAACTGTACTATATGCATCTGATTTCAGACACAGGAATATCCCAGCCAAAAAGGGTGTTGATTTGAATGTATCCACTTATTGTATGCATCCTGGGACAAAAATGTATGACTCATGAATGTGTACAGTATTCTAATCTGGGCTGAGCTGTTGAGCCTGATGTTAGAGATTCCAAAACGTATTGCTTTTGGTGACTTAAAACATTAATACAGAGAGTAACTGAGTATTGATTTGGAATTTTATGGACTTCCCTACAACCCATAAGTCACAGGTGGCCACTGTCCAGATATGATTTTAAACATGCTATGTCTACACTACAAGCTAGGAGTGCAATTTCCCTGCTTGTGTACACATACTCATGCTAGCTGTCCTCAAGCTAGTGCAAGTATAAACAACAGTGTAGCCACTGTAGCACAGGTAGTGGCAGTGGAGACACTGCTCAACCATGCTGAGTATATAACCATCGGTTTCAGGTAGGTTTGTACTTGGCATGGCTGTGCCATGTCTCTGCTGCTGCTACCTATGCTACCATGGCTACACTGCTATTTATACTTACCTTAGTTTGATGACAGCTAGCACAAGTATGTGTACATGAACAGGGGAATCACACCCCTAGGTTGTACTGTAGACATAGCCCTAGTGTGGGAGGTAGAGAGTACCTTTACAGAGGATAGAGTAAGCAAAACATCATGGTTGGTTCATACTCTTCTTATGGCTAATGATTTCCCACTGTCTGAGAATAGTTGATCCTGGACTCGTCAAATGATCCAGTGTGTGAATACCTTCATGGGTCATTGTAACCATCTCTGGTCCATAACTATGTTCTGCCCCCAGTATTTTCCTTTCATGGTACACAGATGGCTCCACATAGGTGACAACTGGACTATGGCAGCAAAGAACATACTCTAAACGTAATCATTTGCAAGAGAGAAGTGCTTTATGTGCTAAATGGTTGGTTGTGGAGGCAGAGTTTATTCTTTTTCTCCACCTCCCATCTGTTGAGTCTAAATCAGCAGACCTGTTCTAAGTGGTAAGTTGTCTGTTAAGTTGTCCTGACCATCTTTACATGAACACCAGGGGGTGGGCAACAGGGCTGTCTCAGTGCAGAGTTCTCTGTTCTGTGAATTTCTCCTTCCCACACTCTGATAGGGTTCACTTTGACAATTTTTAGGGTACAGCACAAGCAGCATTTCTCCATTCTGACTTTTTCTTAACAGAGGTCTGCACAGAGGGAATTTATCTGACCAGTGAACAGGGTGGCAGAGATCTGAGGATTTGAATTATGCTGGTCATTGGCAACAAGTTTTCACTGTAATTTTTCTAATGCACCAGGATATAATACTATGTGCAAGGTATATAATATTAAAAGGTTTATACCTATTGTATATTTTCTCCTAGTATCTGTTTCTGACTGTTGCATGTGAAACTTAGGATGGAGTATTTTTAATCATAAAAACCTATAGGGATTCATGAAGACTTCTACCCCTTCACTCTTTTTAAAGTATTTATTGTTTTTCATGCTTCTGAGTGTGGGTATTGTGTTTTGAGCGAAGTATTCAATCCATCAGTAGGATTAAACTGGATTCTCTTCAAGTGCTTATTGGATTTAGTCACTCCTGTTCTATTCAATTGGTATTAGATGTCACAGGTTACTTATTGGGTAGACAATTGGTCATGAAGCTTACATTAATGTTTTATATATTTTAATTACAAGAATTATTTCAGAATTTCTATTGCATGGATGAACCTCCTCCTGCAATGCTACAGTTACCATGCCATAACAGCACTAAAAGATATTTTAAATACATACTGTTTAAAATGATTTTTTTAAAAAGTATCCATATGAAAAGCAAAGTCTTCATACTCCCCAGAGAGAGTAGTTCAATAATATGGGAGTTATTGATCCATAGGTATGAATATCATCTATTTAAGGAAAAAGGAATATGGGAGAACCTGCTTCATGGAGCACAGTCAGCAATGGACATAAATATCAAGCAAGAATTAAATTTAATGTATTTTCCAAGGCACACATCAATGTGGGATGGTCTATTTGTTATAGGTTAAGTTCCCCAGACCTGAGGACCAGATCACTAGAATATTGCATTACAGAAGTTAGCAGGTACAGTGCCAGGCTGACGTTAATTCAATAGATCACCAATATTTTATTTTGTTTTTTTTCCCTGTCATAGTTCCACATAAAGTCATTCTATAGTTGGGTAGTATTTATTAATATTCTTTGGGAGAGATCTGCATTTGCTTCATTACTTAAATATAAGAGACACATTGTGTTACAGAGGGATTTGCTTACTGATAATTTGACAGAGGTATGGTGGTTTTCCTTTCAATATTCTGTTAAACCAGAACATGTGTAGGAGGCTGTCATTATGGATGTGGCACATCTGAAACACAGGATTTATGTTGTTGTAATAGCATGCCAACTTTTGATGTGTTACAGTAAGTATGCTCTGTACCACATCAAAAATATTTATCTTTTCTCTATCCAATAGTAATATATTGTCATTTCTGATTCCGTTTTTCCTGTTTACACAACTGATATCTAACGGCTGTGTTATTTTGAAAACGTGTGAAGAGTGTTGAGAGTGATAATGAGATTTTCATTTGATCCTTTTAGGGCCTGATCACTTAATTTTTATACGAGAAAAACTCCATTGACAAGGGAAGTGTTTCCAGTTTAACAAATACGGGATCAGAACATCAGGTACTAAGAACTAGATATTGTTTAACGCCAACAACATGAGTAAACAGGTACAATTTAGGTTTTTTAGATGAGAATGTATCCAGTTGTGCCTGCAAAACAGATTAAGAGGCTCAATTGACCTAAGTTTTGATCATAGTGATTTATATCAGTAAATCTGCAGGGGTAAAAAGGGTGCCGGCGTTAACAACCATCTCCTGAATGGAAGACTTCATCAATTAAAAGAAGCTTGTTTCAGCCAGAATTCATTTTATGTTATAATAATTAAAACGCCTGAATTTACTGTTATTTTATCTTTGTTTTCTCTCAACTGTAATAATATTTCATATTTTATACAAAACCATTACACCTCATTGTTCAGTGGTGTCCAAACTGATACATAGTTATAGTAAGATAAAACAACATATGCTTTGTTACCAACGCTACCAAAAACTGCATTGTACATACCTCTCTTAATTTTGAGGGAATATTGAAGTTCCTATAGTGGATTGTTCACCTAATATTTGGTTCCTCTAGTGGCATCACTATTTCTGGGTCAAACTGAAAGGACAAAGGTCATTTGAACACAGAAATAGTGATTTTACCATGTAGAAGAAATAGGACAGGACTTCACTCAGGATGAAGATACAACGGGAAAAGCAGGGGTGATGTTATAGTAGGGGTCTCCTATAGACTACTAGATCATGCAGGAGGAGCTGGATGAGGCATTTCTAGAACAAACAGAAATATCCAAAAACACAAGACCTGGGAGTAATGGGGGATTTTAACTACCGAGACATCTGTTGGAAAAGTAAAGTGGCAAAACACAAAATCAGCAAAGAATCCTGTGGCACCTTATAGACTAACAGATGTTTTGGAGCATGAGCTTTCGTGGGTGAATACCCACTTCCTCAGATGCATGTTCGGTAAGTTCTTGAAGTATACTGGGGACAAGCTTTTGTTTCAGAAGGTGGAGGAAGTAATCAGGGGGATATCCATTTTAGATATCATTCTGACTAATGAGCAGAAATTGGTTATGAATCTGAAGCCTGAAGGCAATTGTTGTGAAAATGATTGTGGAATGACAGATTTCATTATTATAAGGAGAGGAGGGAATGAGAGCAGCAGAATAAGGATAATGGACTTTAAAAAAAGCAGACTTTAACAAATGCAGAACTAGTAGTTGAGGTCCCATGGGAAGAAAATCTATAGGAAAAAGGAGTTCAGGAGAGCTGGCAGTTCCCCAAACAGACAATATTAAAGGCACAACTACAAAGGAAAGTTAGGAAGAACAGTAAGAGGCCAATATAGCTTCACCAGGAGTTCTTTAGTGACCTGAAAGTCAAAAAGGAATCAAACAAAAATGCAAACATGGACAAATTGCTAACGATGAATGCAAAAGAATAGCACAAGCATGCAGGGACACAATCAGAGAGGCTACAGCGCAAAATGAGTTACACTTATCAAGAGATATAAAAGGCAATAAGGTTCTTCAAATACATTAGGAGCAAGAAAAAGATGAAGGAAAGTATAGGCTCTCTACTTAGAGGGAAATGAGAACTAATAGTGGACATCAAGAAAGCTGAAGTGTTTAATCTTTGAAGTGAAGACTGAAGCAAAATAGGCATTAAAAATGACCAGATACTTAACGCATTTAATATTAACAAGGAAGAGGAAGGAACATAAGCCAAAACAGGGAAAGAACATGTTAAAGAATATTTAGGTAAGTTAGATGTATTCAGGTAGTTGACAGGGCATGATGAAACGCATGCTAGGTTACTTATGGAACTAGTTCCAAATAAATCTTTGGGTTTCTGGAACTCTGAATAACTGAATCCAGTATTATTCAATATTTTCAATTATCTTTGAGAAGTTATGGAGGATGGGTGAGGTCACAGAGGACTGAAAAAGGGCAAAGATAGGTACTAACTTTATAAAGAGGAACAAAGCAGACCTGATGAATTATAGACCCATCAACTTAACTAAAGATACTGGAACAAATTATTAAACAATAAATTTGTAAGCACCTAGAGGATCATAATAGCCAGCATTTATTTGTCAAGAACAAATCACATCAAACCAACCCAGTTTCCTTCTTTGACAGGGTTATTGGCATAGTAGGTGGGGGCTGGAGGGGAAAGCTGTAGAAATAATATATCTTGATTTTAGAAAGAAATGACACAGTCCGCCATGACATAAGCAAGTGTGGGAAATATAGTTTAGATGAAATTACTATAAGATGGTTGCAAAACAAGTTGAAAGACCATGCTCAAAGAGTAGTTACCAATGGTTTGCTGTCAAACTGAGTGGATATAGCAAACGGGGTCCCTCATGAGTCTGTCCTGGGTCCAGTACTATTCAGTATTTTAATTAATTATTTGGATAATGGAGTGGAGTGTATGCCTATAAAATGTGTGGATGACACCAAACTAGGACTTTAGAGGATAGAACTGGAATTCAAAGTGACCTTGACAGATGGAAGAATTGGTCTGAAACCACCAAGATGAAATTCAATAACTACAGGCACAAAGTACTACACTTCAGAAGGAAAAATAAATTAACTACAAACAGGGGAGTAACTAGCAAGGCAATAGTACTTCTGAATAGGATCTTGGAGTTATGGTGGATCACAAATTCAATATCAGTCAGTATCAGTTCAATATCAGTCAACAATGTGATGCAGTTGCAATAAATTGGGGTGAATTAAACAGGAGTGTCATATGAAAGACACTGGAGGTAACTATCCTGCTTTCCTGGCACTAGTGAGGTCTCAGTTGGAGTGCTGTGTCCAGTTTTGGGTGCCACACTTCAAGAAATATGTGGAAGAATTGGAGAGAGTTCAGAGGAGAGCAACAAAATGAAAAAAAAATGATTTAGAAAACCTGACCCATGAGGAAAAGTTAAAAAACAGGCATATTTAGCCTTAGAAAATAAAGACTGAGGCAGGGTAGGGCAGGGGGGTAGGACAAGTAGGAATGGGCTTATTCTGCAGCTAGAGAGATTTAGGGTAGATATTAGAAAAAAAACTTTCCAACTATAAGGCAAGTTAAGATCAGTAATAAACTTCTAAAAGAAGCTGTGGAATTTCCTTCTCTGTTGCTTAAGTTCCCTGGGCCACTTCTCCATGGCCCTAGCACCTTCTTCACTCTCTTCTCAGGGCCTTGAGCCAGGTAGTCCTAGCAGTCAGCCAAGAGCTCCCTCTTGCTTCCCCCCGTCCCTCCTAGCAGCTGCTCTGTCCAAGGAACTACTGTCTTCCAGCCCAGTAAGAACACAGTCCTTTCTCTTTGGGCTCCCTGTAGAAACTGACTCACCCTGGCTTGGAAGTTCCTTTTATGTGAGCCTGCTGGGCCCTGATTGCTTGTTCTATGCAGCATCCTCCAGTTGGCTGCTGCCTGCATAGCCTCTTTAGCCTGCTTTTAACCCCTTCCTTTCCAGTATGAGGTGAACACTCAATCACAGAAAGTCAGAGATTTGCAAAAAAAATTGTTTGTGTATGTAGATAAGCTGATGCTCTAGTCATTTTAAGTATATTTAGTTTACTGAGAATAGGAATAAAATGTTAAGAAAAAGGCAATTAATCTTGGGCATTTTGGCAGTGAATGAGGTACACCTCTTCCTTGGGTTGGTGCAAGGATGTAGAAGAAAGGGATATTCCCAAGCCATCCCAGTGTCCTGGCAATCTTTAGCTGCTGTAATTGGAGTTAGGATTTATGGCAGCCAGCATCTAAATTAGAGCAGCTACCATGCTTAAAGCCACCTTTGCATCCCCTGTCCTGAGCTGTGCTGAGTGCTTTTTTTCTTCATTTATATTATTAATGACATGGTATTTCAATATATTAGGAGATATTTAAAAAAAATCAGATTTCTGAGAGAGTAATATAAGAAGATGAACTGGGCTGGACTTCATTATCCTCTCCCCGACCTGGCACATAACCCCAGCAGCCCATCCCCACTCTGAGGGCATCACATAGGGCAGGAGTTCACCTCATCTTTTAGGGCAGAGGTGGTAAACCTGTGACCCATCAGGGTAATCCACTGGCAGGCCACAAGACAGTTTGTTTACATTGACCATCCCCAGGCACAGCCACCGTTGGCACGTTCCCGGCCAATGGGAGCTGCAGGAAGTGGCGTGGGCCACAGAGATGTGCTGGCTGCTGTTTCCTGCAGCTCCCATTGGCTGGGAATGGTGAACTGCAGCCATTGAGAGCTGCGGGCACTGTGCCTGCGGATGGTCAATGTAAATAAAATGTCTCGTGGCCCGCCAGTGAATTATCCTGATGGGCTGCATGCAGCCCACAGGCCACAGGCTGCCCACACTATTTTAGGGTATTCCTAAACCTTCTGTTGCCAGAAGCTGGGACTAGACGATGGGATGAATCATTCAAAATTATCCTGTTCTACTCATTCCCTCTGAAATATCTGGCATGAGCCACTGTCAGAAGCAGGATACTGGACTAGATAGACCATTGGTTTGACCCAATGCAGCTATTCTTATGTTCTTACATTCACCTTTCCAGGGACTGGGGAGAGAGAACGTTTCCAGGCCCCTGTGACGACTCCTAAGACTCAGCATATTGGCCCTAACAGCCCATCTCCCACCAGGAAAGCAGCCCTTCTCCTGCTAATATAGCTAGTCCTGTAGCTCAAGGGGTAAAAGTCTGTACTGCAATGATGAAGTTTGAGAGTTGAAATTCTCAGGATGCAAAAGTGGAGAGTTTTTACACTTATACATAAAATAATGTTTCCCCTCCTTAAAATCATACAAATTTCCTTCCTTCCCCCCCTCCCACCCAAAAAACCCCCCATACTTGAAGTTAAAAGAATGTCATTTATGCTGCAAAGGCAAGCACTTTAAAGTTAGAAAATGCCTGATTTATGGTTGCTTGTGCTACCTAAACTCAGCCTCCTTGTTCATATGCATCATGATACAGTCTTTACTGTACACATACATGATCACATACTGCGTTTTCCACAAGACTTCTGCCTCATTCAGTGCTCAGAATGGTCACACAGAGGGACAGAATTAAGATTGCCCAGGCAAACATAACGGTAACACTTCCTAACTTGAGTGCTCCACATAAGTGCTTTGAGTGCTTGACTTTGCAATCTAAATGATGTTCTTTTAATGTAGTTTTTTTGTACATGCTGTAAATGGAACAGAGGATAAAGGACACCTGCGGAGCTTATGTGTATGTGGGGGAGCAAGTATCACCAATATTTACAAAGTCCCCAAGGATAGATGTACATAGTCATTTTACCTTTTTTATATAGCTGAGACCAACAATCATTTTGTTTAGGATGATAGAAAACAAATATTTAGAATGTAACTCACTTCTTTGGAAACAAATAGCACAAGACCTGCATTCTCCTGAAACCCTAACATAAGATCTGATTGTTGCGTAAGACCTTGTGCTGTCCCTGGGCACATCAGTGAATTCCACACTTTCTCTTGTGGGGCTCCCATGTCACCTTATGTCATGGTGTCAAGGTATGATTCCCCCACTCTGAACCTTAGCGTCCAAAAGATGGGGTACCTGCATGAACCCCTCTAAGCTTAATTACCAGCTTAGAAATGATAGAGCTAACACAACCCCAAAATATAGTGTTTTGGGACACTTTCTGGCCCCCAATCCCTTCCCTGGGGACCCCCAGACCCAAACCCCTTGGATCTCAAAACAAAGGGAAATAAACCATTCCCCTCCATTCTTCCTCCCAGATTCTCCCCTCCCTGGGTTACACTGGGAGATCACTGTGATTCAAACTCCTTGAATCTTAAAACAGAGAGGAAAATCACCTTTCCTCCCCCTTTCCTTCCCCTCCCAGACTCTTTCTGAGAGAGACACAGTGATACTAACACAGAGAGAAATCAGGCTTTTCCTCTCCCCTCTTCTCCTTTCATCCACCAATTCCCTGGTGAGGCCAGACCCCGTCCCCTGGGGTCTCACACAAGAATAAAAAAATAATCAGGTTCTTAAAAAGGAAAAGCTTTTAATTAAAGAAAGAAAAAAAAGTAAAAATTATCTCTGTAAAATCACGATGGAAAATGTTACAGGGTCTTTCAACTTATAGACACTAGAGAGAAGCCTCCCCCTCAGCACAAATACAAGTTGCAGCAAACAGAGATACAATCCTTCTAGCAAAATACACATTTGCAAATAAAGAAAACAAACATAAATCTAATCCACTTTCTACCTATTACTTACTATTTGAATAGAAGAGACTTTTTCAGAAGATTGAAGAGTCTGTATACGTCTGGTCCCTCCAAGACCCCAGAGAGAACAAAGAAAAACCCAAAAAGCACAAACAAAGGCTTCCCTCCACCGAGATTTGAAAGTATCTTGTCTCCTGATTGGTCTTCTGGTCAGGTGTTCCAGGTTTACTGAGCTAGTTAACCCTTTACAGGTAAAAGAGACATTAACCCTTAACCATCTGTTTATGACACATGGGCAGGGCCGGCTCTAACTTTTTTGCTGCCCCAAGCCAAAAAACCCCAAAAAACAACGCCTCGCCATAACAACCCTCCCCGCAGAGCTGCCCTGCTGAACTAAAAACAAAACAAAACAAAAAAACCCAGTGCTGCCCTGCCGAACCAAAACCAAACAAACAACTCCCCCGAGAGTGCCCCACCGAACCAAAACCAAAAACAACCCCCTTGAGCGCTGCCCCACCAAACCAAAAACAACCCCCCCAAGCGCTGCCCCGCTGAACCAAAAGCAACCCCCCGAGTGTCGCCGAACCAAAGACAACCCCCCCAAGCACCGCCCCACAGAACCAAAAACAACCCCCCCAGCTCCGCCGAACCAAAAACAACTCCCCTGAACACCACCCCATAAAACCAAAAAAAAAAAATTGCCCCAAGTGCCGCCCCACCAACCCAAGATTAGCCGCCCTTTACAAGGTGCCACCCCAAGCACGTGCTTGCTCGGCTGGTGCCTGGAGCCGGCCACGGTCATGGGGCATAAAATTACTCAGACCAAAATGGGATTGTTCTGAGTGAATTAGTTTAGGAATTTGGGTGATCAAGCAGAGATCTTTCCTGTTCTTTGTGTCAAAAGGTATGTGCAAAAAGGGTAAGGAGGCCATTTTGAGATGCTCTGTTAGGCTTGTAAAATGAGATGTGTGTCATATTAAGCGACTGAACAATCCCCCTGGCCGCAGCACATAATTGAACATATCCACCAGAGGATGATAACATTGTTTCATTTCTATTTCTCGCCAGCTGGGCTGTTCCCAGCCCTCTAGAAGACAGAAATATAATTTATTCCAAAATTCTTCTAGTCGGGGATTAGCTGTATACAAGGTTTTGTAATCTGGAAGAAAACATTAATTTTCAGGATGCCTAGAGAGACTTTGCTTCCTTTACATCTCTCTCCTTCTTTCTAGCTCTGTTTCTGAGATTATCCTAATTGTTTCTGTTTAACTTTAGACATGTGCCTACTTCCCTGCACAGTACATAAGCATATGCTTAACTTTTAAGACAATAGGAACTTGAAGTCAAGCATATGCTTAAATGCTTGTTAAATCAGAACCCAAGCTATAAGATGGTTATTCTCATTCTCCTACTCACTCCAATGTTGCTTTGCTATGAGAACAAAACTTGCTAATGAAGTTGCGTCTAAGACTCCAATCTGGCATCAGTATCTGCTAACATAGAGCTCTCTACCTGTGTGGAGTCTCCTGCAAGGATCCTATTGCAGGGTCCATGCTAGCAAGCCCCAGCTAGAGCTGGCTGAATAGCTGATTTTGCTGAAGTTCTGGGAAAAACAAACACTTCACCTCAGGTCAAACCCAAACTGAAAATTCCAAAAAAATTTCTACAAATCAAAAAGATGGATAAAAATTTCATTTCTGGTCAAATGAAATGTGTAGCTCGACACACAATTAAATGTTGGGGTTTGGGGCATTGTTTAAATAAAAAGCAAAGAAATCACAGGGTTTGAGTTACAAACCAGACCTTTACCACAGCAGTTAGGGGACTCACCAGGAATGGGGGAGACCAAGGGTTCAATTCCCTCTGTTGCCTGATGTAGAGCAGGGATTTTGATTTGAGTGTTGCTGCTCCCAGCTTGACACCTATATGCCAAGTTACCTTATAGCCTGATGTTTAGAGCACACACCTGGGAGTAGGGGAAGACCCATTTCATGTTCCTTCTCCAACGAGTGTTTATACACAGTGTAGCAGCTTCAACAGGAGAGAAAACCCTGCTCCCAAACTTCCCATAGCCTGCTGGTTAGAGAATGCTCCTACAATGTAGGACTAAAATTCAGATCTCTGCTCCACAGCCCATATGAATGCCCCACTCATTAGATTAAAGGTTATAAAAGGAGATTCCTCTGACTCCATTTTGTGAACGTTGCTTAAGACCCCTTACAAAACCAACCTGAAAAATCTGGGGGGAGCCAAAACTATTTGGTGAATTTGTGTCAAATTTGCAAATAGTTTTAGGTCAACCAAAACTGCATAAACTGTTCAGCTAACAAATTTTGCCCAGATTTATTCCCAAAGCAGGACCAAGAATTGTGGCCCAGATCCTATTGGCTATGTGATTAAGTTCTAATTTAACTTCAGCTATTACTTGAAATTACCCAGGGTCTTACTGAAAATGTTTTGCTCTACTAAGTTTACCATCCTTGTTTCCATTCTTCACTGCTCATTTAGCACTTCTTGTAAAAGCTACAGTGTGATCATGGATCATTTCCTTAAATGATTCCCCACCAGTAATCCAAGGTAGTCTCCCTTTATTTGTAGCAGAGATGCTCTAATATTTTAATTTTAATTAAGCTAATGCATTTAAAATTGTAGGGCTACATTCCCACCTGTGTAACGATTTCTCTGTCCCATCCAGTCATATGAACTTTAATTATCAATAATGGAAAAATATTCTGAATAGCCTTGAGAGTCTCAATTACACTTCATTACTTTGTCTTCAAGTTCATTACTTTGCCTTCAAGAGAAAAATACATTAATGCAGAATTAATCACACTAAGCAGAACAGTAAGAATATTGTTTTTATTGGGTTCCTGTTGCAGCTGCTTTCAGATACTGTACTTAGGCAGGAGGTATGTTTTTTCACTTGCCATTTATTTGTAGGTGAAAAATAAAAGCAAATTTTATGTTTCAGGCAAAAATCTCACCTGCACAAGGGAGGTTAGAGAGAGGGAGGGATTTTCAGAAGAGTTTAGTGTTGGTCTTACTCTGCTCTCATTGGAGTAAGTGGTAAAATGTCAAATCTGTGCACTTTTGAAAATACCACACTACAAGTTTACTCCTTATTCCTTTAGGAGTGAAGAGAAACCTTGAGCTGTTCGTAAATTATTTAATTCATACATTTGCCAGGATACATGTTTAAAATTATTCTGTTTAGTTTCCGTCCTTGGTCCATATGACTAAATACTATGGTGGTGGGTGCACTAGAAATGCCACAGATGAAATAGATATATACAGATCAGATCCACAGAGTAGTACTTTACCAATGTTTAGCAAAGAAAGGAAAACCTATTGCAGATTAGTTAATTTTGTAAATTGGCAAAAAAAATTATGCCAAAAGAATTAAGGATGAAGCACTGAAAAATGTTTTGTATTGTAAGTTTAATGAAACATGGTAACACTGCACAGATTGTTAGGTGTACTGCAATATATTTTGCAAAATGTGAGATCCCAGGATGGCCTGCCTCTTTAAAGGCCAGAGGACTGGAGCCAGACACTGTACAAGTGTTTCTTTCATGTGGATGTTAGGAGCTGCATGAAGAATGCTTAGTGTAAATGGAGGAAGAGAACAACAATTCTCTGTGATAAGAATATGCTGCATAAGACAAGAACTGATACACACAAGACTTAAATTCTGCCCAGGTATTTCTGGAGCCCCGGAGCACCACAGTTCAGAATTTCTGACCAATGGGAAGCGCCAGGACTCCTGTGAGTTAAAAATATTTACCCAAGCTCTGCTCTGGAAGGCTCTGGCTGAATTTAAGCTCTGGGTACAAGGCATGATGCAGGTAGCTCCTCACCATGGAAAAGCTGAGGTAGCATTGACTGAAATGGCTGGGTCATATGAGATTATGAGGTATGGGATATGTTGGCCAGAAAGTAAAAGAGCTCGCACTCACAGTACAAAGACCATGAAGAAAGCCTAGAAAAAGGTGGTTCAAGAAGCTGAAGGAGGACACAAAGAAGGCTGGTGTCAGCTTGGAAGATGCTCTTGACAAGAACACTTGGGGATGAAGAACAAGAACTGACAACCCCAAATGATGGGACAAGGCTAAGGTGAAGAAGGAGACAAATGCTCCTTTCAGAAAGCTAAATAGTGATACAGATACATTGAAGTTAAGTAGAGTATTTGTTTTCTCATTGACCTGACTGATAAAGTGATGACATTGAGGGGAAACTGATGCAGCCACTCTGCCACAAGGGCCTGCTCTGTGGGAGATGGTGCCCCTTTTACACCAACGTGACACCATTGACGAGTTTTGTGAGAATGTGAAGTTTATGGAGAAGTGAGAAATACCCAAATCCTCTTGTATGTATACCTCCTTTAAATGTTCTGTTTGTTAGGTTTCCTACAATTTTACTTTTCTCCCTTTCTTGGAAACCTAAACTGAAACACAGTACATTTAATTTAACAGCAATAATAATGAAAACACATAAACCATATGTGATATTAACAGATATTAAAGTAGTGTCAATGAACTGTTAGGGTTTATTGTTTCCAGTCTTGTCTTCAAGCTGCTCACACTATTCTTGTCTCCTCTGGGTTAGGTGATAGGCAATTGTTTCAACATTTGATTACATTTTGTCCATTTTCCCACTGAAGTCAACCAACCTCTTTATTAATTCTTTAAAGCTTCTTTGAGCAGTTTTATAAATTTCCCAGCTGTAGGTCCCTCAGCTTGGGGCGGCAAGCCATGGGGGGCGCTCTGCCGGTCACCGTGAGGGCAGCAGGCAGGCTGTCTTCAGTGGCTTGCCTGCAGAGTGTCCGCTGGTCCCGCGGCTTCCCACAGGTGGTCCGCCGAAGCCACGGGACCAGTGGACCCTCCGCAGGCAAGCCGCCGAAAGCAGCCTGCTTGCTGTGCTTGGGGCGGGAAAATGCCTAGAGCTGCCCCTGAATACCACAGCAGTAAACAAAGGTCCTGATCCAGTGTAAATTGAAGTCAATAGAAAAATTCCTATTGACTTCAGTGGACCTCTATCAAGCTTAAAGAGTGCACATCAGTTGCAGAATGCACTTTTCCAAAAACCTGTTTCCCACTTCATGTACATGGTTACATCATCTTCAAGATGACCTTCTCTTGGAAAAATCACTATTTTTTCTCTGAGCCTTATCAGTTTCTTATTCATTAAAGGGGAAAATATCTTTACATAACAAGTGCAGTATACTTGAATGGAAATCAGCTTTTAAAGTTACATTGCTGTTTTGTCCAGCTCATCCACATAACTACATGTAAGCAAGTATTAGAAGGGCACCCAAATAAACCTGGAAATTAAATGCATTTGGAAAGCATTTTCCCCTGTAAGCACTCATGCACAAATCTGAAGAGATAGTGCACAAGATATTGACAAGGTTATGCAGGACAACAATATAAACTTTAATTGTGTAATATGAAACAGCTGTATGATACTATCAGGCGACTGTCTGGAAAGTTCAGCAAGCCAGAACGTCCCGTTAAAGACAAGCAGGGAAAGTCTATAACAGGAATAGAACAACAGATGAACAGATGGGCGGAGCACTTTGAGGAACTCCTGAACAGACCAGCACCACCAAATCCCCCAGATATCAACTCAGCTAACGAGGACCTCCCAATTAATTGCGATAAACCAACCAGAGACGAGATCAGAAAAGCCATCACCATGATGAGGAATAGGAAGGCGGCTGGACCTGATGACATCCCAGCAGAGGCCCTGAAATCAGACCTGGATGCTTCAGTGGAAATGCTGTACCCCCTCTTTGAGAAGATATGGGAAGAAGAAGTGATTCCAGTAGATTGGAAAGAGGGATATCTCATCAAAATCCCCAAGAAAGTAGACCTTAGCAACTGTGCTAATTATAGAGGAATCACACTCCTGTCGGTGCCAGGGAAGGTCTTCAACCGAGTCCTCTTAGAGAGAATGAAGGATGCTGTCGATCCACAGCTACGAGATGAACAGGCAGGTTTCCGGCAGAACAGATCATGCACGGACCAGATAGCAATGCTTTGCATCATAGTCGAGCAGTCTATAGAGTGGAACTCCTCGTTGTTGACTATGAGAAAGCGTTTGATAGTGTGGATCAAGGGACCCTTTGGAAGCTCCTTTGGCACTACGGCATTTCAGCAAAGGTGGTCAACCTGATCAAGAACTCATATGACAGTATACGCTGTAGAGTGATCCATGGAGGGCAGCTTACTAACAGCTTCCAGGTGCAAACTGGAGTCAGGCAAGGATGCTTGTTGTCACTACTTCTCTTTCTTCTCGTCATCGACTGGATTATGAAGACATCCACCTACGAGTGTAGGAACGGAATCCAGTGGACGTTGTGGACTGAGCTTGACGACCTGGCCTTGCTGACGACCTTGCACTCCTTTCGCATAGTAAACAGCAGATGCAAGAGAAGACCAACGTAGTGGCAGCCACGTCATCACAGGTTGGCCTCAACATTCACAAGGACAAGTCCAAGATCCTTAGGATTAACTCCACTAGCAATGACCCAGTCACACTGAATGGACGCCCCCTGGAAGAAGTGCAGTCCTTCACCTACCTAGGTAGCA
Source organism: Gopherus evgoodei (assembly GCF_007399415.2). Classification (NCBI taxonomy): domain Eukaryota; kingdom Metazoa; phylum Chordata; order Testudines; family Testudinidae; genus Gopherus; species Gopherus evgoodei. The sequence goes on along the minus strand of NC_044327.1, from coordinate 72,092,622 downwards.
TCATCGACCAGCAGGGTGGCACAGACGCAGACATCAAAGTAAGGATTGGTAAGGTCAGAGCAGCCTTCTTACAGCTCAAGAACATCTGGAGCGCTAGAGAGCTGTCTTTGGCAATAAAAATTCGACTGTTCAACTCCAATGTGAAATCAGTCCTACTGTATGGAGGACAACCAAAACAACCATCAGGAAGATCCAGACCTTCACAAATAGCTGCTTTAGAAGGATTCTCCAGATCCGCTGGCCAGGCACCATCAGTAACATCCACCTCTTGGAAAGGACCTGTCAACTCCCAGCAGAGGAAGAAATTAGAAGGAGAAGGTGGGGTTGGATAGGACATACACTATGCAAGCAGCCAACTAACATCACCAGACAGGCACTGCGGTGGAACCCCCAAGGCAAGCGGAAAAGAGGCCGTCCAAGAAACACCTGGCGACATGATCTTCAGGCTGATAGCAAAAAAATGGGCTATACCTGGAACCAGTTAAAATGAATGGCCCAGGATAGAGGACTCTGGAGATTTGTTGTTGGCGGCCCATACCCCGATTGGGGTGACGGGCATGAGTGAGAGTGAGTGGGGGGCCATTTAATCTAGCAGGTGGGAACAGTTAAAACAGCTTCTGGGGAGAATGAGTCTATGATATATGTTGCATATGCTGTAGGGAGAAAGCAGTTAATGCTTAAGCAATAGGTATATCACACACACAAACTCTCCAAGGCTGATGGTATTTTCCATCAAGGTAAATACACTGTAATATTATTTGTATTCTGAAAAAAAATCTTAAATTCATTTGTGAAGGTCATATAGACTAGAAAATTGTGAAAGGAAGGCACAATAGATAATATATTGGTCAGACACGAACAAGACATCACTGAAATGGTAAATACTTCTGCCAAATTTATGGGCCAGCTAATCCAAAGAACACAGACAGAGGGAGTAATGGACAAAATGGCACTGGATGTTTTAACTCTAGAGGATAGACTATTTGGCTGTCACTAACGTATGTTCATACTGTCTGCAAGCAGTCACTTCAGCACAAGTGATCAGAAAAATTAATGTTATATATGCTAAATATGAGATTATAAAAATAGTGAAGGCTGACAATGGACTGATTTAATTTTCTTGTAGAGACTTCATAAGGACAATTACTCTTGATGTCCATATTGGAAAGGGTCAATTATATAAGGAAAACTGGGATGTCTCAGCCATTTTTTAGGCCAAATATAATTTAAAAGGTAAGACATATTAGATTTTCTAGCTCACATTCTAGGAAAGGCAGCTCAGTTATTCAGAGAGAAGTAATAAAATAGCAATAGCAATTCAGCTTCCTTTTCCAGGATTAGCCATTAAGGGATATCTTAACTAACTGTACAGCAAGAGAGACATCAAAAGTTCAATAATATTTTAATTAATTTGTTAATTACCAATGTGATCACTAGTACTAGCATTTCATTGCTTTGTTAAAGCACTTCTATATTCAATGTTAAAAAAAGTCTGTACTTCTCAGATACACTAATGTTCAGGGGTGAATACTTACGCAGATTGGAAATCTGTTTTAGTAAACATGATTCCAATATACTTATCAGAATGGGATATATATTTGCCCTATCATTTACTGAGTAGGGACCTAGACAGAGCATCACTTTATAGATGGCCAGCAAGGGAAATTATTTTAGAATCAATAGACTAAAGACTTAGCTATGCTCTTTAAGGACTTCTGAAACTATTAAGAAATTGGGCTCTGACAAGAGCAGTTATTAATTAATACTGTTTCTGGTCTCTTGAGGGTAAGAATGACTGTTCTCCCTGGACACAGGTGTCTGATTATTACTGACTGAGAATGCTATTTACAATAAATGCTATCCAGAGATATTTCCATGATGAGCTTTCCAGAGGCTCATCTTAAGAGTAGTAAGAATGGAAACTTCCAGTAGATGACTGGAGTTCAGTTTGCAATGCTTTTTTATTACACTACTGATATTCTACTGATTTCCATGAAAACTGTAATTCAACCCTATGGCAGCCTACCCAGAGCAGGACAACTTCTGCAGTGATCTTGTTGCCAGTCTTTAAACAGTTAATGAACAGATAGACTTTGGCTGGCTTTATCTTTAAACTAGTAAACACAATCAGTAACTGCTTGGTTGCCCCACTTTAAAAAAAGGCCCTGACCTGGCCCCAGTATTATGGATTAGGACAGAAGACAAACTCCATGCTTTAGCTCCATCCAGTATTCCCCTTGAGACAAAGGAGGTAAGCCTTCTTATTGCCTGCTATTTCCTGATTGATTATTATTTCTTCCCAGACCTTCTAGGCCCCTGCAGGACTAAGTGGGTTTTTCCTAGAGTCCCAATGCCTCCAACAGAGGCAAAATCCCTCCTGGGTACAGTATCTAAGGAATGAGTGAATTAATTGGTTCCACACTTTCTTGGAATATCAAAAACTGGTGGTGTAATTTCAGGAACCTTTGCTACTAGAAGAGTTTTCACACCATGCCAGATTAAAGTTATTGAAGTTACATGTATTCATGATCATCATCACACATGCCTTCAGCACATTAAAACCTCAAAGACCTTAAGATGTCTCCCAGGTTTATTCTTCTCTCTTATCTTTTGAAGGAGAAAAATAATAGGAGGAAGTTTTCTTTGTTTAACATATTTGTTCAGCTTTCATTTGTACAGTTAAAACTATTTTGCAAACAAAGAAATAAAATAGAATAAATCTGAGAAGGCTGTTCCAATCTGCTGCTGCTGGCAATATTTCCTATACCAAATGAAACAAGGATGGGTAGTCTGAGGGAATGACCATTGATCCCCTCCTACACTTTGACTAGAAAGCTGGCACAGTGCAGGAGGTGTGGCAGGGACACCCTTTGAAAGGGCAGGGGAGTTACCACATCTCAAGCATGTGATCCCACAGAGTTTCAGGGAATATTCCAGTTGAGTCATGCAGAATTACTCCAGCTACAGCACTGCTTACTTGCAGTAACCCAAACACAAAAGCCACAAGTTCATTCTATTTGTAAGAACAAACTGAAAGATGAGCAATTATGAATCAGCATATTACCCAAGATGCCAGTTGGAAGGTCTCCTTTTTCAAACTGTCTTAAGTTTCATATTAATTTAAAACAAGATTTCTTTTACTAGTCTGTGCTAACAATGCAACTGCAAGTCCACCCTGAGAGAGTATCCAGCCACTGGACTAAATGTTAAAAAGGTCCCCCCTTCCTCACTTCCCCAGTGGTTTTGTGAGGAATTAGGCAACCTATGAGCACACCTGTCAGATTGGGCTCTTCAGACAAGATAGGCAAGGGAAAACCTATCTTCCCCTAGTTTGTGGATTGCACTGGGTATTAGGCAGGAGATAGGTGCCTGATGCCAAAAGGAAGGCAGTAGTGTGCATGCCCAGAAGCAGAAACATAGGCGCTTAGGGAAATTTTACAGTGGATATTCAGATGAGTGTAGATTTTGTGGATCAAAGTGATGCCTAAAACTGAAGATATGTCTTAGACTCCTAAATCACTCAGATCCTTTGAAAATTGTACCCACAGAGCTTTTCTGAGGCATGATGTAGCTCTAGAGCTCCTTGTAGTCCCAACATGGGCTTCAACAATTCCAACACAGAGTGGTGCCTTAACAGAACAATCAACCACATCACAACTATTATGCTATAGTACTTCCAACAGGTAGAAAGTCTGAAAGTAATATGATGGCCACAGGCAAAAAATGATGACAAGATCTTTCATGCTGTTGTTATGCTCCTATTTCTCTGAAAATTTACCTTCAAGTTGCCCAGAAGTCTGTATATTTATCCATGAAAGAAGATGGAGTAAATAATCTTTTCCACCATTAATGTGTTCCTCATGTGAGCATGCTATTTTCTCATGATAGTTACTTTGATTATATATATTGTAAGAGGTACAGTGGATATTGGAGTGAGAAAACAATGTCTGTTAGCCCTTCGTCTACTCTGCTTCTCTTCTTTTTTCCTCTGGCTTCTGTATATTATATAACTGAGACTGAAGTAGGTATTAGTGTCTAAATCCTGCAGAAATCTCAAAACCATGAAGCAGATTGAATTTTTTCCTGGGTGAGTGCTACTGATTTTGAGTGCCAATTGCATGTAAGTAACATATTTGAGAATTTGTCTCATTACTTCTAAGACACTTTAAGGAAGCTATGACGAAAAAAATAATTTTCTCCTTCCCCCCCCCCACAATTAAGTATGAAACTTGATAAGAAAATGTCAGTGCTGGTAATGAGATGATTCCACTCAGTAATTCTTTCTGAATACTTGTCAGAGGCAAAATTTTACCATTTGAAGAGCTGATTGTAATGGGGAAGGAATTCAGAGTTGGTATAATCTGGTAGTGAAAAAAATGTAAGAAAAAATAATTACTTAAACTAGCACAGAAGAAACAAGCAGATATCTTGGTATATCATCTAGATTTATTGACACCATATGCCTAAAACCAGCTTTTGAAATATAAAAAGCTTCTGAGTAGGTAGGTATTTTGTCTGCAGCACAAATATGTAACAGTACACTTGTGGGAACATCAGAAATCTGCCCAGTCTTAGAAATGGTTGTTTCCTTCTAATGCTGTTTTTAATTCTTATGTATCTTCACTATGTTCAAAAATGCAATGTATTTTTATCCAAGAAGCCAGATGCAGGTTATAAAATGCTGAAACTAAAATTGCCTTCACTAAAAGAGATAATTTTATTTATTATGAAGTTTTTTACGGCAGTTACAAGAATGAGGAAATACAGGAAAAATAGAAGGAAAGATCATCTTTACCTAATGGTTATCACTTTTGGAAGAAAAGCACCACACCAACTGTGAACTTAGAATGTATATTTTGAATGATGAATCAGTTAATTTTCTACTTGATATTGTTTTTTCTCTTATTTTTTTTTGAAGTAGCCTAAACCAATTCCCTAAACCCAAATACACTGGAGGATTAGATTCTACCACCCTTGTTCATGTAAATTATCCCCTTAACCCTTAAGTAATCCCATTCTGTGATTTCAAAGGGTCTTCTTGCAGAGTAAAGTGACTCTCAATAGGACTTAAGCATTTTTTTTAAATTTTACCCAGAAAGACCTAAAATGTCATGTAGTGCTTTCCTTTGCCAAGATATGATAATTTGCCACAATATAATTTCTACTGCTTAGCTATGTCTAATTTAAAATGTCATTGTTTAAAAGTTAGCTTTCTCCTCCCCACTCAGTAGTGTTATATTCACAGCATACAAACAAAAAGAGTTTAGATTAAAAACATAAAATACACTTTCTGGAAGGCTGCAATGTAACATTACTTATTTCCTAGAATCTAGAACACACAGGAATCAAAAACACAGAGAGAAAGCAGGCTGCTCCATAAAGCAGATGCACAACTCATCCCACCTTGCTCTAGGCAAGCTCTTTGCAAACCCAGACCCAGATTGCATACTTTCCTACAGTGCTCTTAGCCTGCAAGCAGGATCTAGAAAACTCCAGAGCATTAATAACTATAACTTCTAATTTTAACACCTACACCATATACAGTATAGTTGGAAGCACTCTGAAATATTCACGTGATAATGAAGCTCCCTTGTTATTGATGAACATGTTCTTAGGGTTTCTGTGCTGCTTAGCCAAGAGGAAATTCACTTGCTGATCATCTAAAATAGAACTACACCTTCAACAGAGCATCAAAGTGGGATATTGAACATCAGTGGAGGGTCAGGAATTCTCCTAGAGAACTGCAGGAAAGGAAGGAGCTAGTGGTGTAGTGAAAGGATGAGGCACTATATTGTGAGTTATTGAAAGGAAACGGGAATGGTCCTTACAGAGGCTGATCTAAACCTAAATCTCTGTTGGGAAATAGATTTAGGCTTTGGGCTGATTTTTATCTTGTGGGAACTGGTTCATCTATTCCTGCTTAAGAACCACTTGTTTGAAATAGTGGCATAGGAATGATTTAAGTATTTTGGTAAAACTCTGATGCATGTTGAGAGCCAGAATTACAAATCTGAAATACATACAGATTTAAAGAGCACCATTGTCTCTGACTCAAGACAATGAAATCAGCTCCTGTTGCAGCAGGCATTGAACACCGCAGGTTCAAATCAAGCCCCAAGGGTCTCAAAGCTGGACACCCAAAAAGTGAGGTACCTGAAATTCATGAGCACGTGAATGTTCTTGTCTTAAATTACTCCACATATCTGAGATCCAAGGTGCAAATCTGAAGGCAGAATTCAGCTCTAAGACAAAGGGTGCATTAAACAGAAATTTAAGTTCACTATATTGAAGCCCACAGTATCGCAGATAATGACCATGACCTTCCTTTAACATGTATAGCAAGATTTTAATTTTATTGCTCTGGCACTATATCTGAATGAATGGAAAACAGCCATTTCGGTTTTCTGTTTCAAATGGACCCAAGCTGACATCTTCAGCATCTATTTTAGCCCTATAACATTTTAAACAGTTATGAAATCTACAGATCACACATAATAGCACAGTTGGGTATTACTATAGGATTTCTTAAAAAGTACTGAGTGCAGACAGTCAGCTATATAGATTCTAATAATGTCTACTACCTAACTCTAAGTCTAAATATTTCTTTTCCATGACTCTACTTGTTCAAGGAAATCAACAAGGGATATACTTTACTTTTCCCACACAATTTATTAATAGAACTGATATTGAGGTTATGTTCCTTTTGTAAGTTGCTTTGCTAAGTAAGACTTTTGTAAGGGGCTCTATGTGTGTGGGAAGAGGGGCATTACAAGCAGTTGATTAATAATATTGGTAACTGTAATCAAATAATTACATGGGCATTAGAATCTCATTAAAGTCTTTAATTAAATTGACAAAACTGAAATACTATACACTGCATAATCTGAAGTAGACTGTAATGAAACTGCTGAGACTTGTTTTCAGGAATTAATATGTAGCCCTGCAGAATAAATGGTGATTTTTTTCTTTCCTGCATATTAAAAAGTAATAAGATTTTTAAAGATTGAGAAACAGGATGGTCTTTCTATCAAACATAGAAACTTGATTATTTTGAAAGGTCAATATTTTCCTGACAGAGAACATGGGAAAATGTAAAATGCCATATATTAAAAATGAGGATTACAAAATATTTATGATTTATACAAACAATTTCATTTACAAAAGACACTAGTACATTAGTAGGATAAAGCATCTTAAAGATCTCGAGTGAATATTCAGAAATAACTAAAATCTGTATATTGTCATTTAGATTATGACTACAAAACTCTAAAACAATATGCAGTGAGCAACTAATAGAATTCTTTTAATAGCTAGAGGAGCTCTGTACCTTTTTTTCTTGTAATTGTCTCGACAAAAAGATGAGCAAAAAGAGTAATTTTTACTTACATTTATAAAAAGAAATGTATATTCAGTCATTTTCTTTTTATTGCTTTCCAGTTGAGGCTTTGTTACGACTAAATTATTTCTTTACACAGTCACTAGGAAATCATCAGAGTATTTGGCAGAAATTGTGGTTACACAAATTCTAACCTAGAAGTATAGGCTGAAATCCTTTTGACTTCACACCTTACAGACTGGCATGACAGAAATGGGATGAAATTCAGTAGGACAAAGTGCAAGGTTAGGCATATAGAGTCTAATAAGAAATTCTGCTACAAGCTGAGGGCTCATCAGTTGGAAGCAACAGGAGAGGAGAGAGACCTGGTTGTGCAGGCTGATCACAGGAGGACTATGAGCCAACAAAGTGATGTGGCCATGAAAAAGACAAATGCGATCCGAGGATATATTATGCCAGTCATGTCCAAGAGAGATAGAGAACTATTAATGCCATTATACAAAGCATTTGTCACCCATATTCTAGAAAGATTCATTTAAACTGGTGCAGAGAAGAGCTACCAGTATGATCAGGGGAATGGAGGGTATATCCTATGAGAAGCGACTGGAAGCACTTGGCCTGTTTAGTCTAGCAAAAAGAAGGCTGAGAGGGGATATAATTGCTCTCTATAAACACATTAAGGCAGTAAAAACAGAGAGAGTGAAGAGCTATTTAAGCTAACTGACAATGCTGGCACAAGAACAAATGAGCTTAACCTAGCCATGAACAAATTCAGGCTGGAAATCAGAAGATTTCTAACCATCAGAAGGGTGGGGTTATGGAACAGCCTCCCAATAGGAGTTGTGGGGACAAAGGACTTAATTAGTTTTATGAAAGAGCTGAACAAATGTATAAGTTCAATTGTATGGCAGTTGCTTGTGATAGTGGGGGTTAGGGCTTACCAGTCTTGGGACTCACTTCCAGTTTAGTCTTACGTTCCTAAAACTCATGCTTCAGGGTTTCAGCAGGCCACCAGCAGATGTCAAGGATGGATTCTCCACCCTCAAAATGTATTCTTCTGAATCATCAGAGTTGGCTACATCTAGAGATGGGACATTGGGCATAGTGAGCCAGGGCTCTGAGTTTGCACTGACAATTCTCTTTGAGGTGCTTGGCTGACTAGTTCTTGCTGACTGAGTCAGGGTCTAACTGATCACCATTGCTCTACATCTACGGCTTTCAATGGTTTCCACTGATAGAATCTAAAAATTCAAGCAGCTATGTATTAGTGAAAGGAATGAGGAAAGTTTTGCCCATAATATTTTCAGGGATATCTGCTCCTTGGAACTGCTCTCTCCAACACTAATATATTGGTTTGTATCTGCCTGTCTAGTACTGGAAAGAATATGTTTTCTCATTTTAGCATCTGACTTGAAAAGAGAGTAAAAGTCCTGCTTGCTACTACTACTGACAATTCATGGAACTGAAGGTCATGGCTTTGGTACTCTGTGTTGCCTTAATGGTGGGTTCGGTATCCTGTTTGGTTTATTCTGTGAATTTACAAAAGCTGAATTACTGTGCCTAATTGCTTCCAGTGGTGTATGCGGAGAAGAGCATGTGATAATATTAACAGTATCACATTTCCTCCCTACATATGCAAATAATGTGTTACCATTTAATTAATCCATACCCCTTGGCAGTTATTTATAATTACCTTTTCTTTTTTTATAAGAATTCTGCTTGAGACTCTCTCTTTCTAAGGTACTTACATAGTATCTGAGACCCTCACAGTCCTTTACTTGTGTTTATTCTTACTACACCCCCATAAAATAGGAAAGTTTTGCAGCTGGGGAAAGGGAGACACAGGGAAGCTAAGTATAGCCATCTAATAAACTCCCAACTTTCTTTCACATTTTTCTGTCTAAATTTTCTCTCCCAGCCAATTTTCCTCAGTTCTGGGAAATTTGAAGCACCAAGTATACGTATTACTGGTTGGGACAGTCCTCTGTTTGCCCATACTGAATTATCAGGTCATGATCACAGGTCTATAGGCAATCACCAGCTTCCAGCCCACTGATTAATTCATCTTTATTCACCATAATGAGATCCAAAATAGATTTACCTGTGTTCAATGTAATATCTTGTGTTAGAAAATAATCATCAATAATTTTAGAAACTCTACTGATGTATGACGCCCACAAAACCAGTTTTGGTTTTCACACCTTACAGACAGGTGTGTAAGAAGTAACTTCTCCTGTTCTTTCCTTTGATTCCGTAGTCATCTGTAAGAGACTCCCATCAGTAACCCATCTCGGGCTTTATTTGTTGTCACATTGAATGATATGCATTAAAGATCCTGTGGTCATGAGTTATCTAATCTCTAAAACAGATATCAGTGTCTTGAATGTAGAGTGCCATCCCCCCAACCCATGCACACCTCTCATACCCAGTCTGTCCTTCTGAAATAGTATATAACCAGTGATTTTACTGGTCTAATCATATGAATCATCCCACCAGATTTCAATAATACTTATTTTCTTATCAACGAGAACCTGAAATTCCTCTTGCTTGTTACCCAGATGCCTAGCTGTGATATATAAGCAATTGAACATTTTTTTTCTCTTCACATTCTTTGCCCCAGTAGTTCAATTTGGTGGCAATACATCGAGTCTGAGTTTGTACTGTATTTGCAGGCTTAGCATCCTCTGATTGTGCTGTTTAACATCCTCTTGGCTGCTCCAGCTTGTCTCCAACTAAGATTAGTCTCATTAGGCTCACAAGCTGTCCCATTTGTACAGCCCCCTATTTCACTGGAAAGTAGCTCCATGTTCCAGAAAACCAAAACTTTCAGCTTCACACTAGTTATTTAGCCACCAATTCATCCGCAGTCTTTTCTGCCTTATACTTTCTGCCTATACTATTTGCTGTGCACTTTTATTCACATTCTATGACTACATCTGCTGGCAATTTTAACAAATAATATTGATTGAACTTCTTTGTGGGTTTCCTCCAGCTCCCACTGAAATACAAAACATCATTATTTACTACCATGCTATAACTCTGAACTTAATTACCGTAACATGTCTATTGGTCTTCAGTTATCTTGTGTTCTAATCTTTCCCCAGAACACTGCAAAACATACAGTGATCGCACATCTAATGGATATAATCCATCTGAATACACATAATGGAAAACTAAATAAAGTGTGCTCCTCAAGCTCTTCTTTCAGACCACAGTTGCTTCAGCACATTAACAACTGGCCCAAGAAAGAGAGATAAGGGTTTTGTTTGTTTTGAAATTGCTGCTGAATCTGCAAGTTGCCATGTGAGAAAACTGTGAATCCTATTAGCAGAAGGTCAAATGTATATTTGCAGAAATCACGCAACAGCACAGTAAATACCATGTTTTTTTGGGAGAAAATGAATAAAAAGGAATTGTAAGGGCAACATTTGTGGTAATTCAAACAGAAAAGAGAATTGTAAACAAAAGTAAACAAATTATAAGAAATAAATTGTAATGTACAATACAGCAGCAAGCTTTCTAGGCAAGATCACTGAACAACATTATGAAAACACTATTTTTCTTAGAACTAACCTTATGCATTCAGCACCTTTCAGGTATCATAACTAAGCCAAGATTAAAAGGATCAAACAGTTACATGTTTACTACACAGTTACAAGTTGTGAACTCCTTTAAAGTCCTATAAATCAAGAACAAAAAATCATTCTGCAACCCTTAGAAAGAAAATAGCTCTTGAATATAAATTGGGAGAGACTGTCCAGTATTATTCACACCTATGCAGTTGCAAATTGCACAAAGTGACACCCAATATTTTGGAACAATGCTTTGAACTCATGATAGGATTTATCAGTTGTAAACTCCTGTTAATAGGCAATCAATATACTGATGTTTATTTGCTTTTTTAGGATAGAGCTATTGACAAAGTGAGCTAACTGAAAAGGGTACTACTCAAAGAGGCTATGACCAAGTTGCCATTGTTGGTAAGACATCTGTTCGCATGGTTGAAAAACAAACAAAAAGACCCTACTTCTCCAACTGCTTATGTACAGCATTGTATTTTTCCTATTGCATTATTTATAGACTACTTACAATTGATCTGTGCTATACAGGCTGACAGATTGGATGGTCCCTTCTAGCCCTAGACCTTATGAATCTATGAATGATACAATAAACTGTATATTATGAAACAATTATTCGGACATTATTGGCTATCAAGAATTAAGCAATTAAATCAATAATAGTCATACTTTACCGATTCTTCTAGTGGTGGACAATAACGGTAAAGTACAGGACGATGGCAAGTTATTAAATTTTTATTGCGTTTCCCCTCCCCAACTACCTAAAACAAACAAACAAAGCAAGAAACCTTATTCATGATGAGTGTATCATCATGCCTGAGTCATGCTCAGAAAATGTCATGCACTTCAGTTTAAATGTTGGGAGACACTGAGCTTAAAAATGCATTGCAGTTCTGCACTGCTTTCCTTGAACCTCTTTCCTTGAATATCTTTTCCCCTGAGTTTTCTTATATGAAAGGCAATAAGGTAGAGTCCTAAAAGATGCCCCCCCCCCTTAGGCAAAATTCTTACTTTGATGGGAGTATTCTCTCAATAAGGACTGCAGGATTTGACTACTTTGTATTCTTTACATACATTTGTAGGCAAACTATTCGATCAATTCTCATCACAATACTCATCACTTTTCTTCCTCTCTCCGCATAGGGAAACAGCTCTTTGACGTTTATTAGCTTTCCCTCCCATATATCTTCATAAGCATACCATCTGTACAATGCTTAGCTTTTATAGTTCATCTCCATAAGACAACTTGGGATGCTTAGAATTCACTGAATTCCTCCTTACCTGTTCATCACAAAAATCTGCGACAGAAACTAGAAATTCAATCTTCTATACTTCTTTATGAGTAAAGCAAAAGAGTCCGCTTGATTCTTAACAGTTTTCTCTGCATGTTTTTGTAAGAGGACCAGACAGTACTTGTCAGCTTTCTTGTATTCTCATTGTAAGAAATACATCCATGAGGTAGTATTCATCAGTTTCTCCTTGCAGCGAGTATTTCTTGACATATGGAATGCCATCTGGTGACAGAAGTGGGGATATGCATTTCAGAACAAAGAGATTTCCTATGCAAAGTTAATGTGACTTAATCTTGCATCTCTCATGGATCTAACCAGTCATTGTTAACACAATGTGAAGGAAATATCCCAACATTTTCAATGTAAGTGAAATGAAGCTGAATTTCAAACTGTATTGGATGAGATTAAATAACTGGATTAATAAAGTAAATTTACTTTTCATCTTGTTAGTTTTTTTAATCTCTTTTCTTCTTCCACTACTTTCCTAACCTCTTTAAATTCCATTTAAATTATTACTCTAACCTTTTCATCTTTCCTATTATGATTTGTTTTCCTCATATGATTTCTCGTTTTCACTTAAGTTTGTTATGTCTGTTCCTCTTCCTCCCTTCAAGTATTTTCCTTCAAATCTTTTAAACCCATTTGCTTAATGTCTCTTCTTTCCATTCCGCTCTGTCCATTTGGTCTTATGCTCATTTTATCTCATTTCCAAATCTTTTTCTCTGTTCCCCATTTGATCTACACGACAGTCTCTCCACATCTTTCAGACTTTCCCTCCGTCACTTTATTTTCTTCCTCTTCTCCCTCAGCTCCAGAATGTTCTCAGTCTGCTTCTGCATAACACCTAATTAGCCTCAGTTTCCCCTTCCTGTGTCTCCCTCTTCCACATTTCACACAATCATCCCCCTCCAGGTTTGTCCCAGATTTCTCCTTGCCTCCAAGATATGCCCTTTCTCCCAGATTCCCCAATAGCCTACCTTAACCTTACAGAGAATGCTGTTGCCATACGGGTTATGCTGCTTCTCCCATCCCAACTGGCAAGAGGGAGGTGAAGCAGCACATGTAACTGTGATTATAGTGCTAAGGCAGAAGTAACTGAACGTTATTCTGAGGATTCCCTGCTATGAATGATTTAAGGAATTCTGTGAGCACTGACTTCCAAGTAGAAAAGCACCAGATACCTGGATAAAACAACAGATTCATGATCACAGTGTGTTTCTGGTAAACTGAGAGCTCTGCCATACAATTTGCTGTGTATTATGTTGCAATTTTTGGTTTTCAGTCAGCAATGCAAGCTCTGTCTGAAGTGAGATATTAATAGAGCCAAATTGTCTAGAGTTTGTCATGTTATAGCTGTGATAGCTAAAAGAGGTTTTTCGGTCAATACACAAATAAATAAATGCAGATTTTTGATTTTTAAAAAATACAGCAGAGTAGGACAAGATTTTTAATCGTCACCAGAGTACATTATCTTATCCCATTATTACTCAGACCATATGCTTGAAACACTATATAGACTTTTATTTGAGAAGGGAATGATAATGCTACTGCCTCTGGAGTACCTATTGATTTCAAAGAGAGCGAGAAAGGTTAGGACAGAAAATGAAACCTGATAGGCTCATAGCAAAAAAATAGAGTAAAAATCAGATGTATTATCCTCTAGCTCAAATTTTGTGTTCCTTCAAGTTACATAGGAATGAGGTGATGTTCTGCTTATGTCTCAATCTGAAACTGTAGATTGATGAGTCAATTAATTGTTTTCAGCTCACACAACTTATTTGTTATGTGAAATTATTGATGTGCTGTCATCTAGTTTGTAAAGTATGAAAAATCTCCAGGTGGCTTCTACTAAGAATGATCTAGGTCAGTCAGTACAGACTTTTCTTGCTCCTGGTGCAGAATTCTAAAAAGGTTAAACTTATGCCATTCATACTGAATTTCTTATGAGGGCTCTTTACTGCAGAATGTCATACAGTATCACTTGTTAGCATTTTTTTAAAACTACTTAGTATTGAAATACATTTTCTTTAATTTTTACCCTGCCCCCCTCCCCAAAATGTGATACAGAACAGAAAATGTGGAGAAAAGAAATTCTAAATTTGGCAAACTGTTAATCTAAACCAGGACTTGGATATATAGCAGGCACTGTGATGGAAGTCAGGGAAGGCATTAAGTATAGGTTGCATAGCTGGCCTCTTTGAGTAACAATTCTATAAGGAGCCTCCTGCCCAATAACCTCACCTTATGCCATTGGTGCAACTACATGCAACTTGGGGCAGCAAGCCGCGGGGGGCACTTTGCAGGCGCTGCGAGGGCGGCAGGCAGGCTGCCCTCGACGGCTTGCCTGCAGAGGGTCCGCTGGTCCCACGGCTTCGGAGGACCTCCCGCAGGTCAAAGCTGCGGGACCAGTGGACTGTCCGCAGGCAAGCTGCGGAAGACAACCTGCCTGCCGTACTTGGGGCGGCAAAATTCCTAGAGCCGCCCCTGGCTGCCACCTTGAAATAGCATTAACTGAGAGCTGACAGAGTGTAGCAGCTCCAGATTGGCTGATAAGTAGCATATCTGTTGGGATGACTATGTTCAGAGAATGGGGCTGTGTTAGGGAGTCTGGTGCCCCCTCAATAAAACCATCCAATCCCCACTTTACTAGCAGCATTCCAGGATGGGAGGCATCACATCTGTATAGCACTGGTCTACTCGCCTTCCCCTCTCGCCTGCCCAAATATGAAAGGGAGTGGGATACCTAAGGCAGAAAAAAATCTTGCAGCTGGCCTGCTGGAAGGTTAGAGAGAGAAAATTATTTTCTCCCTCCATTCCTCTTGTGTCACTCCCTATAAACTCAAATCTAAATACTGAGTGGGGTTATCAGGTGTGGAAGGGGAAACTGAAGGTGTGCAGGGTGCAAGGGCAATGCCGGTGGTAGAAGAGGGAGGGCTTGGTAAGGACGAGGGTATATGCAGGGAGACCAATATTGAAAAGTCCCAGGCAGTACACTGGACAGAAGTCTGAGGTGGGTTGCCTAACCCCTCTGTGCCAAGGCATCAATGTTTGAAAGGCTCCCCACAGCACTGCTGCCTCAGCTCCATTGTGCACTGAAGCAGGAGCACAGAAGTAGTCTTTAGGGGAGGGAGAGAGTCATCAGTACTCAGACACCAGGACCCCACACCATAGGCCCCTGATTTGAATAGCCTCAATCAACCTAACAATCCCCCTTTCCTACACAAAGCAACTCTCAAGTCTCTCACAAATCCTTGTTTTCCCAGACTCTTTCACATTCCCCCTCTCTGCCCATGTTCCCATATCTCCTGCAACAACAGAAAACAGCATGATAGAGAGTAGCCATGTGTGAGGTGGAGAGCGCGCACAAGTCCCATAATGATAGCCTGGAAGAAAAAAAGCCATTTAATCAATCCAAATAAGTAAGTCTAATTATCTTCAGGAAGGCAAAGCACTGTGGAGTGGAAATTTCAACAGAGTAAATATCTCAGATTTGTGCCAAGTTTCTGTAAGACAGAAACATTTAAAGTGATAAGGAAACAAACTGTTAAGAGTTGGTGACTGCCAGGATTTTTTAGATTAATTTTATCATCACTTTATGTACAGCATTAGAGAACAGTACTTCCTTATGTTGCAAGAAATTCTCCAAGTAAAGCACCAGTGTAGCAATGGTGTATATACACAATACAGCAAATGTGCTCTTAATTTTCATATCCCTTCCAGAAGATAGAAATGTTTGTGCTGGTGTTTAATACCATTATTCTTATAGAAAGAATGAATCTTTGTCTCCTACATATGGTGGTTGCTGCTAAAATTCATAGACTGCCTATAGGTGCATTTGCATTGTTAAATTACCACACACAGAGCAATCATTATAAGGTTCATACTACAGAGCAAGAAAACAATGCCTGGCTCAATGCATTACAGAAACCCACATTACTGTGGCTCATTGTCAAAACGCTCATTTAAAGCCTCCCTGATTCGAATATTTCTTTAGTGAGTTTCTCTACCAGCCCTTGTATCTGGCGGCTCAAAAGCAGCAGCCAGCTTATCCATGTCCACGCACTAGCCCTGTGGAAACTTCTCCACTTTAGCTTCACAAATGTTATACAGAGCACAGCAGCCCACTATGACCATGGGAATATTTTTCTCATTGAGGTCTAACCTACCAAAAGGCAGCACCAGTGCCCCTTTTCACATCCCCAATGGGAATCTTCAGGTTTTTTAAAGAAAATTCCTGCTTGCAGCTTTCTGTACAGGCCAGTGTTCCTCAAGAAGAGTGGTTCATGCACCTTCTCTGATCAGTCTGTGCTGATGTCTGTGAAATGGCCCTGGTGATCCACCAGTGCTTGCAAAAGCAAAGTGGTCTGGGGCAAAAATGGGAATGTGTGTTTCTTTCTATGGCACACAGGAGGGCAGACACCTCAGATTCCTATTCAGATTTGCAGCTCATAAAATACTGCAGGATCAGCCGCATTATGTTCATAATGCTTATCATAGGACAAGTGAGCAATGCAGGATCTAAGCTTTCAGGCAGAGATGGCAGGCACATTTACAGGGGCAGTTGAAAACCAGTGTGAAAGACAGTCGGAATGCCTTGGAATCATGGATGGTGAAAACTGCATCATGGGGCAGTGACCCTGCACACATGATGCACTGAGATCCATTCCTAGAACTCCTACTGGGAGAAGGTGGCAGTTTGCACAGTGGGATAACTATCCATTGTGCACTGCTCTCTCTGTCTGTGCTAGAGCACCAACTACAGATGTGCTCCATCAACACAAGGAACATTGTGTAAATGTGCACAAATGAAATCTCTTAATGATCATTGACATAACTAAAATCAACTTAACTCTGTAGACCTTGCCTTAGAGATTACAAAGTCTTTACTTTTGTAGTAACTAGGACAGTATTCCAACAAAATACAAACCCATAATAAAAGCCAACTATAATCACCAGTGACAAAAGGTCAGAGTGAGAGCACTATGTTATTAACTACCATGCAGATGTTATCAGAGAGCCCTTTGCCATCTCCTCAAACACCTGTCTAATCAATGGCAAATTTAATTAATAAGCCAAAACAGTTCCAGAGAATTTGTGTATTTGCATGAAAATAGTTATGAAGTGGATGTGTGAATTAGTTCATTCATTCTTTATTCTAGATGAACAAGAAATAGTTCTAGCACAATTAGCTTTTCCACTAACGCATTTTGTGAGAATAATTGGAAGTAAATAGCTGTTAAGAAATTTCTCAGTTTAAAAGTAATTAAGCTTTTATAATTTTGTTTACCTTTGCCAAAAACTAGTAAGTGCAAAGAATTCCAGTTAGTTTCTTCATAACTCATTGAAATTAAATGAAAAATTCTGGGCCAGCAGAAAGAGTCAGTTGGTATGTACCAAGTGTGTGGCAGCACAATTGTGATGGTGTGACAGGTTGGGTCACTGAAACCTCCTTGGGAACTGCCAACTGATGTGCCAAGACTACTTCTGCCCCTGTTTTACCTGCCAGCTTGGGACTCCAGCACCCTGTCTTGTTGAGCCAGACACACCAGTCTGCTCCAACACAGACCTACAATCTAAACCACGTGCCCCAAATCTGCAGACTTCACTGAAAGCAACTTACAGAAGTGTTCTTGTCTTTGACACTCAGATGCCCAACTCCCAATGGGTCTAAACCCCAAATAAATCTGTTTTACCCTGTATAAAGCTTACACAGGGTAAACTCATAAATTGTTCGCCCTCTGTAACGCTGATAGAGAGATATGCGCAGCTGTTTGCCCCTCCAGGTATTAACACATACTTCTGGGTTAATTAATTAGTAAAAAGTGATTTTATTAAATACAGAAAGTAGGATTTAAGTGGTTCCAACAGACAGAACAAAGTGAATTACCAAGTAAAATAAAATAAAACACACAAGTCTAAGCCTAGTACAATAATAAAACTGAATACAGATAAAATCTAACCCTTGAGATGTTTAAATAAGTTTCTTTCACAGACTGGACGCCTTCCTAGTCTGGGCACAATCCTTTCCCCTGGTACAGCCCTTGTTCCAGTTCAGGTGGTAGCTAGGATTTTCCTCATGATGGCTCTCCCCTTTGTTCTGTTCCACCCACTTACATACCTTTTGCATAAGGCAGAAATCCTTTGTCCCTCTGGGTTCCCACCCCTCCTCAATGGAAAAACACCAGGTTAAAGATGAATTCCAGTTCAGGTGACATGATCACTGTAAGACCCCAAGCCTTCATTCCTCCCAGCCTGACTCACAGGAAGGCCTGCCTGCGAACAGAGCCATGCACAGTCATTTGTCCCAGCTGACAGGAGCCATCAAGATTCCAAACCACCATCAGTGGGCCACACTTTGCTTAATTACAATAGGCCCTCAGAATTATATTTCATATTTTTAGTTTCAGATACAAGAGTGATACATTTA
This sequence comes from Gopherus evgoodei, assembly GCF_007399415.2. Lineage (NCBI taxonomy): Eukaryota > Metazoa > Chordata > Testudines > Testudinidae > Gopherus > Gopherus evgoodei. The sequence goes on along the minus strand of NC_044327.1, from coordinate 72,073,989 downwards.
TACAAATAGGATGACCGCACTCAGTAGATTATAGGCTTTGTAATGATACCTTACAAGAGACCTTTAGCATGAAGCATATTTTAGTTATATTATATTCACACTCATCAGCATACTTTCATAAAATCATATAGAGTGCAACGTCACAGGAAGTTGCTGGGTCTCTTAGTTAATATCCTTCTTAGCTGGCCTGTACTCCTGCCAGTTTGCACATCATATTCTCCCCCTCCCTGAAAGATAAATCATAGAACCCATTTCCCTCCCAGTGGCTGACATCTTCTGTAGCCCCGGTTCTAACAGAAGAGTTCATTTTTACTGCTGAGTAGTCAGAAGGTTCCTGACCCTTCTCCTCTCACAATCAGTAGAACCTTCCAACATCCCCAAATGACACTGTCCTGATCTGCTCAGCATCCAAATCAACCTGCTTCCAGATGTGCTTAAGCAAGTTACCAAGTATTCTTGAGGCTCAGCCTATCATACCTCTTAGCAACTCCAGCAGGACCTATGATCATCCCTCATAGAATGCCACTCTCTGTTTATATGAAAACTGATGACTGACTCTGTGGCAATTATACATGTAAGTCTATAGATTTGGTTTTTGTATTGTGTATACAGTACTTACTGAATTTTATTTTGGTTGGACCGGCTCCTGAAATCCTTACTCAGGAAACTCCTATTAAAGTCAATGGGGAATTTTTGCCTGAGCAAGGACGCAGGGCAAAATTGTCAAATATGCCTAACGTTAAGCTGATAAATCCATATTTAAGTGCCTAAATAGGCTTTCTGATTTACAGAAGTGCTGAGTATAAATGGAGTAACGACTTCATTATTTTTACAATAGTATGGCTATTTGCTCCATTAATTGGATTCTGTTGGTGTTTCAGGCTTCAGTATTTCTGAAAAAAACATCAAACTTCACCAGTTTCAGTCATTGCTGTTTACTAAGGCCATGCCTATGCTACGAAGTTAAGTTGACCGAAGCTACATCAATCTTCATCCACCACTGTAATTAAAGGGCTGTTGTACATCCACACAACACTCCTTGTGATGGTGGATTATGTCCAGAGTTCGTGCTCTTTCATCAACAGAGAGAGCAGTGCATCATGAGTAGCTATCCCATTGTGACGCTTGCTACCATCTGCTACTGGGTATTCTGGGAAGGGTTCGCGGTGCCTCAGGAGGGCAGGCTCAGCATCCCATGATACAGTTTTCTTGGTGCCATCATTCCATGGGCTTCCTTCTACATTTTGTGCTCCTTTTCAGCAGCCCCTATAAACTTCACACCTGCTATCTCTGTCTGAAAGCATGGATCCTGCCCTGCTCTCCAGCCTTGTGATGAGCGTTATGAAGACAACGCGGCTGATTCTGCAATATTTCATGAGCTGCAAATATGATGATGACACTGTGGTGTCTACCCTGCTGTGTGCTATGGACAGAAAGAAATCAACATTGCTGTTGGCATTCATAGTAACTGCACATGGTGGATCATCGGTTCTGGGTGCAACAAACAATGGCCCTGCACACTTGCATCACTGCACCATCCAACTCCAAACTGATTCACAACTGATAGCAGTCTGGCATTGCCAGCTTCCACAGCGATCACCACTTGCTTCTCCACTATTAGGGCAGCTCTCATTTTAGTGTCCTTGTGCCACAAGGTGGGGGAAAGCTATACACTGAGTTCAGGGAAGATGGCTTTGTGCATATGAAAGTTCTGCAGCCACTGCTCATCATCCCATATCTGCATCACGAACTGATCCCACCACTCAATGTCCGTTCCCAAGCCCAATAGCGATGGTCCACTGTGTGAAGCTGCTCTGTGAATGTCAATAGCAATCTTGAATTGTTTCCTTCCATGGCACACAGCAGGGCAGGCATCATGTATTCCTGTTCAGATTCACAGATCATGAAATACTGCAAGATAAGCCGCACTGTGTTCATAATACTTATCACAAGACTCGTGAGCTGTGTAAGATTCATGCTTTCAGGCAGAGATGGCAAAGTTTACAGGCGCAGTTGAAAAACAGCATGAAAGACAGTCGGAAGCCCTTGGACTCATGATATGGAGAAAATTGCATCATGAGGCAGTAATTCCACCTCCATGATGCACTGTGTTCCATTCCCAGAACTCCTAGCAGGAGAAGGTGGTGATAGCTACCCACGATGCATTGTCTCTGTCAGTGCTGGAGCACCAACTGGGGATGTGCTTCGCTGACACAAGAAGTGTTTTGTGAACACGCACAAGCGATGTAATTCCAGCAGTTAATGATCATCGACGTAACTTAAGTTGGCTTAACTCTGTGGTGTAGACTTCACCTAAGTGTAAACATACAACCACCAAAATCAAAATGTTAGTCTTTCCTCCTTAAACTTCAACTAGAGTCTCTGGGAGACAGCCTAGGTGTAGTATGATCATCAGATTGTATCTGCAGAATAATGCTGTACAAAAGATGTTTGAAATTTTTGCAGTGAACGACACAAAATTCATGTGTAGGTCCAGTGGCAGATTAATTGTTGCCCTGCCCACCCCTGGCCCCGCCCTGACTCCACCCTTTCCCCACCCCCATTCCAAACCCTTCGTCAAAGTCCTGCCCCTATTGGATCTCTATCCCAAATCCCCACTCCAGCCCCACCTCTTCCCCCAGCGCGCCACGTTCTCCCTCCTCCCCCCTCCCTCTCTTCCTCAAGAAACAGCTGTTTCGTGGCGCAAGCACTGGGAGGGAGGGGAGAGAAACAGGACGTGGTGGCACACTCGCAGAGGAGGCGAGCTGGAGCAGGGGATCTTCTCCGTGAGTACTCATATTTGCCGCTCCTTCAAATTTGCCACCTTAGGCCTAGGCCTGATCGGCCTAGGCAATAATACGCCACTGTGTGGGTCTGTGTTTCATTGCATATTCAATTCAGGTTTGTAAAAAATTTACCATGGTTCACAAAACTTTTTTGTGATGCTGGATTGATTTAGGATTTACTAATAATATCTATTTGAGCCCTGACAGTATGAGTATTCTGGCCCTTGCCCTAAAGAGCTAACAGTCTGAAAAGATGGTATGTCACCACTATGTGAAATTGTTTTTGGGATGAATGTAAAAGCAAGCGAATCTCAACAGTTTTTCATTTAGGGTGTTTTGCGGGGGAGCTGTTTCAAAGTCTAAAACTCAGAGTGTTCAAACTCGTATAATTCAAAGCAAGAGAAAAAATTGGCATGAAACTCTACAGACTGAAACCTAGGAGTTTTGCACAGCTCTAGCTTTAAGGCTTTGATTCAGAAATCTCCCCTGATCCATGTTGTGGTTCTCTATTATCATATATTCTGCATTCAGATTGCATGAACTGCAAGAATTTTGCATTGCAGGAGACTGGGAAGCCTGAGACATATAGTGGGGCAAATTCTGCTCTTTCTTATAGCAGTGTAAACAATGAAATCAATGGAGTTACTGTGGACTAATACTGCTGTAACTAGAAGCAGAATCTCTCTTTCATCATTTTTGAGCGCTATGAGTGTTCTGTGGGAATTGAAGGAGCTCCTATTTCAATATCACATAATTTAAAGAAAAAGGTAGTTACAGTATATTGGGGGATTATCATTCAAACCTACAAGCCATTAAACCAATTAGATGGCAATGAAACATAATGTAGAAACTCAGTCAGAAATCCAAGAGGAAGAAAGGTAGGAAATGTTAATAAAAAGCATGCTCAGGGCAACAAAGAACATTCCACTACTTAGGTAAATATTTAGGAATCTTGATAAATTGCAAAATTGGGATTATTAACAATTCTGTGGGTATAAATAATTCTTTATAAAGACAGGAAAGAAGATTTAAGAAGAACAGAATAATTACCATTATACAAAGGCACTATAAAAGAAAAAATAGCTTTTTGGTGACTGATTAAGAAATATGTGAAAAAAATTAATGAAGATGGAGATATGTTTGTCTAAACACTGCAATGACAAAATAAATATATTTAAACAAAGTCATATTTAAGATACATAAAATGATTAGAATGGATGCTTTTTAAAATCAGGACAAATTCAGTGACATAACTGTAGAACACTGGCTGTGTTAAGGCTCAGTTGAATTGATCTTTGGGTAGGAAATCTACAGTGTTAAGAAAAAATAAAGGGATTTTGTCTTTTCCTCAGTAATGAAGCCACTGTTCATAAAATGACTAAGCCTCAGGTTGAAAAGGAAGACAACCTAAAAATGATTTTAAGAACCACAGCAGTGATAACATTGCAGGGAAAGGTCATTTGCAGCACCCCATGCATACAGGCAACTAAGCTAAGTTTGTTCCATGATTTGGACACAGAGACCAGATTTCCAAATTAGGGCACCTAAAGTTAGATGTGTACATCCACATTTATTTACCTAAATATGTATTTTCCTGGGGCTGATAATGAAACCAATGGGAGCTGTGACTGTTTAGCACCTTTGAAAATCAGGCCCAATATTACCAGCCCTGGACAACAGAAAAATTATGAATCAAGCCCCTGAAATCCTGAGACTGAATTTAAAATCATGCAATTTAAAAAAATAACTTGGGGTTCTTTATATTTAGCATTCAAGTTGACATGTTTCTCTCTCCAACCATTAAGCTAGAAAATTTCTTTAAAAAAAAATAAAATGAAAGTTGAAAGCGTTACCTAATCACCTATCTCCAGGAGTTGGGATTTTAAGGAAAAACCACACCAAACTGTGAGGTTTGTGATAAGAGTGTGAGAGTTGGCAATAGAGAAGGCTATATATCAATTTAAGTGCCTACAGACACGCTGTTTAGAAAAATTTGGTTTGGGGGCGCAGTCTTGCAAGTCTCTTTCACACTTTTCTGTTTGACTGTAATAGGATTTCTCATGGTATAACCCCCAATCTGAACCTTAGCGTCCAAAAGATGGGGTACCAGCATGAATCCCCCTAAGCTTAATTACCAGCTTAGATCTTGTAGTGCTGCCACCAACCAGGACTTGCAGTGCCAGTACACTCTGGTCCCCCCAAAACCTTCCCAGAGGACCCCAAGACCCAGACCCCCTGGATCTTACACAGGGAAAGTAAACCTTTTCCCCCACTGTTGCCTCTCCCAGGCTTTCCCTCCCTGGAAGATTACTGTGGTTCAAACTCCTTGAATCTTAAAACAAAGGGAAATGCACCTTCCCCCGTCCTCTTTTCCCCTCACCAAGAGGTAATACAGATTCAAGCTCCATGAATCTAAAACAGAGGAATTCCACCTTTCCCCCTCCCTTCTCTCTCCCTATCTCCCATCAATTCCCTGGTGAGTACAGACTCAATTCCCTTGAGCCTCAACAAGTGGAAAAAATCAATCAGGTCTTAAAAAAGAAAAGTTTTTAATAAAAGAAAGAAAAAAGTAAAAGTTGTCTCTGTAATTTAGATGGTAAATGTTACAGTGTCTTTTAGCTTATAGACACTAGAGAGAAGCCTTCCCCCCAGCACAAATACAAATTAAAATCCTTCCAGCAAAATACACATTTGCAAATAAAGAAAACAATCAAAAAGACTAAACCGCCTTTGTACTTGTACTTAGTATTTGAACAGAAATTTAGAGAGCCTGTAGGTACGTCTGGTTACTCTCAGAACAACAAACAAAACAAACAACACAAAACAAAGACTTTCCTCCACCAAGATTTGTAAGTATCTTGTCTTCTGATTGGTCCTCTGGTCAGGTGCTCCAGGTTCACTGCTTGTAACCCTTTACAGGTAAAAGAGACATTAACCCTTAACTATCTGTTTATGACAGGACTATTTAAGTGAATAACAGTTTGTTGATCAGACCCCTGTCCAGTGATAGATCAAACATATGAACCTCTGCAGTCTGCTGAGAATGTATACAATATGGAAATACCTTTTAGGAATATTATTAGTGCCTATCATTTTTGTAAGAGCTTACTAAGTTAACAGTATGATATGAAGCCCCCAGATGTGGCATTAGAAAACAAACCAACCTTGAGCTGTCAGAAGGAATGAAGGACTCTGTTTTTCAAAATAATTTACCCCAAAATTCTCTCTCCTTGTGGAATTATCTCATGTATAAAATAGTGGAAATATTGATTGCTTACATTTACAGGATTAATAAAATATTGGGAAAACATGGTCAGGAGACTGGAAATTTTGTAATAGCCATGATATAAAACAAGATTGAGCAAATTTTCTAATGATTTGAAATATTATTTGTAAAATCAAATTAAATAAGCAGGCTATTTATAAGAAATAGAATAGACATCTGATCTCAGATAGTTTTTGTAATATTTAGAAGCTACATACACATTGATAGCAAACTGATTCTATACCAGTTTTGCTTTACAATTACAATCAAACACATTGGCATGTTGAAGAGTCTTGAATGGCATTGTAAGTGGTGAAGCGCCAAAAAATAAAATAAAAAATGAGGAGCTAAATTTGTTTGAGGAAGTTATTATTTCGATACCATAAAGCCTTCTTCAGATCAGTGAACACTGAAATGGGCAATCTTTCTTTAAAATAGCTGGTGAGAGCACTGAAGAAAAAAGCAGTATATCTTCTACCACCACTTGAGGAAGATAAATCTATTTTGTCTATCCAGAGCTGAACTGATAATATTGTAATTTAATAATATTCTTAAATGGCATTCTATTAAAAAGATCATCAAATCTGGTAGGATCCTTCAACTAAGGTAAAATAAGAGCTGTTACAAGTCTGAAAACTCATTAACCCATATTACGAGTGTGTAAATATTGCCTAGTTGAAAAGGAACACTTTTTAATAAAAGAAAGGAAAACAGCAGAATATAGAAACCATGAAAAACTATAAATAAAACAAAAACATTATGAATGTATTTTACACCTAGATACTAAGTAGCAGTAGAAGAATAGCAAAAGATAGCTATAGATAGGTAGATTGCTAGAAACAGTGGCTGCCACTCACTGAAACTATTACAGTACTATAAGATACCATGATAAAAAAGTATGTCTGATTCTCAGTATAATTTGTCTACCATTAGCAGCAGGTTCCACACTTGCTGTGGGAAAGCAAGTTGTATTTTCTATCAGCTAGCATTATTCGTGCTCTGAAAACCAATTACAGTTCCAGAATTCTGCTGCTAGATATACGCTGGATAATTATCTCAAAAAGTTTAATCTTCAGGCATTAATTTTGAGGGCATCCAAACCATTCTTGAATTCTGTTGCAGCAAGAGTTTTAAATGATATGTTGACTTAACATGAGCCAGTTCTGAAAGTATTCAGCAAGCAGAAATTCATGCCCATGTGGAGTCCTATGAACTCAGTGAGAACTGGCATGGGTAAAAATCTTTGTATTATTAGGGCCACAGTGTGCAAACATGGAAGTTCTTGAATTTTAATGAATTCTGAGAAAAAAATTTCAAATATTTTTAGGCCCATGAAATTTTGAATACACATTGTAAGACTGGTTCCAAGCATTGGTGCAATTCACTTCTGCTGAATACAATTCATCACTGAGAGTGGTGGACAAGTTATTAGGCAAGGCAGAACACCAACTTTAAGGGTCTTATGTTCACTTAATGAATTAAGGGGCGTCTAATATCATTTTTTCAAAGTAAGAGACAATATTATTTTAGCCTGCATATGTGGAAATATCTTTTAGGCAACAAGCATGGAATATAATTCACTGGAGGCTTCAATGGTTGCTATTGCTTATCAAAAAACATTTACCCGACAAATACTGAAAATACAGAGTGAAAGACCTTTTTTGACCAATTCTACTTGTAGCATATTATTCAGACATTAGGTGTCTGTGTGCTTTTTAGAGTTCCATACAGAACAGGGTAAACAAAGTAGACAAAGCAAGAACTCATGCTGTGCGGAAGCATTTTTGTGTTTCCAGTTTGTTATTTTTTGTCTAATATATGTTCCCTATTTAAGAAAGACTGACAATAGTAGCCCAGAATAAAGATTTATTTTGGAGGATGAGGAAAGAAAGTGACACTCAACTGGCAGCAGCTGCAGCATTCTCCAGGACAGCAACAGATTTCACTAGGTACCTCATGCAAGCTGGTATATTTCTCTTCCCCACTTCCCTCTGCATTACAGTTAAGTATTTGAGATCTTCAGCCTTTTGAGGAATGTAATACTGTTTTAAATTCTCATTGCAGACTGACCTAACTCCCTACAAACATTTACATTATGTCAAAAAGAAATAGTTCTGTACTGCATGTGATGCAGAATATGGTTGCAAGTCTCTTACTGTTAAATATGCAGGGTGGTGCTTGGCCAATAGTGGGATTTGAAGAGTCAGGCAACAAATTATTTTGGCAGTAACATTTTGGATTAGCTGGAAAGGGGACAAGGTGGGTACCATGAAGATCAGAGAAGGATTAAAATTAAAGATTTCAAAAAGTAGGCTTTGTAAAGTGTAGCAACAGAAGAATCTATAGATAAGAGAAAGATTTAAAAAGAGCCACAGCTTGCAAGCCCAGGTGTCAAGACGTCTGGTGGTGTCAACAGCAGTGGAAAATAGATATGGAGGTTTTGGGAGGGAAAAAAATAGCTTTATTTAAAACAGTACATTGGGGGTAATCAGTAGTTGTAAAAGTCATCAGCGATGTCTATTAATAGGGAAATATATAATGTATCCCAACGCATAGAAGTCTACCACTATCTATCTGTGATACACATAGTAGAGAAAGTTGCATGCACAGATGTACAGACAGATATATCTCACTTAATATAAATACATTTTATATTAAATAGCAATTTGCAATGAATTATTCAGCAGATAAAATATTTATTTTGTTATACTGTCAAGTGAAATGCATTTCTTTATATCGCCATAAATATGTATATTTAAATGTAGCAATATTTTGCAAAGATCTTAATAGTATTAAAATAGGTCTGTTAAAATAAGGTTCATAAATATTTGACAGATCTCATTAATAAAAGCCTACAGCCCTATCAGCACTGTCCACTGTACTGAATATTCTGTGAATGTTTCCTTTGTTACGGTCTTTAAAATGAGCTATAGAATATTCTCTAGGTTTAAACTTGACATAAAATGCCTATCCTTTTAAGACATTTTTTAAAGCTGCTATCATGCAAAAAAATATGTACCAGTTTTAAAGCTTTGGACAATTCTGCCCTTAAATAATCCTTCCCTCAAGTCTTCCAAACTTTCTCTCCCAACTGTCCTTTCTGTCATCACGTACTTATGCCTTCTTTATTGGAAGGGTGCCTACCACTAAGCCCTTTTTCTGAACCTCCCCCACCTCTGGAATTTGGCATTTAGGATAAAATCAACCAGGGTCCAAATCAGCTCTTGGGTTTGGTTTTGCAAAACAAAACATAGGTTGAGGAGGTTTTGCAAAACCAAACTCGAAGTATATACACTTAGTTGTCTCTACTTCATTCATGGGGCCTCCTTACTCAGGACTACCTTTCCTTTCTAGTGCTCTAAGCAACCTCCCTTTTCTCCTTCACATCCCTCATCAAAACACACTTTTATGAAGATTTGCTACAACGATGTCTCCAACTTTGTCTGTGACCCTTTGTCAGTATGGATGGACTATACAGAAACAAACAGTCTTCTTGGAGCAGGAAACTGCTTGTGTGTGTGTGTGTGTGTGTGTGCGCGCGCACGCACTGCGTACACTTGAGGTACTCTACAAATAAATCAACATCGCTTGACAGAACATTCAGTTAGCATACTCCAAGAGCATTATGGGTTGCCATGTCTTTGGAGCCCATTTTAAATAGAATCTGGAATTTAATTTTACATGGGATGGAGTCACTTTTTTCAAGTCAGAACTCTAACGTCTTGACTTGACTACTCTCCTATTAATAAAGAAGTGTTAGCAGCTTAGGAGCAGAGAAATGAGACTTGTATGTGAATCTCAAGACCTTACACTGGATTTGAAAGGCAAACCATTCCACACCTCTTGAACATTGTATAATAAAGAGCACTAATGTTTTCCCTTGCAAGCCCATTGATTTCAGTGAGATTGTGTGCAATGTAAGTCAGCACAGCAATTAGCTCAAGAAGTGTATACAAATGGTACAGCAAATTTCAAAGATCAGAAGACAGCTTAGGCGTAAAAGGCCTGTAAAGTGGTCAGACATCTGTGGTGCTCAGTTTAAAAACAATAATAATGGGGCATATTTTTAGTATTTGTCTATCTTATTAGAGGCATAGTTCTAACAAGGGGAGTTACATTTTGTCAAATCCATTGGACACAGCACTGAAAGTTTGCCCTTTAGCAACATCATCTTGTTAGCCAGAAGCACAACTACACACATCAGTAATTCAAACCTAAAGTCATTTGGAATACTGAAAACCTCAGGCCTGGTCCACACTACAGAGTTAAATCGATTTAAACAGCGTTAAATCGATTTAACGCCGTACCCGTCCACACTACAAGGCACTTTAAATCGATTTTAAGGGCTCTTAAAATCGATTTCTGTACTCCTCCCGAACGAGAGGAGTAACCCTAAAATCAATATTACTATATCGATTTAGGGTTAGTGTGGATGAAAATCGAAGTTATTGATCTCATTCTTTTACTGAGCTACCCAAGTGCACCGCTCCGGAAATCGATGGTAGCCTAGGACCATGGACGCACACCATAGAATTAATGTGCCCTAGTGTGGATGCGTAAAATGGATTTTATAAAACCAGTTTTATAAAACCAGTTTTAATAATTTCGATTTTATGCTGTAGTATAGACGTGGCCTCAGATAAACTGTAAAGACCTTAGCTGGAGTAGTTTTGAATGCGGATAATGCACTTGCTTCAATTTATGCTTTTGATTTTTTTAAAGTTGGGTAAATAGATCTCTAATAAAAATGTATGTGTAAAAAAAATTCACTGCTTGCTTGACTTTGAATGTGTTCATATAATCATGTATTCAGAAATTTCTGGTTGGCTGATCTGAGAGTTTGAAACTTTGAAACTTATTAAAGAAGAATTCTAGCACATTGCCAAAAATGGCACAGTTAATTAGTATCCATAAAATTATTAGCAGTGTAATCAAATTTATAATATAACTTCAAGGAATCTTCCTGTCAGTCTCTATCAGGTTATGAAGAGCCCTAGCACAAAAGCAGTAGCTCATGTAATGTTTGATTAGTGGTATGTAACTGCTAGTTGTGTTGGTTTTCCTTATTCAAATATCTAGCTCCAACCCTTCAAGATTTCCTGTAATTTACAGACGTGTATTTGGTTTATCTGTGCTGCAGTGATTAATGCTAAGTCTAGGATAACAGCAATGTAAATATCTACTTAAATGTCTTTCTTATTACAATATAATAAGTATCAGTATTTTTTAAACTCTGGATGAGTTGAATTACACAAATTATCCCTGTGTAGTGCAGGTCTGCATGCATATTTTTTAATCTATCCAGTCCCATCCCTGGTTATTTACGTTAACTCCACATCTGTCCCCTCTCTCTCTCCCCAGTACTAATGCCTGGCTTTGTTCAAATCTCCTGTAGTTGAACACCTCTCAAAAGGAACATTTTCAAAGTAGTGCAGCATTTTATTTAGCTGCTTATCTTCCATTGAAATTTAATGGGAGTTGTAAAGATAAGACCCCACACAGCTCTCTGAAAAATTAGGCAGAAGGCAAAGTTCTTTCCCCAGGCAAGAATGCATCCTCAATCACTCCTTCATTCCTGCTGTGCTGATCTCTTATTCGCCATGTGCCCTGGAGTCAAGCTTGAACCTCAGCTACCCTTTAACCATTATATCTTCAAGACCTGTCACAACTGCACTACTGCCCATATCCAATTTGATTATTGCAACTCTCTCCTTGCTGTTCTAATGGCTGTATAACTAGACTCCATCATACTATAGTCCACATTTTAATTACGAATACATAACTGCTGTAAAATTACTCAACTCTTCTCAAATGAATACATTTCAGTATGTATTTGATTTCAAACCCTTGCAAAAACAGATCAACTCTCTACTCTTTGGTTTGCAACTTTTGTTCAGGCAGTTTAGGGTTACACATAATTTTCCTGGCCTCTCCACTAATATTGTTAGGGCTTTTAGCACTTTGGTTGCATTCTACAGAACAGCTTTCCCCATGTGTTGCACACAACTGATTCTTCAAATTCACCTAAAAGCATATTCCTTTTTTGAGTCTTTACTGACCATTGGTGGCCCCCGACTCTCACTTTACCCTTCATCTTCAAGACCTTTATATATTCTGGACATCTTTTACCATCAATTAGGTATTACTAAAGCATTTAGTGACTCTTGGAATCATAGAACTGGAAGGGATCTCGAGAGGTCATCTAGTCCAGTTCCCTGCGCTCATGGACGGACTAAGTGTTATCTAGACCATCTCTGATAGGTGCTTGTCTAACTGCTCTTAAAAATCTCCAGTGATGAAGATTTCACAATCTCCCTAGGCAATTTATTCCAGTGCTTAATCACCCTGACAGTTAGGAATTTTTTCCTAATGTCCAACCTAAACCTCCCTTGCTGCAATTTAAATCCATTGCTTCTTGTCGTATCCTCAGAAGTTAAGAAGAACAATTTTTCTCCCTCCTCCTTGTCATAACCTTTCCTAGAGGAAAGATGCTGCTCAGGAGCTGGAGAAGAGGGTTGGGGGCCCAGGACCATTGTGGATGCAAGGGCCTCTGCACAGATGGACCTGGCCTCGTGCAGATCCTGTGAAATCATAAACCAAGGTTTTTGTTGCTCTGAGTGCATGACCAGTCAATATTTATCATTTTTTTATTTACATGCACTGAAGGGATCATCGTTGAAGTGTCTGAACTCCTCAGATCAATTAAAGCAGCATCAAAATTATTTCTGAAAAGTAGAGCTCCTCCAATAAATCCTTTAGGGGTGTAATACTCTACAGCAGTCTATATAGAGGAAACAGGGTATATGTCACCCTCCATCAGCTCTCGTGCCTGCTTTTTCCAGCCAGAGTAGCCACATCCCCTCCATGCCCTTTCTGTAGAGATTTTCAGCCATTGGATCTGAATGAGCGTGTATCTAATCATTCCAGCAACCATCACCCAATAGCTCTCTCGAGAACACTTCATTTTATAGATACATTTCTTCATAGCTGTTAAGGGTTATTCATTCTTAATAGTTGAATTCATAAGCATGTTCCAGTTATGAACAGGATGCATTATAGATGGATATAACTACCTCAATAAAGGTATTGTGGATGGTTATAAACCATGTTAGTAAACATCCTATTGACAGGCTGGACCCTACACCAGTTGATTAACCATTTGTTAAAACATCGATTATTAACTCTTTATGACTTATTTATAAATGTACCCATAATAGAAATTATGCTCACCCCTCCCTGCTAGCCTTCTTCAGTAGCATGCAGGAGCAACCTGCTGCAGCCTCTCCAGCCTCACTTTCTCTGAATGGAAGGGTACATTTTCTGACCCCCAGCTTGTTTACGCATGAGTTGCTCAAGCCCAACTCATGGCCCAGTACAGACCCTTTTGAAAATCTGCCCTTTGCATTGTAATTCAGAAAAGATGATTTATTGTAGGGGCGTGTCTGCACATAAGCCAGTCCTAGAGTTGTGCCAAGAGTACACAACCAAGATTGAGACCCCATTGTGCTAACCACAGTACATACACATAGGTAAAACACAGTCTGTGCCCCAGAAAGCTTACATTTTCAATAGATAAAACAGACAAAGGGCAGGAGAAAGGAAATATCTTTATTCTGATTTCACAAATGGGGAAATGAGGCACAGAGATCGGGGACACAGTCTATGGCAAAGCCAGGAATTAAACCCAAATCTCCTGAGTTCTGGTCCAGTGTTTTAAAGACAAGTTCCTCTAGTTATTCTAAGTTGAAGATGGACTGTAACATGAGTTCTACATAGAAATGTTTTTACAAAATGCAGGTTTTAAGAATACTAAATGATCTGTGACTGCAATATTTCTTTAACTGTTGGCCACAGTTAGTGAAAGAGTGAGAGAATAATAATGCACTGGCTACATCTAGGCATAATGAAGGTAGCAGCTTATGCTTTGAACTACTGAAGTGGTTTTGGAGGTTCAGATGGAGGGAAGCTGTAAGAGAGCTTGCAAAGTGTTGGTGGGACACTGAATACTCTAGAGTCGCATGAGGGGCCTACCACACTTTTCAAGAGATGGCATTTGTTACAATAAAGTGGCGTAGCATTAATGCAAGTTATGTGATACTGCTAATTTCATAATAGCTAACAGCTCTTGTTAAATATGCATCAAATTCATTTTGTTTTGACATTGAACAGTATTGTGATCTTATTGCAAACAGAGGTGACAACAGAAATATAACATTTTAATGCAAAGAGTTTGTCCCAAAGTACAAACTGCTAAAAGTAGAAAACAGTACTGCGAGTTCATAGTTCAGGCCAAGGAACACTGACATAAAATAAATGTTTGCAGCATGAATAGTGTCACTATGTAAATAGAACATATCTATTAGTCTGACACAGATCCTTGGTGTTAAGCAGGAGAGAATCTAGGCCACTGTTAAAACTACACCTGAATAACTTGCCTTCAACAATTTTCTAGTGTGAGATGTAAAAATAAATAAATAAATCATGTATTTATTTCTTCTCTACATGTCCTAATCTACATAAATCTATGCAAAATATTCATGCATACAGAACATTTTGCAGCATTTTAAAAAATAGTCATTAAAATAAATGCAAAAAGATGTTGTAAATCATGGTTCCTCAGTGAAATGTAGGTTCTATCACATCCAAACTGAGCCATAAAATGATACTATCAGGGAACGTTATCTATTTGCCCAAAGTACTTTCTGAAAATTTAGCACATAGATTAAATGCAGGAACTTGCTGTGAAACCTGAATTACAATTTATTAAGTTTAGTATTTCCCCAACAAAATACTGGAAAAGAAACTACATGTGCTTCTATGTCTGGTTTTACCCATACAGGAAATTAAATAGCAGGATGAACAGAATATTTGTAAACTAGTATATGTCAAAAAAATTTCTCACAGTGAAATACATATTCATAATGTAAACTGAAATGTAACGACCTGCTTTCATCACTTTGCTGTACATTTACATTAAAATAACATCTTGCTTATAATCGCTGCTAGCATGGAAAGCTCAAACAGTAACTGATTACTAAGTAAAAGAGAAAATTAAAAAAGCAAAGTAAGGACCATTTGTTTATTCCATTGTGAGTAGATTACAAACAGACAAATAATAGATAAGATGTAGATTAGTCTGTTTTTCTTTATCTGTATCGTTGGCTGGCTTTTCATTTATTACTTTTATCCTGTACCTATATTGATGCATTTACATAAAGATACATCAAAGATATTAGTTTTGTACAAGGTCACTTCTAAATGAGAGAAGCACACAATAATGAATAGCCAAGCAGAGAGAGGGGTGTGTGTGTGTGTGTGTGTGTGTGTGTGTGTGTGTGTGTGTGTGTGTGTGTGTGTGTGTGTGTGTGTGTGTAAACACTAGAAAATTTGCAAAAGGGAGAAAACACAATCACACACTTGCAAAAGGGCGATTTTTATTAAAAAAAGTTTGCAAACATTATAGCCTCTACTGTGACTGTTAATGCCTAGCCTCCCTCAGTAGGGATGCTGATAGAATCTGCTATAGCAACAAGCCTCAAAGGCATTTTGGTTGCCTCAGGGCTGACGCACTCCAGGTGTCCTGAAAACATCAGAGTGGCCACTGCTAAACTCTTTCACACTGTTCAGTGTATGCTTCTCTCTGCGTTGACCCTAGTCTTGAAGTTAGTGAGAGGGGGGACTTGCCTGGCTATCTTTGAACAGTCTAATGCGGTTGTCAACACTGTGACTAGCACTTGGAATTCTGGTTGTGCAATTCTGTGGCATAACCAATTCTAGTTATTGAACACCTGTGCAAAGCAAACTATGTTTTTATCTGATTACAAACATATTTGGAATAAAACATTTTACTAATGAGGCAATTTTGTTCTTACCAGACCTCTCAGGATGATTGAGTCCATAAGCTTGAACACCACACAGGCTACTTCACAGACTGAACAGGGGTCCCACATGTTAGTAATGTTTGTTGTCCAAGGAAAAGTCAAGGAATTTGAACTGATAAAGGTGAAGGACAATGTGGTGAGAATGCCCCTTCAGATCATAAGAAGTGTCTCTTCTGGATTTCTTGCATTGGGGAGATACAAGAGCTTCTCCATGCAGATATTTTGAATGAAAAAGTGGGAGGAATTATTTCCATATGACAAATCAAATAGAAGGAGTAGAGGTGGTGGGAAAATGTTCAGTTGAACAGTTTTCTGTCAAAAAATGCTTGTAACAGGGCCAGCTGCCACCTGATCACCCCCTTGGGTGCCTCCTTTTTCTTGCCCTCTCTGCTCTGACTGCTGACAAGAATGTCAATTAGTGTCAGTTTTGGAAGGTATCATGATATATTTATCTGTCCACTAGGAAATTTAATTAGATCACCAAAGTATATTTTGCATTAAGCCATCAGTTGGAAATTACTTTTTGTCACCAACACCAGACCCAAAACAGATTTTTTAAAATCTTCATACCTTTTAAAAGTAAAATAAACCAAAGGCCATCTCTGGTGTGGAAGTAAATTATTTCATGCAGTTTTCCTATTGATTCAATTGAGTAAGAGAAGTCTGTGATATGCTGGGACAGTTTGGGAATCTGTCTATATAAACCTATGAGTTCCAGGTTGATATTACAAACTCTCTGTATGTTTATATCCTTATGATTGTCTTACACTGCATCTTCATAATATCTATTGTATTAAGGGGAGAGGACTGACACCTGGGTGCTGCATCCAAATGGGACAGACATTAAGGACCATCAGCAGTTAAATAAACTTACCCTGTTATCACAATGGGGACTCACTAGATGGACTATTGATTTACTAATGGCCAATCCTCTGCTCCACCACTCTGAAAGGGGGTTGTGTACATGAATGCAGTATGAGGTCTCACACTAGGGCCATGTCAACATCTAAAATTTTGCAGCGCTGGTTGTTACAGCTGTATTAGTACAGCTGTATAGGGCCAGCGCTGCAGAGTGGCCACACTTACAGCAACCAGCGCTGCAAGTGGTGTTAGATGTGGCCACACTGCAGCGCTGTTGGGCGGCTTCAAGGGGGGTTCGGGGAACGCGAGAGCAAACCGGGAAAGGAGACCAGCTTCTCCGCGGTTTGCTCTCGCGTTCCCCGAACCACCCTGCAAACCGCAGGGAAGGAGACCTGCTTGCTCGGGGTTCGGGGAACGCGAGAGCAAGCTGGGGAAGGAGACCAGTTTGATTACCAGAGGCTTCCTCGGTGATGCTGGGATACCTGCTTATTCCACGAAGGTCAAGAAAAGCGCTGGTAAGTGTCTATACTTGATTACCAGCGCTGGATCACCAGCGCTGGATCCTCTACACCCAAGACAAAACGGGAGTACGGCCAGCGCTGCAAACAGGGAGTTGCAGCGCTGGTGGTGCCCTGCAGATGTGTACACCTCCTAAGTTGCAGCGCTGTAACTCCCTCACCAGCGCTGCAACTTTCTGATGTAGACAAGCCCTAAGACTCAGGGCAGGTCAGTGGTGCTGTAGTGCTTTAATGAAGATGCTCTACGGTGATGGGAGAGAGCTCTCCCGTCCATGTAGTTAATCCATCTCCCCAAGAGGTGGTAGCTATGTCAAGGAGAAAAGCTCTCCCGCTGTCACAGCGCTGTCTATACCAGGGGTTAGGTCAGCACAACTATGTCACTCAGGGGTGAGGGGGAGTGGATGTAAGTCTGTAATGGAGACTAGACCTAAAGACCAAAACTTGGGCAGGGGAGGAGTGTTGGATGTGTTCCTAAGCAGAGAGAGAGAGACCAGAACCAGGACCAGAACCACAAAACAAGTGTAGACAATAGGAGAGCATGTGAAAGAATTCTGGACTTTGACAGACATTAAGGCCCAGAATATTCCCAGGAAGAGGAAAAAAAACAAACCTGAGGCAAGGTCTTACATGCAGTTGTTTGTTATTTTTCTGTATATCTCTTGCGCTTTTGGTATGAGTGAAGTGTGTGTGTGTTTAGAAATTTGTGGAAGCAGAGAAAAAAATGACAGTTTGTTAGCAAGAGTCAGGCTACCTGTAACCCTAATAACGCGAGATTTGTAGAAGCGAGGATTGTGCGAGGCGAGTGGAAAAGAACTGTGTGAGAAGTTGTTTCAACCTTGTGTAGATAATGTGTAGATAATACGAAATGTAGACTAGAGTCTAAATAAGTGAGCAAAACAAGATATCAGGATGACCTATGTATAAACAAAATGCAGCTGTTGCTTATTATTGTCTGTAACAAAAGGTATAAATGCTTGCTGTAATTGTTTACCTGTTGAGAGACCTGCCTAGGAAGGGGAGACCCTATGTCCTAGTGCACTCCCTCCCTGCTTTAGCTGCTAAACAGAATAAAGTATCTGACCTTGCTGTCCCCAACCAAAAAGTGAGAACTCTGTTATTCTCCAACAAATTCCTTTGCAGAATGTGTGTTACTTGCTCACACAGATACATAGTTCTACAAGAAACAAACAGTAGACCCTAGAGGTCCACAGCTTCTGTGGAATGCTGTGAGCAAGCAACAGCTATTGCAGAGACTTAGGCCTGGTCTACACTACGCGTTTAAACCGATTTTAGTAGCGTTAAACCAATTTAACCCTGCACCCATCCACACAACGAGGCCCTTTATATCGATATAAAGGGCTCTTTAAACCAGTTTCTGTACTCCTTCCCGACGAGAGGAGTAGCGCTGAAATTGGTATTGCCATGTCGGATTAGGGTTAGTGTGGCCGCAAATTGACGGCATTGGCCTCTGGCCGGTATCCCACAGTGCACCACTGTGACAGCTCTGGAAAGCAATCTGAACTCGGATGCACTGGCCAGGTAGACAGGAAGAGCCCTGCGAACTTTTGAATTGCATTTCCTGTTTGCCCAGCGTGGAGAGCTCACCAGCACAGGTGACCATGCAGAGCTCATCAGCACAGGTAACAATGCAGTCTCCTGAGAATCGAAAAAGAGCTCCAGCATGGACTGCAGGGGAGGTACTGGATCTGATCGCTGTATGCGGAGAGGATTCCATGCTAACAGAACTCCTTTCCAAAAGACGAAAAGAAAAAACTTTTGAAAAAATTCCCAAGGCCATGATGGAGAAAGGCCACACCAGGGACTCAGTGCAGTGCCGTGTGAAAGTTAAGGAGCTCAGACAAGCGTACCAGAAAACCAAAGAAGCAAACGGAAGGTCCAGGGCAGGGCCAAAAACATGCCACTTCTACACTGAGCTGCATACAATTCTAGGGACAGTTCCCCATCTCTGTCCGTGGATTCCGAGGTGGGGGTGGTAATCTCAGCCATGGCTGAGGATTCTGTGGACAGGGAAGATGAGGAGGAAGAGGAGGACTAGCTTGCAGAGAGCACACAGCACTCCATTCTCCCCAACAGCCAGGAGCTTTTTCTCACCCAGACGGAATTACCCTCCCAGCCCTCCCAAGCCACTAGCCCAGACAATGAAGCCATGGAAGCGACCTCTGGTGAGTGTACCTTTGTAAATATAAAACATGGTTTAAAAGCAAGCGTTTTTTAATGATTAATTTGCCCTGAGGACTTGAGATGCGTTCGCGGCCAGTACAGTTATTGGAAAAGTCTGTTAACATGTCTGGGGATGGAACGGAAATCCTCCAGGGACATCTCCCTGAATCTCTCCTGGAGGTACTCCAAAAGCCTTTGCAGAAGGTTTCTGGGCAGGGCAGCCTTATTCCGTCCTCCATGGTAGGACATTTGACCACGCCATACATTTAGCAAGTAATCTGGTATCATTGCATGACAAAGCCTAGCTGCGTATGGTCCCAGTGATTGATGGCATTCAAGCAACATCCGTTCTTTATCTCACTGTGTTATCCTCAGGAGAGTGATATAGTTCATAGTAACCTTGTTGAAATTCAGGAATTTAAGTAAGGGGACAGAGATGGCCATTCTTACTGGGCTGTTTGCCTGTTGCTTAAAAGAAATCCTTCCTTGCAGGTAGCCAAGCGGAGGGAGGGGAAGGGGGGGAATGGCGCTGAGCTTTTTCCCGTTTGGCTAGCAGAGATCTTCCCTGCTACCAGCCACGTGGTGGTGGAGGGGAAGGGGGGTGTTTAGCAGTGATCTTCCATGATACCTGCCACACGGTGGGGGGAGGGGTAAAGCGATCATCCCAAAGAATTGGATGGGGGGGGTGGTTTCTGCTACTGCATATTAACAGGAAAGAAGCATCACTGAACGGGATTTGCTTGGTATTTGGGAAAGGAGGGCACTGTGTATATGAAGGCTGCAGAAGCCTAAAGACAATGGCTTACCATGGACACATGCAAGCTGAATTCTGCTGCCCGGACCTATGTCTGTGATCTCTAACACCAGAAGCCGCAGGCACTCAATATTAAGATGCAAAATGTGACCTTGTAGTGAAATCACATGAGCTATGTAAGGTGAATAGTGTTGTTCACCGTGAAAGAGTATAAGCATTGTTCTGTAAAATGTATCTTTTTAAATACTTTTCTCTCTTTTTTCCCTACCACATGCAGCTGCAAATTTTTCAAGCCTCCCTATTCCATCCCGAAGGCTCTCTCAGATAAGGAAGTGGAGAAAAAAAACATGAGACAAAATGTTCTCGGAAATCATGGAAGTGACCCGCAATGAAAGAGCTCATCTGAATGAGTGGAAGGACGTGGTATCAAATTACAGGAAAGATGCCAGTGAACGTGAGGACAGGAGGGACAAACGTGAGGACAGGAGGGACGCTCAAGATGAGAGGTGGCGGCAGGAAGATCAGAGGTGTAGGCAGGATGATCAGCGGTGGTGGGATGCAACGCCAGGGCTGCTGCATGATCAAACTGACATCCTCCGACGTCTGGTGGAGCTTCAGGAACAGCAGCAGGGTCACAGAGTGCCACTGCAGCCCCTGTGTAACCACCTTCACCCCTCACCATGTTCCATATCTTCCTCACTCAGACATGTAAGAAAGCGTGAGGGGAAGGCTTTGTGCACCTGCCCACTCCACCCCCGTGGATAGCCCAACCAAAAGACTGTCATTACTTTGAAATTTTTTTAGTGGCCTTTTCCTTCCCTCCTATCCTCCTCCCAAACCACACCTGGGCTACCTTGTCAGTTCTCTCCCTCTTTTTATAATGACTTAATAAAGAATACATGATTTTTAAACGAGAGTGACTCTATTTTCTTAAGCAAGCTGTAATCGAAGGGGGAGGGTGGGTTGCTTACAGGGAATGAGTCAATCAAGGGGTGGGGGTTCATCAAGGGGAAACAAACACAGCAGTCACACTGCACCCTGGCCCGTGATGAAACTCATTTTCAAAGCTTCTCTGATGCACACCGCTTCCTGGTGTGCTCTTCTAATCGCGCTGGTGTCTGGCTGCATGTAATCAGCGGCCAGGTGATTTGTCTCAGCCTCCCACCCCGCCATAAAGGTCTCCCCCTTACTCTCACAGAGATTGTGGAGCACACAGCAAGCAGCAATAACAAAGGGGACATTGGTTTAGCTGAGGTCTGAGAGAGTCAGTATTGTGTGCCAGCGTGCCTTTAAATGGCCAAATGCACATTCTACCACCGTTCTGCACTTGCTCAGCCTGTAGTTGAACAGCTCCTGACTACTGTCCAGACTGCCTGTGTATGGCTTCATGAGCTATGGCATCAACAGGTAGGCTGGGTCCCCCAGGATAACGACAGGCATTTCAACATCCCCAACTGTTGTTTTCTGGTCTGGGAAGTAATTCCCTTGCTGCAGCCGTTTAAACAGAGTAGTGTTCCTGAAGACGCGAGCGTCACGAATCCTTCCTGGCCATCCCACGTAGATGTTGGTGAAACATCCCTTGTGATCCACCAGTGCTTGCAGCACCATGGAAAAGTCCCCTTGCGGTTTACGTACTGGGTGCCCTGGTGCTCCAGTGCCAAGATAGGGATATGGGTTCCATCTATCACCCCCCCACATTTAGGGAATCCCATTGCAGCACATTTGACCTGCACATTTCCCAGAGTCACAACCTTTCGTAGCAGCAGCTTAGTGATTGCTTTGGCTACTTGCATCACAGCAGCCCCCACAGTAGATTTGCCCACTCCAAACTGATTCCCGATTGACCAGTAGCTGTCTGGCGTTGCAAGCTTCCAGAGGGCTATTGCCACTCACTTCTCAACTGTGAGGGCTGCTCTCATCTTGGTATTCTGGCATTTCAGGGCAGGGGAAAGCAAGTCACAAAGTTCCACGAAAGTGCCCTTACGCATGCGAAAGCTTTGCAGCCACTGGGAATCATACCAAACCTGCAAAACTATCCGGTCCCACCAGTCTGTGCTTGTTTCCTGGGCCCAAAATCAGCGTTCAATGGCTAGAACCTGCCCCATTACCAGCAGGATCTCCAAAGCGCAGGGGCCCACAGTTTGAGAGAATTCTGTGTCCATGTCCTCATCACTCTTGTCGCCGCGCTGCCGTAGCTGCCTCCTCCTCACCTGGGTTTGCAGGTCCTGGTTCAGCATAGACTGCACAAGAATGTGTGAGGTGTTTACAATGTCCACGATTGCGGTCTTGATCTGAGCAGGGTCCATGCTTGCTGTGCTATGGCGTTTGCACAGTTCACCCAGGAAAAAAGGAGTGAAACGGTTGTCTGCTGCTTTCAGGGAGGGAGGGGTGAGGCTGTACCCAGAACCACCCGCGACAATGTTTTTTGCCCCATCAGGCACTGGGATCTCAACCCAGAATTCCAAGGGGCAGGGGAGACTGCGAGATCTATGGGATAGCTATGGGATAGCTACCCACAGTCCAACTCTCCGGAAATTGACACTAGCCTCAGTACATGGACGCACACCGCCGAATTAATGTGCTTAGTGTGGCCGTGTGCACTCGACTTTATACAGTCTGTTTTACAAAACCGGCTTATGTAAAATCGGAATAATCCTGTAGTGTAGACGTACCCTTAGGTGTGCCAGCCGTAGTTTCTGGCTGGGCAATCGATAGCAGGGATCCCATAGTCAAAGATGGGTGTTAGACATGGGTCTGTGCCTCACACAGGTGCTTAATGGTCCAGAGCCAGAAACAGTGCCTAATCTTTACCAAACCACAAGCACGAGAGACTCAAGATACTGGTCCGGTACAGTGACCAGGTGAGTGTTCAGGAGTGGGAGCTCATCCAGGATTTTAGTGCATGTATTACAAATAGAGAATGTCATTTAACACCTGCAAAAAAATTTCACATAAATGAATTTTTATCTTGCTTCTCTTTTTTCATTGTCTATATATTTTTTGTTTCATGCAGTGTGCTTTCTACAGCCCCCACACCCCGCCGCCCCAGTATTTTCCCTTTGGAATTTTGTATCAACCCTGTATATTTTTTCCTGTACAATAGCTATAAAATAGCATGTGAATTCCAATAATGGTTCTAGCCAAGCTCACAATGTTTGAGATTACTGTAGAATTACAAATAGTTATTTTATTATCATCAAAAAAGAAAAAAAAGTGCTATTTTTCACAACCTTTGTGTTTTCATTGATCTAGTTCTAACGTTCTTAACCAAGCTTGTAGACAAAGCAATACAGATAATTTGGACTTGGTCAACAAATCAATGTAAGAACTAAGTTAAAAGTTTTGATAAAATGGAATTGTTAGCAGAATTGAACCATGCTTTTCAAGGCTCTGTAACACTGATTCTTCATATCACAAAGATTCCCATCCAGAAATCAATAGTTTTGAACAAGAGTTATACTGAGGCATTCAACACTACATCAAGGCAATTCTGGACTCCATCATTAAGGGTCTTTTCATGACAGGTGTTTCAAGAGCTGTGTGTATTGAGTTTGCAGCATTGGCAGCTGGTAAGAAAGTACAATATCTTTATTCTGAAAGAAAACAACAAAACTAAGTGAGTTATACTAGTCAGTCCTCAAAAGCAGCTGCCCACAAACCAAATATGCGATTGACACATAAAACCATATAGTGAGCTAGTATAAACTTGTTGATTCCTAGGATTAATTAAGATAAGCTAATGAAGACAATTTTGAAGCTTACATATGGGATATACATTGCATAAAAGATGTATTGCTGAATTTGTTTCAAGTCAGAGGCTTTGTTTTCCTTTTCCAGTTTATCATCTTATATTACTATAATTGTGATTCTAGTGCTTAAAATAGCTACATTATATTTAAGACATCATCCATGACTGATTATTTCAGGTTCTGCATAAGAAGATTAGAGCTGAGTATTACTGATTGACCCTAACAAAAGCACTGCCTACGGTATAATACATGTTTTGGATGTAATGAAAGCCAAAAAAAATTGTTTACCAGACAAAAACAAAATCCTGAAAACACTTCAACATCCTTCTCAGCTGACATACTGGGAAACTGGAAAAAAAAAAGTCTGTTGAGTTCAAATATAGATAGTATCTTGTTAGTTGCATGTACGATCTAGGAGAGGGAAAGAGACACACACACATAGCAAAAAGCCCAACAACACTATTTATAGGAGTACAACAAGAACAGAACCTGAAGACAGGGAAATACTATGTACGTTTGATGTTTTTGGGTGCATCTTTTGACAAAAGACACGTAATTATTTTTTTCTCATCTTATTTAACTTTTGTCACAAAGATGACGTATCTGAATTATCCTTCTTGATAACAGAGTACTGTATCTTGCCCTTTGTTATTTTCTACTTTCATAGGCTGCCTGACTATTAGCCTGGTTTAATTTCAAACTAACGAAAGCGGTTTTAGCCAACTGAATTCGGTAACATTATGACCTTTCAATTTTCTCTATGTGACTATCTCTTACATTGGGCATTACATTCTGCTACACCACCTTCTTGGCCTCAGTTTTAACACATACAGGAAATGGCATAAGCCATTGTTTTGTCTAAATTTTGACTTCATGCACATACATATTAAATTAGTCAACAGGAAGCATGTTCATGTACATCCAGGGAGCAATGTGGCTCTTAGTGCTGAAGTTATGAAAAAAATGAATTGAATTGATTACCACTGCCACAATAACTGTGGCTCTTCAGCAAGGCTGTGTGCATAGATCTAGATTCATACATATGTGATTCATATCTTGGTATGCAAGTACAGACCTTTCTGGATGGTCACATTCATTGAAACTGCCTGCACACACTGCCTATGTCCTAATACGTCCATCGGGTGATACAAAGGAGAACTGGCCCACATTTTCTTCCACTAAATCAAGAGTCCACTTCGAGACTCCTAATAGCATAAAAAGATGGTGAGGAAGAGTGAATCCACACAGACCATCATATTGAAGAACAACAGTTGCTATGATATGTAAGCAACTGTTCTTTCTTCTTTGAGAAGTGTCTGAATGGCTCTCCACTCTGTGATCAACAAGAAGTCCCTAAATCCAACAGAGGTAGATGGGGGTGGGGGGAATCTTAATTGAACAATGATGGTAGAACTACCTTTCTGAATTGAGCTCCCAATGGTGTTACATAAGTGTAGGTGAGCAGAACCCAGCCCTGACCATCAGGCTGAGAAGCTAAATCCAAAAAGTAATAATGGAATAGGCTTCCAAAGGAGATTGTGAAACCCCCATCATTGGATGCTTTTAAAAACAAGTTGAACAAACTCTTGTCAGGGGTGGTCTAGGTTTATTTGGTCCTGCCACAGCACACGGGGTTGGAATTGATGACTTCTTAAGGTCCCTTCAAGACCTACATTTCTATGATTCTATGAAAATGCATTAAAAATCACATGATAATATTTAGGCCTGACTCATGATTTCTGAATACTTGAGATTCACATTTATACAATGCACCCTAGTCTGAGAGTGAGTGAGTGAGCGAGCGAGCGAGCCTGGGGGAAAACAATGGTAAATTGCTTGATTGGCTGAAGTGAAAGGATAAAAGTTGGATGTGCTGGTTAAGAACTGCCTGATGTCTGACCCTTATGGAACACTGTCTGTGATGAGTGAGCTGATCTGTCTGCTACTAGGGATGTGGTTTCCAATGATAGATGGTCCAGGGAACATTCTAATAAAGACTCACGTAGTAGTTCCATCAATTTGAAGAGCTCCACACATTGAAGTCTCACAGTAGGGGTAGCTTCCAATTTGGTAGTAGGCTTTTTAATAATCTCAGTAATAGCACCTACTTCTTTCCGTCAGTAGATCTCAAAGTGCTTTACAAAAGAGGTCAGTATCACTATCCCCATTTTATAGATGAGGAAACTGAGGCCCAGATGGGGAAATGGCTTGCCCAAGGGCACCCAGCAGGCCATTGGCAGAGGTCAGGAATAGAACCCAGGAATCATGAGTTCAGGTCCGGTGCTCTATCCATGAGACAACACTGCCTTATCAGTATAAGTACAAGTGGGTAAAAGAGCTAAATTGCAGTCTAGGGTGCACAGAGATTAGGGAGAGGCTATATTGCTTTAAATGAAGTAGGTAGTCCAAAATGGAAACACTAATGAGGAACAGAACCTGTTTTATCTTTCCCAGACAATGCAGAGGGAATATTTTGATTTCTTTTGAAGATAGAGAACTAGATGTGCACCATGAGTTGTGAAAGCACCAAAAAGGCCCAAAGCCATATTAATGCGAGTTGAAAATGCTCAGCACCTTGGAGAGGTTCCTATCATTTTGGAAGATCAGTCTCATGATTTGTACAATAATTCCTGCTCCCTACACAGCAAAAACAGGATGGAAATTCTTCTGATTGCCAGAACATCCACTGCAAATGAGAGCTAAGAGTAAAACAATCACACATGTTCATAATTTAGCATTATATATGCAAACGGGAAAACTTAATAGAAGTACAAACCAATTTACATTGTTAATTAGGAAGGATGGTATATAATTACATCTTCATTTCTCTGTTCATAGGTACCAGTAACAAAAAGCACCTGGAGCTCACTTGAGAGGTGAGTCTAGGTTCCAACTGCTGCATAGTGATTCACTCTATAGCCTCATTTCACATTAGCCTCTGGGATTTAAAATATTAATGAGCTGCTTGACTCCAAATCATCAGTGTTCTTAAAAACCTCTATTAAATCAGTAAATTAATGTGGCATTTTCTCACAAAGTCCTTTATACTTAGCCATAACCTACTGTAGTTTCCAATTTTATAACAATTTAATCATTGCAGCATCTTATATGAATGTGTTCTGGACTCACATTGCAAAATGAGGATAAATTGCTGAGGCATCATAAGTAGCAGTAGCATTTTTATATGTAGAGATCTGAAGGGCAGTGATACACTATAAACCCACTTGAAAAAAGTGTAGATATGAAAGGTTATTTTTAAATATTTGTTGCTTCTAAGCACTTGGTATGGTTACCCATAATTACAAAATGCATTTAGAAAAAATATTTTCATCAGGTTTAGGCATGCATCACTTGATGGCTCAAGGGCTCTCAGTGCCTTTGCCATTTATTAAATATGCAATCATAATAATTTGCTAAAAATGCAGCACACTCCCCATAACCAAAAGGAGGAACAAAAACCCACATACATATTCCCACCACTGATCTCAGCCCTCGATGCCAAGATTTCCATCTTCACTGCACCTGCACTTTTGAAAAGGGTCGGGAAAGAGATGGGCTTTGCGGCATGTCTTGAACATCTTAAGACGTCAGTTATTTCAGACAAAGTGGAGAAGTGGATTTAAAGGTCAGGCTCTGTTCACAGAGAACAGCCTAATAGCACCTCCCCCTCTTAGACCTATAAGGTTACAACTCAGGGTGGTTGTGGTACTGAACAAATAAAGTCAGTAGGTTTACCAATGTACCCATTGTACTGGTTATTTTGTTTTCACTCTTGTGTGCCTAAAGATACCCATTTTTGACCCATGGCTTTATAGGTCATCTACAATCTGTGAAACTCTATATTCATAAATCAAGATGTCATGTATACTTTTCTGATAAAGTTTTTTTTTCTACCACTAACACTGAATGACTAATTCTAGTGGTTCCCAAGCCCTGTTGGAGAGAGAACCCAAACTCCAACAGTCTAGCTGATGGGTGTCCCTCTTGTCTTCTCACTCCAGGCCCCGTGACAGTTCCTACATTTCCCCCTTTCCCCCTCATGTGCTCTTTTTTGTTCTCTCCCTCCTGAACTTTCTCTTTGTTCTCTTTTTACTGTCTTAATCCTTCCCCTCCTCCTTTTTCCTTCCTTTTTTGCATCCTTTCATTTCCCCTCCCCATCCTTCTAGAAATTATGTGCATTTTGGTCATGGTGTGAGAGTGAAACCACTGGTGGCTTTGCGCTATGTGTGGTCTTGCAGCTGAATTGAGTACTCTGGGAAGAGAAAGTTGTGCCAGACAGCTGCTGCCTGAGCCTATAGCCAGATGAGCTGATGTGCTGTTGTTGCTATCTGCCTTAGAGCTGCTGGAGGAATATGAAAAGAAGGCAGATGTGTTCTAGAACCTATGGTAAAAAGACATTTGCAGCAAGGTACGGTGGATCTGAGATCATGCTGGTCTCTCAGCTTCTAGAGCTCCAGTTCATGCCCCAATGACCAGTCTTCCTCCCCTTCCATGCCTAGCTAGGGAAATGTAGCCTTATTTAATGAGCTAATTACAATTTCATTTTACTCTGTTCATAATGTGATGCAAATTATTACACAATCACGTCATCATTTGTATAGACTGAAATTTTAAAGCCATCACAAGATAATAATTAAAGCTTGATTACTCATGTTACTTATTTTTCTCCTATAAAATTCATAGACTGATTTATTTGTTATGAGAAAAAAAATCTCCATATTCTTTTCAAGCTGCATGGATTTATGAACAGAATACATTTAAAAAGTTCTTCTTTCTCATCAGCTATACCACATGTTGAGGAATGTACAGGCAAGTTCTTAAAGTGAAAATTATTGTAATGTTGCGGAAGGTAACAGGATTGAGATTATTCCTTTTAAGAAGATAAATCTAAGAAAGGTGCTTGTAAATTTGGGTGGGATACATAGACTTGAGACTCTCATTGACTGAAAAAATTATACAGACTATCATAAGATGCTCTCTGCTTTTGCATACGATTTGTACATTGCATTGGTAATAAAAAGCTTTGCTGTACTTGTGTTTTCCACAGACAAATTTTCAAAGATACAATGAAAGTGATGATACATGTTGTCTGAATGCACAATACTGTGATGTAAAGTTGTTGTGTCACCTCCTGTTACATGGCACTGGTGGAATACCAACACCATGGTAAAGATTGCCCCAAAACAAGGCTCCAGTTTCTAACAACCTCAGCGTTTTACAGGTTCAAAATCCAGCTCCTGATCTAAATTTGTAGTCTAAGCCAATATTTTACCCTAGTGCCCAGAATGTTGCTTTGATGGCAAGACATGGCAATGTTGTATTATTTACTATGTGTACTGGCTACTAGATATTGGTGGCCAGATCCTCAGCTAAACTGCTGCTTCAAAGCTACTGTAAATTGGTGATTTTAGATATCCTGTCACTCCCAATTGCCAGAGAGATTTATGCCATCTAAGGGTCTCACCTTGGAATTTAGAGTAAGCAACTGGGAGTGAAAGTCAGTCTTGTCTGACATTGACTCAGAGTGTTTCGGACAAATCACTTAATTTGGAAGTAATTTGGTTTACTTATCTGTAAAATGGGTTAGAATAATACTGCGTGTGTGTGGATAGTTATTTGATTTGTGTAATATTGGATTTAATTAATCTTGTATAAATTACATGTGCTTAGTAACCAGGATATGCTTCAAATTCATCTCAAATAATTAATAGAGGGTTGTGATGCTTGCAAAGTACTTTGAGACCTAGGAGAAAAGGTTTAGAAAACAATTTTATTTATACATTTTGATTGGCTGTTCCATGGTCTTCTCTTTACAACAGTGTCTGGGCAAAAATTAAAAGTTACTGTATTCTGCAGGATGATCCCCTCCCCTCTTTCCCCCAGTTCACTTACTGTGGCAACTCAGCATACGGAATTCAGAGTTTTTTTCTGATAATTTTAACAGAAAACGAGCAACTGTACTAGGGGTGGTCTACTTCCAATTACTAAAAACGTGCATATTGCATGTAAATCCTGCTGGTTGATAGACCCTAAGGATTGTGAAAACATTATTAGCAATGGATTATGAAAGTACCTAATATGAAAATAAAAATATGCTTATCTAAGTAACTCAAGAAAGATAAATTCAATAGGAAGTCAACTCAAAAGTTGAAGAAATGCCGTTTCAATATTCACTGCTGTTTTAACTCCCATCCCATTGAGCTCTGTAGCATAAAATATGTATCATTTTCTTTCAACCATGTTTGAGTTTAAAGAATGACAAGTATTTGATTTTGCTGTTCATCTCTATGTAAAATAGCTTGAGGCAATAGAAAAAGGATTGCCTTTGGTATTAAGAATGGGAAATTCTCTTTATTTGAAAAAAATAAAGACACATTAGACCCATTTCCAGATTGCGACATGAGCAATGATTGCCTAATTTTTGTGCACAAGTACTATGACTGAGCAGTCAAATGGAGTATCTGTACATACAAATGGGGAATCAGACTCATCACTGACCATTTGTTTACATAATATTCCAGTTTACATGAGCAACTGTGGTTGTACACAAAGTAGGTGCAGAATGGAGCTCATTTTATTTTGAAAATTAGGTTCCTAATTTTTCCACTTATTTGCCCTGTAAATGTCTCCAGATGCTCCAAACTAAAATAATGTTCAGGGAGCGGCATATGAACAAGGCTTGCTTTTTCTCTTCAATTATTTTGATCTAGATGCTATGGAAAAGACTGGAATATAACAAATGTTTTAATACTCCCAACAGGCAAAATAAAAGAATATAATCTATTACCTTGTAAATTTATAAACACTCAGAGTAAGCATGTCATATATATTAAATGAGAAGATATTTCTCTCCTACATAATCTCAATATGTAAAGTAACATTCCCTTAAACAAGTGTGCTAGAATAGAGTTATTGGGATATTGATTCTTCAGAAGAGTTAAAAATGGGAAATAAGAATTCAGTTTGAAAGTGTCCTGGGACATGGAGTAGAATAACTGGAAATGTCTCAGAGCAAAATGTCTATATTGAAGAATCTCTGAGGACATCAGTGGTGGCTGATAGGAAAATAAAGTGTTTTTTTGTTTTTGCTTTGCACATTTATTTTCTAAATATATCATTAATTGTTCCTTTTCCTTTTAAAGTGTGGAGCCCACACTACATATATAACAACAGTGAAAAGTGCAACCCCTGCTACCAGAGCCCTGGTTGGCTACAGAACTCATACAAAGCTGTGACTGTCTGTAGAAATTCAGCAAAATAAAAAAAGTCACTTAAATGTGATATATCAACTGATGCTTATTTGTCCTCAATAATGTTCCCACCTCAATCTTCATAGATGTGATATTAATCAACTTCATACATGGATAACAGGTTTCTTAAGGCTTTAGTTGCCCCCTTTCTATAGCTCACGCTGTCTAGAGACAGAAAATGACAGACAAGTTGAGTGAATGCCCAGAGTCTTCCACCCTGATAAACTGTCAAATAACAGCTGTGAGTGGGGATTAGAGGAGATAAATTCACGTGGAAATTAAGCGATTGTGTAGAGAGTATAATAACTGATTCTGAAAAAAAGAGTAATAAGATAATGTGTTGTCATTCCATCATGAGATCCAGTGATACAAAAGGAAGCATCCCAGTCAGGTGTGGCCATGTTTAGGCCTGAAGAACTCCAGGAACTTTGTACTCTTTAACCAGATGCAATTCAAGGTACATTCAATCAAATGGAAATATTCAATATATAAGAGAAATTGCCTAGAGTATCTTCTGCAGAAGACTGACAATAGATAGGAAAGCAATCCATAAAACAATAAATGACAAGTAATACCTAGCCTTTCCAAACTCAGTGATGTAAGCTAAACACATGGAAACCCTACAAAGAATTCACATATATTTTATAGAATGTACCTGACTTTTTGCCACTCAGAAGCTCTAACAGACATTTAAACTACCTTTAGCTATCATCTCACTTACTGCATGCTTGCTACGCACATGTAACTATAATCTTTAAAAATGTCCTAGATATTAGAAACTATTTTCTTTTGAAGTATAACAGCAACAATATGCAGCTTGCTTGAGTATACTCATAGTGGATGGCTTCCACTTAAAGGCTGAGCCCCTGAGAACCTTTGTATTTAGGCAGTAGGATGGGAGTTATTTATTGCCTCAATAGTTCCTCTGCTAAAACCAACAAAATGCTTCCATTGATTTGCATCTCTTAATTTAATACACATCACCTTTGCAGATGGAGATATAAAAAGAAAGACCTCTAATGAGAATACCTTTAACCACTGCATTCTATCTACTCAGACAGCAGGCATTAGGCAGACATCAAGCAGAAACTGAATATGATCTGTTTGCCATTTGTAGATAATGGTTTTCTTGGGTCTCTCTTAACATTGCAGGTCTTGGCAACACTGGATGAGCAAGCCCTCATGCATCCCTGCATTTATAGAGAAGTTTGTGAGGATGGAATTGATAATAAGGATATCTGGAATGGATAGTTTGAGAGGAGGGCTTAGAGGGAAATAACTGAACTCTGGAGACATTCTGGATTGTAAGATGGAAGAAGCAAAATGTGAGTTGTGGTGAACTATGAATTAAATTTGATCTCCAACTCAGAGCCATAACAAGGAATTTTTGCGCCCAAGGCAAGGGTCGGCTCCAGGCTCTTCAGCAGCAATTCAGTGGCAGGTCCCTCAGTCCTTGTCCGAGGGAAAGACCTGCCGTCGAATTGCCACCGCCGCTTCATTCATTCTTTGGCGGTAATTTGGTGGCATGTAGATACTCGCTATAGTGACAGGAGGAGTTCCCCCACCATTGTAGTTAATTCACCTCCCTGACAGGCTGTAGCTAGGTTAACAGAAGAATTCTTCCATCAACCTAGCACTGTCTACACTAGGGGTTAGGTTGGCATAGCTACCTCTCTCAGGGGTGCACGTTTCTCACACTCCTGAGAGATGTAACTATACCCATATAAGTTTTCATTGTAGACCAGCCCTTAAAGTCATAAACTGGCAATAGAACTGGGAGCTGTTAGGAACTAAGGTTGGGCTGACTTGAGGAATGGAAGGTAGAGACAATTGTGGTGTTTGGAGAACAGGTTTCTGAAAGCTTTACCTGCCTCTAGACAGAAAAATGACTATGAGTCAATGTCCACAATCCTCCACCCTGTGACGAGGAGACAGAGAAAGAGAAACAAAACCATGCCCGAGCTTTCAGGTAAGTGATATCAAATGCATACAGCACAGCTGTATAACATTTTTCCTATTTCTGTTGCAAAGTAGTATGTAAAAAAGATTCAGATACTCTGACAATCTCAAGTATCCCTGGGCGTTCATCCATCACCACACTTATTGTACTCAATGTCTGTGAGAACAAAATGAGCAAAAACTATTCAATGCTTCATTGAATTATTACATGTCAGTGTTATCACAGTGGCCATTATATGAAATGAATGTTTTTATTTAATTTTATTTGCCTATTGGATCCTCTCAGCAAGTCAGAACATGGAGCTATAGTTAGGTTATCTGTTCACATAAAATTCCTGACAGCTCTTAAAATGTCAAGACATGGGAATTTGTATTCTGTTATGTCACTTGAATTAGAGCTGGAATGAACTAGTTCAAAAATTATCAGTATCTCTGAATATATCATACCTAGCTTATAGATAAAGATATATACATATTTTGCAAAGAGATTTGCCATATAGATGAAAAAATGTAATGACAAATTCTGACTTTTTAATGGCAGTCACTGTGTCACCACCAAGCAGGCAATATGTAGATAAAGTAATACGATGTCCACGCTACTCGTAGTATGTATATGATATATGTTTTATAAGGATATATCTATTATAAACATAGTGCACACTTATATAGGCATAGTTTCCATCAATTTATCCAAACTTCCACATATGTGGTATTTATGTGTATGCTTGTATTTGAATTAGGGCTGTCAAGCAATTAAATCAATCATGATTAATCGCACCGTTAAGCAATAATAGAATACCATTTCTTTAAATATTTTTGATGTTTTCTACATTTTCAAATATATTGATTTGAATTAAAACACAGAACGAAGTGTACAATGCTCACTTTATATTTATTTTTATTACAAATATTTGTGCTATAAAAATAGTATTTCTCAATTCACCTAATACAAGTACTGTAATACAGTCACTTGCTCATGAAAGCTGAACTTACAAATGTAGAATTATGTACAAAAAATAACTGTATTCAAAAATAAAACAATGTAAAACTTTAGAACCTAGAAGTCCAGTCAGTCCTACTTCTTGTTCAGCCAGTCACTCAGACCAACAAGTTTGTTTACATTCATTTCTTGTTTACAATGTCACCTGAAAGTGAGAATAAGTATTTGCATGGCACTGTTGTAACTGGCACAGCAATATATTTACATGCCAGATGCGTTAAAGATTCATATATCCCTTCATGCTTCAACCACCATTCCAAAAGACATATGGCCAAGCTAATGAGGGGGTTCTGTTCACTAACAATCCAAAGCAGCTCAGACTGACACATGTTCACTTTCATCATCTGAGTCAGATGCCACCAGCAGAAGGTTGGATTTTCTCTTTTGGTGGTTAGGGTTCTGTAAATTCCACATCAGAGTGTTGCTCTTTTAAGACTTCTGAAAGCATGCTCCACACCTCATCCCAATTCCTTCTTTGCATATTGCCAGATCTGAAGTGAAAATGTTCTTAAAACAAACAACATATGCTGGGTCATCATCCAAGACTGCTATAACAGGAAATATGACAGAATGCAGGTAAAACTGAGCAGGAGACATACAATTATCCCCCAAGGAGTTCAGTCACAAATTTAATTAACACATTTTTTTTTTTAACAAGAGTCATCAGCATAGAAGCATGTCCTCTGGAATGGTGGCCAAAGCATGAAGGGGCATACAAATATTTAGCATATCTGGCGCATAAATACCTTGCAACGCTGGCTACAAAAGTGCCGTGCGAATGCCATGAGAACACTCATTCTCACTGAATCAGGCAGCATCATCTCCTGTAAATGTAAACAAACTTGTTTCGCTTAGCGACTGGATGAACAAGAAGTAGGACAGAATGCACCTGTAGGCTCTAAAGTTTTACATTGTTAAGTTTTTGAGTGCATTTACATAAAAAAAACTACCTTTGTAACTTACACTTTCATGATTAAGAGATAGCATTACAGTATTGTATGCGGTGAATTGAAAAATACTATTTATTTTGTTTATCATTTTTTCAGTGCAAATATTATAAAATATAAAGTGAGCACTGTACACTTTGTATTCGGTATTGTAATTGAAATCAATATATTTGAAAATATAGAAAAACATCCACAAATATTTAATAAATTTCAATTGGTATTCTATTAACAGTACAATTAAAACTGCAATTAAGCATTTTTTTTTTAGTTAATCAAGTGAGTTAACTGCGATTAATTGACAGTCTTAGTTTGAATCCAAACAAATGGCACATATGTGGAGATGACATTCAGGCAATAAATTCAGTCCATATGATAAGTTGCAGAACCCTGTGATAAATTCACTTATGTACCTTTTACCTGCTGTGCCTCCTAATTTATTTCCACCTGGACTTATTCTAACATTTCAAGCCTCTAAGAAGTTCCAGAGAGCTGACAAGTTTTTAAAAAAAATTAACCTGCTTTGATATGATGTTTCTTCTTTTGCACAGAATATGGGATTTCCTCTCCCCTCACAATTATATTGGGGTAAGACTTAGACTGGACAATATTCTGTGCCAGAACAGTGACAGATTAAGGTCTGACACTGTATCTTGCGACTAAAATCCTATACAGTAGTTACACCTAAAACGTCTACCTATTTCAAAGTTTTTACCAGTTTATAAGAGATTTTCCATTCACAGAATGTGGAACACCAGTAGAACGGGTAAAAATAATCATCCAAAAGAGTACAATGTGTACAAGTGTGACCTCTGTAAATGGGAGCTTCCTATCACTGGGAATTCTCTCCTTTTCCAGAGGACCACTAGCAGTGACTTATGGTTCTGGAAGCTCCAAGACACTGGACTATAAATTTGAGATAATTGTGTGTGTGTGTGTGCGTGCGCGCGTGTGCGTGTGCGTGCGTGTATATTTATTTATTTTGAGGTCACTTGGCTACATTTTTATATTTTCATCTGATGTTGTTACAATTGTTCCAATGGTAATTAAGGCATCCTGTATTCCATATTGGAAACTTTTTTTTCCCTGTAACACATATGGAATATACAGAATACATGCAGTACCCAGGAAGAGGGCCCCATTGTTATAGGCACCATACAAAACTCTCAGTAAGAGACAGTTCTGCCCCATAGTTTACAGTGTAAACAAACAGGGTAGACAAATAGTGGGTGAGGAAACAGGCACAGGAAGCTAAAACAACTTGCCCAAAAAAATCACACAGTGAAAGCTTTAGGTTTCCTAATCTCCTTTTCCACTGTCTTACCTGCATTTGTACTGTGGGTAAGACACTGAATATCCTAGATAAGTACTATGCAGCCAACCACCTTCCATGTGATGGGAATAAGTACAAGGATCATGAGAGGGCAAGCATGTGGCTAAGAATCAGGCATGCTGGGTGAATGGCCGTCAGCCTGAATTCAGTGAAGGGAGAGATTCTAGAAAGTGCTTAAAGTGTGGGGGGAGGGGCAGGGGAGTATCATAAGTGTCACAAAGGGTTTCAGATGTGGCATTAAAAAAAAAAACAAGTTAGGCATGAGGAGCACACCTAAAACACTGTTTTACCAAAGCTTCTATTCCCAGATTATGATAGATCCCCCCTGCCTTTTTTAAAGAGTATTTTAAACACGGAGTCCAGGGAGAGCAGACCTAGGAGTGAGTTCTGTATTAAAGATTGGGAAGACAGCCAGAAAAGGGCCAGTGGTGGCTTTCACTGAGTAACTCTCCAGAGCTTCTAGGCAGAGAGTCTGGGAGAGACACCTGCGGGGAGCAGAAACTAGCTAGGAGAAAAGCCTCAGCAGGGACAGGGTTAGAATGCTGCACTAAAGAGGTGAAGGCTGAGTGGAAGATTTGTGATGTTTTGAACTTCACATTAATAAAGCAGACCTCCTAAAAAGGAGGAAGTTATTGAGAAAACACCCACAGTGTGAAGTCTGAATAATGGGGAAATGAAGGGGACACAGGGTCCTAAACCCAGACTGTGTACAGTGTAGGGAAAATATCAGCTGAAAGTATTTATTCAGAATCACACTACAACCTAAAAGGATGGAAACTGGAGCATCAATGGGTGCCAATTGAAGAATAGGGGCAGCACTCCCACAACAAGAATTTTATACTGTGGCCTCCTGAGAGGAAAGAAAGTATGTACTGTTTGTACAAAAGTGTCAGGTTATTAGTCTTTCCCCTGCTCTAGTGTACACTTTATTTGTACCAAGTTTCCTAAAAGGTCTGTACATGGAAAACACAGTCAGCACAAAATGAATAATAAATATAATCAGTAATACCTTCTCCTTCTCCTCAGCTTCTGCTTGATCCTGCCATGCAGTCAGCATCACTTTGGCAATAACAGTTATGTCACTAATTCACCATTGTGACATCACTGCAAAGGGCTGTAAGGATAAGCAATGAATCTGTCAATTAGGGAAACTAGCATAGAACTGGAAATCATGTAAATGACATGAAAAGTGAATATAGTGGGGCAAATTCTGCACACCACTAGCATCCTGCTGATTTTCACTGAATAACACTAGCCTGCATGGAGAGTAATCAAGAGTATAACCTGGCCCATTACATATCAAAATTAACCCTAACGTGAAAGGCTTTCTTTGAACACATAGATTGTTGGGAAACATGAATAAGAGGTTTGCATCAAACTGACTGAGTGGCTACTTGAAAATGAAAAAGCAGAGCTCAACAGTTTGCAGTATGAAGAATAAGCTATACTGACAGATAGTATTGCTATCTGTAGATTTCTACAGTTCAAAGGAAAAGTCAGGGGTAACAAATCACACCAAGCAGCTCACTTTAAAAACGTAGCTTCAGTCATATTGGCAGAATTAAAGAGAGACAGAACAAGGACTTCACAGATCTCATAAGCATACAGAAGTCCAGAGAAGTCAATTCTGGAACAGCTGCTGGAGGTGGGGCCTAGAGATAAAAAGTAGAAAACTGACCAGCCTCAGAACTTAAGGCATTCATGGTAGCAGATGAAAATATCAATTTCTCTGTAAGATTTGCTTTCTTTAGGTACAGCAGCCAGCCTCAGACAAGGAGACCAGGCTATTGACCAACATTAAAAGCTAAATTAAAATAAAAATTAACTTGAGTGAATTTAGGCCAGAACTAAAAATGATGGAACACAATAGTTTCACAGGCTTTACACTTTTAAAGTGGAAGAGAAAAAAAATTCACTTAAATAAGCATTTAAGAGGACGTCCGCCAAAGATGAAAAGTACTACTTGCTGCAGATGAAATTAAAGAATACAGTTAACTAGATTAAAGTCTGAAAGAATTACACTAACAAATAGGATCACTAGAGCCAGAAAAAATTCTGCTATATTTTTGAACATATAAAGATCAAATTTCCATGTTTCACACTACTAGTTGAGTTCATTTTACAGGTTGCAATTAATCAATCGTGTGATCTTCCTGCATTTTATTGTTGAGTGTGTGTTTTTCTATCTTTCCATGTCCTCACTGCCAGTTAAAGGGTTATTATTCCTGATTCACAGTTATTGTAAATTACATCTATTTCAACTGCAAGAATGAAATAGAATGAGAGAATCAACAGAAACACCCAATTCCTGCTGATGACCTCACCTCACCATCTAGGGATATGTTAAATAAATTTGTGCTCAGGCAAGTTGTGTGAAGCCAACAAATTTCCTTTCAATTAATTGATCAGGACACATAGGTGGATGAAAGACAGACACAGGAACGGATTTAAGTGGCAGGCCACAACTTTAATAACTCAACAATGGGGAGGAGTGCTACCAGCCCACCTCCTCTCATTACCAGACATTTAAGTGGGTCCAGTGTCATGTTACTGGGCTCCCCCCATAACCAATAACTCAGTCTTGACCCTCTGCCACCTACCAACAGAAGTTAGTCCAATAAAAGATATTACTCCACCATCATGTCTCCCTAACCCCTAGGACTCAGCTCACATCTGAATGGTCTTGCCTGCTCTCTAAGAGGTGGGTAGAAGGTAACAGAGGATACTTCAGGTCTCCCCTTCTCCGTATAAGGCAACATTCCCCAGAGAAATCCTGGGTTTCATTTGCCTCTGAGACCCAGCCCTTTTATCCTTTATCCACACAGAACACTAGCTGCAAGTTGCCATGGATGCAACATTCCTGTATTAGCTCCTAACAGTAAAATTCCTGTAATTACTCATTGTAACCTGATCTCTACCTCCACAATACTGTTGGAAAGGCAAACAAAAAAAACCACAACCTCTGCCAATTTGGTTTCCTGATCCCCAAAATCAGGCAAATGGTCAGACCCACAGCACCCTGGAAACAGCTCAATATGTATCTCAGCCACAGAGGGAAGACAGGTAGGGCAACAATAGTGGGAAGATGACCCAGACACTTGGAGAGGCTTTAACTTCAGGGGAGGAAGTTGTGGGAGCCAATCAGCTCCTCTAATACCCCCTTTGCCTAGCTGGCCAATGAGAGGCAGAGAAGCCCCTTCCCCATGCACACCCCCACATGCACTCTGAGGTACATGCTAATGCTCAGGAATATTTGAGGTCAAACTCTCTCCTCATCTTCCCAGGAGTTGGCCATCCCCATCCATTTCAGTCAGCTGAAAGACTTCCATTGAATTCAATAAGCATTGAATCAGACCCCAGCTGAATTATTTAAAAAAAACGCAAAGAAAATATTGACATCTACAGACCACGAGCTTTCAAACTAGTGTGTGGCACATACAGATGGAATCAGGAAGAAAAAATAAATCTATTGTACAACCAAGGGGATAAGAATATTATATGGATTAAAGTTTCCTCTTACCGTATCTGAATGTTTCCAAAACTTGTAATATTGTCAATGAAGACTATATTTCAAAAAAAAGTTATACCTTTAGCAATTAAGAAGGATAAGGATAATGGAGCAGAAATAAGAAATTTAGACCTATCCCAAGGCTATTAAATAACAAAATCATTAACACTGAACCTGAAATTCTTCAAAAAGGACTGTGATCATCACAGTCAGGAGAGAAAGAGGGCAACTCAGACACAATGACTTAGCTACAATAATAATGTGATTGATTAAACACTAGCCATAACATTAAATAGAGTATGCAGGAAACCAAATTATTTATGTGAACCTCTATGGTAAAATACTGTAGCAGATAGGCAATGAAAGCCACTGGCAGAGAATGTAGCAACAGCAAAACTCTGCTTCTAGCAAAGCAGACTGGTTAAAAAAAATCAGTGTTGCTATGCTGTAGAGGGAAAGATCTATAAAGACTTAGATTATCTTTAGAGACAGCGACAGGCAATATACTGCACGTAAAACAAGGCCAGGTATTCCAGTAAAAGCATGTTCAGTCTAGCAGTTGTCTCATGTTTTATTATTCAGTCTTGTCAACCAGAATCAGGAGTAGACTAATGAGTAGATTTGGTCAGAAAATCTCCAACATAATGTTTTTCCAACAGACAATGCTGATTTGTCTAAATTGAAATGTTTTATACAGACTATTTGATTTTGACGAAGTTGCAATCTGCCTGTTTTTCTGCCAGCTCACCCACCTCTCTCCTCAACAGAGCCCAGGCTTCTAGTCAGTCTGAACAGGAGCTGAAAGCCTAGGAGCTCAGGGTCCCAAGCTCGTAAACTCTCAAAACATAATAGCAACATTGGCTTAGACCAATGGTCAGTCTAGTCCAGTATCCTGTCTGACAGTGGCCAATGCCAGGTGCTTCAGAAGGAATGAACAGAATAGGGCAATTACCAAGTGATCCAGCCCCTGTAGTCCTCTCCCATCTTCTGGTACTCAGAAAACTGGTGACACTCTGAGCAGGGGGTTTCATCACCATTTTGGCTAACCACCACTGATGCACCTCTTTTCCATGAACTTACCTAATTATTTTTTGAACCCACTTATACTTTTGGCCTTCACAACATCCCCTGGCAATGAGTTCCACATGTTGATTGTGCATTGTGTGAAGTAGTACTTCCCTGTGTTTGTTTTAAACCTTCTGTCTATTAGTTTTATTGGGTGACCCCTGGTTGTTATGTTATGTGAAGGAGTAAATAACACTTCCTTATTTACTTTCTCCACACCATTATTGATTTTATAGACCTTTTTCCCTATTCTTAATCATTTTGGTTTCTAACATTCCGTTGGCATTTGTGACTGCCGCTGGCCATTGAGCAGATGTTTTCAGAGAACTATCGACAATGATATCACTCAAGAAAGATCTTGGAAACAGCTAATTTAGATACCATCATTTTGGTATGCATAGTTGGGATTCTGTTTCCCAATGTGCATTACTTTGCATTTATCACCATTGTATTTCATCTACCATTTTGTAACCTCTTCACAGTCAGCTTTGAACTTAACCATTTCAAGTAATTTTGTATCATCTGCAAAATTTTGCCACCTCATTTTTTACCCCTTTTTTCAGATCATTTATGAATATGTTGAATAATACTGATCCCAGTACAGATCCCTATGGGACACCATAGTTTACCTCTCTTCATCCTGAACTATCCTTTGTTTCCTATCTTTTAACCAGTTACTGATCCAGGAGAAGACCTTCCCTCTTACCCATGACTGCTTACTTTGCTTAAGAGCCTTTGGTGAGGGATGTTGTCAAAGGCTTTCTAACACTGTAAGCATACTATATCCACGGGATCTCCCTTGCCCACATGTTCGTTGACCCCCACGCAAAGAGTTATAATAGATTGGTGAAGCATGATTTCCCTTTACAAAAGCTGTGTTTACTCCTGCCCAACAAATCATGTTCATCTAGGTGTCTAATCATTCTGTTATTTACTGTAGTTTCAACTAATTTGCCTGGTATGAGGTGGGACTCTATTCCTGTTTAGAGAGAAATTCAAATATTTTTTACTTTGTTCTAAATCTGAATAAACTATATTTTGAAACATCAAATTCCTCTGCAAAACGGCATTACTTTTATCTGCACATCTCTCCTAATGAGTTGCCACAAACAAAAAGCCTCCCCTTTTTCAAACCAGCATCCATTTGTGCAATTTTACAGTATTCACTTGCCACTATTTTTCATTAGTTTTGGTAGAGAAGTCTCTGTCCTGCTTTGCTGATGTTGTCTAATGATATTGAGGTTTGAAAATGCATGTGCTAGCTTTAAGTAGTGGGATGCTCTTTTCTAAGATGGTCATTTACTCTCAAAATTGATGCATTTGCCAAAATAAAACCCAAAAATAATCTAAAGTGTATTAAGTTCTTGACCCAGGTAGAGAAATAAATACACCGTTTTCAGTTTCAATTTCTCAAAGCTCGATGGCACAAGTCACACCTGATTAAACTCTGCTACAGCAGATAAAACATCCTATCTCTGGTGGCATTTTGATGTGATAAATACTGTAAAGCTTGCTTTAAATTCTCTTTTGTCTTGACATTATTAACCAAAATCTGGAGAGGTTCCAGTAATGGTGTTTCAGATGACACCTGCAATTGATCAGTGGCATATTGTCCTTACAAGTTGTACTGCTAAGGCATTAAACAGGTTTATAGTGCATACTGAAATAACCTGCATAAACTGGTAAATTCAGATAGGACATGGGTGTACAGTAAAAATAAAAGTTTCTGCTGAAGATTTTATTGAATAATGCGTTCAGCAACATCAGATTAAATCACCCTGCATTTCTCTTCTCCTTTTAGTCATCCATCCATCCATCCATGTACCCATCACCAATGTATTTGGGCATGTTTTCATCCCCTTAGGGGATTCTTTAACTACTACACAACACATGGGAAGTGAGATATGGCAAAGCTCATTACAGTGGTGACAGTAGTTAGGACTGGACTGTAAGCTATCCTGTTACAGGATAAATAAGCCCTTTTGTTTTCAGTTTAAACTGATTTTTACTGAAAAAAATCCCAGGTTTTACAAAAATTATTATTTTTTCCCTCGATTTTCACCCTACTTTTGTATCATTCCAATGTATAAAAATAACTTGTTTTATTAAAAAATGCAGTACATTGAACCACAGATATATATAATTACTACAATATATTAGTCTGTGTGTATCTGCAAAGCTGTCTGTTGAAGGCTGTGTGTAAATCTGGAAGATACACCAAACAAACAAAAAGGCATTCACGCAAGCTTTGGAGAGTGGGCACATCTGAACATACTGATCAATCTCACGCCTACCGCATGCACATTTCAAGGTGTTAGCTGATTATGGGTTAAAGATTTGACACACTAAAATGGCAAGAAAATAAAAATCTGTATCAGAATATGTTTCTGAACATAAGAAACTATTTGCAAGTTTAAAAAAATAAATAAAACAAAACCAAAAC
The DNA here is from genome assembly GCF_007399415.2 of Gopherus evgoodei. NCBI lineage: Eukaryota > Metazoa > Chordata > Testudines > Testudinidae > Gopherus > Gopherus evgoodei. The sequence goes on along the minus strand of NC_044327.1, from coordinate 72,030,492 downwards.
AGGAATAAAGGATGATGTTGAGCGTATGCACTGCAAATGGTGTGGCACAATTATTCAGTGTAAATATTTATAGGCTAATAGTTCTAAATCTGCAACAGTAAACTGTTTATTCAAATGAAAAGTTTTTGGGGGGAATTAGAGATATATTGTTTTTTTAAACTTGGAGGTGGCATTGTGTTTTGAGCTCTGTAGCAAACCTCATTGAATTCTGTTCAAAGCATTTATCTACTGAATACTTTTCCCCGTGTCCTTCCGTCCACCAAAATAAATCACCCTATTTACCGAGGAAAATATATTAATAGTTTTTTTGCACTGATTTTCACCTGTTTTAGTTGTTGTAGTAATAAACACTGATAAATTCTTGGGAAAAATTAAATAAATTAAAATAAAGTTCCCTAAGGATAAGGGAGGCAGAAGGCCCCTCAAAAGATTTGAGTGAAGCTTGTAGAGCATGTAGTTTCAAAATAGCTTGATGGGAGAGTGGCCACTGAGCAGGACCTGTAATATCTGTGAAAGAAGGGAAAGGAACTGGAGCAAGAAGAAAGGAATTGAAGTCCACTGGCTGTGAGGGGAACCCATGTCAAAACAGTCTCTTACTTGCTTTTCTAATCCCCAAAGGAAGGGTTACAAAAAGCAGATCGGATAGTCTAATTATCAGATCACTGAACCTGCATATCAGACTTATGCCTAGTTAATAATTTCAGTAACCCAGGGAAAAATTATAGGAACAATATTGGTTTATCTATATTAATGATCTAGAAGAGGAGTTGAGCAATAATATGGCAAACTCTGCTAATGACATAAAAATGTTAGGTTAATTAATCTCAGGAAGCTTTGTAAGCAACTCCAGAAGGATTTGAAATTAGGTTACCAAACAACATCGTGTTGCCAGAGGAAATTCAACATAAAGGAATCCAAGGCACAGTAGAACACCAGAGTTATGACCTAATCAGCCAACCACACACCTCATTTGGAACCGGAAGTACGCAATTAGGCAGCAGAGACAAAAAAAGAAAGAAAAGCAAAAAACCAAAGGGAAAGTTTAAAAAAGATTTGACAAAGTAAGGAAACTGTTTCTGTGCCTGTTTCATTTAAATTAAGATGGTTAAAAGCAGCATTTTTCTTCTCCATAGTAAAGTTTCAAGGACTTATTTAGTCATCATTCAGTTCTTTTGTAAGAACAAACATAACATTTTTTTCAGAGTTACAAAAAACTTCTATTTTTGAGGTGTTTGTAACTCTGAGGTTCTACAAAGTGTGATGCAGAGGGGAGGAAGCAATTTAAACTATTCATACATACTGATGAGTTCTGAAATAGTTGTATCCTCACAGGAAAATCAGCTAGGAATCATTGTGGATAGCTCAATGAATATGTCTGTCTCAATACACAGTGCAAGTCAGAAAAACATGTAAGACGCTAGTCTACATTAGAGTAAAACTTGAGTGATTCATTATAATACCTTCAGTAAGGTAATTAAGTAAAAAATGTTTACTAAAGAATAAATCCTGAAGTTACTACTTAGGTAACATTTTATTGACTTAAGCGGACTTCAAGATTTAGCCCATTTGCAATGGTGACCCTTAAAAGCTTGTCAATTGCCTTGGATTACTGAAAATGCTAAAGTAACATTATTTAGTTCTCTTCTTTCATTGTACTGTAGTAAATAATTTGCTAATTGTGACTTAAAGGATAAAGGATCTGTATTTGCAGTGTTCCTTATCATTTCATAAGTATCCATATAAAGAAACTCCAGGCTCCGTATAAAAGATGTTCTAATCCCTATGTCTAATTATGTTTCTTAATACTGTGATCACACTTAAAAAACCTGCAAATTTCACTTCTGAAGATTACTTCAGAAACTGCATTATTCCCAAAGATGTCAGTATAGGATGTATCCATCTAAGGCAAAACTTGTTTTTAAGGGTGACCACTGTATATTAATAATAACCATTTTTCAAGATGCTTTTTTTATAAAAAGAAATATCTGACTCTTTCAATGTGTCCATACAAAGAAAGGGGTAGTTGTCATTCTTGTTGGAAAGAAGAAAGTTCAAAGCTGCATTGTTTTAGTAAATAAATACAGTATGGCCAATCCCCAAAAGGCTGGCCCTTCCCACCCTGAATTAGTCTTTCCCATCAATCATAAGTGTACTCATAAATGGGATTTTAAAAAATAATAAATTGCAGGAATTTTATCTGCCCTCTGTTTTTTGTACTTTTAGGATTCGTATTTTCATGCTTTTTCTCCACAAGAATGAGGGCTAGAAAAGTACTTAAAAAAAATAATGAAAGCTGAAATTCTCACCTAAGTACATGCCTCAAGAAACTGGGGCTTTAAGAAAAATACCAGATGCCACAAGACTAACAATAATATCAAAAGATTTGGCACCACTACTGTTTTTAAGATAACAATGGTTTGGGGGCTGGAGGGGAATCCTAGAATTCACCTTCAAAAAACATTCAAACCTTCTGATTGGCAATAGTTTCCAAAAGGAAAACAGATACTTTAATCTTACTGTACTTTTCTTCAGATCTCAAGAAGCTTGTTTCCTGACTAATATTTACTCTTCTTTGTAATTAGCAAGAAGAACATCTACAATAGTATACTGCAGTTGTTCTTTAAGAAAGGAATAAAGAATTCAGAAATCCTTAAATAAATCAATAGTACAGTCTCACCTTGAACACTGAATTCTGTTTCTGTGAACTGTGATCAGGCTCCACATAATTTATAAAGGACCCTCGGAGGTATGACAAGAAGCTCACACTGAGACAGATATGGCCTTAAAGACTATTTATTAAAATTAATAATACACCTCTACCCTGATATAACACTGTCCTCGGGAGCCAAAAAATCTTACCGCGTTATAGGTGAAACCGCATTATATTGAACTTGTTTGATCCACCGGAGTGCGCAGACCTGCCCCCCGGAGCACTGCTTTACGGCTTTATATCCAAATTTGCGTTATATCGGGGTAGAGGTATAGTAAGTAAATGGTAAAATACCAAGAGTTACAAAGTTACAATTGCATTACTGCTATTCAAAAGATACATATGCTAATATAGTATTATATGCAACAAGCGTGGTTAATCTACTTACAACATTTCTTGATAACCTGGTGGTAAAAGACACAGGTTCAGGTTTCTCAATTCTTGAGTGAGGGATGCAGTGCTTAGAAAATGCTAAGAGCTATCAAAGCTGATTAGAGTTCACTTGACTAACAAACTTAAATTAAAACCTAATAAACAAACTAAGAATAAAACTTAGGGAAACCAAGCTTAGCCTTTGAAACTTAAAGTTTAAGAAGAACAAGTACAGCCTACTAATAGTAGCAGTTATCATAGATAGATAGAATAGATAGAGTGGAGGAAGTAAGTGAGAATAGAGATGGAATAAAGTGAGACTGGAGTACTCTGTTGAGGTGGGTTACCTCTTTTATAGGGCAAGTGCTGGAAATCCTTCCTCTTATGCCCAAATTTCATTCCTCACCCACAGAAATGTTAGGGTACGCTTACCCGATAGACTAGTATGTATGTGCGAATTGATGACAGATATGTATGCACATCAGTCTCTTGTGGTGTACTTGTTAAGTCTGTGGGTACAACAATGAAAAAACCCCTATGCCATTCTCCATTGTCTATTAGTCTAGATAAAAGGCATGGGTACTCATCTATTAGATAACAAGCTATAGGTCAACTTTGCTTTCTGAGTAAAAGGTCTTAATATAGATACACTAACTTTGCTTTAGCTTAACATACAGGATATGGCCTGTAGGTCTCTTGCATTACAACCAAACTTACTTTAATATAAATCTATAAACCTATTCAATAAACCAAAAAGATAGATAGATATATACAAGCAAGCAGGTTAGTCCTATAGGCTACAACAATAAGAGGAGTTATGTTTACTTTTCATTCTTTTCTATAAGAACAATGTAGTGCTCTAATTATAGAGGAGCAAGGGAACATTCAAAACCAAAAAGCAGCAAATTTACAGGCTGGTATTTGTAAAGTGAAACCTGAGATTTGCACCCTTTTTTTAAAGAGCTTACCTTTGCATATGCATCTGCAACATTTGCCAGATGAGGTAAATTACATCCACAAGTGTTGAGACCCATTTGTCCATTCAAGTGCTTGCAAAAGTAAGAACATATTCTACATTGTCATTACTGAATATAAAATTTTAAGGGCAATCAATCTGTGTGTTGCAAGGTGTAAACTGATCACTAGCAGGTGAAAGAAAAAAAAATCTTCCTTGTGCATCACAGTAACCACATATACTGCTTTGCATAATCATATACATCTTTTACTTGCTGTGCTATGGAAATAGTGCTTAATATTAATAAGAGGACACTTAGCTGCTACCCGGCCATTCATTTCAGTATCATACACCAGACCTGCCCATTTAGGTAGCTGGTGAGACACATCAATGTAATTTATTAGCCAAGTCTATGTTGGTTGTGTCTTCAGGTAGTCAATTTTTTTTTATATATTCCCTGCTCCCACCCTCCCATGCCATCTCTAATAGTCATATCAAAAGATTAGTGTCTGTTGCTGCTTTGAGAGTAGATGTCTCATTTTAGGCTTAGAATTTACCTGTCAGTAGCAGACCATTACGTAGTCAAAATCTTTAATCTCATTAATATTATTGCTTTATTAACCTTTTCTTCTGCTTAATTAGTCCTTTTCATATGCTGATTCAACTATTATTCTCTGTTTACCCTTTTAATCTCACATTAATACTTCTGCTCTGCTCCACCTAGCTTGCTTCATTTTTTTTCAGAAGCCTAGCTTAGTCCACGGAGTCCACTAATCCTGAAAAGAAATACGATTTGTTTAAAAATAAAACCTTAATGTAATCTATCACTTTTCATAGTACATTACTTTGATATGGGAGTATTAAGTAACCTTATCTGGTGTTTATAATATATAAATACCCATTTTTGTGAATGTGTTCTCTGGAACTGTCATAATAAATTTTATATGTTTTCCAAAGAGGTATTTCTTTCATTCTTAACAGATATATGATCTTAATTCAGTTTCATTTGCAGCACTGGACACATATTAGAAATGAAAGAAACATCTTGTTTGGTCAACATGTAAAATTTATCATGGTAGCTTTTTCATCTGGTCCTGTTACAGAACACAAGGTTAATGGTGAAGATTATCTGTCTTTTTTTGACATTTACTATGTCCAGCTAAGTTTTGTTTATAAAATGATAATTTTTATAAATAGCCTGTCTTGTACTTAAAAAAAAGAAATTTGGAGATGATATTTTCATTATGCCCAGAAGTATTATTGCAATCTGCTAGATGGGTGGATAGTTGCTATAAGCACTAGTTGGATATTTCATTTTTGACAATTCATTCAACATATGTATATATTTCTCTGTTCACAGAACTGTCTGCCATTTGGATTTTTTTGCAGGATGTATTTGTTACCTGAAATAATATTCACACAAAATAAAATTTTAAAATGCCAAATGTTTTTCTGATTATTTCCTTGTTTGTATGTTGCAGTTTGATGAAAGTATTTGATAGTTAAAATTCAGGTTGTATTGATTGATTTAAGTTGGATACATAAGGTATAGGGCTGGTTTTTTACCCAGGGGAGGCAAACAGTTATTATATGTAATATTTGTATCTAAACAGTGGACCCACCAATCAAATGAAATTAATACCAATATGTGTCACCATGCATAGATTTACAACTCTGCCATTTAGGCATGAATTAGAGAAGGTTTTCCTGAATTCATACCACTGCTTTGACACTAGGACCTGATCCCTTCCTCCCTCCCCATATTACCTTATTCAGTTTCCACATGACATGCCCCCTTTCTTTCACATATCCCATCACTTTCTTGATGAAAGACTCTTGTGATCGTTTGGCTTCTCATGGATTCTGCTATTGTATTTTACTAGCATTTCTTGCTGCTTTCATCTGTGCTCTTATTGTATATTTGTCTGGGTTTGATGATTCTTGGTTCATTTATTAACCTGGCCAAAACAGGCTGACTATTTTTAAAGAAGAAATAATCTCTTAAGTTTTATCAACTCTGTTCAAAATGTTCTGGCTGTTAAATTATTCCTAAACATTTTTGGCAGAATTCTTTGTGTTTTAAATGACATTACTGTGGTTTATGCAGTTATGATTTGACAACAGTATGTAAATGTACGTAAGTGATATTTGAATACTAAGACTTTCTTAATCATACTATGCATAAGCAACTAGGAATCATTTTATTTTAAATACAGCTACTATGAATGCATTGAAAGTGCCCATAATTTGCAAATGAATACTTTTGAACATTTTTTTATTTACTTTCCCTTTTAAGGCTGAATAATCAACTTTTTCCTCTCACGATATTTGTAAAATGCATTACTAGTTTATGGGTATTTTTTTTCTTAATGGCATCCCCTTGCAAAACAATGAAATACCTGTTTAGCAATGTACAACAACAATGTACAACCATGTGAAATGTGTGTGAGTTTAGTAGATTACTACAAATGACTAATCATATGAGACAGGAGGAGAGAGAGAGAGACACTACCTTATTCATAAAAGTAAATCTAACTGCAAAATCTGAATGCAATTTCTAAACTTGGGACTTGATCTTGAAAACTTGTATGCATTTTGTTAACTTTACACATAAATGGTTGTGGGTTTTACTGATTTGAATAATCCCAGGAAAGTTAAAAACACCCATAGGTGTTTGAAACCTTGGGTGTCCAAGTGCATAAGTCCTATGTTTAGATGCCTAAATATACATTTAACTTTTAATGACCACAATGCCAATGTGAGAGCCCAAATGTAAGATCTTGTTATTTATTTTGATAACAGATAACCACATATGAGAACAAGGGTCTGCAAGTTTTGGGTTTGTTTTTGTTTAAATCAAAGCATGCTTTAGTATTATCTACAACTCTGCTGAATTATTCTATAAATAAAATAACCATACTATCTCCCTCCCAAAGCTGTATGTTATGAATTTATATATATAGGTAAATCAAATCTTGTTGCTGAGAGAATTAAAATGCTGTTTTTCAGGGAAAGAAATCTAGATAAGTTCTGTATATATTTAATTCTGATGAGCTGATTTTCTCTCCTTATAGAGCAGTAACAATAATGTCAATTAAATTAAGTATCTTAATGTGAAAACTGTTCTACCAATTTCAAACTAATGAAAGGGCTAATTAAGGTGAAGAAGGGGAACAATTATTTTGTGTTTGACATTGAAACTAAACCTTATATCAATACACAAACATAATGGGTCTGATTTCCACAATTGCTGAGCAAACAAAACTTCAAATTAAATCAATGGGAGCTGCAGGTTCTCAGCATCTCTAAAAATCAGGCCCAAGATGATGTTCCCCTTTATGCACAACTGTTGGCTTTAATACCTGGTGTAAGATTAACAATGCCTTTTAATATAGTTTTCAAGGTATTTTCATTTTTAAGAACTTCACAGATGGACCCACACTGAAACCTGGGAACTGGTGAGAGCAAAAAGAATATTGTTTTGTTCAGATTATGAAATCATGTTTTGGGATTGTTTTATTTAGTTTATTTTAGAGGAGTTGGCATTTGTTGGGGTTGATGCAGGGAAGGGGATGATGGGAAGAAATTCAAGGGATGGACTGGATAAAGGCAGACAAACTGAAGAGAGAGAGAGGTACAAAGAAAGGAAGGGAGGAGACAGAGCAAGCAGCGCAGGGGAGGAGGGTATCTGAAGGTTTGCCGGTGTAGAAAAGGATGGATTGAAAGTGAGATCAGCAGCCAATGGCAATACAGCAAATCAGAGAGGGGAAATCCAAAGTTTAAATTACAGATTTGCATGAATAGGATGACATCAGGAGACTGGCCCCTCTAGTCTCAATGCCCTGGGGCAATTGTGTTTCTGGACCAAGGAAAGCTGTAATTTACTCACTAAATTTGCCTCTAGCTGTTGCTGGCTGCTTTGAGGAAGAAGCCCAGAGAGTCTGGGTATTTCTAAAGCCTAACCTTTGCAAGCTCCTCATGGCTACAGAAGCTCACCTTGTGGAGGAGAAGACAGGGGACAGGTCCCCCTGGACCTGGTGGGGACAGCAGAAGCTGGACTTTATCCAGTGCTGGCTGCTTTGGGGAAGGTACTAGTACTCAGACCTTCATAGGAATGATGTGGTATGTTCTTTGCGGGTCAAATTCTCAGCCTTATAGAATAAAACAAGTTGGCACAGTAGGAGAGTAACTTTAAATAGAAATGGAAATATTGCACTAGCATTCAAGCCTGCAGGTACCAGCATCTGGAAATATGCAGAACCCATGGCATTGAACCACAACCACTTTCTTCTGGCAGGCGCTTTTGAAACATCCCACATACACTTCTGCTTCCAAGGGGTGTCTTCCAGCAACTAAATGTATTCACCAGAGTCCACTCTCATATTTTGAAGTAAAGCAGAGGCATCCATTGTGGTTGCAAAGTGAGTCATCCTGGCCTCCTGATCACCTACAATCTATTTACCCATAAAGCTAATGATTTCCAAGTTTCTCACTCTCTGCTGGCCCTATTCTGACTCTGGAATGAGCTATTGCTATAACTGACATAACATTTCTTTGTGGGGGTATGGGAGAGGACTGCATTCAGACACCTTAACTATGGACATATTTTCCATCTTGTCAGTGTGACCAAGGAGTCACAGAAAGTGTGTGAATACAGCCATCTGCTATACATGTCTGCATATCTTCACAGCTCTGGAACTATGCCACTTTTCTGCATAGCATTCTAGTTTTGTGTTTTTTTAATCTTATACATGGGTGAACTACCGGTCAAAAATTTGGCCCAATAACTCTAATATTCTCCATTGATAAAATGCAACAATTCCTTATACAGACAAAAGCATTTCTTTAATAAAAACGCATATTTGCTTTTATTATGAAAATCTATCACTCATCTGAACATAGAAACAATTCTTGTCCCTATAAATCTGCATCTTTCTTTCAGGAATTAAATTTACAGAAGGAATTCAGTCTGAGTTACAGCATATTTCCATCAGCTGGACAATTAGTCTGTTGCCATTTAAAATGTCTCTCTCTTCAAACAATATCCAGACAAACCCAATCCTCAGTTTTTCCAGTACTTTAATTTGTTTAAAACACTGCAATGATTTCAAGAAATGATAAGGATGTGTGCATCTGTAACACTTGATTGTGCATATAATGAAATCACAAGTGTAATGAACATTTATAACTTTAAAGTTTTCTGGGTTTAGTAAAGGATGCAAATTAACATCTTATCTAAAAGAAAAAAATAGTCTATCAAGTTAAAGAGCAATATTCCAGAGTCGAAGCAGATATGAAGAATAAACAATGTTTATTCATTTGCTCTAGAGCATTACAATATGTTGAATGGCTTTAGAAATAAAAGAAAAAGCATGACATGATAAGCAAATTAGATTTTCATGGCACCTAAGTGGCTACACCAAAACTGGTTAAAAACTTATGAAAAAGGTTGAAACGTTAGTGGATACTGCTGAAGGAACAGAATATTGAATTATATAAATTATTTGCATACTTGATTGCTAGCTATTGCAGATGAAGAATTATTCATTTGAAATGACATATTATTTCATGTTTACATGGTGGGGCTGAAAAGCTGTGATGTGTGTCAGGCATGTTATAAAACCAGTGAAATCCAAGATTGTCTAGATCTTGTAATCTCAAGCAAAAATAGATTTCTTTTAGAGTAGCTTCCCTCTAAGCCACTACAGGTGGATAGAGGATAATTTGCCCCAAAACACATCACTGTAAAATGTGGTCCCCACAGGCTAATGACAGATATACCTATGATCATCAGTGCACAGGAATCCATATGGAAGGGAATTAAAGAAAATATTTGAGGTGACATTTAATTAACAATGAAGAAAGTATTGTTAGATCAGGGGTTTTCAAACTAGGGATCAGGAACCCTCAGGGTCACAAGCTTATAACATGGGGGATCACGAGCTGTCAGCCTTCACCCCAAACCCCACTTTGCATCCAGCATTTATAATGGTGTTATAAAATTAAAACATTTTTAATATGTAAGGGGGGGTCACAGTCAGAGGTTTGCTATGTGAAAGGGGTCACCAGTACAAAAGTTTGAGAACCACTGTGTTAGATTATCTTGACACCATAATATCACTCCTGAAAACTGAAATAGATAGACATGTAAAGTCAATTGGTGTCTATTTGGCACTGAAAAATTTGCCCAGTGTTATTTAAGGGCCTGATTGAACAAGGTGTTGAGCACACTCCAATTAAAGCCTTCAAGAAGGTGCAAAGCAGGTTCAGACCTTTTGGGTCTATCACATTAAACCTATTTTATCACTTTGGATATCTGCATGTACTTCTTTGAACTGAGGTAATATGCAAAGTGGCTATTTTAACAAACAATTATACTTAAGCTTTTCGCCTACATTTTACAAACAATCCTCACAAGACTTCTAGGACATAGATGAGTACATTCTGTTGGTAAATATCCCTAAAATCAGGTAAACCAGTAAAAATCCTAGGCATAGTGATTTTCCAGTTTGAACTAAGGAGACTGCCTATAGCAAACTATTGTATTATAAAGGCTGCATTTAGTATCTGTCCTGTTACAATCCATTAACTCAAGGAAATGTGGACAGAAAAAACAAACAAAGCCTTTTAAAGCCCATAGTCTCAAGAATCTTGACTGGCATCTTCGTATCCTGAAATCATTCCTGATAAAGGGAGATTAATTTAGTCTTGAGACTTGCTCTTCTTAATTTCATATTGTAATCATGAAATAGCAATTACCACTGTCTTTTCTCATAATTTTTCAGCAGCAGCAGCAATACTGTCACAGAAATGATCCAAAGTAGCAATAACCACCTCCCTGAATTCCAATGAATTTCTGCATAACTTCCTTACCCTGAAGAAAATTACCACCTTTCTAGGTTAGACTCAGTAACTCTTTGGACTATAAAAGCATAGGTGCTGGAACTAGGGGTGCTGCTGCACTCCTGGCTTGAAGTTGTTTCCATCATATACAGTTTAGTTCAGTGGGTCTCAGCACCCCTGCTATAAGGTAATACTCCTGGAAGAGAAATAAACCTGTTTTGTCTGAGGCTCTATGTAAGAGTGATTATTTTAGAAATATCAACTACATAAACTCTAACTGTAAACACCCTGGGACAGGGGAACAGGTCTACTTCTGTTTGTACATTGCCTAGTGCACCAGGACCCGAGTCCTGGTCAAAGTCTCTGGGTATTATCAAAGTATGACTACTAGTAGTCATTATAGGAATTATAACAGCTCTGATAATAGCTGGAAGATAAATTGGAAAGGTGAACTAGGTCCAGAAGGGAATCTCTCAAATGAAAGGCATTTGCTATAAAAAACACTGAGCCTGAGGAGGATCTGGAGTCCCTTGATAAACTCTGAAATACTGTACACAGCAATTAATCGAAATACTGGATTGCACAGTAGCATTAGATATAAACTGCATAAAATTATTGATTCTAGTACTATGTAAGGGATTAGTGAGGCTAACAGAATAATATGAAATTCCAATCACTTTGCTATAAAAGAACACACTGCTTAGAGCAACCAAAATGACAGAGTGCTACAGTGATATTAGCAATTCAGAAAGGTGGTGTGTGGGGCAGGGGGGAAACCAACTAGCTCTTTGAAAAAGAGAAAGCAAAGATCCTCAAGTAAAACTATGTTTAAGTGAACAGAGAGGATAGATGCTATATGGCTATTTTAAACAAAATAAAAATAGAAGAACAAGGAGACAAGAACAAGGAATTTAGGTTGAATTTCTGGTCACAGAAAGTGGAACAAACGTACAAGAGCAAAGAAAGAGACAATTATCATAACAGGGAACTATGTCAGTTTGGGGCTTAATGATCTACAGGTCTTTTGTTTTTCTAACACCTACAATTCCATGATCGTTTTTAAAAAGGAATGAGTCACACTTGAATTTGCAGGGGAAATTATTGTAGGATACAAATTCCTAACACTAAAGTAGTGACTTAGATAGAGAACATGATTTTCTTACAGTGCTCATCATTAAAACATCAACATTTGCCAACAGTGTTTATGAGTTAGAGGTTCCTCTCTGTATAAAAGCAAAATAACTTGTATCTCACTTACAGTTCTGTAGAAACTAAATATTGATTTTTAATGGAAACCACAATCTTTGCAATTATATAAATTCTCTTATTCCTTACTCTAACCCCACCACTCACTGTTTGGCCCTACACCCAACCTCCGCTTTCTTATCCCCTGACACATCCGTTCTCTGTTCTGTTTATTGATTTTTTTCCACTTCAAGAGGAGAAAAAAGTATCTGGCAGATTTTTTCTTCTGTTTTGTAAGTACAAAACCAGTAACAACTCAAGAAAAAGAATATTGAGATTTAAATGAAAGAATAATGCACAGTTTTCCAAAATGATTTTCCAAGGCTCATTCTAGCAGTCAGTAAAGGCTATCAAGGTAATCTGTTTAAAAACAGAAAACGATGCACACCACCTCATAGAAAAAAATATTATTCTTTACTTCACAGACCTCAAAAAGGTGTGGCAAACTGTAAAATAAAGCTAAATTTACAGTTGGGAGTCCAGTTCCTTTTACTTAAAGCAAGTCCCTCTTAGTTTTCCGTAGAAGCTGCTAGAAGTTCACTGGACTTCTACTGTGAAGTGTATATGGCTCCTCATCCATAGGAGAATACTTCTGTGGCATGGGAAGTAACATCTGTTGTGAATACTTCCATGGTGTTTACAGCTTCTCAAAATATCAAGGGAACCAGCAAAATAGGTCAAAATACATTTTATAGGAGAGGACAAACAAGTTCTGAAATAACTCTGGGTCATTCCAGAAAAGTTACTGTCTGTTAGGCACCATTGACTAAACCAGACACACCATCCCAGAATTCTGAAGGAAATAGCAAAGGAAGAAGGGGCTCCTTCATAACAGATGTTTAAAGTTTCATTGAAAACAGGAATAAACCGAAGAATCAGAGTGAAAGAAATGACCGTGGAAACCACAGACCTGTAAGCAGTAGTGAAAGTAGGAATCATTTCTTGCCAATACACTGCACTCACAGGATGGACACAAAGGAAGAGCATGTGACCTCACCACACGACTCCTCCTTCCCCTGCCCCCAGTCCAGGGCTCCCACACTCTCCTCAGATCCTTTCCATGAGCCATTCATCCCAAGTTACCTAGGCAGGGTGGGTTCTGTCCTCCTCATACTGCACTGAAGACTTCTGCTGTACAGACCCCAGGCAGGAGGGCTTAGGATACACAGCTGTATGGAAGGACTGGTGGCGGTACAACTGTGCTGGAGGAGCTGCCAGTGTTGGGCCCCGGTTCCGGGCTCTCTTGGAAGCCATAGTGGGAAGAGGAGCAGAACCCCCAGTACTGCCCTCTGTCCTTCCATGGAGCTACATCTCCTCTGTCTGTACAGCAGCCCCACCAGAGGACAGTACAGGTACAGGACCGCTGAGGATGGTACAGATCTCTCCCAGGAACCGCCATAGGGAAAGAAACAGAACACTGGCAGTTCTTCTGGCATGGCTGCTGTACCACCCCCAGCCCTGTCGTCTGGCAGGGCTGCTGTACAGACAGAGGAGATGCAGCTTCATGGAAGGACTGGGGTGGGGCTGGGGGCAGGCTCCTCCTCTGGCTTTCCAGTACACCATACCAGCTATAAATATCTTATTGGTACAACGTACCAGAGCATACCACTGTACTTGTACCACTGTCTGTAAGACTGCTTTTTAATAATGGAGAGAAATACTAGAATCCTAATCAGAAACATGACTGAGAAACATTTCAAAAAAATAGTTTGATTAAAGAGAAGTCACAGCATGGACACTCAAAAGAAAGAGCATGCCTAATAAATCTGCCGAACAGTTTTGAAGAGATTATACAAAGTTGGTGGGGCAGGGGGATGAGGACATAATTTACCAAGACTTCAAGAAAGCTTTCAATATTGTACAACACAGAAAACTAATCTACAAGGTCAGCAAATCTGATATCAAGGAGCAAGCTGTTTGAGGGCAAAACTGTCTTGCAGATGGAAAATAAATAGTACTAGAGAGTGAAAATACTTGAGGATGGATGGCTGGTGGTGACGAGCCACGAAAGTGAGAAGTGAATTCTATTTAATTGATCTCTCATCGACTTAGAAAAAAAGAGTAAAATTCAATAAGGTAACAAAATGTGCAGATGGAAGAACACTGAAAGGAGGGAGGAAGTATAGACCTAAATTCTTAAGTGTTAGAATAGATCAGAGGCTATGTTAATATGGTTACCTATTACCTACAGTTGGGGCCAGATTATGCTTGGTATGCAATATCCTTCCCTGGGGGGCAATGCAAATTTGCCCCATATCAGGGTTAGGCCATGCATACACACATTATATATATGCCTTGTATGTGTGGTCAGTTGCCTTACCACTAATTTTTTCCATAATTAGTTTCTTGGCAGTGGCATTTCTCAACACTCCCCACTTAAGTCTGGCTAAGTGCATTTCACAAGGAGGACCAAAAATTTGCCCTGTTTTTCTTCCCCAGCACTGGAATTTCCATGGAACCTGGCAGCATTGGCTTCTTTTTGAATTCTGGCTGAGAAGGTAAAGACTCCACTTTCCACCTCCCATCTTCAATAATGCTCTGAGCAACAATCCAAGTTCTAGTTTCAAGTGGTACATTTCCACATGCAACCCAGAGCTCTACTACTATGCACATTGAGGCCTAGAGAACTCTGTGTACACAGTGCTTTCAGGTCCATGTTGGTATCTGAGTCCAATCAATATTGTGGCATTGATTCTGAAATCATGCAAATTCAATGGCAATTGTAAAAGAATATGTACTACAGTGCCAGAAAATACTTCATCCATTTTCAAATGTTGCAGCCTAAGCCATTTCCATAGCAGTTTCTATGACTAAAGAATTTCTATAGGCCCTGAAATAAGGTATCAGGATACCAGGTTGACCTTTTTTCTCTTTACAAAGGCATGATCAGGAAAGGATCATCGCTTATTGGCAAAAGCACAAAGATTACATATGCTTTATGCAAGGATGGCAGCATTATGCATGGAATATGCAAGTATCCTTGATTAGTCATCATCCCGGCATTAAACCTTGAATGGTTAAACTTTTTCATACTAAACTCCAGCCATGCATAAGTCAAGGTATATAGCTCCTTCCATGCCTTGAATAATTTATCCCTGCATTATCCTTGCTTTTCGGTCCATATGGGACTGAGTCACCTTATCTTCTCTTAATGAAAGCCCCATTCACAGATTCTGTGCTGGCTCTTATATGCATCTAATATGTCCAGTTTAAAAGAATATGTATGAACAGTAACAGATTCCTCATTGCATTATTACTTTTTTCCCCTCAAGGTACATATATGCAGTAGTTCATTTGGGAAAAAACTCCCACTCAATCTCAAAACCAAAATCTATTGCACCTTTTGAAATGTTTGTGATTTCCTTTGTACATGCAGTCAACAGGATTTCTTTTGTACTTTTATACTACTTCAACAACACAACCCAATTCTGTCATGTAGTTATCCAGTCTCTCTCATCTCATCTCTTGCAAACTGGTTTCCTTTGCTTTCCTCTCTCGTCTCATCAATAACTTCATATACTGGCCACAGGAGATAAAACCATTAGCCTAAAGCAGTCCCAGATGATTATTCTATTAAAACTACTTCAGCAAGTTATGGGAACAAATGAAATTTCTAAATAGGTCAACTAATTCATTGCATTGCGATGCAAGATATTTAAATTCAAATCCTGTTTTCAATCTAGCACGTCCTAGACTAGAAGGATGTGAATAAATGCCAGCCTATACTGGACAAACTAGGTGGGGAAAAGCATTTTTCTAAAATTATTGAGGTATCTTAACTATTGTTGTACTTGGAGTGGAAGAAATGGTTACTTACTATAACTGTTTATCTTCGAGAGGTGATGGAGGCATGTATTCCACTTAGGTGTGTGTCTAGTGCACTGAAGCCGCAGTACAAGTAAAGGGGCAGCGCTCATATCACATGACCATAGCCCCTCCCCCTGCTATGGCTGAAGCAATTTTGTATACCGTCTTGATGCAGGAAGTTATTCACTTACAGATAGTCTAAGAGGCCTTCATATGCCAGTGCCTTCATATATCTGCATAAAACACAAACAGGTGAGGTGAAGCCTGAAATGATTTAGTCCTGTTCTGATAAAAGGCCAAACAGTGTAATGTGTGAAGATTCTGCTCCTCTGGAGATGAGTATGGGTTAGGGAGGGAAATAAATAGATAGATAGATAAAAAACCCAGGCAAATATCCCATCTGGTTTAAATGAAACAGAGACCACTTTAGACAAAAAGTTTCAGAGGCAGCTGCAATGTCAATTTGTCTTGGAGAATTGTGTGTAAGGAGGCTCTGCCATAAAAGCCTGCAACTCTCACTCTCCTCACAGATGTTACTTCCACCAGGAAAGCAGTTTTGACAAGAGAGGAAAGGGGCAGGATGCCAGAGGCTTGAACAGAGGTCCCATAAAATGGCTAACACCATGTTAAGGTCTCACAAGGGTACAGGTGGATGGAGACAAAGCATTCCTTTCAAGAATACCACCATGACACTGGAAAACAATCATCCATGAATGGATGGATGAAAGGCTGCGATTGCTGCTAGATGAGCCCTCAATGAGCTAAGTCGCAAGGTCCAATGACTGAAGATGCAAATACTCTAAGATGTCCTGGATACCAGCCAGCATTGGCTAAATGCCACAGGCCAATGGACATATTGAAAAATGTTTCCACTTTGTTGAATAGGCCATCACAGTAGAAGGTTTTCCACTACTGAGCAGAACTTGTCAAACAGTCACCAAACATTACTCTTCCTCTTCATACAGCCATGGAGCAGTCACACCATAACACACAGAGAGCTGAATGTGGAATACAAGGTGCAACTGTGATTGTGAAAGTAGATCAGGATTGAGAGGAAGGGATATGGGAGGCTAAATCGATAGTGTGAGAAAATCAGAAAACCAACACTGACTCAGCCATGCTGGGGCAATGAGGATGACCTTGGCCCAATGAGCTTTCAATCTGAGGATGACCAGTGGAAATAGCAGAATTGGAGGAAAAGTGTACAGGAAAACAGACTGCCAGCTGAGATAGAAGGCATCAGTCAGGGAGCTCAGACTAAGGCACCCTCAAGAGCAGAACAAATGGTATTTCCTGTTCTCCCTTGTAGCTAACAGGTCTATTGTCAGGATGCCCCAAGCTGCAAAGAGGAGTAGCAGAACACAGGGCTTCAGAGGTCACTTGTGACTCAGGAAAAATTCCAGCTGAGATGGATTATGAGAGGATTCTGGATGCTGGGCAAGTGATTGGCTTTTGGTATGATAACCTCTTTGATGCAGAACTGCCACAGCCTGACTGTTTCATGGCAGAGCATACTGGTATATTTCCCCCCCAACCTTTGCCCGTTCACATAATATATCACGAGTGCATTGTTGGTAAATACATGAACCTCTGAACATTTGATGCAGTCCAGGGAAACATGATAAGCACTGCAGATACCTTGAAGCTCCAGGACATTGATATGTAGTGAAGCTTCCTGCTCTGACCACAGTCCCTGAACCTCCACCAATCCCAGGTCTGGGTTGCTAAGAGCCATGCAAAATAAATGCTTGACATACATTCCTCTGATCTGTCCACCAGTGTAAGGAGTTCCGGATAAATGGAGGGAGGCAGACCAACCTGTCCAAGGGGTGAAGAGTCAGATGGTAAGCTGTCCTGAGCCACAGTTGAAGAGGGCAAAGGCACAACTTTGCAAATTGAACCACCTGCATGTGTGCACACACGTGGGCCAAGAGCCTCAGACATATGCGAACTGTTATGGAAGTTGACACTGCAGGCTGAGACAAAGGCAATGCATTTTCTGCAAATGATTGGTCAGCAAAACTGCTCTCAAAAACTAAAACTCAGTCTATTAGGGCCCCACTAAACTCAATTTTCTGAGCATGGATCAATGTTGACTTTCTGGCATTTTTGATTAAACCCAGACAAGTAAGCGCAGTGTAATGCATTTGTGAGAAAGGACTTCTTATCTGGACCTTCCCCTTGGTAGACACTTGAAATCCATAGGCAGTAGGTTTAAAAACAAAAGGAAGTATTACTTCACACAGTGCACAGTTAACCTGTGGAACTCTTTGCCAGAGGATGTTGTGAAGTCCAAGACTATAACAGGGTTCAAAAAAGAACTAGATAAATTCAAGAAGGATAGGCCAATCTATGGCTGTTAGCCAGGATGGGCAGGGATGGTGTCCCTAGGCTCTGTTTGCCAGAAGCTGGAAATGAGCAACCAGGGATGGATCACTTGATGATTACTTGTTCTGTTCATTCCCTCTGGGACACCTGGCATTGGCCACTGTCAGAAGACAAGATGCTGAGCTAGATGGACCTTTGGTCTGATGCAGCATGGACGTTCTTATGTCTTCCTGTATCTGGACTTCCTCCTGAGGTACACCGTCAATATGCCCATACATTTGGTAAACACCCAGGATGTGGAAGACTGACTGAAAGGGAGAATCATGTACTGAAGATTACGGTTTGCCATGATAAACTGGAGAAATCTTCTGTGGCTTGGGAGAATTGTCACATGGAAATAAGCATCCTGAACATCCAGAGCAGCAAACCAGTCATTCTGAATCAACACAGGGAGAGTAGGTCATAGGTAGACCATTCGAAACCTCATGTATCTGATATATTTGTTGAGGTTGTGGCGGTCAAGAGTAGATCTTACCCCTCCTTTGGCTTTGGGAACAAAAAAGTACTGTGAATAAAAGCCCTGACTTTGGTGTTCCAGAAGAATTTCCTCTACTGCTCCAAGAATCAGTAAAGAGTGGACCTGCTCAAGGAGAAGTATCTCATGAGAAGGGTCCCTGAAGAGGGATCGAGAGGGAGAGAAGGGAGAAGTGGAGATGATCTGGATAGCATAGCTCAATCTGACAGTGCTTAGGATGCAGCTATTGGTTGTACTCGAGCCCCAAACGTTGTAAAAGTGAGACAACCTGTCCCTGAGTGGAGGCACAGTAAAGGGATTGATGACTGAACCACTGCTCTGGACCAAGAAATCAAAATGGGCACTTATGGTGGGGACATAAGGGGGCAGGCATGTCAACTGACCAAACCCAAGACCTGACTGTCTCCTCCTCTAGGACCCACACCCCCTTTCTGATGTAGTCCCACTGTCTCAAGGGGAAAAAGGCTGCTCCAAAGGTGTGTTGCAGATGGCATTGCTGATGCTGTTGGCTCCCATAGTGGCACCTCTGCACTGCCAGTGTGTACACCCCCAGGGAACATAGCGTGGCTCTAGAATCCTTGAGGGAGAGCAGAGTCATTAGCCCAAAAATAGCACTCAGCCACTGAAGGGAAAATCCTTTATTGCCAGCTGTACATCTGGAGCAGTGCCCAAATTCTGCAGTCAGGATGCCCTTCTCATGGTCACTGCTGAGGCCATAACTCTGGCTGGAGTGTCTGTGATGTCCAGTGTGACCATCCAGTGTGTGATGGGTTGGCCACTAAACAAATAGTGTTCAGTGATGAATTTTCAAAATTCCTCTCTGGAGTTTTCAGGCAGCTAGTCTGCAAACTCAGACACAGCCATTCAGTTCACAAAGTTGAATAGCAATGCCTGCTGGTTAGCAATGCACATCTGCAAAGAAGGGGAGGTGTAAATCTTTCTATCTATCTAGTCCATCCATTCAGAGTCCTTATCCTGGACTTAAATGGACTTTAATCTGTCCTGACTCTATCATTTACCACAGTGATGACCAGGGAATTTGGGGGCAGATGTAAGTAAAAATATACATATATTTATACACACACACACACACACACACACACACACACACACACACACACACACACACACACACACACACACACACACACACACCTCAAATCCCTGCACCAGAACAATGGAGCATTTCTCCATTTGCTTTGTGGTAGCTGGTCCAGAGAAACTTAGCAGGGTGCAGGAGGACATTGTTAATAGGGAGGTGACTCTTCCAGAGGCGGATGCTGGCAGGATATCCAACAACTTATGAACTCACTCTTCAAAGTTCTTTTCCACTTTCCCTTATGGTACTTCTTGACTATCGGTCTCATGCCAGTATTCAGCCTTAGATGGAGTTTACCACCAGCTTTGGGCTGCTTTCCCAAACAACCCAACCTTTGGGAATGCAGCCCAAAGATGGTGGTAAACGCCATCTAAGGATAAATACTGGCAGGAGACCAATAGTCAACAAGTAATGTAAGGGAAAGTGGAAAAGAACTTTGAAGAGAGACTTCAAGAGGGCGTGAAACCGTTAAGAAGTGCCCACGGATGTGTGAGGCTGTAGTGGCCCCCAGCACGCTGGGACCGGGTCTTCTTGGAGTTGGGTTGCTTGGGAATGCAGCCCAAAGCTGGTGGTAAACTCCATCTAAGGCCCAACAACTTATGAGTATTCTCCTCCAGGAACTCCATCTGAATTCCCAGGGAAGCAGCCACACACCACAAAAGCTCCTGTAGTACTGAAGGAGAGGAAGAGAGTCAGGCACTGCTGAATCATCCAAGGATGAAGAAGAGGCAGTTAACTGTACCAAGGCTGGCTCCCACTTCTGGACTGATGGAGCTGGAAGAGGCTGCTGCATAGGCTCTGCACAGGGATGGCTCACTTTATGCCTGAACCTGGAGTGGATTCAGGATTCCTGCTACCCATGTGCCCAGTGATCTTTCCTTACAGCGAGCTGAGGAGTGTGTCCTTCATGACTGAGGGGTGTCCCACGGATCCCAAGGAGGCCATGGGCATAAGGAAAGGCACTGGTGATCAGTACGCAGGGTGCCACCATCCCAACTGTAAGTTGAGTGCCAATCCTGGTGCCCATGGTGCGCCATAAACAGTTCCTGATGTGAATCAGACAAGTGCGAGCAGGAGGAGGAAAACTCTGACCTCAACACTGAGGAGCCTCAGGTTTCCAGGGATATGGTACCACCAGTGCCAGGAGCAGCAGCATCTCCAAAGTCAGCAGCAGCACCAAAGCAGCAGACAGTGCCAAAGTGGAGGATGGTAAGAGCCATAACAGTAACATCGGTGGTGCTGAATGCAATGGGGCTAAGGAGGTGCCTTGCACCAAGCCTACCATTGGCCCTGCTTCCACAAACTGTGGACAGGGAACATTGAGGTACAGTGCCAAGAGACCCGAAGGTTCAACAGCCTATCCAGCCAACGGGGCTATAAATGACATAGCCCTGGTGAAGTCCTGGACCAAGGGAGAGGTTGGGACAGAAACGCAGAGAAGATCCATTGCTGCCTAGTACACTGCCAGCATGGAAACAGCCAGTACTGGTATTGTCCTCATCGATACTGGACTGGCCAGAACCAGAGTCAACAGTATCTCCCTGCACTGTACTAGGGAGTTGTGCCTGCACCATCCTGAGCTCTGGCACTTGCATCATACCGGTCCATGCTCCTCCTGGGGGAGGCAAAAGAGTCCCCACAAGACTTGGAATGGTCTTCATTGGTCATATGGAATCTTTTCCTTGGCATACTTTATGGGAGAATGACTCCTCTGTCTCTTTGGAGACACACCAGCTCTGGAGCGTGAAGCAGCAGCACTTTCGAAACTTGAGGGCGACCTTTGATCCAACAAAAGTCTCAGTGTTGAAGCAGGCTGTGTGGCCTGTTTGAGCAGGTGCTGCTTTAGGCAAATTTCATTCGTCACCTGAGTCCATGTCACAAATGACCTCTCCCACATGATAGACAATGGTCATACTCTGTTCTCTTGTGATTCCCTCACTATTTAACTAAACATAACTAACAAACACTAACACTAAGGTTATTACTAACTACTTACAACTAGAAAAATACACTAAAATAGAGATTGTGAGGTTAAGAACCACACAGAGCTCTGACTCCAGTTCCTTCCTGCCACCTGTGGCTAAAAGGGGTCAGAGTGGTGCTACCTCCTATAGCCAGGGGAGGAGCTATGGTCAGAAGGTCTGAATGCCCCCTCTCACAGGTACTGCTAGGCAAAATTCTCTGACTCTGGTCCACAGGACGTGCACACCTCAGTGGAATACATGGCTGTATCTATTCAAAAATGAAAGCAGCCTAGATTACAAAATTCTGGTCTGGTGTTGTTTTAGTTGATTATAAAGGTGGACCAGTTGCAAAAGTAGGATCCATGTCTCCATTTCCTTGAAGTCTGGAGATGGTAAGTTCTGTAGTTGTGATTCAGACTCACCTCCAATTTAAAGTTATAAAAAGAGTATGGGTGTACAGGGGTAAGCAGAGCCTGTTTTTCTACTGCCTTGCGTCCTGCAATAAATTGAGTTTCTTCAAAGTGGGTATAAATACTACCAGATCAGAATATTAGCTTTTTTTACCCCACTTTGCACAAATAATTGGTTGCCCAATATGCAAAGTACTAGGGATGATCAGGCACAGAGTTCAAAGGAAATTGTGTACAAATGTGAGTAAGTATATGAGACAGCATGTTCATCTACAAAAGCTCCCAATTACATATTTGTAACTTGCTATCCTATCAGTTGATGACATTTCCAAGGCACCTATCACCATAGCATTTAAACACTCATCAAGAAAGGGAACATCTGACACTGTTTGCAAAACACCCTGTAAATTTGAAATCCTCTAAAATTAATTTTGATCTTCTAAACAAAAAATTTATTAACTGTTTGTACCTTGACAGCATGATATATATGTTTATAGACTTTTCTATAGTGTTTATCACTATAGTGCCTAAGGGCTCAGAAATATTAGTTAATTCATCTTTGCAATACTGCTGTCAGATAAAGAGGTGTTATCCTCATTTTATAGAGGAGAGATAGTGGTACCGAAAAATGAAGTCATTTACTCAAGATAATAATAAGAAATCTGTAGTTTAGCAAGAATAAAGAAAGCAACAGATCTTCTGAATCCCAGTGCCTTTACTAAAAGATTATTCTCCCTCTCAAGACATCGTTGCTAGCTGCTTGTGGAAACAATCACCTTATATTTATGAACCTATTCATGGGTGTCACCATATTCACTACAACCTTCACCCCTCATTGGATTAAATGCCTTTTTCTTTAGAATCAAGTAGATGAAGCTAAACTCCTATCATTACTAGTCAAGTAATTCTTTGCTTTCACAGACTACTCAAGAAGGCAATTCACTACCTGGTATCATAGCGAGAGTCAAGGTCATGACTCCAAACTTGCTTCCTTTGTATAGTTTTCCTGCAAGGCAGTATATTATCTTTAAAGATTATTTTTATTGAGCTCTTTTATGCACAGAACCTTGAAATGTTTAAATGAAGAGCACTTATATATTTTAGTCATGTTGTGCTGTGATCTTCTCATAATTCTGCTATACACTACACTGCAGGTGGCACTGATATTGACAAAAGAATGCTGTGATTTCCAGAAACACTGAGAAGCTCATTTAAAAAGAAAGAAAATAAATAAGTTCACCCACAGATCTTAAGTCCTTTACTTTATGATCAGTCTTAAGATTACACATTTCCATTATCTACAAAACTCTGCAGAAAAGACCTTGGTACAAACCCAGTCACTGCCCACATGTTCAGGTTTGTTCATCAAGACACATCAAGAAGCTGTAAACTGGAAGATAGTATTCTGGGAATTAAATCAGATCAGAAGGTGATGAGTCTGAGGTGATTAATGCCTACAGAGACTGGAGACCATAAACTAGAAGATAATCTAAACTATTTTATCTACCCTATCTAGATAAATTAGACTGAATGCAAAGCACTGTACCAATAAAGCAACCTGGTTTCTAGAATCTCCATAGCCAATATTGTCAGAGCACATAAGCTTCAAAACTGGAGCAGGGTTTTCTCAAGCCACATCTGCTACATAGAAACAGTTTTGCCATATTACAGGACATGAGACTGGAACTTGACTGAAGTACATCCCTCATTCTCACAAGTTAGTGTCCAAAACTTACCCCATTCCTGGGATTTGCCTTAATTAAAAGACAAATTTTGCTAAAGATCTTGTCTTATCACCCCGACCCAAGTTGTTCATTTCCTCCCATTTTACGTTATTTAAGGTTTACTTTATTTCTCAATATTATTTAAATTACCAGAAATATTTAGGGACTCTATTTTAATATCACAGATGCACAACTGCCCCTTTTCAGCTAATATATTATGACTATAGAAACTCTCATTCATCACAATTGCATTTCCTCCAGATGCACATCTGATGCCTATTAGCAATGCCTTCCATTGCTGTGAGGCACTATAGGAGGTCTACAGGTGGTTTTGTATCTTTGTTCTCTTATGTGAGCTACTCTACAAGGGCTATATCCTGAAGTCCTTACTCAGCCCTCTTTAGATCTTAGCTAGCTAGAATTAAGAATCAAGGCTGCACTAGTTGTTTACTTGTACTCTTTCTACTGTGGCCGGAATGAATCTGAACCAATTCTTGGCAAGATAAAACTTCCATTGAATTTAGCGCAAGTTTTGAAAGAATAAAAACTCAGTAGTGTCTTCAGAATTTATACAGCTTTTGTATGGTCTCATATTTATCACACTAGCATCTTTAACATATATTTTGCCTCCATTGTATGTGCTAAATATAAAAGAAATGACCAAAAGGAAACTTGCATTGATAAAACAACAAAGCAAAGTTGGTTTTGCAGGCAATGTTACATGTTATAGAAGACAAATGTGCTGAGATCCCTGCCACCCTGGTTATTTCGTACATTAACCAGATGTTTATTTTAACTAAATTTATAACTAATTGCTTCCCCTTCATTTCAATCAATGATTCCGTCCCCACCACCATTTTTCATCACAACAAATTTATCTTCAGAACTAAAAGAATATTGAAGCAAACTTCAGAACACAGTATGTTGCAAGAAGCATCCTCAGCACCTGAGCATTTTAACTGTAAGTTTATAATACACATAAGACCAAACCCTGCCATCCTTGTCATGCAAAAAACTTCACATTAACATC
Source organism: Gopherus evgoodei (assembly GCF_007399415.2). Lineage (NCBI taxonomy): Eukaryota > Metazoa > Chordata > Testudines > Testudinidae > Gopherus > Gopherus evgoodei. Next base: position 72,005,470 of record NC_044327.1, on the reverse strand, counting down.
AGTGAGAATTTGGCTGATGTAAAGATTTCAGGAGCAATCCTCAATGTAAAAAATACAAGTTAAACAAAATATACAGCTGCAGTTCTTAGTTCTAGATATTCAATATTCCTTTCCTCTAGTTTTTGTAAATGCTCTGTCTTACAGTGGTCAGAATTGAAGAATCAGCATTTAACAGATTTTACCAAAACACAGTTATTTCCTCCTCTCAGTGTAGGGAAATATCACAAATAACAGAATGTGGGAAATTATGACTTTCTAAAGGCAACTACTGTATCCTTGGAAAGAAAATGTGAAAAAAATACATTTTAAATGTTTATAAAATATGCTTTTGTGTATTTGCTTTTGGATCGTTATTACCGTTTAAAATACACATTCCAACACAGTCAGATATTGGGCTTATTACAGGACTAATGATGAATTTTATGGCTTTGTTATACAAAAAATCAGACTAGATGATGCAACGGTTCATTCTAGCCTTAAAAATCTATGAGTGGTGTATATAGTTTGCCAGGTTTCAGAGTGGTAGCTGTGTTAGTCTGTATCAGCAAAAAGAATGAGGAGTACTTATGGCATCTTAGAGCAGGGGTCGGCAACCTTTCAGAAGTGGTTTGCCAAGTCTTCATTTATTCATTCTAATTTAAGGTTTCGTGTGCCAGTAATACATTTTAATGTTTTTAGGTCTGTAGATCCAATCAAACTTTAACCCACATTTCTGCAAGTACCTTTCTGCATGTGTTTCTAAAAAACAATTGTGTGCAACAGTATAAAATGTTATTATTGTTAAGATTATTCTTTCAATAACGTCAAAGGTCATTTTTGCTCAGGTGGTCAGATAATACTTGCAATCAGGTTCCCACAGCAAAATTTGATGTTCACTTTTTGGAAATGTATTCTTTATTACAAAAAATTAATATTTCTGGCCACTCTGTGATTCTGGAATTCTCTGTAATGCAGTAAAAATTTCATATTCAGACATCTGATTTCTCCTTCCTGTTTTGAGTTCCCTGTGACCTTATCTAAAAAACTTATTGTTGGTGCTTGTCAGAAAATGGAATTTCTGTTTCATAGGGAATTCCAACATTTGAAAAAAAACGTTCATCCTGAAATTTTGAATTTTCATCCCAGTCTGGGATTTCTTTATTTCCTATGGAATGGAAATAATAGGGGAAAAAAATCTATTTGTAAACATCATGCTATTTCATTTAAATAATATCAAAACATTTCATATTAGTATTTTATATATTATAATAAATCAAAACAAAATGCTTCAGCATTGTCAAAACAAAAGTGACTATCAAAAGAAGGAAGTCAAACTGAATCATTTTGAAATTTTCCTCCTGAAAATTTCACTGAAGTTAACACACATCTGTGAAACATTTTGATTTTGACAAAACTGAATTTTCTGATGGAAAACTTTCCGTCAAAAAAAATTTGACCGCCTATACAACTGCCTATGAAATTAAATATTCATCATCTCTGTGTAAATAAATCACATAAATCATACAAATTGTCCAAAATACTGGTGGTAAACTTTCAGAATCTGGCCATTTGTGAGACTGTTTGTTATGCTCAGGTATTAGGTAGTGCTTACTCTTAGGTACTGCTTCTCAATACTTTCATAAGTCACTAACTCAGCTTTGTTTCCTACTTCCAGCAGATTAGGAGAAATAATCTGAGTTATATGCTGCTGTTATCAAACAATGCCTGTCTGCATATGAAAGAGGAATACTTTGATCTCAGCTCTGTGCTTAGCCCACTAGACCAAGCTGCCTCTCATACTGCCTTTCTTTGTGGCCATGTTGGCTGCGCAGCAGAGGAGTAAAATCAGTTGCAGACAGTCACCCAACAGCCAGACTGAGCTTGGTAGACCAAAAAGAGCAACCCCCTTCTCCCAAGCTGTACATTGGCCCAGGCAGAGTGCTCACTAAAAATCTGAGGGGTGAGTGGCTATGGATCACCCTAGGTAGTTGTAAAGTGAACTGTGAATAGTCCTTAATTTTTAGGAATGGAGTCCTAGCCACAAATGCTAGACGCTCACTTCTTTTTAAAATTTAAAGCTGAGGTTGGCCTTGAGTGTTAGGCAAACCCATGGCTAAACTAGGTCTACTCACTCAGGTGCCATTCTAATAGATCTGCAATAAGTAGCCACTCAAGTAGTCGACAAAACCCAGCTGCACTAATTCACCCTTCCCACGGAGCCTGCAGTGACTCAGGTTGCTGCTACAAGCCTGAAGGCTATCTCTGAACAGAGCCTGGTCAGATGACCCCTCCTCCCCCTCCCAGCTCAGGTATTTCCCCAACTCCACCAGAGCTGCAGATCAGTCTGTACAACTGTACTGCCTGGTCAGGAACCCTCCTGCCTCGCAGTGTACCAGACTTTTGAATTCCAGCCTGCTCCTGATCTAGTTCTTCTTCCTGCCCGAGCCTTGTTCTAGTTTTTTCCTTGCCCATGTCTGACCTTGCTTCAGCCCTGTTACTGATCTGCCTCCTCCTCCTCCCCATCCCCTAGAACAATGACCTTTGGCCTGGACTAGACTCCAGCTACTGTACCATTTTGGCTTGTCTACAGACTCTGGTTCCAGTGCTACTGTTGGCCCAGTCCCAACACTACTTCCGGCTTTGACCTCCACTCTGACCACTAGGCCTCACTATCAGGAAGCAGCACCTGACATGGAGATTTCTTTCTTTGAAATCAAGAGAGGGTAAGAAAACACAGCCTGCCTATGTGCACTCCACATTAGCCCTTAAAATGTGTGGCTGCACTGAGGAAAGTGCAGGGTGGTGGCAACTGTCTGGGGTGGGGGACAGGGAGAGCAGGAATATCCACATGTTGTTACTTGTGCTTTTAGCAAGTCTGTGAACAGCAACTCCACCCTGACTGTATGTATGCACTCAACAGGTTCTCTTTATGCTTTTACAGCCATGTCCCGAAGAATGTCCCATTCTCTCAGATCTCATAATTAAATGAGAAACAGAAGCTGACAGAGGTGATTTCTTTTCTGCTCATTTGCTTTTCATTTCTCCATAGTAACAAGACATTTGTAACAAAGATCTTCCCATTCTGTACTTCTCAATGGGAGGCTATATTGGTTTTAACTTTCAAAAAACAAGGTCAACTTAACAGGTATTCTACAAGGACAGCATAAAACAATAATTCTGCAGCAATATAGAGAAGCTTGCTGATTCATTATAACTTGCTTTCCACTGCTGTTATATAAAGAAATTGTGTAATAGCTTTTTCTAGTGCTTAAGCTACTTTTTAATATCAGAAGGAAATGATTTGCAGGTTGTTGTTTTAAAAAAAAAAAAATCAGTGCTGGTATCTGGCCGGAAACATGTTTAAAGGTCCCTGTTCATGCAATGTATTGATTATGGAAGCATTGGATAGCAGTGCTATACAGCAACTATGGCTGCCCTTCCATTGTGAAGCCCCATAAAAATCCCAAATGACCTATTTACAAGTTTAATGGAAGTACCTTTCATGAATCCAAGTTAATAGTAATTATAACATGGCCTGTGCACTAAAGACATCCAAACATGATATTTCATGCCAAATTAATTGTGATTTAATCAGAGGACATAAATAGGCCATTTAATGTGCTGTACATCAGTTACAGTATATCACCACATAAGTTTTATGGTATGGCAAAAAATAAAAACCACATTTAGCAAAGAATAAGTCACATTAAAATAACATTAGCTACTGTGTTTATTCTTAAAGAGGGATAACTTTCAGGCTGGTGCACACAATGAGTAGCGGCGCTGGTTCTTGGGAGGATGGTAAAAATTCATCCCCCCCCTAGCATGGAGCCAAAGGATCTGCTCTATGGGCACTACTGCAGCCCCTGCTTCTAATGCACTCCCAGCAGAGTAGAAAAGAGAATCAAGACATCCATTGATGGATGGTGAACAGAGAGCTGCGGTGGAACTCAGCTCTGTGCCATGCTCTATGGGCGATATCTAACCCTTGGGGAATGCCTAAATCCATTAACCCTTGACCTCGCCCTTTGCACAGTGTGGGATGCTTTCTCAGGGCATGCAGTACTATGGGTAACCTTGTTACCCCCTTAACTCCAGCATAAGAAAGTCTATCTTGTGCTAGTTGGGCATCAGCTTTAGTACACACCAGCCTTCTAACCACTCATGCACTCTCCTCAGGATTCTAGCCTTGCTTTGCAGGTAACTGTAGATACACCTCAAACTTCAAGCCTCCTTGAAGAATGTTCCCTTGTAGTAACCATCTTCTGTCACTGGACACTCAAAAATTGCCAAGTCCACTGTCTCCAAAGAGAAAGTAGATACACCCAGCCTGTTAGATTAGCTAAGGATTCACGCTTTCTTTAATATATTACACTGAAATGAACTTATAGTAAAACCAAGAATAAATGTATTAATAAAGAACAGAAATTTAAGTAAAACTAAGCAAAGACAGTAGAAACTGAAAATGGTTACAAATAAAAGTAGAATGTGCTTCTAAAAGCAGGAACACAACTTTAGTAGGCTTTAATCTTTGTCTAAAGCAGTTTTCTCACCTATAGCCACCTCTTAGCATCACCAACCCATATGGCAAGGGCCGGGGGGGAATGCCACAGGAAAGCATCACACACAGTGGAACTGCACCAGTTCCACCATTAAAGGGTTCTCTATGGCTGCAATTTCACTTATTATTTTAAGTGGTGCATGATTTACTGATGTCACATCAAAGGGAGACAGATAACTAAAACCCTGTCTAATGCTTTGAAAATATAGGACCATGCGCAACATTTTTAAAATGGCAGGTCTGAAGTGGATGCACAAAACTGAACTTGTAATCAAACTATCCATTTGTACATGCATTTCCAATTTCTACATTCCAATCTGGTAAGACTGACACACACACACTTTTGTGCATGGACTTTTTCCCATGTACTCCATAATTCTGATGTAACAGGTTCATGTTGGGCACACACATTTGAAAATGTATTGATAATATTCCCAGTAAAATGGATAATAGTTCCTAGTTGTGACTCAGATGCACAACAGGCACTGTTAGAGGTTTCAGAAAACCTACCTTTCCATTTGCACATAAACATACATTCAGGGGTCACCTCTACCTAAACATTACAATATCTCCTATTGAAAATAAAATAGTGATCCAGTCTCTGAGGCTAAAATTTAAAAGCTACTGAATCTAGTGTGTGAATTATTTGTTCAAATTGGTAACAAGAAGCCATGTAGGAGAGGCCTGGAAAAGCTTGCAGGCACAAATTATACAGTGAAGCCAAGAGACCCAAGAGATATCATTTCCCTAAATCTGCAATACTTTATCATTGTCACATGGAATCTATAATAATTTCAGGACAATAAGTGCGAGATTATGCCCTTAAGGCACAGGACAGTGCTGGGAGCAATGAGGAGTCACAACTCTGCACAATGAGTTCAGAAAGGCCTTGTGCCTCAGAAAGAACAATTTCTCACTGAGGTTGCTAGTGCCAACAGGATTCATAGTCCATATCCTTTTCTAGGTTCATGCAACCTGCTCCTGCCAATGCACTGAGACTGCCCCACAGCCAGTAGAGAGGGGTCAGGGACTGCAATTATGGCTGGGCTCACGGGGCTCTGGGTAAGGGGCTGTTTAATTGCAGTGTAGAGATTTGGGCTTGGACTGGAGCCTGGGCTCTAGGATCTTCCAAGGTGGGAGGGTCCTAGAGGTCAGGCTGCAGCCTGAGCCCAAACTTCTACACCACAATTAAACAGACCCTTAACCTGAGCCCCTTAGCCAGAGTCAGCTGGCATGGGCCAGCCACGGGTATCTAATTGCAATGTACATAAGAATGGCCATACTGGTCAGACCAAAGGTCCATCCAGTCCAGTATCCTGTCTGCCGACAGGGGCCAATGCCAGGTGTCCAGAAGGAATTAACCTAACAGGTAATGATCAAGTGATCTCTCTCCTGCCATCCATCTTCATTCTCTGACAAACAGAGGCTTGGGACATTGTTCCTTACTCATCCTGGCTAATAGCAATTAATGAACTTAACTTCCATGAATTTATCTATTCTCTTTTAAACTCTGTTATAGTTCTAGCCTTCACGAGCTCCTCAGGCAATGAGTGCGCTGTGTGAAGAAGAACCTCCTTTTATTTGTTTTAAACCTGCTGCCCATTCATTTCATTTGGTGGCCCCTAGTTCTTATATTATGGGAATAAGTAAATAACTTTTCCTTATTCACTTTCTCCACACCACTCATGATTTTATATACCTCTATCATATCCCTCCTTAGTCTCCTCTTTTCCAAGCTGAAAAGTCCTAGCCTCTTTAATCTCTCCTCATATGGGACCCATTCCAAACCCCTAATCATTTTAGTTGCCCTTCTTGGAACCTTTTTTAATGCCAGTATATCTTTTTTGATATGAGGAGACCACATCTGTATGCAGTATTCAAGCTGTGGGCATACCATGGATTTATATAAGGGCAATAAGATATTCTCTATCTTATTCTCTATCCCTTTTTTTTATTATTCCTAACATCCTGTTTGCTTTTTTGACAGCCACTGCACACTGCCAAGATGTCTTTCCTGACTAGTTGTAGCTAAATTAGCCCCTATCATATTGTATGTTTAGTTGGGGTTATTTTTTTCCAATGTGCATTACTTTACATTTGTCCACATTAAATTTCATTTGCCATTTTATTGCCCAATCACTTAGTTTTGTTAGATCTCTTTGAAGTTCTTCACAATCTGCTTTGGTCTTAACTATCTTGAGCAGGTTAGTATCGTCTGCAAACTTTTCCACCTCACTGTAGAAATATTCTCAGTGAGCTACGCAAGGTGATGAGTCTGCTTGCACCCTTCTTACCTGCATGTGCATGGAAGGGCCTATCACAATCTAGCCGTGTTACGGTATGAACTCCCACTCTGAACCTTAGCGTCCAAAAGATGGGGTACCAGCATGAACCTCCCAAGCTTAATTACTCGCTTAGAAATGATAGAGCTGCCACCACCCAAAAATATAGTCTTTTAGGGCACTTTCTGGCTCCCAAACCCTTCCCTGGGGACCCCAAGACCCCAAACCCCTTGGGTCTCACAACAAAGGGAAATAAACCATTCCCCCCTTCCTTTTTTCCTCCCAGATTCTCCCCTCCCTGGGTAACACTGGGAGATCCCTGTGATTCAACTCCTAGAATCTTAAAACAGAGAGGAAATTCACCTTCCCCTCCTTCTCTCCTGCTCCCAGACTTTCCCTGAGAGAGAGAGAGTAATCTTAACACAGAGAGAAATCAGGCTTTTCCTCCCCCCTTCTCTCCTTCCTCCCACCAATTCTCTGGTGAGTGCAGACTCCCTCCCCTGGGGTCTTACACAAGATAGCCAAAAAAATCAATCAGGTTCTTAAAAAGAAAAGCTTTTAATAAAAGAAAGAAAAAAGTAAAGGTTGTCTCTGTAAAATCAAGATGGCAAATGTTACAGGGTCTTTCAGTTTATAGACACTAGAGAGAATCCTCCCCCTAGCACAAATACAAGTTTCAGCAACAGAGATACAATCCTTCCAGTAAATACACATTTGCAAATAAAGAAAACAATCCAAAAGACTAAATTGCCTTTCTAACTGGTACTTACTAAATTGAACGGAATAGGCTGTTTCAGAAGATGGGAGGAATCGGTCACATGTCTGGCTTCTCTTAATCCCAAGAGAGAGCAACCCCCCCCCCCAAAACAAAGGCTTCCCTCCACCGAGATTTGCAAATATCTTGTCTCCTGATTGGTCCTCTTGTCAGGTGTTCCAGGTTCACTGTTTGTTAACACTTTACAGGTAAAAGAGACATTAACCCTTAACTATCTGTTTATGATAGCCGTAAGGATTAAGTGGGGAAACTGCAGTTTCCCTTAACAGTAATGGGATGTGTTCCTAGAGTTCTTGCAAATTAAAGGCCAATTTGTGACATTCTCATGGGGATGCACAGAGGGTGGGAACAAGCAAGGGCCCTCCCTTCCATGATAACCTACACAAGATCAAGTCATAACAACACTTCCTATGCTTGGGGAAGTATAGGGGCAGCTCTCTTGGCATGTAATGAGGAACAAACCATCCCCCAGGGTCAGGACTACAGTCCCTTTCCATCACAGCACCAGTGGAGTGAGTGAGGTTGCTACACCAGGAAATGCAGGCTGCAACATCAAGAATATGACATTTAGTGCTGTCCACTCTTGCACTGGAGGGAGTAAGTCACTGCACCGCCTCTATACTCAGGCCAGTGCCTAACTGCCATGATTTGAGCCTACAATAAGAACACACTTTTTAGTCTGTCTTTTGTAGGACTGTGTATATAGAGATTTAAAGGAGAAACGAGCTCAATTGTTTTTCAGTGATGGTTTAGGGTTGATCTAGTGTGACGGGGTTGATCTACTCACTGCTGGATGGCACCACCTCCTGGTGGTTCTGGAAGATTAGCTCGATCTGGCCAACAGCTCTTCCAGCATTTACACTCCATCAGTGTATTCTCTACAGCCCCTCTCTCACTCCAGGAACCACAGTATCCTCTTTGTGACTCAGCCCTCTGGCTAGGTCAGTATTGTGGTTTCCCCTTCTGGGTGCGGAGAGTGCATCAAGATTCTAGCTCTCCAGTTGTCTCAGACTATCTTCTGCTTCACTGCCTCACAGTTCCACTCCCACAGTTGTTGGCAGGGAAACCCAAGCGCACCTTCTACTCTGGGTTCTGGCTCAGGGAACCTCTACACAGCAGCCAACATCCATTTGCTGCTTCTTGCCGTCTTTCTCTTAGCTGTTTCCATACTCTTGGCTTTCCCCTCTTCTGTGGATTTGCCAGTCTCTTCACTCTTTCCTCCCATGGAGTAACTTTAGAAAACTCATCTCTGCAGCTCCCCTCCTGTCTCCAAAGGAGCAACTGTAGAATTTTCTCTATTGTCTCCTTTGCTTCCTATTTCTTGTCTTTTGTAGAATCCCCACCTGTCCCTGCAAGTGAGCTGCCTCCAGCCTAAAGCTCCTGTATTTACAGCCTAATTAGCTGATTGGGCCCACCTGGCCTACTTGGGGACCAAGGGCCAGTGTGGGGACCTCACCCCATCACACCCTGCCCATACCAAAGGGGTGGGGGGAACTGCTGATAAATAGAAAACTCAGTCTGAAAATATAGTTCTACAACATTGGAGTAAGAGGTTGAAGAAAGTGGAAACTACTTTGTTCTTCATACCATAATCTGAAGAAAGAGACATTCTCATGTGTATAAAGATTTACTGTCTATTATCAAGGGGAATTAAAAAATCAAATTTCAAATCCAATTTTGAAAATCAACATGAAAAGAAAGAAATGGAATGGAGCAGAGGTGAATGTTATTGTGTTTCAACAAGGCATCAGGCCTGTCACTTTAAAACAGCATATTGGTGGGAGGGCAAAGAAATCTTGCTATAGCACTGGTACCCACTCATAAATTGAGGAGTTACATTTTATCTAACTGATTCTTTTGAACAGAACAATTAATGTTTAATACACAGACAAGGGCTCAGTGCCTCTGTAACAGACATACTAAATACGTAAGTAGTGATCACTGGCTTATTCTACAAATGCCAACCATTAGAACATTCAAAATCTAATTTTTCCCTTTGCAAAAATCTGCTGCTTTGGTTTTATAATTTATTGTATTCTTCTTTTACTTTAGTTGGTTCAGCATATGCCAAGAGTTTGACTGAGTGTGGAAATCATCAGCAAGCTTAATGTACACCTGTAATTGAGAAAAGCTGTTGAAAGGTCAGAAGAGGCTACGGCAACCAACCCTGACCAAATAGATACATAAAACTACAAGGCAGAAGATAGTAAATATATTGAATTCAAACAATTATGATAGGTTCCATTTTTGGCAAAAAATATCAACCAATCCTACCAAGTCATTTTGGCTTATAACTTACAGCACTAGAAAACAGTGTGCTCTCTAGTTTTCCTGCTTGGACACTACTTGCAAAACGCCTTAAATGTTGTGCATGACCCTATGAGAACACACAAATATAGTGTTTTCCATACACAAAGAAGACCACATTCTTTTAGTCTAAATCAAAACTTTTTTATCATGTGAATGAACAAAAGGAATGTCTCTATGCAAGACAGCATATTGTCTCTCCCCTTTAACAAGCTGCGTAAGTACTGAACACAAACGGCAGCCACACACAAGCAGCAACAAACTCCTAGGGACAAAAAGGTACATTACAGAGAAAAGACGAAATCATAACTGTTATGTAGTTACGTACAAGACAAACTTGTAAATGACTATATACATGTTCAAACTTGGTCACTGAAAGTCTAATGATGCCATATTTTGTGAGCACAATAATGAAGGTCCAGTGAACATGAGCTCTGAAAGTCTACTTTTAGTTGAGGTCTCCTTCCTTCCTTCCTTCCTTCCTTCCCCTCCCCCAGCCCCATTTACAGCTGAGCAAATTAATTTTTCAGTTCAGGGCTGAACGAAAAAATATGGGAAAAAATATTGTTTCAGGCTGACCTGAAATCGAAAATTCACTTTTTCTTGCCAAAACAAAAACCAACCAACCAAAAAAACCCCACACCTGTTTTTGGTTGAACTAAAATTTTGTTCTACCTGAAATGAAATTTTCTTCATTTTTTATTTTGTTTTCAGGTGGTTTTTTTACCATTTTTTTTTAAATAAATATAGCTAACTATATAAATGAAACATTACTTTGAAATGAAGTTTTTCTTAAAAAAATCTTTTATTGGACAAAACTATTTGCTGAATTCAACCGGAATTTGCAAATCGTTTCAGTTAAGCTGAAACTGTGCTTTTTGGCAAATAAACTATTCATCTGAAAAAAATTACCCAGCTCTAACCCCAGCATCAAGATGAAGAGGTATTTTGGAAATAAATCCCTCAGAAGACAGAGTTTGCTAATGTGCACAAGCAACCCTAACATTTAGGTGCTATCCCTGATTGATTTTGAAGAAAAAAAAAGAAAGGAGATCAGAAAGAACAAAGGAAAGGGGGGAGGCAGCAAAATGAGAAGGAAAGGAATACAGTAAAAAGAAAAGCAGATACTCACAAGAAATTGAAGTCATCCATTAGCAAAACTGGATTAATTTCTATGCTCTATTATGCTCACCAATATTTCCCAGCCCCTGACCTGATTTGGGTGTAGTTGGCTGGCAACTATTCATGAATGGCTATAATTGAAGATACCATCACTCATATTGGAAGAAACATTCTAACTATCATGTTTTATGTTCAGTGAGGAGGCTCTGATTTGATCGTGAACTGACACAAAGGGATGAAGATCCATACACTGTGAAGTGTATGACGGCATCCTGGAGAAAAGCTGCAGAACATCTGAAGTGGAAATGGGTAACTTTGTGATGCTCACAAGGGGATTTGTGTTCAGGCATAGCAAATACCTACTTTGCCTGAATTGTGTTTGCTTGTTCAATATTGCTGTAGAGCTAAAGCTCTTTCATTTATATATGTTCTCCAAGGGAAGTTCTTTACCCTTCAGTATGGAACAAGGGGTCATTACATCTCCTTAAATAAGGCTAGAAACATGTGAGATGCTAAGCACCCCCAGTTCCCTTGACATTAATAGCAACTGAGTGTATTTAGCACTCTGCAGGATCAGGCCCAAAGGAATTTCAGGAGGCAATGTATTAGGGGCATGACAGCTATCAAATACAGTGGTGTGTTTTTAATCTGGTCAGTTTAGCATTCTAATAATAAACACATACACACAATGGCTTAGTCCTGAACTACTTAGGCAAACTCCCATTAGCCTTAATTGAGGTTTGCCTTTCAAGACTTGGCTCAATGTTATTTGTTAATGAGCATGTTGGTATAAAAGGCTCTCTTTTCTAGTGGAACAGAGATAAGCAATACTCCCATCTAGTGATGGAATGCGTAACCTAACATTTTAAGAAGCTAAAAACTATATATTCAAGTATATTGCACACATATTTAATTCTATACTTTATGTAGATGATATTCCATAAGGGTGAGACATAAAGGATTGCAAGCTTTGAACTTGGGCCAATAGGTATCCACGTAGTGCTCAGGTCATGACCACCACCTAGCAGCTCACCTGAACAACTTTGAAAAGGGAACTAATCAAGTGCTAGCTTGCAACGGGCCTCACACCTGAAGCCCCAGATTGGGGGAAAACATCCAGCACCCTTGATTCGCTGAGGAGCTCTATTTAAACCAGGAAGAGACTCAGAAAGTTGAGCAACCAGAGGAATCTCTGGCTGCCTGCTATTATGGACTGCTCCTTCTTAGCTGACTCCTGCATTCCTGCCTGCTTGTACCCTCATTCTCATAGACATCTGTCTGTTCCCAGTTCCTGCTTTCCTGCTGCACTCCAGGTCCCTGTTCCTAAACCTTACCCTCATGCTGACTCGGACTTTTGGGTTGGTAGCTGATCTGTCTCCAACTTTGACCTTTGGATTGGCACTGGACTCTAACCATTACACTTGACCACCCATGCCCCCAGGCATCATGCTGTAACAAACAACTCAGTCCTCTCTCTTCTACTGGAGAGTAATTATTTCCTTCCATTCACATATTATGATTCAGCCATACATTTTTCTCACTTTTCAAATAATTTTCATAAAACCTCTTTATATCAAAATTCAGTCTCTTGTGAATTATTTTAATTCAATAAATTTAAAAAAATAAAATTTCACAGAAATTGGATTAAATAATCCTGCCACTAGTTCAGCTGGTCAACCCATCTCACACACAAATTCACACCCTGCTGTAGCCTGATTGTGATCATAGCTTCTCAATTACCCCTGAAAAATGACTTCTGTCTGGACCGGTCTGGTACTCTGTGTGAGAAACACATGTACTCTTAATCCTATGGTCTGGTTTTAGAATCCCCTTCAAGCTACTCTTACCCACCACAGAATCTCTTTATGATAGTTGAGAAGAGTGAAGTGAGTGCTGTATCCCAAACTCTTTTTTCCTGACCCTTTCTGGTAAGCTAGTACCTTTTCCTCTCCAATGATAAGGCTTTGGATGAATACTGCTTCTAAATTCTCTGGTTCCTTCACAAGACACTGCTGCTTTTCCTCTTAGCAAGCACTGGTCACTTTAAGTCTGCCTGTGCAGCACAATTTATCCTCTTTCTGTTGCATTGATGATTGCACTAGGCAGAGTGCACACACTTTCCCAACACTACAGATCACCAGGTCTGGAGAATGCAGGCTGCAACAGATTTTTGAGCTGCAAGGCTTCAATTCTTATGGCTTGTCCTGTGAAGAAACACACTGGCTCCTCAAGCAATGTTTTCCTTCGCCAGACAAAGAGTCGGACTGCCCTTCTTCTGAATTGCTCAGGTAAGTGCCTCTTGGAGTTACTATATGCCTTCCCAAGCTGCTGGCTTCTTAATGTCCAGTGGACTAGAGCTCCCTACTCTACTAAACATAGTTTGGGTATTCAGCTGTTCTTCCTTCATTGTTTTCTGAGGCTGAAATGTAAGGCATACTCTACTGGTATGGTCACTGAAATAAGGGATTGGCCAAATAGCTTTCTTCACCGCACTTTATAGCCAGAAACCCAAATCTATTTCCTTCTCTGCTTATATTGTATTGCCCCTCAAATTCATTCTGGGGGGTGGACAACAATGTACCCAAGTTACTTAACATCAAGGACATATAAACCATTACAAAATCAGTAGGTATCAATTGAAATGTGAATGTGCCTTCTGCAATTTACCAAAATTTGCATACAATTTCAAACTTTCAGTCCTTCATGCATTTTAGTCATCTAAAAGAAACAAAAGAATTTTAAGTTCCGATGAGTGACCTTATTACAGAACCTAAAAAATATATATTAATGACCACTATTCACAGTGTGGATTGCCATGTTTTATGGACTAGCACATAAATAAATAGAAAAATACCATAAATATTGCATTAAAATATTACTTTTTACAAATGTCACTTAGCCTTAATTATTTATAAATGGGGCCCTACAAAATTCACGGTCCATTTTGGTCAATTTCACAGTCATAGGATTTTAAAACTCATAAATTTCATGATTTCAGCTATTTAAATCTGATATTTCATGGTGTTGTAATTGTAGGGGTCCTGACCCAAAGAGGAGTTGTAGGGTGGTTGCAAGGTTATTGTAGGGGGGGTTATGGTACTGCTACTCTTATTCTGCGCTGCTGCTGGCAGTGGCACTGCCTTCAGAGCTGGGCAGCTGGAGAGTGGTGGCTGTTGGCTGAGAGCCCAGCTCTGAAGACAGAGTAACCAGCAGCAGCAGTGCAGAAGTAAGGATGACATGATATGGTATTGCCACCTTTATTTCTGTGCTGCTGCCTACAGAGCTGCCACTCCCCGGCCACTCAGCTCTGAAGGCAGCAGTGCAGAAGTAATGGAGACAATACCATACCATACCAAAGCCACCCTTATAGTTAGGGAAAGCTTTCTAATATCTAACCTAAATTTCCCTTGCTCCAAATTAAGCCCATTGTTTCTTGTCCTACCTTCATTGGTCATGAAGAACAATTGATCATCGTCCTCTATGTAACACCCCTTAACATATTTGAAGACTGTTATCAGATCCCCACTTAGTCTTCTCTTCTCAAGACTAAACATGCCCAATCCTTTTAACTTTTCCTGATAGGTCAAAGGAAATAGACCATTCAAAGCAATAAAAATAGCGCATACAGATCAAGGCTCAATAGCCCTGTGGCTCACTTCTGGTTTATGTCTAATATTTTTAAAGTCTATGCAAATTTCACACTGGCCACTGGCAGGGTCAGGAAGAAATTGAGTTACCCTTCATGTGTTTAGGGGCTGTACTTTTGGTACAGGTATGGAGCATATTGTTGGGTGAAAAGAGAGAGAGTTTGAATGGGGGTGAGTAAAGACAGTAGGCATTTTTCCCCTTCAGTTGTAATCCTCCACTCCTATCCCTGCACACTGTAAATGCTTTTTCCAGCAAAGATGGTTAAGAACATCTTCTAACTGTTTGCTGTGGCAGGTGTTGATGTATTTTGAGAATCTCCAATCTAAACTCACCTCTCTTCTGTGTACATATAAATACCAAGGCATTATGGTCCTTTGTCAGAATCCAAAACATCCAGTCTATATTATGCTATGTAGTATCATTTGTACAGTGTCCACTTGCTTTTAGATAGCAGTAACATTCATCAGATTGTAAATTCATTGATATATAGCTTCTCAGGAGGACTCCTGAACTAGTTCTATACTGGATCCAAAGAAGAGTTTGCCTCAAAATGGGAAGGAAAGGGAGGCTTTGCTTGAATTATGGTGAAAACAATATCCGAGCCTGGTTGATGTTTGGCTCAGAATTTAAGTCACATCTTAATAACACCATTTCAAAGAGGCAGTTCTAACTTTCCTCGTTATTACTTTCCTTTGTTGTACATATGTTTTGGATTATTGTTTTAAAGAATAAAATACCACAGTAAAGAGAGCTCTAAGTGGCAAAATTTGGAATCTAGGTGTGAAATCCTGGCCCACTGAAGTCAGCAGCAAAATTCTCATTGACTTCAATGGGGCAAGGATTTCATCCTAGATTTTGAACACCAGACGTCTCAAGGGTATTCAGTTGTCAAAGGGGTTATTTCTGTTTATTATAGACCAAATGCAAAATCTGGATCTGGTGTGTTGATTTTGAATCCTGCTAGCACCCATCCTTTGCCCCTCCTTAATTTGGTGAATGAACAGCACATTTATCAGTTTGTTTCCCTATCCCATGCTGCACTGTGGGCACAGACACTTAAGAATATTTTGATAATTTGAAATTACTTTTTCATATCCTTCTACTATCCATTTTAGGGGACTGATAATGATTAGGGAAACAGCATGTTGATTAGAAAAGGAAACTGAGAAATCTATTATCTGAGCTGAGAAAATTTAGGATTATACATAATTAGGAATAAGCCCACAGTTCTGTTCAGAGCCAGTTAGTTTCTCATTTGAATATGTAATTACGCCCTACCCCATCTGCCACATCTCCCACCCCTGGTTCTATCCATTTCCACCTAGTATCTTTTTAAAAGTAAATATATATAGTAAAAGACTAATCTAAAAAATCTCCCTTGGACCTGTTCCAGCTTATCATGAAATAAACAGATTTCTTCATATGCACTGTCTATATTTAATATTTTCCCTCTAAATTGTTTTAACATATACAGCGTATTGTTTCTCCAGATGAGGAAAAAGGAATCAACTCCCATATATGAAGTTATAACTAATGAGTTGTTGTCAGCATTGATAGCCAAACCTCTTAAAATATACAAGAAAAAAAAACAAAAGAAACTAATGTGATAAATTGCTGATTGTAAAAACAATGAAGACTAGAAATCATGGATTTACCATGAAACCTGAGTAAAGGGCAGCATGTCGTTTCACTGCTTAAGGAACAAATCAAGTACCAAATTACAACCCAGAGTAAGAATTTGGTCTGTCTTTGTGTTCCAAAAGTAGAATTACACTGCCCATCACCATCCATGGCACAGCTTACTTCTCACTCCATATTGATGCTAAAGCCCCACTCACCCTGCAATGGTTTCACTTCCCATTCTAATAGCCCATGCAAGGGAGTACAGGTGAGCAAACTGCATTGGGTATGTCTACAAAGAAGCTGGGAGGTGTAATTCCCACTCAGAAATACAATGCGCTTGAACCAGCTCACTAAAATATCAATGTATCCACAGTGGCATGGGGGTAGCTGGGACTAACCGCCCGCATTTGTTGGGTATTGAGCAGGACTGTGTGCAGGTGGGTAGCTGAGCCGCTGCCCATGACACTGATGTCACAATGCTATTTTTAGACACTAATTCAAGCAGAACTAGCATGTCTACATCTACCCAATATGAGAATTACATCTCCCAGCTGCTGTGTAGACCTACCCATTGCATGTAACTCATGCCATCATTATCTACAAATTCCCTTGCAATGCTCACTATTCACCAAGAGAGGTTTTCACTGCCTAACTGTGGATCTTCCCCTCCACGTGGCAACCCCAGCCCAGTACCATGGAAGAGAACTTGTCTTTGGAGTTCCCTCTGAGTAACCAACCATCCAGGTAAGGAAAGATGTGAATTCCCATTTTCCTGAGATAGGCTGCCACTACCGTCATGCACCGATAAACACATATGGGACTGAGGACAGGACAAAAGTGAGCTCTGTATATTGATAATGCTGACTTGCCACTACAAATCTCAGAAATTGTCTGAGACCTGGGAAAATCACCACATAGAAGTAAGCATTCCGAAGATCAAGAGCAGCAAACCAGTCATCATGAAAAAATGTGGGGAGAACAGTAGCCAAAGTAACCATGGGGAATCTCATTCATTTGGTGTATTTGTTGAGACCACAGAGATTGAGGATAAGTCTCACACCTCCCTTGGACTTGGAGATCAGAATCTCTTTCCTAAATGATTATGATGAATCTTCTCAGAAGGCCCCAGAGCACACAGAGTCTGGACCTGCTGAAGAAGAAGGTCCCTGAAAAGGGATGGGAAAGGAGGTGAGGAGGAAGGAATGGACAGAAATTGGATGTCATAACCAAATGCCATTCTACTTAGGACCAATTTGTCTGAGTTATTGTTTCTCTAGAACTGTGAAGACATGGTCAATAAGTTCACAACTGCTATGCTGCTTTTGATAAGAAAGTCAAATAGGCTGCCTGCCAGAAGGTGGAGGAGGTGGTTGTTTAAAACAGGATCCAGAAGGACTTGTCCTCCATGATTTATGCCCCTTTCTGGGGAAGTCTTGCTGCCTAGCAGGGTAGGCTGACTGTTGGAAGTAGCACTGAGAACAGTGTTTCTGGTGTTGCTGTGACCCTCATAATGACATATCTTTGTGGTCTGAGTATAAACCCCCAATGACTGCAAAATAGCATGAATGTTCTTAAAAGAATGTAATGCCTCATCAGTTTTTTCAGAAAACAAAAACCAACCATCAAAAGTTAAGTCCTCTATGTTCCATTGGACCTCAGGAGCTGTGCTGGACTTTTGTAACCATGAGGCTCTTCTCATCATTAAACTGAAGCCATAAGTCTGGATGAAGCATCTGCCACATACAATGCTGACTGCAAAGACATCTTGGTCACTAATTGCCTTGCCATAATCTACTGTTTGCCACCATAACAACAAGAGAATTGGAGCTGGGTGTGAGAAAAAACACTCAATAAATTGCATGGGGACACTACACCCCTTATGAATATGTTTCATCATGGATATAAAAGATGCTGGGGTAATCCACAGAGCCTTGACAGGCTGTAATACCACTTCATTTATAGGGAGAGTGATCTTCCAGGAGTGGAGGACTGTAGAATGTCCACTAATTTATGTGTGTTCAGACCAAATATCTATTTGCCATTCATCTCAGGAGATCATGATACAATTTTAAATCCCCAGGCACCAGAGATGCAGAATCCAGCATTGTAGCATCATCTGGTGATGAGGAAGATGGAAACGGCAACAAAGGAATCTCCTGTGGCAACACAGCTAGAGCTAATTGTCTAATATCACAGAAAGACTGCACTCTATTGATTATTTTAGTGTGGTTCTGTAACGGTGTAATGAACATACTTTTTGGATAATAAAACTAAATTAAAGAAAGATTCAAGGTACACATCTCATGGGGTTTGGGGAGACTGAATAACAAATCATAACACTATATCCAGAGCTGTTTTAGTGACTTAGCTCTTGATGTGCTCTTCCCTTGAAATCAATGGAGTTAGGCCAGACAGGCCTCGATTAACCAGTACACAGTTGGTGCTCTTGCACAAGGCACTCAATTAAGGAAATATAGCCTAGATGGAGCTACTGTAAAGTGAATGCATAACTGGTTGAAAACCATTCTCAGAGAGTTATCAGTGGTTCACAGTCATGCCAGAAAGTAATATCAAATGGGGTGCTGCAGGGATCAGTCCTTGGTCCGGTTCTGTCAATATCTTTATTAATTATGTAGATAATGGCATAGAAAGTACACTTATAAAGTTTGCGGACAATACCAAGCTGGGAGGGGTTGCAAGTGATTTGGAGGATAGAATTAAAATTTAAAATAATATGGACAACTGGAGAAATGGTCTGAAGTAAACAGGATGAAATACAATAAGGACAAATGCAAAGTACTGCACTTAAGAAGGAACAATCAGTTGCACACATACAATGTAGGTAATGACTGCCTAGGAAGCAGTACTATGGAAAGGGATCTAGGGTTATAGTGGATCACAAGCTAAATAGGAGTCAACAGAACAAAGTGAACATCACTCTGGGATGTATTAACAGGAGAGTTGTAAGCAAGACACGAGAAGTAATTCTTCCATGCTACTCTGCCCTGATAAGGAAGGCCTCAGCTGGAGTATTGTGTCCAGGTTTTGGCACACATTTTAGGAAAGATGTGGACAAATTGGAGAAGGTCCAGAGTAAAGCAACAAAAATGATTAAAGGTCTAGAAAACATGACCTATAAGAAAATATTGAAAAAAACAGTTTGTTTAGTCTGGAGAAGAGAAGACGGGAGGGAGAGTGGGACATAATAGTTTTCAAGTACATAAAAGGTTGTTGCAAGGAGGAGAGTGACAAATTGTTCTCAACCTTTGAGGACAGTGCAAGAAGCAATGGGCTTAAACTGCAGCAATGGAGGTTTAGGTTAGACATTAGGAAAAACTTCCTTTTGGTAGCTAAGCACTGGAAAAAATTGCATAGGGAGGTTGTGGAATCTCCATCATTAGAGGTTTTTAAGAACAAGTTAGACAAACACCTGTCAGGAATGATCCAGTTATTACATACTCCTGTCTGCAGTGCAGGGAACTGGATTAGATGACCTCTCATGGTCCCTTCCAGGTCCATGTTTATAGGACAATTTGATCGGGGGCAGGGGGACATCAGATTTGGGTGGGTGGCATTGCAACCTGTTGGTCAAGTTCACAGTGCAGCTCATTAGAAAGTCATGCTTGAAGTTAAATCTTGGTTTTCCAATGCAACTGAAGGCAACCTTAGTGGCCACATAGCCTGCCAAACAGTCTATGAATTTTCCGTGCAAAATTAGTAGCAAAAGACTGACCTTTTAGTGGAATGTTGACAAAATGTTAAACATAAAAGTGCCATGGATGGGTTGTTTTAGGAGCACGACTACCAGGAGATACTATACAGAATGCAGTTGCTCTTTTAAATAATTTGATTTTACCTTTTCTAGAAATGTTCTTCACAGATATTCTTTAACTGGGAATATAAAAGAACTCTTTGATTTTATCTAAGTCACAAATAAGTGAGGCACTATGTTGATCCTAGGCATTGTCCTTTCCTTTAACTGCGCTAGTTTGATAATAAAATCCTAAAGGTTACAATATCTGATAAACTATAGATTAACTGAAAACTACAGAAAAGAATTACAGGACATCTGTCAATTCTAATCAGAAGTATTTGGCAGAAGTCATAGTCTTGTGGTAATGTAAAAATATTTGTCGTATTTCTTTGGAAAATGAAAAAAGACAAATACATTATTTTGTGAAGGTCATGTTCATAGAAAACAGAGGATAGAAGAGTTCACACATGTTTTCACTTCAAACAAGATACTTTGCTGCTTAAATATATGTAAAGGAAATATAGTTATTAACATGGAAAATGCAAGTGTTATTTAAAAAAATTGCAAGAATTGTAACAGCACATAAGCAGCTGCAGTCTGAAAAATAGGACTTTATGAGACAGAAGGAAAAGGTAGTCTGTGACACATGGGGTTTTGATCCCAAGGTGATGGCAGTGTAATGGGATTTCCTTAGGGTCATTTCATGCAATTACAAGAGTACACATGCTTTCAAATAGCATCTTACAAGAGAGTCTACTGTTTGATTTACAGCAATGTGGCATCCTTCCAGGTTTCACTTCTACACCTTGAGTCACTTATCCACTCTCACAAACTTATAGCTTTTTCCAACATTGCTACAATTCTGTAATAATCAATAACTACACATTTCTTGTCATCATGACCACTAACTGAAGCTAGATATTAGTGCCAGATTCTACTCTCCAATATGAAAGGCTCATTGTAGTATAACTTAAACATTCAGCTACTGTGCTATCATAGCAGCACTGTTTTTCTGTTGGTGATCTTAACTTTTTAGTTAATTGTAGATGTGGAAACAGGCTCAAAATTGAATCCTTAGTTTTGATTCGTTAAATCAAAACTTCTTACTTTTTCTTTTTAAAATAGGTCAGACCAAATTGCCTCCAGGAATTAGGATTACTCCTGTAAGTATTTTTCTCTTCCCAATCACACAGCCATTGAAAAAGGTTGGATCAAGTCATTTGTTTTAAAACTACTGTAAATATTTCTATACATAACATGCTGTAATGTCTACATTTAAAAAAGAAAAAAACGAACCTTACATCAAAGCCAATAATGGGCCAAATCCCAGTATTTTATTCAGGTTTTACACAGGCAAAACTTGAACTGACATTCAGGAGCAAGGATTTCAGCATTTGACCCATGTACAGAATGGGCCGCAGCAAACTTCCCCAATGTGCCTCAACCTCAACTTAGATGAACCACTTCTAGTGATGAAGAGCAATTCATGCCTCTTTGGTTCTTGGCTGAAACCACTAACAAACCTGCCAATTTTATTGGTGTTTTTGTGATGTCCACTAAGAACCAGGTTGAGATACTTGTGAGATACATGTGAGTATTTGTTCAGTTAAAGCCAATAATCTGTCAGTCATAAAATATAATTTACCCTTCAAAGTTATGAAAAGCTTAAACAAATATTTAATATGCTTCATCCAATAAGAAAATAAATAAAACCAAACAGAACAGACTGGCTCATCCTAAATCTCCAGTAGCTCTGAATCATTTGAAATGGCTCATTTGATTCAATCTTAGCCCATTCTCATGGAGCTAAGAAATTTGGCCTAATAACCACTAATTAAAAGACTCTCCGTTATGACATTATCCTGTTTAGCCCAGCTTGATCAGTCCCTTTCCATAACCAAATACTTATTACCTTTTGTATGCCACCATCCCATGCCATCTGCCTGGTTCCCAAGGTTACATTTATAATAAGGCTGACACTGCACTGTCACTGTTTTAGAAATGCTGCTCTTATGGAAAGTATGTATTTTTAAGTTTCCCAGGGAAATTCTTTACAGATCATTTGGTGAACCCCTGAAATAATTAAGAAAAATTAGTTAGTTTTCTCAACGTGAGGCATTGCAAACTCTCATTCAGCTGAAAAATATTTATACCAGTCACTAAAGGGTAGTATGAAGTAGTACAGTGAAACCTGAATAGACAGCCTGATGTTGCAGTAGTCCTTACACAACCTAAACTCTCACTGATTTCAATGGGACTGTAAAAAGAGCAAAACTAAGCCTATAAATAGTAAATAGTACATACATAGTAAAACAACAGAATAGAAGTGTCTGAAAAAAGCAAAGCATTGTGGGGGTTTATTCATATACCAGCTGGTCTAACTGGGACAGTGCAGATTGGGGGCAGGGGAGAAGAGAACAAGAGTTAACTAATGGAGGAAAATGTGTTGCAGGGTTTTTTTGGAAAGACCAAGAGATCAGAGAGAGAGAGTATATAGGGCCTTATTCTGATCGCTTCTCTTTTTTTACGCCTTGCACAATTCCATTTATTCAATAGAGTTATCCTACCTGTATAATTCAGGAATATCAGAATAAAGTCATTTAGTTACTTAAATGGCCATCAATTTTTATACGATACATTGTGTAACCTTCTTTTTTGCTGAATCACATGAATAGGTTAATTAGCCTCAATGGTACTTGGAATAAGAGTTCCCCAATGTGAGTCAGGCTTCCACAGTTAAACCTTAAGTATCTACCTTAGGGTTTTGTATAGCACCCAACACTATTATATCTCAAAGTATTTTTAGAATTAATGAGACTTGAGTCATGCTAATGCCAAATATCTTAAAAAACATAGTGAGGAGCAGTAGCCATATAAAAGATATGTTTAATATCTTATTACATGTATTTTGGATATTACTGCTCTCATATGAAATTGTGGGTGGAAACACTTAAAAAAATTACTGGAAATGTGAAAACATTAGGATGAAATCCTGGCCCAACTAAAGTCAATGCAAATTTTCCATTGACTTTAGTGGGGCCAGATTCACCTTGAAGAGTTTAAAGTTCATCTACAAGATGTAGTGAATGCCAGCAGAATTTGCTTTCCTGAAGACAGAGATTTTCCAAAGGAAGAAACAGATGGTCCCATGCACTGAAAAGAATGACAGTGGCCGGCTAGTTCTGCACTTCTAAAGGGGGTTTGACATTCATTGAGGCGTAGTGATATGTAAGGACAATAAAAAAATCCTCCTTTTATGTATGTTATGATGCTTCAGTGGAAAAATACTAAAGACGTTGTGAGGCTTGTCACAGTGCAGAAACTTACCCTCAGAAATTAAAGCATATGCTCCTCTGCACTATTGCTCAGCAGAACTAAAATAACTCCCCAAGCTCATTGAAAACAAATTAGGTATTCCAAGTTTGACAGTGATGACTAAAGTGTGTCCACCTCTCTGACAAGTGCTGCCAAGGAGATCCTGATGAACCATTTGGTGCAACATTCGCAGCATCTGAACACAGCCGTCTGACCAATCCCAGAATGAATTCCATCAGCTCTTCATCATTAGCCCTCTCTCCTTGCAAGACTTTCATCTCTTATTTAAGTTGTAATGGTGAAAGTGTTTTAGCATAAGTAGCAGCAATTAGAACAAAAATGTGCTTAGGCTGAAACAAAATGAAATCCCCCACACACAGCCCTGAGAAACTCAGGAGATTCATTTTGATTGACAAGAATAATGGCATTGCAGTGGATTATTAAAAACATGAAAAGATTGTTAGGAAAAGCTAGTCAGAGATGCTCATTTTTATAAGTTTAACAGATAATACAGGAATAGGACAAACACCACACAGTATCATTGCTCATGTTTACAGTATTCTTGTAATTTCATGCTAGTGAAACCTGTTGTATTGTGTAATGTCTGTACAGTGTTCACAACATACCAACCAGTATAAATAGCAAAGAAAATGAAAAATCACATGTATTCTCTCTCTCCCTATGTGACAATAGCCACACACACACACACACACACACACACACACACACACACACGTACATATGTTCTAGGGTGCTATTTTGAAACAACCTACTCATGCACGTAGCTTGGAATTACCCAAATAGCAAGGATGGTCTAGTGGATAGGTTACAGAGATCTGAATTACTTTGCCAGCTCAATCACAGACTACTAATAAGACCTTGAGAAAGCCACTGTGTCTGCTCTGTGACTAGGGCCTGGTCTACACTACGCGTTTAAACCGATTTTAGCAGCGTTAAACCGATTTAACGCTGTACCCGTCCACACAACGAGGCCCTGTATATCGATATAAAGAGCTCTTTAAATCGGTTTCTGTACTCCTCCCTGACAAGAGGAGTAGCGCTAAAATCAGTATTACCATATCGGATTAGGGTTAGTGTAGCCGCAAATCGACGGTATTGGCCTCCAGGCAGGATCCCACAATGCACCATTGTAATCGCTCTGGACAGCAATCCGAACTCTGATGCAGTGGCCAGGTAGACAGAAAAAGCCCTGCAAACTTTTGAATTGCATTTCCTGTTTGCCCACCGTGGAGCTCTGATCAGCACGAGTGGCCATGCAGTCCCAAATCCAAAAAAAGCTCCAGCATGGACCATACGGGAGATACTGGATCTGATCGCTGTATGGGGAGACAAATCTGTTCTATCAGAGCTCTGTTACAGAAGATGAAATGATACAGAGTCCACAGCACAGGGCTGTGTGACAAGCGTAATGGAAAGCCAAAGAATCAAATGGATGCTCATGGAGGGAGGGCGGGAGGGAGGGGGTACTGAGGACTCCAGCTATCCCACAGTCCCCAGCAGTCTCCGAAAAGCATTTGCATTCTTGGCTGAGCTCCCAATGCCTATAGGGTCAAAAACATTGTCTGGGCTGGTTCAGGGTATAGCTCGTCAATTTACCCCCTCCCTCTCCCCCGTGAAAGAAAAGGGGAAAAAATCGTTTCTTGACTTGTTTCAATGTCATCCTATGTCTACTGAATGCTGCTGGTAGACGTGATGCTGCGGCAGTGAAGAGCAGTATCTGCTCCCCTCCCCTCCCCGGTGGCAGACGGTACAATATGACTGCTATCCGTCATCAGCAGCAGCCCATGAGTGTTCCTGGCTGGCTTCAGCTGAGGTCGGCCAGGGGCACCTGGGTAAAAATAGGAATGATTCCTGGTCATTCCCAGTAGATGGTACAGAACGGCTGGTAACTGTCTTCATCATAGCAACTAGGGGCTGAGCTCCATCAGCCCCCTCCCTTTCATGTGTAAAGAAAAGATTCTGTACTGCCTGGACTATCATAGCAGTGGGATGCTGGGCTCCTCTCCCCTGCACCGCTTAATGTCCTGCCTGGACTAATAGCAGCTGGAGGCTGCCTCCCCCTCATTTTATCTCACTAACAAGTCAATGTTTCTTATTCCTGCATTCTTTATTACTTCATCACACAAATGGGGGGACACTGCAACGGTAGCCCAGGAGGGTTGGGGGAGCAGGGAAGCAACGGTTGTGGTTGTTGCAGGGGCACCCCCTAGAATGGCATGTAGTTCATCATTTCTGCGGGATCTGACACGGAGCAGCTGTGCTCTCTGGTTCTCTAGTACACTTGCCCCATATTCTAGGCAGGACTGACTCTATTTTTAGACAAAACATAAAGGAGGGAATGACCTGGGGGGGGTCATTCCCATTTTTGTCCTTGCGCCCCCGGCCGACCTCAGCCGGGGGCACCCATGACAGCAGCAGACAGTACAGAATGACAGATAACTGTCATCTCATCACCAATTTACAATGGCACAAAGACGGTACAGAACGACTGATAACCGTCTCTGCTATCATGCAAAGGCAAATGAATGCTGCTGTGTAGCGCTGCAGTACTGACTCTGTCAGTAGTATCCAGTACACATACGGTGACCATGACAAAAGGCAAAACAGGCTCCATGGTTGCCATGCTATGGCGTCTGCCAGGGCAATCCAGGGAAAAAGGGCACGAAATGATTGTCTGCCGTTGTTTTCCCAGAGGAAGGAATGACTGACAACATTTACCCAGAACCACCCGCGACAATGATTTTTGCCCCATCAGGCACTGGGATCTCAACCCAGAATTCCAATGGGTGGGGGAGATTGCAGGAACTATGGGATAGCTACAGAATAGCTACCCACAGTTCAACGCTCCAGAAATCGACACTAGCCTCGGACCATGGACGCACACCACCAAATTAATGTGCTTAGTGTGGCCGTGTGTACTCGACTTTATACAATCTGTTTTACAAAACCGGTTTATGTAAAATCGGAATAATCCCGTAGTGTAGACGTACCCTCAATTGTACATTAATTCACAGATTCCAAGACCAGACAGAACCATTCTGATCATCTACTCTGATTTCCTGTGTAACACAGGAACCTCCCCAAAATAATTCCTAGAACATATCAAGTTTCTCACCTGTAAAATGAGAATAATCCTTCCCCTACATCTCAAGGGTTTTGTCAGGATAAAATCCATTAAAGGGAACACCGTAGAGTAATCAGAGACTTTGGTGATAAAGGCCATATAAACAGGTAGGTACTCATATGTGTACGAATTTCCAGGAGTTGGTCTCTAGTATAGATTGAATACTACAATTTCTCCATAAATATTACTAGAGCTCTATGAAGAACTCTTGAGAGATCCAAAAAATGCCATACCAAAATGACAGAGAATGTGAGCATTGGAAAACATAGTACGATTGCAATTTTATTTATCTCACATCTTTTAGATACTGGCAGATGTTTTAAAGTGCAGTTGCTAACTTATGAGAAAAAGTAGAATTTTTTAAGTCTATTTTTTTCATAGGATGGGAAATAAGATGCCTTGTGCTGGCTAGGACAAGTCCCAAAGTGGAGCCAACCACCCTGGGATTGTTATTATTATTATTATATTATTATTAACATCTGGCACTTTTAAGTTCTAGGGGCCTATTCAATCTCCACAGGATAAGAGTCACTCATTTAAACATATTTTTCAACACAATCTATTTTCCAGTTTTGGCTGGGCCTTAGGCACCACCATGAAATGGTCAGATTCTCTTACATGATCAGCATCCAGCAGACTCCTCAGAGAATAATGTTGGATAGTGGTGAACATTTTTGAAAATCTGGTCATTACTTACTTATTGAAAGCTGTTGCTATGAATGGAATTCTCAAGGGGGACTCAACGTCTGTAATGCTGAACTTTCTGCCACCTAATGGAATTCACAACCCTGAGTTAGGCATCCACTATATAATGCATGGGGAGAAAGAGGCACTTAAAGGGATTCCCAAAAGCCAGCCTCTAGGAAATGCCAAGGAATGGGCTGTGTTAAGCCACTCTCCTGTAAGGAAGAAGACCCATGTTCAGTTGCTTCCCCACAATAGGCAGAGGAGAGAATTGAACCTGAGTGAGTGCCCTAGTCACTGGCTAAGATCCATAAAGACATCTACTATCATCACCTTCTTGTCCTCCAATCATTTTGTCTTAGGTTAGCTGTGTGCAGAGAATGTCTACCAGATCAGACCTGAATGGCAAGATGGCAGGGGAATATTTAATTTGCAGTTTCTGTGGGGCTTAGACATGCATCAAACTGCAGGTTTAGGTGCGTTGGGGGATTTTAACGGTGGAAACTTAGGTGCCCTGGGAGTTTAGGCACGTATGGGTTAGGCAGCAGCTGAGAAGGGATTTTGTCAATGCCAATGGCACTTAAATATTGGACATTGTGTCTAACTGCCACTTTAGGTGCCTAAGCCCCCCTTGTGACTTCCAATTTGTAGTTGTGACACTATTGAGCACACACTCTCATATGACTGCAGTTACTATATAGTGAACTGATATCAGTGCTCATCTTGAATGTTACATTACATGGATATATTCATTCAGGTAGGTATGATTAATACAAATATTGCCACAGTCTCTAAAACTTCAGAGCACTTCTTATTTAAAGTACTGTGAGCTAAAACAAGAGAATGGTATCTTGTAAGCACCACATGTACTTTACATGGTATTAAACAATTAGGGTTGGTCACTCAAGTTTTCTATATTTAAAATGTTTCATTCATTCTTTAATGGGATAGAATAAACACATTGTCTTAAAACCTTTATCCTGTGCCTGATTCAGTTCTGTTCAATTTTGAATTAGTTTTAAATTTTATTCTACAACATTGTTAGGGATTTTTTTTTTACTTTTTACCATCCCCCACCCATTTATTCATGACATAACCAGGGTGCCTCTAATCACCAAGTCTGGATTTTTAAATGACTTTATGTACTGCTCTGAATTTCAATAGAATAATGACTGGTTATTGTCAGCAAAAAATTATTTTATTATGTAAAGTGGGACGAATTCTACTACAAGTTACACTCGTCTAAATCTGGAGGGGCACAATCAAACCAAAGGGAAATACTTCAGATTTATGCTTGTACCAGCATAAGAACGAATCATATTTGGCTGGATATTTTTTAAAAATTCCTAAAAGAAGCCTTGATCATTTCTCAAATGTTTAATTCACCCTTGGGGGTATGGTATTCCTTGGAATCTAATACCTGTATTTTTGTCACTGTATAAATTTACCCTAGCATGTGACTATATTTAGTTATGGCTTACAATGTCACTTCCAGTCTATATTTACAAAGTTAAGGATAAGTGAATTAAACAAGAAATGTAAACGAAACAGTCCATTAAACTGGGATTATTAATTTACCTGCTGGATAAAATATGATGATTTGTACACATTACCTTTTATTTTTAAAAAAGCAGTATCCTGCCATGCACTCCAAATGCTACCTTTTGTTTAGCTTTTCATGAAAACATATAGACTTTTAGTCATAGAAAAAAACAAACACCATTTTGTGAAAAACCTTTAGTTGACTGAACAGCACCTTCCAATATTGCACACTTACAAGGAAACACTAAAAACCAAGCCCATATGTTATGCCTTTCCATTTCTCCAGTAGATCTCACACAGTGATAATGGTCCATGCTATTATTAAAATGGTATTTGAGTCCAACTAGAAATCAACATTTGGTATCTAAGAAAATAATTCTTATTGCTGACAGCCTATACTAAGGTTCTCTTAGATTCTGCACGGAGCTACCAGAGATCTAATTTTGAGCTGGAACATATTTATCACCTTATAGTTTAAGTACAACTTATTTTTCACCTGTATAGTTACATAGCTGCTAACAATGAGTTCTCAGGAAAGGAAACAAACATATTGATTTAATGCTGTCCTTAATATAACTCTTGCAGGATGATATTTGTCTGTCCATTATTAATGAATATATACATCCTGTATTAAATGTTCTCAGAAGCCAATGACTAGTGAAAACCACTGCCTTTGTTAACAAAGGGTTTCCTGGAAATACAGAAAGGAGTCTTAAGATAGTGTTAGTGTAGACATTAGGTGATGTTCTCATTTTACACTGAATATAACTTAAGTTTCCCATATTCTTGTATCAGTCTTACTTCCTCCCTTATTCATTAGCTTAGCAGGACCAGATCTACCTTTTTTTTAAAAAAACTTTTATAATTGGCATAAATCCATATTTAATTTAATCAGGAGGAGCAGTTATATTTCAATGTACCTTTTTGCCTGTAAATGTCATAATAAAGAAAAATGGAAAGTGTCTTCAGACCAGTGGTCCCCAACCTTTTCATCTGGCAGGTGCCAGACAAAGGACCACTGCGGCGGTGGAGCACCCGCCAAAATGCCGCCAAATTTCGGCAGCATTTCGGCGGCGACGCCTCTCGATGACACCGCTTGTCAATGGCAAGCAATGTCATCGAGAGGCATCCCCGCCGAAATTCAAGAGCGACACCTCTCGATGACATCACTTGTTGGCGACAAGCGTAGTCATCGAGAGGCATCCCCACTGAAATGCCACTGATATTTGGTGGCATTTCGGCAGGTGCTCTCCTGGGGTCCAGGACGTGGGCGCATTAAGATGCCCCCATGGGCGCCATGGCACCTGCGGGCACCGCGTTGGGGACCACTGCTTTAGACTCTCCAATGCAAACCAAATCATTTCACTGCAGTTCTCCTCCTCTTTCTCACACAGCCACTACCACAATAGAGAAAGGAGCTCCTAGATGGGGAGAATGAAAAGATCCTGTCTGAGGGAACACTAAGCCCCTATGAATACCACTACATTGTAGTCCACCAACCACAGACCATCCTCTTCCTGCCTTCTAGCTGGCAGAAAGGCAGCTACAGATTCATGAGAATGGAGGTAGCTAGCTAGGGATTGAGGCCTGTAAGAAAAGACCTTAAGGGAGGCTGACATTTTGGTGCATCCCATCTCATATACTGGTAAACTGTCCCTGCACAGAGGTATCCAGATAGGATAATATTACTTTTCTACTCAAGCTGATGATACATCTAGAAGGCTGAATTTTATTCTACATCTATTTGGTGATGTAGTGCCTACACACAACACTGTGGAGAAGTCAGAAAAGAGCAACAAAAATGATTAAGGAATTGGGCAGATTAATTTTTGAGGAGGGATTAAAATACTAATGCAGTTGGCTGAATATTAACTATGAGAGACATGACTAATACCTGAAGAGTGCAAATATTATGTACAGATAAAAGGTTGAGAAGAGGGGACATTTAGCATGGTACCAAACAGATATTAAGTATGTAGGGATTATACATTAAGAAATTGAAAGTTTCAGCTACATTTAAAGGAAAAATGAGAAATAAAATGTAATAGAAAGTAGAATAGTCCCAGAAGTGAAGAAAGCCCCATTATTTGGTCTCTTAAAACAAGTCTGGGCAGCTTTTGGAAATAACTTTCCTAATAAGTTTATTAGGGCTTATCACAACTCAGTTTCCAAACAAGCATTCCTTTATTAGTCCAAAGGCCACTTGATCTTGGTTACATGCAAAATACCAATATAAGCATATACGCACTTTTACTCTGTATCCTAGCAACAATACAGTTACAAGCATTGTCCAAAAATACTTACAACAGAGTGAGGCCCTTAAAATAATGCAACTGAGTTGCCACACTTATGTTTATTATGAATAATCAATCACAGATTCTTTCCCAAAATGGGCTATGCATAAGTTTCCCTTAGAAATTCCTCTTTTTTTCAGAGATTGAAGTGACTGACAGTGGAGTAGTAAAGAATAAGATAAAAAAAATTAAATATTTGTACTACCTATAATAATTAAACAGCATAAACAAACAAAAACAAGCAACCAGTGCACCCAATAAGGCAAGCTAAAACACATTTCATGTTTACACTCTAAAACATGGGGATAACACAGGGATGAAAATTAGGAAGTGAAGAACCTCAGAATGCCATGATCCTGACACCAGTTCAAAGAGAACCCAAGAAAAGAGAATTAGGTATGGTGTTTTATATCCCACATTATGCGGATGTCACAGATGTGTATCTCATATGGTCAATGCCTGCTCCTATGCCACCTGTGGCATTCTGGTTGTCCATAACTAACCATAATCATAAATCCTCTCTCAAATCATTTCCAAATGATTCCTATGAGTCAATGTGGTCTAACTTCTTACCAATTGTCTAGCAACCTAACTGCAAATAAATCCCCAAATTCACCTCTTACCGAATATTGCAATGTCCTGTCCCATTTGTAATCTCTTGTTTACCTTCCATGAACGAAAGTGCAAAATTATGATCCATAGTTATATTCCTTCAGGCCTGTACTGTTTTATGCTAAAGGCTGGGTTTCATTTAACTACTTCTAATAGGCCTCATACTAATACAACAAATTCTTAGCATAGCAAGCCTGATAACCCAATTACTTGCCTACTTGCCCCATGCATGTTTCAAACTACTAAGCAAAATATCAA
Organism: Gopherus evgoodei; assembly: GCF_007399415.2. Classification (NCBI taxonomy): domain Eukaryota; kingdom Metazoa; phylum Chordata; order Testudines; family Testudinidae; genus Gopherus; species Gopherus evgoodei. The sequence goes on along the minus strand of NC_044327.1, from coordinate 71,973,569 downwards.
TGTCAGTTATATACTGCTTATAATATAATTATACTTATCTCAAACAGCAACTGCAGGAGAAGCTGGGAAAAGGTCAGAGTAAACAAGGATCAGGCTTAAGTGATACCTTCCTATCATAGCATGACTCCAGAGGGGCAAGGAAAAGTTCTGACAAAGAAACCCCTAGAAAACCCTTGCTTTTTATACACTAGAACAAGTGATGTCATTGCTAATTATTGGACCTTAGCTAAAGCCAGATACATAGTTTAGGGCTGAATCTTGCTCTTATCAAAGTTTTCTTCTCATCTCACTTTGTCATATTACTGGATAAAGTATTTATTTAAAATAAACTAAACAAACCAATTTTTTACTACAACTGATACCAATTAATCATATTTTCTTTATTTGTATTACCTCAACCCAAACCCTAAATAAAATTCTGCTGGTATTCCAAGGGTCACTAAAGATTAACAAAAAAAAAATCCTCCTTTCTCATGAGTTCATTCTTGTTCCTCACATGCTTTTGGCCCCATCACTCATGTTAATATCCAAACTCAATTTAAAACCCAGGTCTAAGGTGGGTCTATATTCCTACATTCTTCTGCAGTTGTCCACTGGCAGGTGTATTCAGTCCCACAAGAGTGGACACAGAGGTGTTGGATAGGGTATGGCCTAGAACAGTGGTTCCCAAACTTGTTCTACCACTTGTGTAGGGAAAGCCCCTGGCAGGCCGGGCCAGTTTGTTTACCTGCCGTGTCCACAGGTTCGGCTGATCGCGGCTCCCATTGGCCTGGAGCAGCAAACCGTGGCCAGTGGGAGCCGCGATCGGCCGAACCTGTGGATGTGGCAGGTAAATAAACTGGCCCGGCCTGCCAGGGGCTTTCCCTGCACAAGCGGCAGAACAAGTTTGGGAACCACTGGCCTAGAATCACTTAATAGGTCTTCTTCAGCTCTTATTTCTATGATTTGTCTGAAACATTGGGAAATATTCCTCCTAATAATCTCCCTCACTATACACAAAACACCACTGTAAAAGCAAACAACTGGTCCTTTGGTAGATACAAAAGGAGAGACTGATTCTTCTTGAGAGCAAACTGAGAAAAGATGGATGCAAAGGCAAGGACAGCTGTGTTGTGGTTGGCTTGTTAGGTGGCAAATACAAAAGCTAGTGTCTGTGCCAGATATAGAATGCTGCATGAACATTGTCCTGACACCACAAACCATGCCACTTGTTTGTCTGAAGTTGTAATAGAACTCAGGATGAGGGATCTATTAAAGACAGAGATAGAGAAAGAAACCATCCTTAGTACATACTTAGACTTCTGTATGGCATTTGACTTTTTATAACACATTTTGATTAAGAAACTACAATACAAAATCAATAGGGAACATATTAAATAGATTAAAAACTGGCTAACTGATAGGTCTAAACATGCCATTGTAAAAGAGAAATCATTATTGAGCAAGTGTGCTTCTAGTGGGCTCCTGCAAGGATTGGGTCTTGGCCTACACTACTTAGCATTTTTCTTAGTCACCTGCAAAATAACAGAAAATCATGACTGATAAATTTTGCAGATGACACAGATTGGGAGAGTAGTAAAGAACGATCTGGATCACTTGGTAGACTGGGGACAAGCGAATAATCCATTTTTTAATATGACAAATCACAATGTCTATAATATCTATATCAAACGACAAATGCCATATTTTTTAGTGAACATCATTTTGACTGTACCATGGCTTCTCCTGGTTTCTGGAGATTACAGAGGGTGAAAAATGCAGAACAATCTAGGATTGTTAACCTGGAGTGTGTGCTTTTCCAAACAGAAGTGGCCTTGGACAATGAGTTAGCCACCTGAAAGTGAGAACAAACTTTTGCATGGCACTTTTGTAGCCAGCATTGAGAGGTATTTATGTGACAGATAAGCTAAACATTCGTATGCCCCTTCATGCTTTGTTCACCATTCCAGAGGACTTGCTTCCATACTGATGACTCTCATTAAAAAAAAAAATGTGTTAATTAAATTTGTGACTGAATTCCTTGGAGGAGAATTGTATGTCTCCTGTTCTGTGTTTTATCCGCTTTCTGCCATATATTTTGTGTTATAGCAGTCTCATACGATGACCCAGCATGTTATTCATTTTAAGAACACTTTCACTACAGATTTGACAAAACTCAAAGAAGGTACCAATGTGAGATTTCTAAAGATAGTTACAGCACTCGACACAATGTTTAAGAATCTGAAGTGCCTTCCAAAATCTGATCGGGACAGGATGTGGGGAGCATGCTTGCAGAAGTCTTACAAGAGCAACACTCTGAGGAAGAAACTACAGAACTAGAACCACCAAAAAAGAAAATCAGCGTTTTGCTGGTGCCATCTGACTCAGATGATGAAAATGAACACGTGTTGGTCTGCACTGCTTTGGATCGTTATCAAGCAGAACCCATCATCAGCGTGGATGTATGGCCTCTGGAATGGTGCTTGAAGCATGAAGGGACATATGAATCTTTAGCGTATCTGGGCCGTAAATATCTTGCAACACCAGCTACAACAGTGCCATGCGAACACTTGTTCTCACTTTCAGGTGACATTATAAATAATAAGCAGGCAGCATTATCTCCTGCAAATGTTAACAAACTTGTTTGTTTGAATGATTGGCTGAACAAGAAGTAAGACTGAGTGGACTTGTAGACTCTAAAGTTTTATACTGTTTTATTGTTAAATGCAGTTACAAATGTAGAATTATGTACAAAAAGTCAACTTTCATGATAAAGAGATTGCATTACAGTACTTGTATTAAATGAATTGAAAAATACTATTTCTTTTAGTTTTACAATGTAATTATGTATAATAATAAATATAAAGTGAGCACTGTACACTTTGTATTCTACATTATAACTGAAATCAATATATTTGAAAATGTCAAAAACACAAATATATTTATATAAAGTATTCTATTGTTTAACAGTGCAATTAATCGCACTATTTACTGCAATTTTTTAAATCACGCAATGAATCATGATTAATTTTTTTTAAATCGCTTGACAGCCCTAATATTTATTGGCATTTACCAATAAAAAAGTAATCCTTCCATGCCTAACGGTAACACAATGTTGAACTTTTAAACATAGCTGTATTTTTGTTTCAGTGCATGCTGCTGGCTTTACAGAAGTCAGAGAAGTGGGAGAGAGGTAAATAAGAACATATCACACAGATTATCCCTAAATAAGAGTCCTCTGCCACCTACATTAAAATGCATCATGGAAGGAAAGGAAGGGACTTGCCTCCCCTGTTTTCAATCAGATACATGATCTTTATCTGCTGCTGCTGTAAATTGGCTTTGAGTGCATCTTTGCGCCCATTCTCACTACTCATTTTCAGATGTCACAAGCCTGTGGAGAAACAAATTATACAAGTATCTACTTGCCACAAGAAGTTTGGGTAACTCAGTAAGAAGGAGACACTGTATTTTGAGGACAATATCTGTTCAATACATACAATATGAAACAGGATTGCAGTTTGTTGAGTCCTTTTTTTTCCCCCTAGGGCTGTTACTGGTAAATTCTATCACAGGACTGACTTACTGATCCCTATTGATAATAAAGATCCAAGCTGATTCCAAATTGAAAGTATGAATGAAAATGTTTTTCACAGTTTTACATTGTATATTATCATAGCAAAATCTAAAGCAATGTTCCCTCTGATAGATGCGACAATTTCCTACAGTATCTTTGGGATATCATACTGTATTAAGTTTATGTATCAGTGTGGTAAGATTTCCCTCCCCAATCTCTATTTCCAGACTTTTGGAACCCAAAACCACAGCATTTTGTCAAATAACAAGGAGGGGTTAAGAGCTCCCCTGCAACATGTCCCTAAAAAAGTGCATCATCTGATAACCGTACAGATTTAGCTCAAGGTCTTTTCTGGCTTTATGTTTTTCTCTCTACTGCATTTCCTCCTCCCTACCCTCCCACAGCTGATTATTAATTGTTTATATTATTGTAGCACCTAGAAGTCTCATTATGGGTCAGGACTCCATTGTGTTGGACTATGTACCAACAGAACCAAAAGATTATCTTCTCTTTAGTCCTGCAGAACTTTCCTCTTTTCCAATTCTGTGCTATTCAGTCATGTTAAGTTACTACAGAAAAAGTAATATGGAGATCCTGAGTGTGAAGGTTTACCCTGGTTATTCCTTTGAGTGCTATTATTCTCTTGCTGTTGCAGTTCCCTGGAGCACAGCAAAAAGTACAATATATGCTTTCTGATTTCCACATTCCAAGCACACTAGCATATCATTTCCCAGATCCAAATAATAAATGGAATATTTGTTTTACTGATAACACTGGTCTACAATTTTTGAGAAGTCGTCTGCTTCAGAGATAAAATGTGATATTTATTATGTATTTTGATGTGCTGAATTCAAATATGAATTAAAACAACTAATTGGCTACTGTTTCTAAGATATTTAAGTTTACACATTTTATGTCTATGTATATTGTGTAGATAATAGATTTTTAATCATAAATTGTAAACCTAGGTCTTTTCATGTGTTTATGATTGCTTTACATGATAATATTTCACCTGTCCTGTTTATGTAACACTTGAAAAATCAGCAAAAGGGATCTATAAATAAAATTTATTCTGAAACAAAAGGCAAAAAACTATTCTGTATATAGTTTAGTCCTATTCAGTGTCTACTCAGCGCTTCTTGGCTTGTCTCTTGTATTCATGAAATGGAGCATCTCTTGTCACTGTCCAGCAATAGTCTGCAAGCATTGATGGGCTCCATTTGCCCTGATAGCCTGCCAGGAGATTCCACTGCTGTAGTCTGGAGCCCAACAGCTCTGCCTTACTCTTGGGTAGTTCCAAATCCCTGACAAGGTCATTCAGTTCACCTTGTGTTAGGAGGTGTGGTTCAGAGGAGAAGGATGGGAGAAAATGTGGGTCCTTTGACATTGATGGTTCAGGACCAGAAGTTTCATCCTCTTTCTCTTCCTCATCTGACTCAAGTGAGAATGATTCTGGTGCATCAGGAACCGGCAGTCCTTCTCCGTGGGGTACTGGGCGTATAGCTGATAGTTTGGATAATGCACAGTCCACTTTTTCTTCTTGGACACACCTTTCCCAACTGGAGGCACCATGCAGAAGTAACAATTGCTGGTATGACCTGTTGGCTCTCTCCAAATCATTGGCACTGCAAAAGGCATAGATTTCCTTTTCCTGTTCAACCACTGCGAAGATTTGTTGCACAAGTGTTGCAGCATATGTGTGGGGCCCACCTCTTGTCCTGATCTCCAATTTTGCAGCCAAAAGAAAGGTGATAGGCTTTCTTAACCATAGTGGTTGTACTGAGCTCACTTTTGTGATGCAAAAGTCACTGCACCACAAACATAGCAGAAGTTATCTGCACTGTTCACACAAGTATGAGGCATCTCTGCTCACTTTGGCTAAACAGAAATGTGTCCCTTTGCAAAATCAAACACTGACAAATAAGAGAGCACCACACTGTATGATTTCTAGAGCTGATATAGGGCAACTTGTTCAGAAGAGTGATGTAAGCTTCGTTATGATTGCAACATCCATGACTTCTAGGAATAACATGATGCAATTCATATCATGTATGACACAATACCAGCTTCAGATTGCATCATTCATTGTTTTGCCTAAAAAGCAAATACTGTCCAAACCCAGTCATAGATGTATTCCTAGATCCAGTCAAAGATGTGTTTTAGTCATTTCTGGTTTAAATTGAGATCCCTTCCCTTTATAACTCACTTATCCTCCACCATTCCCAAGTCAAGGGTCGTATATACTGACCCAATAGCATATCTTGAAAACTAGAGCCAATCAACAATTTTAAGCATCATTTTCGTTCTCAGTGACCCAGAATTAGTAAAGCTGGACTACATTTATTTCAGAAGCATTTTGGCTGTAGAGCAGTGTAATTTCTAATGTCAAGTAAAGTCACACAGTTTTTGAGTTCTAGCACCTGGACTGAAATGCTGAAATGATCGTGTTTTTTTTGTTTTGTTTTGTGAACTGCAAGGATGTCATGGTGGGGTTTCGTGTCTCAGCAAAAAGAATGGATGCATAAAATTGAGTTGTTCACCCATTTTATCTGCCATGTAATTAATTCATAAAAACATGATAACGGCATCATAAATTAGCATTCAGTTTAATGTCATGTTGAAACAACTGCTTATTGTAAAGTATTTACTCCAGATAATTTTTATATCAAGCAAAAATCATTGCTCTGCCATTCTCTTTTTGTTCTGGTCTCATGATGGACTGAAAAATCAAGAGTAGTAAGCTGCAGATGCACAGGGAAATACAAAAGTATTTAAGAAAAGCTACAGCCAGACAGAGCTTTATTTGAGACCTTTCTGAATTTCAAGTATAATTTCCCAGTACTGAAGTACAAAGATGCCAATGAATAAAAGCTAGTTGTCACATTGACACTTTTTATTTTTATTCTTTTTATTCTTCAAGGCAGCTTGGTCTGGAAGAATGAGCATGAGCTGGAAGTCAGGAAAGCCAAAAGTTAACATGCCCTGATCTTTCAAGCTGATCTGTATGGATGGCCCCTGAAGTCAAGGGATTATGTGCACACACAGGAGCCCTCCAATGCAGAAGACCTTGCAAGTTTGGGGCCTTAGTCAGTGCTCACTGCTTCATTGGGTGGACTTGGGCATGTCACTTCAAATTTCTGCCTCAGTTTTCTCATCTGCTAATAGTGTTCCCAATTCACAGGCCTTTTATAAGGAATAATTAGTTAATGTTTATACTATACTATGATCAAACAGCTTTACCAGTACTAAGTATTATCTGACAGGTAAATTTACAGATACAGTGATGCAGAAATAAGTATCAGACTCATAATTACAATGAGGAGTCTGTGGTGCCTTAAAGACTAACAGAGGCATCTGAAGAAGTGGAGGTTTTTACCCACAAAAGCTTATGCCCAAATAAATCCGTTAGTCTTTAAGGTGCCAACGGACTTTCATTGTTTCTGTGGATACAGTTTAACATAGCTACCCCTCTGATACTTAGACTCATAATTAGAGCTTTTTTTGTGGTGTGGAGAAGAGGAATAAGTTTTGTTGAAGCTGAAACTTTTCACAGAAATATAAATTCTGGCAAAGTTTTTGACAGTAAGGTTTCTTAGTTTGAAGGTGGACACCCTGGCCACTTCCATAGTGAGAGAGAGAGAGAAGGAACACACTGAATTTAAAACCTGACCTTTTTGATTAAAAAAACAACCATTTTGATACAATTCAGTTTTGAAAAACTGTTTCAAAGGTTTGGTTTTGGTCCAATGCAGAAAGAAAACAAATTTTAAAACCTCAAAAAAGTCATGGTGAAATGGAATTGTCGTCTTCTGACCTGCTCTACTCGTATTTTTTTTGTGATTTCTTATCTCAGCTCTAGGAAAATGTTCTAATTTTGCTGCTCGAATTTACTCAATATTTGAGGCCAAATTCAAAGGTGATTCTATACATAAATTAAGAATTGTAGTGCTGTCTGAAATTCAATATAAAGCAGCCAAGAAGAATGTGTCATCTCTCACTGCAAAGTACAATTAAAAGCAGATATTTTATTCCAGTGTCAGATAACTGGTATATGTTAAAGAGTTGACAGGAAGGGCCAAGGAAACCAATTCAGAAAAAAATAAGCATCATTCTGAATAGCATGGATCTGCTCAGCCTCCACCCAACAGCTCACCTGCATTCCCAGAATTCAGTACATTCACTCATCAAGAAGTTCTGGACACTTCAAAAGAGTCTCAACCCAAGACCTCTGAATCCAACCCATGCCCTTTCTGGCTTGGGTTGGATTCACAGGTCATTAAAAGAAGTAATCTCCCCTTTCTTCTTCAAGCATGCAATAGTCTGAACAAAACTGAAGAAATCCACCCTGGACACTTCTGTCCAGCTAACTACCATCCAGAGTCAAACCTTCTATTCCTGAGAAAGCTCAGAGAAGCTAGTCAAGGGCCAATTACAAGCTCATCTAACTGAAGCTGACATTCTAGACCCAGCATCATCTGGTTTCAGACCAGGAAATGGAACTAAGACTGCCTTAGTGGCACTGATGGATGATAGAGGATAGACATCTATTCTCATCCTGCTGGATCACTCTGCAGTTTTAAACACTGTTGACTATGAAAGTCTTGTTGTCTCACCTGAGAGAGGAGGCACTGGTGCAGGGTAATGTGCTAAAATGATTTGATTCCTTCCTGGAAGAATGCTCCCAACAAGTAGTGATGGGAAACTGCACCTCCACCACTAGACTTATGGAGTTCTACAAGGATCAGTATAAACATTTAGCAAAAGACGTATTATGTAGATAGACACAACATACCTAAACAAGACACTCTGCTGAACACACTTCTACACTTCTTCGTGGAAGAGAATGGAAGAACAAACACACAGTAGATGAGTAGTCATCTCTCTCTCTTGCTACTGGACTTGCCAGGACCAGAAGGGAAATATTCAAATACTGTGAGCCAGGCAAGATTACTGATCAGGCTGAAATGAGGACACATTGGAAGTTTTGAAAGAGCCTCTCCAAGAAATATATGACACTCACCCAACTCTCTTGGTTGGCTACACTATGTGTAAGGATGCTAATATGTTGCTGTTACTAGAGCTGGCCTGGTCAGGGACCTAATGGTAGACAGCTCACTCTTCTTTGAACTGTTCAATACCTCTCCAAAGTTGGTGCATGGCTGATGTACCATTGCTCCCTGCCTGGGAAATTCTCAGAGGAATTTTGGCTGAAAGCCTTTTCCTACTATGACACATGACAAGAGAGGGTTAAGCATCCTGCAGGATAAATGACTCAAATTCAACCCTTAAAGACATATGGGGAGATAATGTTTGTGTTTTTGTGTACTTACATATATATTGATAGTGGTCCACAATGTAGTCAAACAGTCCCTGTCTATGGTGTATTCTGTTAATTCAGCGATCAAAAGAACATCTTAACATTTAAATGACCTGTAAACATAGGATATCACTGTATTCATTTCTCTTTGAAATGTATAGCAAACAATCTGTGAATAGTGGAAAAACAGGTAATTGCCTTATGTTAATCTGCATGAATAATTACCAGTGTTGCTTAGGAAATGGGTGTCTATTTTTCCAGAAGAGACTCTGAGATGTCAAAGAAGGCCTGAAACTGTATAGAAAATGTTTTGGGTCCTGATCCTTTCATTTCAGATCTGCTTGAGGTTTCATGCAGGGGAAGCCTACGCCACAAGGACTGAGATCCCAATTCTAACTGGACCGCCCTGAATACAGATATTGGACTATAATCTGTGAACTATTTCTGAAAGACCTCTTTGCATTTACAAAGCTCTCCATCTCTGCTTTGAATCTGAAGCTCAAGAATTGTACTTGTGTCTGTATGTACACTGATCTTTTAATCAAACACTCTCTCTTTTCTTTTTTCATAAATGTTAGTTTAGTTAATAAGAATTGGTCGTAACCATGTATTTGGGTAAGATATCGAATATTCATTAACCTGGGAGGTAATGTGTCTGATCCTTTGGCATTGGTTGAATTTTTTTATATGATGAATAAGATTTTCAGTAATCATCATATTTGACTTGGGTGTCTGGGAGAAGACTTGAGGCTGGATTACTTTAAGGGAACTGTGTTGTTGGCTTCTGGGTAGTCAGTAAGGTGCTGTAGAAGCTGTTTTGTGCTGGCTTGGTAAATCTAAGTATTGGAATATCCATCAGCTTTGGGGATTGTGTGCCCCATTCTTTGCAGTTTACCCTAATTGAGTGACCTCAGTTGGCTTCCCTGGGACCCCAGTTACACCTACCCTCTTTGTATTAACTCCTTCTGCTCTCATCTCATCTCAATTTCAGTCACAATCCTACACCAGTATCCATTAGCACAGACCCCCACATCCATGCAGAATACCCATGAAGGCAAAAGGAATCTATAGGAGAGCAGTCATCCACACTGCAACTGACTTAGTGGGCATGCATGCACAGCTCTACTGAGTTAAAAAGGGCTCTGGGTTGGTACAATGCACATGGAGTCAGTTGCAGGACTCAGACTTTAGAATTCAAACTCTCGAGGGAAAGGAAATCTATCTTCATCTGTACTGTAAAATGTGATCCATATCAATGAAGCTCAATAATAAAACAAAGTACACCTCTACTCCGATATAACGCTGTCCTTGGGAGCCAAAAAATCTTATCATGTCATTGGTGAAACCGCACTATATTGAACTTGCTTTGATCTGCCGGAGTGCGCAGTCCCACACTCCCAGAGCACTGCTTTACCATGTTATATCTGAATTTGTGTTATATCAGGTCACGTTACATCGGGGTAGAGATGTATTATGATTTTGTATTATGGCAATACCTAGTGGCCTCAGTCATAATCAAAGCCCCATTTTTTTATATGGTATCTGGACTGGTGGATGGGGGAAGCTGTAGATGTGATATATATGGATTTTAGTAAGACTTTTTTGGCACTGTCCCACAAGACATTCTCCTAAAGGAAACTAGGGAAATATGATCTAGATGAAATTATACTAAAGTGGCTACACAAATGGTTCAAAGACCATACCAAAACAATAGTTATGAATGCTTTGCTGTCAAATTGGTACGGTGTATTTACTGCATTACACAGGATTCTGTCCTTGGTCTGGTACTGTTCAATATTTTAACTAATAACTTGGATGATGAAGTGGAGAGTATGCTTATAAAATTTGCAGATGACACCAGGCTGGGAGGGGTTGCAAGCACTTTAGAGGACAGAATTATAATTCCAAATGATCTTGATCAAGTGAGGATAGGTCTGAAATCAACAAATTGAAATTCAATAAAGACAAATACAAAGTACTTCACTTAGGCAGGAAAAATTAAGTGCACAGATATAAAATGGGGAGTAACTGGCTAGGCGGAGTAATAAAGAAAGTATGAGTTAACAGTGTGATGCTGTTGTGAAAGTGACCAATGTCATTCTGGAGTATACTAAAAGGAATATCTTATGTAAGACAAGGCAGGTAATTGTTCTGCTCTACTTAGCACTGATGAGGCCTCAGATGGAATACTGTATCCAGTTTTGTGTGCCACTCTTTAAGATGTGGACAAATTGAAGAGAGAGTCCAGAGGAGAGCAAAACCAATAATAAAAGGTTTAGAAAACACGACACAGTAGGAAAGGTTGAAAGAATTAGCCCAGAATTAAAAGGCTGAGGAGAGACAGAATATGTTAAAGGTCATTTTAAAGAGAATGGTGATCAACCGTTCACCACATCCACTGAAGGCAGAACAAGAAATAATCAGCTTAGTTTGCAGCAACAGAGATTTAGGTTAGTTAAAGAAAAACTTTCTAATTATAAGGATAGTTCAGCACTGAAACAGGTTGCCTAGGTTTTTTAAGGACAGGTTAGACAAAGACTTGTCAGGGATGGTCTAAGTATATTGTGACATTCTATACCTTGGGGGAGCATCCTGGAACCCCCATATTCCTCATTTTTAATATAATTGTGATCTTACATATAAAGCATGCCATCTTGAGCAGTGTAAGACGGTATATTCCTGGGGTACAGTGCTGGGAGCTGGTGGGGGGGCTGGGTTGGTGCCTTTCTCTGTGTGATTCATGAGTGGCTCTGAGAGCATTTATACAATATAGCTGGGTGTGGGGCTCCATGGGCTGTTGTGCTGAGTGATCACACCGCCTGGGGGGGTTTGCTGCTGGTCACTAGCAAGGGATTTTGAGAGATCGCCCAGGCTGGAGAGAGTTCAGGGGGCACAGTGGCCCCACAATCCCAGGCAGCACCCAGGGGGGATCCCCTCACATATACTTAATCTTGGTTCAGCAGGAGGGATGGACCAGATGACCTTTTGGTCTCTTTCAGATCTACATTTCTATGATTGTAACTACTAGTCCATCCTGAGGACTCCAGCTTCAGTGCAGCCCCTCCCTATATGACTGCTAGCAAACAGACAAAGCCACAAAATACAATAGGATTGTTTCCATTGCCTTCAATGAATCTGGGATGAGACTTCAATCTAGTACAAAATAGGTAGATAAATGTGTTCCTTTAGCATTTTCTCACCTGGCAAGAGTAATGCTGAATTTGTTTTTTTATACTTAAGTTAATCACTGAGTATATTTCATGTAGGCTTTATACTAAAGAAATTGTAGGATAGTAAGTATAAGGTCACTGCTTTTACAGTTTTTGCCACATGACCCATCAGATGGAAAAGCTCTGCTCAGTAAAAAACAGATTAAAAATGCATAATTGGAAAGCTATTGTTCCAAATGCCATATTAAAAGTTATGACCCAACTCTGGCCAGTTAATTAGCCTTCTAATATTGTAATTTTATGTACCTTATGCTTATATTGCTGATTTAGCTTCCAATGATAATTTAATTGACTGAATGATCTGGATAAAAACTTGATACTGAGGATTAAGAATAATTCCAACAATTTTAGGTGCTCATTATGCATGCAAAATTCTTGTGTCATCTTATAATATCTTTGACTGCAACATTCTGGACAATTTAATAAATGGAGATTTCTCTCTCTTTAACTAGTAGAAGCAATATGTTATTTTGTATAGTTTTATTTTTGTAGATTAGAAAGCAATTATTCAAATAAATCCAAATATGAATAATAATAAGACTACTTTGTATTTATATAGTGTTTTGCATGCTCATAAGTATTTTACAAATATTACTTAATTAAATGTACAGGTAAAACTAATCTGATTGTAAACTGCATTAGATCATATCCTCTAGTACATTACAGCATATTTGTGCCAACTCACTGGCACAAAGCTTCCATAAACACAATGGATCCAGCTATGGGATGATCTTCCTCATGAGGGAAAGCCTTGAGTGGAGCTAAATGATTTTCCCTCATCCACCAGTACAATGTGCAGCGTCACAGTTGGAAACCTTGATCATTCTCGGCTGTCATATTGCCGCCTTGGGATCAGAGGTATCTAGTTCTTTGAAATTGCTTTAATGTGCATTTGGGAACTAGACTGGCTTAAAAGAATGCTAGGATCCGCACTGGGAGGCTCACTGCTGCGGGCTGTGTAGACATACCCCTTGTAGAGGCAAATTCTCAACAGTGGAAACAAAGCCTGAACAAAACGCAAACTTGTGGGGTTGAAAGGTGGTTTGGAATCCTCAGCCCAGACATATTGCAGGCCAAGGTACCCATGCAGCTGACTCACTGCTGGCTCCTGCTTGATATCCAGGGAAGTAATAAATGCCACCTCTCGCTTTGGGCCTGCCCTGTGGTGTTTGGCCATTTATTGTGCCCTGGTTCTGGCTAACAAAACCATTTCCCCCCTTCTTCCTTGTCCTTTTGCAGCCACAGTTATTCCACCAGGAGAGATAGGCATTTGTGACAAGATGTTTACATTTCCTTGGAAAGTGCTCACAGTAAGTGCTCCATCTCAGTTTCAACACAACTGATTCTTTCCCCTGCATTCTTTAGCTCCATGTTTACTAAAAGCAAGTAATCTGTGAAAATGTCTTCAATAAAATTACTAATTGCATTAAACATTACATCCAGTGATGTATGTTCCTTGAGACTCCAGGAATATAATTCATATGGATGAATATAAAGGTCAGAAATATTATCCTCCAGGGTTTTTTTTTTTTTACTGTTTAAGCCCTGCCATTTATTGTATGGCATTTCATTTTGATTGTAATGGAAATCTAATTATTATTCCATTAGGTTTAAATCTAACATTTAAAGCTAAAGGCTACCCTCAGTTTCAGTCACTGCAAAATAACTTGAGCAGTTTCACATGATGCCAGGTAAGTAAATTTATTACAACAATTTATGCTGAGCTTGGATTACATAGGTTTAGCGGCGAAGTTCTGCTCCCATAACAACTATAAACAGTTATTTTGAGCAGTCATTTCCTTCTAGACAGTCTGTGTTATTGGTGTTAGTTCTTTGATGCACTACAGCAGAGGAGAAAGCATTTTGGACCACACCTTTCCCAGAATGCTATCTGCTGTGATATTACAGCATTTCAAAAAGAGAAGCATAGAGGTGGTTTCAGCTTTGGAAACTATTGCTACAAATCTAGAAAAAGCATCATGTTTAATGAACAGAACAATAATACATTCTATGATGAATTTTCAAAACATCCTTTTAGTTTTGTAGCAATCATCATCCAAAAACACAGGGCTCCATTCTCTGAGTTACACTAGTTTTACCTGGATGTCACTTCACTGACTTTGCTGGAGTTACTCTAGAAGCATCAGCAGAAGACTCAAGACTATGTGTGTCTCCATCCTGCTCCCTTGGAGTCTGACCCTAAAGTGTCACAGCATCACAGTAAAGCAGAAAATCATTCTGAGTCATGTCCTCAAAGGCTGCATTCACCAAGGGAATGTATTTCCCTACTGACAATTCAAGCAAATGGAAGAAAATTCATTTGTTTTAAGAGGTAGAAGTTTGTCATTTGAACTCCAAGGTGAAAGAGGAGAGGAGGTTGACAGAAAGACAAGAGAGTTTCAATGATGTAAGATTAAACCATATGTTTTATTATAGTTTTAATGTTTTCCTGTTTTGTTTTTAATTCTCATTCTAAGCTGCCACTCAAGAATGAGAATTACTTGTATTATACTCAGTCTCTGCAGATATTACAAGCCAAGCATCTCCTTCACCTGAATTCCCAGACTGCACTGACGATACTAGCTGAGGGCAATGCTTAGAAACAGACCACGGTCTGCACAAAGTAAGTAAGGAAATGTGTTAATAAAAATAGTTTACAAGGTATTGCAGCTCCAGTATATCTTTTTAAAGTTACAATAGTTTCAAAAGGTGGAGGATTGCCTGGCACAAGGAATTGGTAATGGAATAGAGTGCAGAAACTTTTGCCCCAAGATAGCAGTTCAAATGCAATCTAGACTAGTGGATCCCTTTTGCAAGATGTCAAAAATAAAGGCCAGGTTCACCCTGCATAAGAGTCTGTCTCCTCTTTTTCTGCTGAGAACTGAGCTTCACTACCCAACTAGAGTCTGTTTCTTGAAAGGTCAGGGTCATCCCTCACCGGGGCTTATCCTGCACAATTCCTAAGCCTTCCTGTGAATAAATGGCTACAATTAATCTGTTTGATGGGTACGATTATAAACACCAAAAACAAATTCCAACCAAAGCAATAAAACTTAAGAGGGTGGATTTATGGGTAAAAATTTTAATTCATGCAAATTAAGCTAATAAGAGCTGGATTTTCCCCTTCTCCCTAGTACAAGCAGTAGAGAGCTCCACCCCATAGGCCTTCTAGCCCTGGGGCTTGTTGGATTCTCTCCAAGACCTTTACCACTCTGCATATCCAGAACACCTTATCCAGTTCTTGGAGGACACTTCATTCAGTTCTCTTGGATCCAAAAATTCAATTCAACTCCAGTTCACTACTCAGGTTACTTCATTAAGTGTGTAACAGTTCTATGCCCAAACTGGCCTGACCCAGACACAGGCGATGTAGGTACAGGGGGAATAACACAATTCTGCCTCATACTAAACATTTTTTCTAGCTACTAACAATCTATATCTCTTGAATCTAAGGCTATGTCTAGACTACAAACTTTGGTCAATGCAAGTTATGTCAGCATAAAGTCACCTCAGTTGGTATATCACTTGTGCACTTGCATCAGATTGTGCATGCTTACTGGGAGTGTTGTGTTGATGTACAGTGTAGGTATCCCAGAGTGCAACCCACCATCATCAAGCATGCATTGCCAGAACTTCCCAAAAGACAGCATGGTGGGGCAGAAACAACTTGAGCAGAGATGACTGGGAGCAAGGGGTCAACTTCCCAGCTACAGCTGTCTCCATCACATAATGTCGTCTATATCCCATAATGTTCATTCAAATCCCATTAACTCATGCAGCCCTCCTCACTATCTGCCATCTCTGACAGAAGCCTGGAACCTCCACAGCTCTGCACTATTGTCATGAGGATTCCAAGCACGGGACATACAGTTGTCTGATCATTACAGAGATGTAAGAAGAACTGAAATCATCAGAGAACATGACGATTTTTTGGAAGACACGTTGCTGTGAATCCATTCAGATTTGTTGAGGGTGTTCACGGAGAAGATGCGGATGGTGGAGCACTGCTCCTGGGCTCAAGAAATGAGCACTGACTGCTGGGTTCATATCTTAATGCAGGCTTGGGATGACTAGCAGTGGCTGC